>NW_006408522.1:10358295-10420245 GCF_000296735.1 Chrysochloris asiatica
AAGAGGCCGTGGAATGAAGGATATCATTGCTGATGTCCGATGGATCTTGGCTGAAAGCAGAGAATATCAGAAAGATGTTTACCTGTGCTTTATTGACTATACAAAGGCTTTCGATTCTGTGGATCATGACAAGCTTTGGACAACATTGCGAAATATGAGTATTCCGGAACACTTAATTGTGCTCATGAGGAATCTGTACATAGACCAAGAGGCAGTTGTTCGAACAGAACAAGGGAATACCGAATGGTTTAAAGTTAGGAAAGGTGTGCGCCAGGGTTGTAGTCTTTCACCATGCTTATTCAATCTGTATGCTGAACAAATAATCAGAGAAGCTGGATTATATGAAGAAAAACGTGGCATCAGGATTGGAGGAAGGCTCATTAATAACCTGCGATATGCAGATGATACAACCTTGCTTGCTGAAAACGAAGCGGACTTAAAATACTTATTGGTGAAGATCAAAGAGCACAGCCTTCGGTATGGGTTGCACCTCAATGTAAAGAAAACAAAAATCCTCACCACTGGACCCATAAACAACTTCTGTATAGATGAAGAAAGGATTGAAGTTGTCAATGACTTCATTTTGCTGGGATCAACCATCAACACTCACGGAAGCAGTAGTCAAGAAATCAAACGACGTATTGCATTAGGCAAATCTGCTGCACAAGATCTCTTTAAAGTGTTGAAGAGCAAGGATGTCAGTTTGAGAACTAAAGTGCGCTTGATGCAAACCATGGTATTTTCAATCACCTCATATGCATGTGAAAGTTGGACAGTGAATAAGGAAGACCGTAAAAGAATTGGTGCATTTGAGTTATGGTGTTGGAGAATGTTGAAAGTGCCATGGACTGAGAAAAGAACCCAGAGATCTGTGTTGCCAGAATGTTCCTTGGAAGACAGGATGGCCAGACTTCGTCTTTCATATTTTGGACACATTGTCAGGAGGGACCGATCACTGGAGAAGGATATCATGTTTGGTAAGATGGAGGGTCAGAGAAAAAGAGGAAGACCCCCAAACAGATGGATTGGCACATTGGCAGCATCGATGGACTCAAGCGTAACAAGTATGATGAGGTTGGCCCAGGACCGGGCACTGTTTCATTCTGCTGTGAATAATGCCATTAAGTCCGCAACGACTTGATAGCACCTAACAACAAGGAGTCCTGGTGTGGCGGTGTGGGTTAATGCGCTAGACTGCACAATCAGTTTGAACTGCAAGGTTAGTGGTTCAAGCTCACTGTTAGCTCCTTGGAAACCCTCTAGAGGGTCGCTATGGGTCAGAACCGACTCGACGACACTTAACAATAACAACAACTAGGAGTGGAGTATGTCCTTGGGTACCATGGTCCCCGTTCTGAGAATCTCCTAGAACAAGGGAAAGATTGATGCCAACACATATGGAGATTTCCAAAGTAATTTACTGCCAACTGAGTTCTCCTTATTGGCAAAAGTTGGGCCCACACATGTTGAAAGGAGACAAAGACCTTCCTTCTTGCAGTACAGAGAATATGGTACCTTGAATTACCACTTATAGACTTCTTAACTGTGAGAGAACCCATTAGTTTGTTAAAACCATCCACTTGTGGTACTTCTATTATAGTAGTACATGATAACCAAGTTGTTGTTGTTAAGTGCTGTCGAGTTGGTTCTGACCCATAGCAACCCTGTATAGTGTTTCATAGGAACAGCTGGTGAGCTTGAACCGCTGGCCTTGCGGTTCCAGTGCATTAACCCACAGCGTAACAGTGGGACTCCCCAAGTATCTACTTTTGGTACTTTTGTTATAGTAGCACAAGATAACCAAGATACAGTGTAAATTTAAATTTTTCTAGTAGCAACATTAAAAAATTGAGATAAAGAAGCAGGTTAAATTAATCTTAATAATGTATTTCATTTAATCCAGTATACTGAAAACATTGTAATTGCAATATGTAATCAATACAAAAAATTACTAATTAAGCAATTTTTATATTATCTTTTTACATAGTATGTCTTCAAAATCTGGTGTGTATTGTACACTTAACGGCACATCTCTCTTTGGCCTGGCCACATTTCAGTTGCTCCACCACCATGTGTGGCTGGTGGCTACCATGATGAACAGCTGCAGAATATATGAGGGGAAGGGTAGTTTGAGAATGTGAAAGTGTCAGGCCTCAAGGGAGTATTAGAATAGCTATGTCTGCTTTTCTTTTTGCCATTCTTAAAAAGCTTCTTTCTTAAAAAGAGGCGAGCTCAGGGTGAAAGCATTTCAGAAATACATCTTTAGCCACAAATAAAGGCAAATCCTCTCTTCTTACATTCCCCACGTAGGGCATGGAATCTGCTTAGGCCAAAGCTTTACGATAAGTTAGCAAATGTCTATGTTGAATACTCTCTCCAAACCAGTTTTATGAAAATACTTAGAGTAAGCAAACTGTTTGGAGAGACAAGGAAGCTGAATTTACAAGTGTACAATTTCCTTGATCAAAGAATCTTAAGCAAAAAGACCTAGAGCCAGAGGGCCAGGAGGAAGGCAGAATCTCCAGTGAGTAGTATCCAATCTGTATAGGCAGGGCTGATGAAATGAAATGCAGATGAGTCTCTTATGATACAATAGTGAATAATTATTATCAGGACTGATTGTGAGGGTTGGAAATGTAAAGGTAGATGTTTTATAGCAAGGAAGGGAGTGATTAATTTGCCAGTCTAGGAGCGGGACCTCCTAGAGGACCATCAACGGAGAAATGCGGAGTGCGGGACCCTACCCAGAGAAGCAGTGATGCCTGAGATGGAGGCAGAGAAGATGACGTGGAGTGATGGAGCAGCTGGAGACTTTAGATCCAGAGAGGGAGAGCGACTGTGTGCTGAAGACCGTGTTGGGGGTGTGGGGGGCAGGCTTGCAGGGTATACCCTTTGGTTGGTTGATGATGCATCGAGGGGATTGTAACCATGGCAATGAAACGATATACGAAAGAATGAATGTTAAACTAATGTTCTCCCATGTAAACTGCCACATAACTCACAATAAAACACTAAAATAAAATTAAAAAAAAGAATGTTAAGCAAAAAGAGACCAAAGCAAAAGTGGCTGCAATTCCAATGTCATCCCTCTGTTTCAGTATGGAGACCTGTTCTGTTTTCTTTATTTGGTGGCTGAGTATACTGAAGGACCTGTCTTGGCACAGTAGAAATGAATTTACTGCCAATTGAGTACTCTGCATTGGCAAGGGTTGGGGTGTATCAGCTCTGGGAACTGTGTGATTGCAGAACTTGGAAGCCAGTTCATCAGGCTATTTAGTGTTGCTATTCTGTTAAGGGCGTTAGCTAGAAGATGACTGATATTCAAACCAGCCATTTTCAATCTTAAATACAAGGAATGCAGTCCTTTATGGAATAAGTGCATGTCAGAAAAGATGTCCATTGTCTTTCTCATAAAAAGTTTAGTCTTGGCTTCTGTCTGGCAAGACGGCAGACTAGGCAGACATACTGCCTCTACAATGAAGATATGAGAGACCAAATAAAATGGACACATATGAAAATTCTGGCACCCTGAACTTCAAAAGAAAGGTTAGGAGTGCTTGCTGGGAGGAGAGGCTGAGTAGGGATGGTGAGGGAGGGAGACTGACTGTGAATAATTGACCAGACACAGCTTGACCATCTTGAGAGCAGCTTTGAGAGCTGAGGAAGATCTGACAGAGCAGATTCACAAGGGTGCTGAGAAAGGTGTGATTTCTTCTTTCCCCCCACTTTCCCTTGGTGACCAGAGGTGTGGCCAGCTCCAACCCTCATCCACTCCCTGTGCAGACCTCGGTCTCTGGAAGTACAGAGCCATGTGGTTGGAAGCCATGCCAATGTGAGTCGGGGGCCAGCTACGCTGATTTAGTGTTCCACTTTGGTGCCTGGATTCAGGTGGGCTTGGTTCCAGACCTACAAAACTCAAAGAGCTATCAGACCAGCACTTAACCGGTCACCATGCCCCCAGCTTCCCTGTGATCCTAACAGACACTGAAACCGTCTCCATCAAGGGCCCCCACAAACTACTTCTAGATTGAGTGACCCAAACATAGATAACACCGAGGCCAATAGAAACCCCATGTAGGGCTACAAACTCTGCTGACATGGCCCTTCCACAACCACCTCTTGCACATGATGAACTGCAGGAGCCCAGCAGAGATTTCTCTCCTCTGGGTCCAACTTCTGTACTGTTTGTTTTTACAAATAAAACAACTCCACAATGCCGTACAGACAACAGACAATTTTAGCTCACATGAAGAAGCAAGAAGATGACTCAAAGAAATGAGCCAGATAATGTTTTTGAATGAGAAAAGGTAATGGAACTAATTGAAAAAGAATTTTAAAAAAATGTTAATTAGGTGCTTTCAAAGGATTGATAGCAAGGAGAACACAATAAAAACTTTAAGAGAATTTAGGAAAACAGTACAAGAACAAACAGACAAAATAAATGCAAATTTTGAAATAATAAAAATTCTGCAATTAGAAATCCAGAAGATCAATACTAAGATCTCAGAAGTGGACAATGCATTGAAAGGGCAAGGGAGTAGATGCACAACAATGGAAGCCTGAATTAGTGAGTTTGAAGGTAAATCTCTTAATACTGGTATGCTTGAAGAACAATCAGAAAAAAAGAAAAATGTAGAAGAAAGTCTAAAAGTTATGTGGGACACCATGAAGAGGAACAACTTATGAGTGATCAGAATTCCAGAACAGGACAAGTAGAGAGAAAATTGTTGGAAGAAAATTTCCATGAAAGATGATAAGGTAAGCATACAAGAGGCTAAATGAACCCTAAATAGTATAAATCCCAAAAGAAAATCACCAAGATATATCATAATCAAACTTTCTAAAGTCAAAGACAAGGAAACAATTCTGAGAGCTGCTCAGAAAAGACAAAAAGTTACCTACAAAGGAGAACCAGTAAGACGAAGCTCTGATTTGTCATCAGAAACCATGCAGGCAAGAAGGCAATGGGGTGACATATACAAAACCCTGAAAGAAAAAAATTGCCAACCAAGGATCTTGTTGTTGTTGTTAGGTGCCATCGAGTCGGTACCGACTCATAGCGACCCTATGCACAACAGAACAAAACACTGCCCGATCCTGGGCCAACCTTACAATCGTTGCAACGCTTGAGCCTATTGATGCTGCCACTTTGCCAATCCATCTCTCTGGCGGTCTTCCTCTTTTTCTCTGACCCTACACCTTACTAAACATGATATCCTTCTCCAGCGACTAGCCCCTCCTGACAATATGTCTGAAGTATGAGAGATGAAGTCTGGCCATCCTGGCCTTCAAGGAGCACTCTGGCTGCACTTCTTCCAATACAGATCTGTTGGTTCTTTTTGGCAGCCCATAGCACTTTCAATATTTTCCTCCAACATCATAACTTAAATGCATCAATTCTTCTACAGTCTTCCTTGTTCACTGTCCAGCTTTCACATGCATATGAGGTTATTGAAAATACCATAGCTTGGGTCAGGCGCACCTTAGTCCTCAAGCTGACATCTTTGCTCTTCAACACTTTAAATATATAGGTCTTGTGCAGCAGATTTGCCTGATGTGATACGTTGTTTGGTTTCTTGACTGTTGCTTCCATGAATGTTGATAGTTGATCCAAGAAGAATGAAGGCCTTGAAAACTTCATTCTCTTCTCCATTGATCCTATACTCAGCAAAATTATCCCTCAAGCGCGACTGTGAAATTAGGATATTTCCTGATAAACAGAAATTAAAGGAATTTTCATGACCAAACCAAAACAGATCTGTGTTGGAAGAAGTGCAGCCAGAATGCTCCTTGGAGGCCAAGGTGGCCAAACTTAGTCTCTCATACTGTGGACATATTGTCAGGAGGGACCAGTCACTGGAGAAGGAAATCATATTTGGTAAGGTGGAGGGTCCGAGAAAAAGAGAAAAAAAAACCAGCGAGATGGATTGGCAAAGTGGCAGCATCAATGGGCTCAAGTGTGGCAACGATGGTAAGGTTGGCCCAAGACCAGGCAGTGTTTCATTCTGTTGTACATAGGGTCACTATGAGTTGGTACCAACTTGATGGCACCTAACAACAACAACAAACCCATTTTGCAAAAATGCTAATGGGTATTCTTTGGACTGAGAACCAATAACAACAGACAACAACCAAAGATTACCATTCATGATGACACCACCCAGAACTCAATCCAGATACAGAAATATTTAAAGTAAAACAAATTTACATGACTGAAAATAGGGAACCAGAGATATCAGTGTATAATGAGTCAACTACAAATCAAAAAGAGGGAATTGTTTAGCTGCAGAACTTCCAAAAAGCAAGGAAGGCAGATAGATTTCAAGATAAAACAGATTGTTTTAAACAGGGGAAAAATGAATAAATTACAGATTGTTTTAAACGGGAAAAATGAATAAATTACAGGGTATAACCTTGAAGAAAAATAATACACTTGCACATCAAAATAAGAAAAGAGGAAAATCAGAAAGATTTGGTAAACATTAAGACAACAGATATGAAAATGAAAAGAAAACCGACAAATGAACTCAGCATAGAAAATTATATGGAACAAAGAATCTAGCAGCAGCACAAAAAACATACACAGAACAATGACAACAATCCATTCATACCTATCGATAATTACATTGAATGTAAATGGATTAAATGTACCAGTCAAGAGACATAAAGAGGAGAATGGATAAGAAAATAGGATCCTTCAATATACTGTCTAGAAGAGATAGATCAGAAAGATGGAGACAGATATATCAAACAGATGGTTAGACAAACTGACATATACACACAGTGGAATACTACAAAATGGTAAAGAATAAGGTTGCATCTGTGAAACACCTCACAACATGGTTAAACCTGGAGGACATTATGCTGAGTGAAATGAGTTAATCACAAAAAAAATGGACCAGTGTTAAAAGAAGGTTTTCTTCATAAAAGAAACAATATATGATGGTTGGTAAGGGTGGAGTGGAGGGGAAATTATTTATGGGCTAGAAGGTAGACACACGTTAACATAAGTAACAGGGCTTATACAATATACAAAAAGGAGGTTAGCAGAGGAAAGATGAAGGCTGGGGGAGACACGGAGCAAGAGTTAGAGTGAATAGAGAGGTAAATGCCGTTAACTGTTGGTATATGGAGGGGATTGCAACCATGTAATGAAGCAAAGCATATGATTTGTTGAACATAAAATTGATGATCTGCTTTGTAAATCTTCATTAAGTTCACAATAAAAAACATAAAAAAAGTTTAGTATCTTCCAAGCACCGTTGAGCTAAGAAAATAATGATAAATAGTAATCTAGGGTTGTGTTAAGAAATGGGACAACATGAAACCAGGTGCTGTTGGTTCCAGGCCCCAGTCTTCGTTTGGGGCTTTTTTCAGTATATGAAATGGCATGTGAGGAATAAAGAGGGAGTGGCTGGTTTGATAAGCTTGCCACTTTTTATGATATGTGGAAGGCTCGGTTTTGTACTGTTTGAACAAATTGCATTAGCCTTGGGGAGCATTTTGGTGTTGCATTCACAAATCAATCTCCCCAGTTCTGTTTCAACAGAGGAAGAGCAAACCTAAGAACATCTCAAACCTAAGGCAAACCATCTTCAAGCTGTAATTTTCCCAATCATAAGATGGGAATTACATCTATTTGTAAAAATTACTCTAATATCCTCAGATGAAATGGTCCAAGAAGTAGACATTAGTATAATGAATCACTGTGCTTCAGGGGCAAGGAAAATTTATTTATAAAGACTTTGCATTGTTTTTTCCACCCCCAGCTTCTTTCAAGATGTCTATGGTTCACGAAATTCTATGCAAGCTCAGCTTGGAGGGTGATGTAAGTATGCCATTTTCACCTTGTGTATGTTTTGCAAATTAGACCTACCTCTGGATAGCCATGTGACTCTATTTCCTTATGCATCCAAAGAAAATAAGGCTGGAATTCCAACAATCATCATTTGGTTCTTCCCTCCTCTTTTCATTCCTTTCAGTATATCTAGAGTTCAATTTGAGAGAAATCATATAACACTAGAAACTTTTGGCATCACATTGTAATAGGAAAGAACCATTGATACTGACAAGACTGGCATTTTCTCTCGCTATATTGATACATAAGGAGCTCTGGTAGCGTAGTGGTTACGAATCGGGCTGCGAACCTTAAGGTCAGCAGTTCGAAACTACCAGCTGCTCTGTGGGAGAAAGATGAGGCTTTTTACTCCCATAAAGATTTACACCCTCGGAAACCCTGTACAGTGTCGCTATGGGTCGGAACCGACTTGACGGCACTTAACAACAACAACATATTGATACATAACGTCAATGAGACTGTTACGATAATGCTTTGTAATACCATGTCCGTGGGATTTAGTCATGGTTGACAGAAGCTACTGCCATATCAAAAATAATTCTATGTCATCTGGACTTCCTACATTGTTCACAGTGTCCAGGAAGCTTTTCTGAAAAAGGAGCTATATTTAAAAAAAAAAATAAAAATAAATTTTGTATCTAGGAAAGCTTTTCCCTTACTTTTGAAAACCAAGTGTTATATTTCATGTTTCTTTTAGATTGCTTTGGCTACCAGGGAGTCAGTTAAATTTAATATGGTTCATTTATAAAGAAATTTGTGAACTTGGAAATTCTGGTACAGTTGCTTTTTTCTTATTACTGCTAACATTAAAAGTCATTTCAAATACTCTTAGGACCAAGTGGAATATAAGTTGTGAATATGTTAAATATCTAATAATGCCTTGCATCACCCAGGTCATCAAGGTAGAAATTGTTTTTACAAAAACTCAGCACTTAGAGACTGATTTCCACTGAAATTAAATGCAAAGACAGATTGAGGGCAAGCTGACAGCAGTCTGGACTTTGTATTGTTTATGAACTTGCTGTTAACTGTTGAAGAGTCTGCTCTGACTCATAGCTACCCTATGCAGGGTTTCTGAGGCTATAACTCTTTGTGGGAGCAGAAAGCCTCACCTTTTTCTCACAGAGCGACTGGTGGGCTTGAACTTCCTATCTTTTGGTTCCCAGTCCTGTGCTTATCCTACAGAGCCACTGCGCTCCCAGTTGTTTATGATACTTGCCATCAAAATGTTGAGTGTGAATGGGTTTCTGCAAGCACAGGTGATATGGAGTATAAAGCCTGTACTTTTTAGTCTTCTTGTTCAGTTGGAACATATGCATACTGTTAGCAACCATGCAAGCTGCATGTTGAGGTCTAGACAAGTCCAGGTGTTAGGTAATTTGTTTTTCTAACAGATCTGATTCTTAGATTTGTTTTCAGTAGCAGGTTTCATGAGAAGGCTCTTCATGCAGGCTTTGAAGTTACTTTACTCTGGTCTGATACATTTCTCTACACTGAGAAAAAGAAGTGAAATAGAAAATGCCCCACACATCTCCCCTAATTTTTTGAGAAGAAAAGATCAATTTCACCTTGCTAATCTGATTTTTTCAGTCAAGCAGCTTTTAAAGGTAATGGCTCAATTATAAACTTAATTTTGTTTCCAGAGATACTGTAAGTTTATGCAAAACTTTTCCCCACTCATAGTTGCTTTTAGAATAAGACGAGGTGGTGGTGGTGGTTATGTGCCATGGAGTGGTAAATGAAACCATATGTCAAATGGCTGATGGCCAGACTGCCTGTCTTTGTAAATAATAGATGGCCCTGTGTATCAGTGAGAGAATATTTTCCCTTAGATTTCCATCCAAATTTTGTAGTCACCATAACAAATGCAATCAGTATGCCACAAAAACATTTTGCCTTTAGGTTTGTGCAAATGTGTGTTCTATTCCATCCAGATAACCTTACTGGAAAATTAAAATAGTGAAATTAGAAGGAATACATCTTGATAACTCATTTGTAGTTCACAGCTATACATGTTATGGATATTTACTATTTGTCCATAATGGACTTCACACACACATTGTGATTCTGAAAGGCATGCCACCAGTATTTTAAATACCAGCAGGGTCACCCATGGTGGACAGGTTTCAGCTGAGCTTCCAAATGAAGACAGACAAGGAAGAAGGAGTGATGAACCACTTCCGAATATTTAGTCACTGAAAATCTTATGAATAGCAGAGAAACACCGTCAGATATAGTGCCAGGAAATGAGCCTCTCAGGTTGGAAGGCACTCAAAATGTGACTGGGGAAAAGCTGCCTCCTCAGAGTAGAATTGAAAAAGAGGAAGACCCCCAACGAGATGGAGTGACCAAGTGGCAGCATCGATGGACTCAAGCGTGGCAACAGTAGTGAGGTTGGCCCAGGATCGGGTAGTGTTTTGTTCTGCTGTGCATAAGGTCGCTATGAGTCGGTACCAACTTGATGGCACCTAACAACAACAACAAGTGTAGGTGCTGGGGTGGCTTGTAGCTTGATGCCTGTGGGTGAAGAGTTAGTTAGGGGCACCTGAGCCTCCTGAGTCTTCACAAAAATAGAGCCAATGGGAAGCCATCTCATTGTGAATGGGCATCATGTACTGGATGGTGGTGGTGGTGGTGCGTCTCGGTCAGTTGGGGACAGGAAGCCTTGACATTGAAGGTGGGCCAACCAAGCCACATTAGCCACTCTTTTTATATGCCCTTTGCTTTGAGTGGTACAGGAAGAAGATATGGTTTAATAGGCAATTGTTGTTGTTGTTAAGTGTCGTCAAGTCAGTTCCAACTCATAGTGACCCTGTATAGGGTTTCCAAGGAGCAGCTGGTAAGCTTGAACCACCGACCTTGTGATTCAAACCGACCTTGCAACCCAGTGCATTAACCCGCAGCGCCACACCAGGACTCCATTAATAGACAATATCAAACCCCAAACCAAATCCACTGCCATCGAGTCGGTTCTGACTCATGGATACCATATATAAGGTTTCCAAGGTTGTAAATCTCGGGAAACCATGAGGCTTTCTGCTCCTGTAAAGATTTACAGCCTTGGAAACCTTTATACAGGCTTGCTGTGAGTCGGAACTGACTCCGTGGCGCATAACCACCACCACCACCACAGGAAGAAAAAGAGAAAAAAAAAAAACAAAAAACTTGGGAGAGTGGTAGGCAGAAGGGATAGTATTAAAAAAGGAAGGGGGTAGGATATAGAGAAGAGAGAGAACAGGAAGTTGGTAAACACAAAGAGGATGTAGGCCACTGGGCCAGACCACGTTGGAGCCACAGTGGTGGCCATAGCGGAAAGGTGTAGAAGAAGGAAGAAGAGGCCATTCCTTGCTTATCTGAGTGATCAGAAATAAGCCAGCAAGTATTTTACATTTGCTTTTTAAAGAACTGTAAGCTCAGCGATACAGACCCAGTGGAAATTCATTTGCCTGTAGCAAAAACTTGGCCAAACACTTGTCATTCAAGCATTTTCACATTTTTTGTCTTGTTTTGTACTGTTTCCATTTCAGTGTAGTGCTCTTCAAAGCATTCTGGAATAAATTGGTGCTTTCAAGTCCTCTGCTTTTGAGCATTCACTGAAAGTAAAAATAAAAGTGGAAATACATACTTTTATAGATACCTAATACCTAGTGTGAGGATGATTTGAATAAAAGCAATGAAAAAGCATCTTGTTTACAGAGTTGTTTTTTCAACATGAGGATCTTAAATGTGTGTTATTTGTGTATTCTTATCTTTTAACCTCAGCACTCCACACCCCCAAGTGCTTATGGGTCAGTCAAAGCGTACACCAACTTTGATGCTGAGCGGGATGCTTTGAACATTGAATCCGCCATCAAGACTAAAGGTATGTGATATATTTGTTCTCATCTTGGACTAAGGTATTTTTAGTCATCTCTTTATTTTCCCTCAATTAGCCATACATTAGTCATTAGAATCATCACAGAATTTTGAGTGGACCCAGATCTACCTCCCTCACATCTTTCTCCTCCCTCCCTCCCTCTCTCTTAAGATAGAACTAGTGAGTTGCCTTTGTATCCACTCTGACCCATGGTAACCCCGTATGTGTCAGGGTCGAACTGTTCTCCACAGGACTGGCTTTCTCTCTTTCTTCTTGTTTTCAGAAGTAGATAGTTCAAGTCTTTCTTCCAAGATGCCTTTGGGTTGACTCAAGCCACCAACATTTTTGTTAAAAGCCAAGCACATTAAATGTTTGCACTGCTGAGCGGTTCCTTTTGGGGATAGAAGATCTAAACATGCAAAAGTATATTCAAAGAGTATAATGAAATGGAAATGTTGCTAGGTGCCATGTCATTGACTCGGACTCTCAGTGACTCTGAGTCACTACAACAGAATGAAACATTGCCTAGCTCTGCTCCATTGAGCCCACTGATACAACCACCCTGTCATTCTATTTCCTAGAGAGTCTTCCTTTTTTTTTATTCTGACCCTCTCCTTCATCAAGAATGATGTCCTCCTCTGCGTCCTCTCTAAATAACATGTCCAGAGTATCTGAGGTGAAATGTTGCTTTGGCAGCTTTTCCAAGTCAGATTTGTTTGTTTTTCAGGTAGTCCATGGTACTTTCAATATTGTTGGCCAACACCACAATTCACATGCATCCATTCTTATTTTATCTTCCTTATTCATGGTCCAGCTTTTGCATGCATATGTTGTTGTTAAGTGTGACCAAGTTCTGACCCATAGTGACCCTGTATGGGGTTTCTGAGGAACGGCTGGTGAGCTTGAACCTCAAACTGACTTTGCAGTCCAGTGCATTAGCCCATAGCACCGCACCAGGACTGACTGAAAATACCATGGTTTGTGTCAGGAGCATCTTAGTTCTCAAAGCGACAACTTTGCTTTTGAACATGTTGCAGAGCTCTTTTGCAGCAGACTTACCTAATGCAACACATTGCTAAGAGCCAGGAGGTCTGACCTCATGACTTTGTGCTTTGGGATGGGCTCTTCCTTTTGAGGCCTCAGCCTCTCTTCTAGAAGGAAGAAGTTGGCCATGGTGTCCCCTAAGGATCTTTCTTATGCTGAATCTCCTTGGATATCATTATGTTTGTTGATAGAAATGCTGGGAAATTTTTACTCTTTGCTCTTAGATTGACCTAATGAGTGAAAAATGAAGACCTTTTTTTTTTTTTTAGCTTACAAGTTATGCTGATCTTTACTTAGCCATGGAGTTCAAATGAAAATCCCTGTCAGAAATAGTGTATTTCCTTGAGTTCAGGATGAGTAAGAGCACCAGGAGGAATAGAAGCTTCCCTTTTGAAATAAAGCAGATAAGCATTTCATTGGGTAGAGTTGAGCAAGCAGTGATAGGATCCTCATGTTGACGTCTGTATCTACAGCAGTAAATAGATCCAACTTTCTGGGCCAATGCGCATGAAGCTTGTCTTTGGGGTTGCTCCATTTCCCCCCTCCCTCCCCCACCCGAGTCCTTGACAGTGTGAGCAGTGTGATGAATCTTGTTCACACATTGCTGCACATCCTCTTCCTCTCGCGGGACCACCACGGGTTTCCTCCCAGTACGAGGTAAGATTTGAGATACAGATGTCACCCTGCAGTGAGTGCAGCTACTGGCTCATTCCACTGCCCAAAAGCCAGGCAACATTCTTCTCTTCCAAGTCAAGTGCTTCAAGTGACTGACCAGTAAAACGGTTGTTGTTGAGTCAGCTCTGACTCAGGGTGACCCCAAGTGTGTTAGAGTAGAACTGTGTTCTATATGGTTTTCAATAGGTGACTTTTCAAAAGCAGATCTTTGGATCTTTCTTCCAAAGAGTCTCTGGGGAGCCTGGGACCTCCAACTTTAAAGTTTACAGCCAAACACATTAGTCATTTGCACCACCAAACACCCAAGGATTCCAAGTTGTTGAACCATGGGTAGAAATTCTATATGTGGTTACTTCACAAAGTTCGTGGAAAAAATCGATTATATATTAATTCCATTTTTTCCATGAACTTTATGAAGTCGCCTCATATAGTTAACCAGAACGCTCAACTGGGTGTATTTGGAAACCTAAAACTAGGGTGGTCGTATGAACTAGTCCATTTATTAATAGTAGCCCTTTTCATTGAGAACTTTCGTGTTGGAGGATAAATTACGAGGTTATCTTTTCTGAGACACTTGGAATCACTGAGTGATTTTGATTTCAAAGACAAGTAGAAAGAGACTTTATGTCCTGCAGGTCTCATCAGGCTCAGCGTCCTCTGCCTCAAAACAACCTTATGTTCTATCTGGACACAGTGAGTGGGCACCCCTGAGGATGGCTGCCTGGACCACTGAATGGAGGATCAATTAGACCATTCCAAAGTCATCATTTCTCTGTGCTTCTCAATGACTATACTTGTTAAAGGTCAGGTTGGGAAATCAGGAAGTTGATCAGAAAATTAAATCACAAAATAAAACTAAAATCAGGAGGGTTGATCTTATTATAATCCTGTCTGCTCAATGGAGCTTAGTCGATGAGAGCTAAGTGAGTTCAAATCCTGCCTCTACCATTTACTTGCAATCTGGTTCCAAAAAAAATGCTTCACTTTGCTAAGTCTCAGTTTCCTTGCTTATGTTGTTGTTGTTGGCTCTCATTGAGTTGGCCTCTACTCAAGGTAACCCCGTGCGTAACAGGTCCTGAACCACCCCCATGATCCATAAGGTTTTCATCGGCTGACGTGCTGAAGTCAAGTGGGGTTAACCAAATACCCACCTCATACAGTTGTTTTGAGCATTAAGTGAAATAAAGTGTGATACACTAAGTATACTGCCTGACATATAGACAGGGCTCAAAATACGTTCACACACACATCTATGCACACCTGCTCGCAGACTCCTTTTTTCCTAAAATTCACTGTCTCACTACTGAGGTGTGTCTGAATTCCTGTGGTTTCCCAACGCGCTATTGTAGAAACACACTCAAGTTAACAGTTAGCTCATCTGACAAAGATGGTGCCCTTTACAGGCCTGAGACAAAGGCTTCTTTTATCTCGGTATGAGAAATCTTTTAGCACGCTGGAATGTAAAGATTGCGCAAATCAACTCTGGTCCTGCCTGAAACTCCCATGATAATAAAAATACCTCCAGGCCCTTTCTGAGTTAGTAGAATAATACTGTTGTTTCTAAGCAGAACCATCTGGAGAGCTAAGATTTGAATTCTTGCATTCCAGTTTGATGAAAAGCAGCTGACATCATCAGTATCCTCATTTATTGGGTGCATAAGAACAACCAAGCTCTTCAGGAACATTTCTCTTTGTTAGCAGTTATTAGATCAGTAGTTAGTAGTTAAAAGAAGACAGGCGAATGCAGGTGAGTTAGTGCACATGTCTGGACACATGGTAATGAGGCAGCAAAGGACAGTTTCAGAATCTACCTTCCCCCAAGGACTTTAGATACAAAATTTTCGCTCAATCCATATAGCCAGTGTGCTTTGTATTGTAATTCTAACTTGAAGGAACCTTACTATTTCTTGAATATGTTACTGAAATCAATGCATGCTTGTTTTGTGTCTACTCTGGTTTGAGGTATACTATGCAATTACTTACCTTAATTGGTGTCTAGTTAAAAACCGAGCAAAGCCATGCAAAAGTAGTATTATCACTTAATTAACAAGAGGCTTGTGAGACTTCAATCTGTAGGAGTCTCTTGGTCTAGATTGGCCTTGGGTTAAATATATACTGTGGCATGTACAACACAGCTGTGAATGGTTTACCATATGGGTCTAAATAACTAGAAAGGAAAGTCAGCTAAATTAGAAAAGGATGAATCTAGACTATATAAAATAGGTTGTGATTGGCAGCAGCACACCCCAGAGTTAGTGTAAGTGCCAATAAACGGGTACAGCTTTGGTTTCTCTGTGGAAGGGAGGGTAATGACTTGCCCTATTATTATTGCCAGTTTTGATTTGAGCAGTATTTGTGTTCTCCGGAAGGGATGCAAAGAGCGGATCATTTTTGTCAAAAAAAGCACAAGTATAGAAGAGTGTAACTGCAGCAAGTTTCTGCACTTGTTTCCCCCCCCCTTGACTTTACAAATGGAGCCGCTCCAGATACCCAGCCTGGCTAAGACACTAGCTTTCCATGCCACTGAAAAGCAAGCCAGTGTATTTTTGGTTCCACCTGCAGGTGTATTCACTGGATCACAGCAGTCAGGGAGCTGTTTCTTGAGGTGTCAGGAGGCAGACAGAGAGGTGATCTCTTCCCTGTGAATGTCCAGTCTTCCTGTAGGGATAGGAGGAGAGGAACCAGGCCCAGGGGAAGTCCTAAGTGTGAAAGAGCATGTCTGTGAGTCGGGGCTTTGTGACAAACTCATGCAGCCCGGGGCCTTCTCACCCTCATGCTTTTAGAAAGGATTAGATGGCTTTTGGTTACTGAAGCCTAGCCCCTCTGTTCAGATTAACACTAGCCTGAGTCCTCACTTTATGGCAGTGCTAGGCACAGAGGCCAGAACGGAATCATGACCTCCTTAACCCTGCAAACACAGACTTTCTTCATCATTGTACTTGTCTGTGTGGTTGGGCAAGGAGTCCTGGTATCTTACTGGATTATGAGCTGGGCTGCTAACCACAAAGTCAGCAGTTCAAATCTATCAGTCCCTCTGCAGGAAGAAGATGAGGCTTTTTGCTCCTGTAAAGATGTTGTTGTTGTTATGTGCCATGGAGTTGGTTCCAACTCATAGCGACTCTGTACAGGGTTTCCGAGGCTGTAAATCTTTACGGGAGCAGAAAGCCTCATCTTTCTCCCATGGAACAGCTGGTAGTTTCAAACTGCTGACTTTGCGGTTCGCAGCCCGATTCATAACCTTATACAGACCTAAACAGGGTCGCTATGGGTCAGAACCGACTCGACAGCACATAACCACTACCCACCACCAGTGGCTGTGTAAATGCCCAACTCAAGCCAGGTAGCCCAGAAAATCGGGTAAAGAAGTCTCTAGTGCCTTTTAATGACAGTAATCAGTTTTATTTGCCTGCCTCTTCTCTGTTTTTTCCTTTTTATAAAAATAGTTACTTCTTTTCCTTGAAATCCAAGTACCAGTGTGACCTAGAAACAGTAGAACTAGAGTAGAAATCCAAGTACCAGTATGTAGAGTGGAACTGCTCCGTCGGGGTTTCAAGGCTATGCTTTTATGGAGAAATGATTGAAGTCGTCAAAGACTTCATTTTGCTTGGATCCACCATCAAAACTCATGGAAGAAGCAGTGAAGAAATCAAATGACATATTACATTAGGCAAATCTGCTGCACAAGACTTCTGTAAAGTGTTCAAGAGCAGAGATGTCAGTTTGAGGACTAAGGTGCACCTGACCCAAACCATGGTATTTTCAATAACTGTATATATATATATATATATGAAAGTTAGACAGTGAATAAGGAAGACCGTAGAAGAATTGATATATTTGAGTTATGGTATTGGAGAATATTGAAAGTATCATGGACTGCCAAAAGAACAAACCAATCTTTTTGGAAGAAGTACAGCCAGAGTGCTCCTTGGAAGCTAGGATGGCCAGACTTCATTTCTCATACTTTGGACATGTTATCAGGAGAGACCAGTCCCCAGAGAAGGGCACCATGCTTGGTAAAGTGGAAGGACAGAAAAAAAGAGGAAGATCTCCCACCAGATGGACTGGCACAGTGGCAACAGCAGTGGGTTCAAGCAACGGTTGTGAGGTTAGCGCAGAACCGGGGAGTGCTTTGTTCTGTTGTGTGTAGGGTCACTAGGAGTTGATGCAGACTGATGGCACCTAATGACACCAACAACAGCCTTTATGGAAGCAGATCACCAGGGTATTCATTTGAGGTGCCTCTGAGTGGGTTTGAACTGCCAACCTTTTGGTTAGTAGTTCAGCACTTAACCATTTGTGCCCCCCAGGCACTCTAGCCTGATGTCCTCAGTGCTAAGATGGTGAATAGTAATTTCTCCATTATCGATTGAGTTGAGGGTGGGCATATTGGCTTCTCTTGATTATGTTCAGGTTGCTTATTTTCTGTTTCATGAGGCTGATGGGGAAGCAGGGTCCCAAATGGTTCTTATACCCTATGCTTATTCCTTTGTATATAATTTTATTTTATTTGAATCTTGGGTGGTGACCTACTTTGTGCTTTCCTGCAGGTCTTAGAGAATATTTCAGAAATAGAATTTTATGCATGGAAGGCAGACAAGGTTCCAGGTTATTCAAGTATCTAATGGGATTACCCACCTAGATTACACTTAAATCCTTTTTGAGGGACCCACCTGAGGTGAGATCAAAGCAAAATGGCAACAGAAGAAATGTATTTTCTGGGCTAGACCGTCTTCCTTGGCATTTAGTGAAACTAGCTTTTCCCTGAGTTGGGCCCGTGTCCCCTGGCTATGACAGAGCTGGGAGAGGTACCCCAATCTCCTCTTTGCTCTATGTGGGGTTGGGTTTTTTTATCCCCTCACACTCAGACAGCTGGCAGAGTTTATCACATGACTGGACTAGTAAATTCGTGTCTGCCGATGACAAAAACGTTCCCCATCCTCCTCTTTATGTGAGCATTTTCCGTATTTCATAAACCCCAAATAGAATGCATTTGTCTGCTTTGATCAGTGTGCTATTTTTAGAGAATCATCTATTGTTGTGGGATCATAGTGACAACAGCCACTTGCAGCTTAGATGAGAAGCTTAAGGGACGGTGAGATAAGAGAAGGGTGGTGGAATACTCTAGAAAAGGATATCAAGGATTCCACCACCAGTATCTTAAACTCACTGTCCCCTCCAGCCCCGCAAGCTTCTCTTCTAACCTTTGGAGTTGCAGTTGTCAATTTGATCCCGCCTAGCTAGAACTCAGGAGTCCTGGTGTGGCATTGTAGGATAGAACTACTGGATTGCAAGGTCGATATACATCTCAAGGTTGCAGGTTCTAACTCATCAGCCGCTCCTCGGAAACCCTATACAGGGTTGCTATGAGTTGGAACTGGAACAATAGATAAAACTAAGTGTCCTGGTGATGCTGTGGGTTAAGTGTTGCACTGCCGACCACAGGTTCCAACCCACCAGGTGCTCTGCCTGAGAGCTGGCTGCTCTTGGAAAGACTTCCAGACTCAGAAACCTCATAAAGCAGTTCTCCTTTGCTCTGTTAGGTTGCTCTGAGTTGGAATCAAGTGGATGGCACTGGGTTTAGTTTTTGTTGGATAAAATTTAAAAACAGTTGTAGTCAAAGTTGACTCTGACTCGTGGAATGCCCAAGTAGAACTGTGCTCGTTAGGGCTGCAATTGAGGCTTGTTTTTCAAACGTAAATCCACCAGGGAATTTTTTCAAAGCACCTCCTCTAGCCTGTCAGTTAGTAGCTGAGTGCTTGACCCTTTGTACCACCCAGGGACTCTTGGCACACGGCTGGTGCTCAGCAGAGGGTGGCCAGTAAACTAAACTACATTCATATTGGCATACCCATACATCTGTGGTCCTCTCCTCTCTTGGTGGTATGCCTGTGACCTACTTGTACAGATGATTTTCTTCTGAGGTTTGTTCTGATATGCTCAGTAATTAATCTAAGCACAGTCATGGGTTTTCCCATGAGCTAGCTAAGGAGAGGATCTGGGCAGTTTTCCTTTATTTCCAACAAGTTAGTCTCCACCCACAGGGCCTCCTGAACCGCTCATGCACACTAATGAAATCCATTCTTTGTGCAGTTAGGGTGTCTCGGCAGATGTGAGTCAGCATCCTGTTCAGAAGGATCCGTTGGTTCTTTGCCATGGACAACAAAGACACACATTTTCCATGGAATGCCAGGCGGGGAGCTGACTTGGGATTTCCACCCTCAGAGAGGTGGAGCAAACTCCAGGAGGCTGATTTTTGTGGTTTGGACTCAGCCATCATTTTAGACTGAAAATGGTCTCTATGTGCTTTAAAAAATACTGCAGCAGGTTACAGGGACCTGGGACCCCAAGGTTTGCCGCCTGGGCTCTGTGTGGCATTCATTTACTTAGCAAAGTCTTCGCTTCAGGCTGATGGGCATTTAGATCAGGGACTGAGCTTTCCGGATGCCCTACCTGACAAAAAAACACGTTTTTGTGCCTTTCTAATTAGACTAGCTAGCTGTCTTTGTTCATTCAAGGAGCAAATGCTTCAGAATTTCATGGAGTTGCTTTCCATAAACCCAGACCAAACCCAGTGCCATTGAAAGGATTCTGACTGCTGGAGCCCTCGTGTGTAGAGTAGAGCTTTTATGGAAACAGATTGCCAGACCTTTCTTCCGTGGTTCAAAGCCAAGGTTAGTAGTCAAGCGCAAACCATTATCCCACCCAGGAGCCAAATAAATTTTCTCAGTTCCTCAGCAATCTTGAAAACTTTAACTTCAATTTGTATTTAAAAGAAAAATTGAAAAATTTGCCTGTATAAGCGAATTTGCTGTGCTCTCACCTACAGTCTGCGAGCTCCCCTTTTCTCCCCATCACTCTTCCCTAACGTAGGCCTTTGCTTACATTGCTCTCTGCATTCAACAGAAGAGAATGGATTAGGAAAGGCAAAGGAAGCATTACTTAGGTTTGTTCTCTACTCTATGCTTTTGCCCCACCCAGGGGTCACTCCATCCCTGACCATAGAATGGCCTGAAAGGACAAATTTAGAGAGCCTTGTCTCCCGGGTTGTCTGGACCTGCTGGCAAGAACTACATTAGATTCGGAGCTTTTCTAGTGTATTACCGCTGACATATATAGCTGAGTGTTCCTTCCTCAGCTTTCAGCTACATCCTGGGCAGAAATGGTGACTAACCAGGTGGCCCTTGCAGCTTCCACCTGTCTTGAGCTATTTTCCACAGGAACAAACTGCCTCACCCATTGTTGTGGTGGGTCGAGAGGAAGCAGCAGTGTTCTGAAGATAAGACGGTTTTATTCCACTGACAGATCGATCTGTGCACCCTGGCATTACAACATGGGAAGGAACACATTTATGCCTTAAGTGGCTTAGACTAGGCAATTGATCCTGGGTCCTACGGTTTTGTCCCCTCCAGTTAGGTTTGAAAATACAGATAATGGTCTTGGGAGAAACAGCTGATACAAGAGAGCTTCTCTGAGGCATTCCACATACAGAAATGGCCTCTGCATCATTTCTCTGTAGTTACTGACATTAGCATGTGTGGGATGAATCAGATTGTTCACTTGTAAAGAGTCTCAGCACATTAGATGCCGTACCTCAGCAGCCTGTTTGCTTGGTAAATAATTTAGGTAAAATACATTTAGATTCCTTTTGACTACAGTTGTTGCTGCCGCCTAGGTGAGGTTCAGGTTAACCACCCAAGCGCTTTATGGGGATTTCTAGTAATTGGATTGAATTCTGACTCTGCTGGCTACACGCTGAACATCTCAGCTGTTATGGAAGGAAAGGCAAAATGTTTCTCATTGACAAAGAGCCTGGGATCTCACTGCAGCGTGTGGAATGAGCTCTTGTTAGGTGTTGTTTCTTACCTGGGATGTTTGGGCAAAGGTAGGTGTTTCTCTCCCTCATACTGTAGTAGACTCCTTGCCTTACAGAAGCAGTTGTTGAAAGTATGTAGGCAGGTTTCTAATAACCTTTGCATGACCCGCCCATAGGTATGCGTTTCAAGGTTTCAAGTAATCATGAAGGACATTGTTGTGGTTTTTCCGGGATTCCAAGCCCTAGAGAGTCTTAATGAGTAGGTCTGAGGTAGAGCTCAGAGGGACTGTATTTTCAGTAAGTGCCCTTGGGATTCTAATACAAGTTGGCCAGGGATCACATTCTAGTGCAAACATCAACTTTACATGTGTTCCCAGAAGAGACTCATATTTTATGGGTCCTGGTATGTGCTCAAGTCGGTGGTTCCTGAATTGATTTCAGTAAATAATAGAATTGTGATTAGAGGACATACGAGTGTTTTGTTGAGGTTCTTCAGCATTTCTAGATGTGGGTAACAAGAGTTTAAGTCGAAGGCAGACACACCTATATAAACAGTAGTTTTTCTAATATAAAGTTGTTAAATGTTAAGTCAATTCTAACTCATAGTGAACTCATATAACAAAGCAGAACGGTCCCGTAAAGTTTTCTAGGCTGTAACATTTATGGGAAAGAGCTCTAGTAGCATAGTGGTTACGAATTGGGCTGCGAACCTTAAGGTCAGCAGTTTGAAACTACCAGCCGCTCCGCGGGAGAAAGATGAGGTGTTCTGCTCCCGTAAAGATTTACAGCCTCGGAAACCCATGTACAGGGTCGCTATGGGTCGGAACCGACTCAACGGCACTTAACAACAAACAACAACCTTTATGGGAGTAGATCTCCAAGACTTTCTTCCTTGGAACTGCTGGGTGGGTTCAAACTGCCAACCTTTTGGTTAGCATCCAAGCGCTTAGATGCTGTACCACCAGGACTCTTAGTACAAAGTTAGAATCAGAATTTTTGAGACAGACAGAGAGAAAAGGGGCTAACGTGTGTGTATAGGTGGGCATGTCCTGGTGTGGAGCTGTGGTTCAATGCACTGCACTGCAGGGTCTGTTTGAACTGTAAGGCTGGCAGTTCAAGCTCACCAGCCGCTCCTTGGAAACCCTATACAGGGTCACTATGGGTCGGAACCAACTCAACGGCACTTAACAACAACAACAACAACATGGGTTGGCATGTACTCACCAAGTCAATGAATGTCGTCGCATAGTCTTAAGGAGTCTGTGGAGAAATCTATTTGCCCATGTTGAAGTGAAAACTACGTGGGTGTTAGAAGTGGATTATTTCTGTCAGTGTCCCAAGGGTGTACTAACAGCAGCAAGAGAATGATTTCCTGTGTGGGATGAGGGAGGCCCTGGTAAACGAAGACTAACTTGTTGGAAAGTACAGGCGTACCTCATTTGTCCTTCCCAGATAATTGCATGGGTTGTTTGTTTTTGTAAATTGAAGATTTGTGGCAACACTGTATCCAGCAAGTCTGTTGGCACCATTTCTCCAACAGCATATGCCCACTGCACGTCGATCCTTCTCACAAGATATCAAACTTTTTCATAATGCTATTGCACATTCAATAGCCTACAGAATAGTGTGAACGTCACTTTTATATGTAGTTGTTGTTAAGTGCTGTTGCATCTGTTCTGACTCAACCCTATTTCTGAGGAGCAGCTGGTGGGTTTGAACTGCTGACCTTGTGGTTCATAATCCAGTGCTGATCCACATAGCCACACCAGAAGTCCTTTAACATGTAGTGGGACACCCCCAAAAAATGTTTGTGAATCACTTTATTGTGGTGGTCTGGAACTAAACCCACAATATCTCTGTTGTTGTTAACAAGCACCATCAAGTCAGTTCTGACTCATAATGACCCTGTATGGATAATATAAAAAATTTAAATGATACATAATCACACAACTCGGAGCCCTGATGTGAGGCCATAGGATAAGCACTCAACCTCAAAGTTGGTTTGAACCACAAGGTTGGCAGGTCAAGCTCATAAGCCTCTCCTCAGAAACCCTTTATCAGACCTCTATAAGTCGAAACCAACTCGATGGCACTTAACAACAGTCACAAGCCCACCACTTAGATGATCGCTCTTACATTATTCAGGCCAAGATGTCTATGCGTATCTTTGCATAGACATAGCTTAAGAGACACAAGGTTATATATTGTGCAGACTGCTTTCCAACTTGAAGTTTTACACACAGTAGATTGTGAATTCACATTTTTCCATGTCAATAAATACTTTGGGACCATCATTTTGAATGGCCGCATAGTATTAGTATCCCATTATATGTACAAAGGGACATTTATTTAACCATTGTCTTTTCACTGGATGTATTTTCCCTGTGTTTTTGAATATTATATACAGTGCTGAAATAAGCATCTTCAGAATAGTCTCTGAGTTGGGCTCCTTGGTTTGCATGGGCTGCTTTAAACATCAGAGCTCGAGTTATAATGAAGCTGCAGTTAACTTTGGAATGCTGTTTTATTTTTATACCCAGAAGTTCTAACTATGTTTTTTGATCTTTCTGACACATTTGAGAATTCAGACCATATCCTCTGTCAATCTCTTCCTTTCTTCTACCTCAGAGCTTTCTGATTTCCTTAAGGAGTCTGTGGAGAAAGGTTGTTCACATTTTGTGTGTGAACTTGTAGGCTTAGCAGCTCTGCTCGTGCACCTAAGAATTACATATCTAGTGTTGGCAAAGCCTCTTCTTCTTATTAGACAAAGTTCATAGTCAGTGCTTTCAGAGGCCTTTCCCACTCTGAATTCAAAACACTGTGCTTTCTTAAGTTAAATGGCATGGTAAGAACATTTCTGACTTAGAATTGGAGACTTCCAGATGCCAGAAGGCATTGCTTATCTTTGTAAATACACATGTTCCAATTAAAATAGGTACTCGAATATTTTGGTGGCAGTTCAGAACTCCCAATTTAGATTTAATTTAGATTAAAACACTTATTCTTTTTTAATAAAGTTGTAAAATTGATTATTAAAATTGCCTATTGAAGATTAAAAGCAGTGGAACGTTTATTTTCCCTACAAAACAATTTAGTCTTCAATAAGTATGATTGTGTTAATCAATTATGCTATTAAAATACAACTGCCATATTAAATCTGACTCATTTGTCATGACAGTTCTATAATTATAGAAATTATACCTAGCTGCTTATAGAGCAGTATTCCTGCAATAAATATAAATAATTATCTCTATTAATTCAGTCCACAGTTACTGTCTATTAAATCCCACTTAAATGGCAATTTGGGGACCTTCATTTAAAATCCTACTAAATCTTTCTGGTTCCATTTGACTGCCAAGGCCCCACAAATGCACCTCCTACTGTTGATTCTAGAAACCAATTTATGAATAAAATAGTTTTTCTTTTTAAATACAAATATGTAAAAGTTCCCTTTAGGATTGAAGTTTGAGATTGTTGGGGGTGGAGGTGGAAAAGAAGGTGTACATATTGGGGAGAGGGTACTGACAAAAAGAACAAATCTTCATGTTCTGATCTCTCAGTTTGGAAAACAGAATAGACATTTCAGGTTGAAAAATTACTTAGAACCAAAACACTCCAGCAAACAGTCAGATGACTATTCACAAATGATCTCTTTCCATAGGTGTGGATGAAGTCACCATCGTCAACATTTTGACCAACCGCAGCAATGAGCAGAGACAGGATATTGCCTTCGCCTACCAGAGAAGGACCAAAAAGGTACAAGCTGTATGTTGTTGTTGGGTACCATCAAGTTGGTTCCGACTTATAGCGACCCTGTGCACACCACAAGGAAATACTGCCCGGTCCTGGGCCATCCTCACAGTGGTTATGCTTGAGCCCACTGCCGCAGCCACTGTGCCAATCCGTCTTGTTGGGGGTCTTCTTCTTTTTCATTGACCTTCTACTTTTCCAAGCATGATGTCCTTCCTGATACAAAGTATCAGAGAAGTCTGGCCATCCTGGCTTCTAAGGAGCATTATGACTCTACTTCTTTCAATACAGATTTGCTCGTTCTGGCAATCAATCCATGGTACTTTTAACATTGTTCTCCAACACCGTAACTCAAATGCATCAATTCTTCTACTGTCTCCCTTATTCATTGTCCAACTTTCACATGCTTATGAGGTGATTGAAAATACCATGGTTTGGTTCAGGTACACCTTAGTCCTGAAACTGGTATCTTTGCTCTTAGAACACTTTAAAGAGGTCTTGTGCAGATTTGCCTAATGCAACTTGTTTGATTTCTTGATTACCGCTTCCAGGAGTGTTGATAGTGGATCCAAGCAAAATACAGACTTTGACAACTTCATTTATCATGACATTATTTATCGGTCCAGAGGATTTTTTGCTTTATTTACACTAAGCTAAAGAAGTCAATCTTTATAAGCTGTATGTAGTTGATAACGTGCCATTGAGTTGGTTCCAACTCATAGCCACTCTGTATAGGGTTTCTGAAGAGTAGCTGCTGGGTTTGAAGTCTAGTGCTTATCCTACAGTGCTTATCCTACACCTACTTGTATGGTGGTAGTGTTCCATGGAGTCGGTTCCAACTCATAGTGACCTACTATAGGGTTTCTGAGGCTGTAAATCTTTACAGAAACAGAAAGCCTCATCTTTCTCCTGAAGAACAGTTGTTAGTTTCAAACTACTGACCTTGAGGTTAGCAGCCTGAGGTAACCTTGAGGTTAGTAACCACTACGCTGCCAGAGCTACTTCACACTTGTATAGACAAGTGTTATTATATATTTGAATGTTGGTTGTTGTAGAGCAGAAATTGTCAAACTCTGCTACTTAGGCCAAATTTGATCAGTGTGCGTTTTTTTTTTTTTTGTAAATAAAAGTTTATTGGAACACACACTTTTTTATTTATTGAACAAAAAGGCGATTTTAGGGATGGAAGGACATTCCTTGTCAAATTTAATTTCATTAGCCATTGCCTTTTATTTTCATGAATACTGGCTTGTGTTAAAAAGATAGTGTGTCACCAGCAAGCACTTTCTGGAAGATTCTAGAATCTAAGTGTTCCTCTTGCCTCTTCGCAACAGTTCCTTGCACACACACCTGATCCCTAGAGTGCTTGGGAGCTCAGATGTAAAGACAACACCTTTCTCTACCCCAGTGTGCCGGGAGGGAGCAGTCTTGGGAAAATACAGTTAGAAAGGAACAGGGACAACAATGACACCGACAGGAACTGTAGTCATTTCTTAGGGCTGCTATGACAAATTACCACAATTGGGGGGCTAATGTGACAGTGTGGAATAATGCACTGGACTGCAAGGTCAGTTTGAACCACAAGGTCAGTAGTTCAAATTCACCAGCCGCTCCTCAGAAACCTTATACAGGGTTGGAACTGACTTGATGGCACTTAACAACAACATCACTAAAGAAATGTATTCTCCCACAGTTCTGGGGACCAAACCAACCAAGTCCACTTCTGTGGAGTCAATTCCAACTCATAGAGATGTTACAGGACGGAGTAGCTCCCCCTAGGGTTTCCAAGACTATAAATGTTTACAGGAGCAGATAGCCTCATCTGTTTCCTGAGGAGCAGTTTGGTGGGTTTGAACTGTCAGCCTTACCATTAGCAGCCCAGTGTTCAACCCACAGCATCGCCAGCACATTCTGGAGACCAAAAGTCTGAAATCCAGGTGTTGGCAGGGTGGCATTCCTTTTACAGCTTCCGGCAGCTCTGAGGTCCTTGGCTTATGGTGATATGGCTTGTGTCTCTCTCGCTTTCTCTTCACGTTGCCTTCTCTTCTTTGTGTCTACTCAAAGGACACTCAGCGTGGGTAATCCCAAAGGAGCTCTGGTGGCACTGTGGGTTAGGCATTGAACACAAGGTTGGAAGTTCAAACCTACCAGCCGTTCTTTGGGAGAAAGCCGAGGTTATCTGCTTTCATAGATTTATAGTCTCAGGATCTCCTTGTAGTGTCGTTGTGAGTCAGAGCTGACTCGACAGCATTGGGTCTGTTTTTTTGGTTTGTTTTTTGGGGTTTTGGATAGTCCAAGATGAATTCATCTTGAGACCCTTAGTTACATCTTCAAAGACCCTTTTCTCACGAGTCTTGTCTGTTCCACAGTTTCACAGTACTGGGGTTTAGGATAGGACATAACTTTTTTGTTGTTGGAGGGGGTGGGGCACTATAAAACCCATTCCAGTTAGCATTCACTGACTGGGCGCTTTGCACCAGGTACTGTTCAACTGTCTACACATAGCAACTCCTTTTACCGTCATAACTTCTGCTGGCCCTTGATAAGGTTCATTTAATCTCAATACACTTACCTCCACTGAGTTTTGGTCTTCCCACACTCCTCTTATTTTAAAAAAAATGCTCTTGAATTTTTACGAACATTGACTCAAAAATGGGCTTAGTTGGTCATTCATTGGTCCACCCACCAGGTCATCTTCAACATGCCAAGTCCCCATGACTTAGAGAGACTTTGTGTATTTCTCTCTTGCTTGTGCACTAATGGTTAAGGAACAGCCCAATGCTTGTTCATCCTTTATTCTGTTACAGTGTTAGGAATTTCATTTTTAAGGACTTGCTGCTATATTTTTAACAGCTTGCTATTTAAAGCTTTTGATTTATTCTTGGACGGTGCAGCAAGCGTGGCTTCCTGTAGCTCCCATTTGACTGGGAGTTTTCACTTATAACGACAGTGGAGGTGAGCTGAAAGCATTCCAGCCCTGCCTGAGATATTTCTGCCCTGGGGGCTGACGTGGCCACCAGGCTCCTAGTAGTTGTAGGTCAAGCCCTGATACAGCTCCCCTTACTAAACAGCTGGCAAGGACATAAAGAGGAAATGTCTGGCTTCTTTCATCCCATGTCCATTAGTATTCTTCTTCCAACTAGATTTATATTAAACTTCTATGTTGAAGCACTGAGAGGAGGAGTGTTTTATTTCTTAAGCTTCCCAAAAGGATCTGAGAGCTGGCAGAGCCAAGTCCCAGTTGGAGCAGAAAACCTACGTCTTTGACAATATACCTCTAATTGTTTCTTCGGCTGGCTGCTATGGTGTGTGGCCTTGGGTTTATGGAGGCATACACAAATATAGAAGCCTGGATCTTGATCTCAAATTAGATAGATGAAGAACAAACCCCCCCCCTCACAACTCCTCTTGGAAGGGCATCAGTGACCTACTAGCTGGGGACAAGGTCAGCTGACTGTCTTTCTGATCCTTGATGTCCCTCAGCTATGGGTCAAGGAACATTGTCACCTTTTACAGAAAGGTACATAACCCACCTGAGATACTTTGTGAAGGAATGTTGGAAGCATTATTTCACATGAATTGTTTGTGAGATAAAGCAGACAGTTCTGTATTGTAGAGGAGCTTTAGAGGGATGGGACGTGCTGCCTGGGTTGTAAGGCGGTGAGTCTAGGGAAAAGGGCACAGCTTACAGAAGTGCAGAGGGGCTGACCGAGAGGAGTGAGTAGTGGGTTTATGCTTCTTTCACGTTCAAGCAGATGCCAGATGTCAGGTTCCTCCATATAGGTTATGTTTAGTTATCAGATGTCTCTGGAGTTTTTGTGAACTACAGAGCTCTGAGAACCAGGAATTTGAAGGTGTCCTGGTGTGGCGCTGTGGGTTAATGCACCAGATTGCAAAGTTGGTTTGAACTGCAAGGTCGATGGTTCAAGCTCACTTAGTCGCTCCTTGGAAACCCTATACAGAGTCGCTATGAGCCATACAATAACAAGGAGTTTGTAGCTTCTACTTCCCTAAGAAGAAATCAGTAGGTGTCCACATGATATTTGAGGTTTGAGCAAATGTTAGGGGCATGAAAATGGTAGAGGACAGTATCACGTGTAGGCTAAGTTTGGAACTAGGTAACCTCAAAGTTCCAAATTGGAACATTGATGGTATATTTGGGAGGTGTTAATTTTAACATCCCATTGTAAGTGCTGTGTGTTACTGGAGCTTAAGAAATTATCTAAAGAAGGTGGATAAAGGGTTGGGCCAGATGATTTCTAAAATCAGTGGCATTTCTAATATTCTTAACATCTATGAATGATTCGAGAAGACACTCTCTGAGGCAAGTTGCAAGTTCCCTCTTATAGCCTGCAAGTATCTTAAAGGACTAAATGTTGCAAATGCCTTGGGATGCTGTTGGAAGACAGGGGAGAAAGTTAAGGGGAAAAAGCCAAAAGAAAGAAGAAAATTATAATAGGAGACATCAGTGATCACTATGGGTTGCCCGTGTCTTCTGGAAGTTTAATCCCTCAGGAAGCATCTTTAAAAGCCACATTGAGGTATCTGTGTATTTGTAAGGGTGTCTACTTGGAACTCTGACTCACAATCTTATGGCAAAGTCAAGGGTCTGATTGGGGGCCTTTACTCCCCCACCATTCCTATCAATACCACCCCAATTTGGTTAGGACAAATCGAAGTATTCTCAGTCTTAGATGAAGTGTTCTGCAAACACAACTTCAGTACTCCCCTTCTGGCCATTTCAGGGCCATTGGTTCCTTCTGAAAATATTCCAAAGCCATTCTAGGATAAACATCTCACAGAAGGCCATGCAAAGGCCCGAGGGCTCTGCTTCTCCAACGAGAGGCCGTCTATTCCAACCACCTCCTTCTTAGCAGGGACTGGGGAACCCAGGAAGGGCCCTGCCTTCCACCCGGCATTAAGACCTTCAAACATGCTGAGATAAGGATCTTCAGACCCCCTGGGCATTTTCAGGATCTGTGCACTTTGGGGGAGAAGGAAACATCTGCTTGGGTTTTAAGTGGTTTTGTTAAAGGAAGTCTCATCTTTAGTTCTGCTGATGGGAATACACTCGAGGGATAGTTTGACCCAAGACCTTAGCGTGGTGGAAGAATCACAACCAACTTTATAAACAGACTCTTGTTACTTTTTTGTTGTCTGCACCAATTTTACAGTGAATATTGGCGGCTGACCAAGTTTTCCATGTGATTATCTGCCTTTTTCTACAGGAACTTGCATCAGCCCTGAAGTCAGCCTTGTCTGGCCACCTGGAGACAGTGATTTTGGGCCTACTGAAAACACCTGCTCAGTATGACGCTTCCGAGCTGAAAGCCTCCATGAAGGTAAACACGTGTGAGATTGAATCTCTGTCAAATCTGCCTTTAATATCCATGAATTACAGCTTTCTGAGTGTAATTAGGTGATTTTTAGTTTTGTGGAACTCTCGTTTGGTACCATTTTTTTTTTTTTTAATGTACTGAAGCTCTAAATTTCAGGATTTGTACCAAAAATATTTCAATTACTTAAAAAAAAAAAGCTGTAAAAAAATTTCATGATGCTGAGAAGTCAGTTACCAGCTGCTACTGCTTGGCACCTGGGCAATCGGAATACCATTTGGAAAACTACTTCCTTGATTGCGTTTCCTCCTTTTAAAAGATATGTTGTAATGTTAAGGCAAAAGTAAAACAGGGTTTTTGTTAAATGAAGCTTGCAAATCTTGCCCATGTTTTGTGGACATTTCTTCTCCTGACCTTCTCTCAGTCTTATTTGGTTCAAATTTGGGCAAAATCAGAACATCCAAGTGCAGAACCATCATTGGGGTGGTCTTAAATCAATGGTACTGTTATTGGGAGCCCATAATTATTTTTTATGTTTTTGCAAAGTTACGAATGAACGTGGAATCCAAAGTTAAATGAGATAATACAAAACTCCAGGTTAGGAATTCCTTGAATTATGTGCATATCTAAAACACCACATAGTATAGCATTGCAGATAGAGGCATATTTCTGCAAAGTATATAAAGCCTTTCCGTAGAGTGCCTGGCAACCTTTTGAATAATCTGATACTGCCCTCTGCTGGCACAACATGGTAAAGCCTTTAAAGTTATTGGAGAAAAGCCGTGTTTCTGATTTTAGTTCTTGTAATCTGAGTACATTTCCTTGGATGCCATTGTTCTGAATTATGAAGAGACCAAGCTGTAAACCTGCCACCAGAGCTAATGTTACAGTCCAGTTGTCACTCCTTTCCCCAGAGAGTATCTTGAGAGTGAGGCAGCTTCATTCATACACTGAGCGTTTGCAGCGCCCCGAACTTGATAGTTCAGGGCAGCTGAAAGGTTTGTTGTGGATGCTCTTTGTTTCTTCCGTTATTCAGCTTCGCCCACGCTTTGCTCAGTGTCTCCTAGTATGATTAAGTATGCGAAACTGTCAACAACACTTAATAATCTGCCTTGATGAAGATAACACTCCTGAAAACAGTCTTGAGAACTTTAGGGCCATAGATGAGCTGCCCTCTCGGAGGTTTCTTCGGAACCATCAACACCTCAGATCAGTTCATCTCATCTTCGTCAAGAACCTGTTTAGTTGTGATTCCTGTGATTTTATGAGTATCTGTTACTAGGTATTAATGACTTGAAAGAAACTGTTGGAGCTGCCAGTCAGTGCTGGAATGTGTCGCTGGCCCCAGTGAAAGGTGCTTTTACTGCTAAATCTTTGACCTTGTGCCAGCTTTTCCATTAGCTATCACAGTTAAGTAGCCTTCTGGAATCCATAAAGCTCAGAGTGACATTAACTGAGTGATGGTTTAAAAAAACAAACAAACCTGTTTTGACTTCTGGCAAAAGCAGTGACATACAGTATGCACCTTATGTTACAGCAGAGGTAGTTCTTGAGCTAGGAATGGTGGGTAGTCTGTGGGTAGCATCGGCCAAGCTTTGGAAATTGCCAAAGTCACCTTTGAATATAGTAATCAGACCACTTTGAATTCTCATATATTAGCCTCAGTATGTCCCTGATGGAATCCTGGTGTGGCGGTGTTGGCTAAGCACTGGCCTGAAAAGTTGGTTTGAACCGCAAGCTGTTCAGGGTTGCTGTGAGTCGGAACCGACTCGACAGCACTGAACAAGTCCTTGATGGAAGGAAGAAAATGTGTGCACTGCTATACCTTGTCTTACGTTGCTATAATGTCAAGATATAACATTTCTTTCAAGGCATGAACTATTTTTAGACTGTATTTCCATCAACCTTGAGATTGAAGAGCTGTCCCCCAGCTCCCCGCCTCCGAAGATATTTGATAGTCATTTTATCACATTTGTATGGCATGTTGTATAGACCTTTTGCTAACAAGGAGGTTTGGCTTTGTCAGAACATCTACAAATCATGATTAAAGACTCTAGAAGAAGAGACATTAGCTCACAGATTAGATTAAGAATAAAATTCAAAATTAACTATTGACCTCAGGCTTAGCTTATATTACACAAACCATTATTTCAGGGAGCATATAAACTCTTAATAAGTTTAATTAATAGCTGACACACTTTTCTTGTGGAGAAGTAAGTTTCTTATTGCATTAACACCTTATAATTGATTTACATTTTAAACAGTTGTAATTCTGCTTAGTTCAAAGTGGTATTTCCATATTCAGAAAGACAAGAATTAGAGAATCCTGATTATTAAATCTTGACTTTGATCATGAAACTAGCTTTGAAATGTAAGTTTCATTCAGTCCTTTCATGCTATCTAGCACACTCAAAAGTGTATATATTAAATTTGAATACATCACCCATTAAATTCGGATTCCTTAATAGAGTGTTGGTGTCTACATTTATCTGGCATTGCATTATTTCCTTTTGCTTCCTTAAAATGCCTGAAGGGTGCATAATAATCACGCAAAAGTGTAAGAATGAAAATTTTAACATTAACTCAATTTTACATTTCAAAGGAGTTGAAGCTAAAATTTTTATGTTTATCTATACCTTTCCCTGATAAAAAGGCTTATTCTCAGCTAACGATGCTGGCTGCAAATGACAACATAAAATTTTTATATTCCTTTGTTTTAAATTAGAAGAATTCTCTAATGGAGAAAATCACTTCTCATCTTCTAAAATAAAGAAAAAATAGTTGCACGATCATTATAGTTAGTAGTTAGGTGTCATTGAGTCGGCACCGACTCATAGCAACCCTGTGCACAACAGAACGAAACACTGCCTGGTCCTGGGACAGTCTCACAGTTGTCGCTAGGCCTGAGCTCATCACTGTCACCACTGTGCCAATCCATCTCGCTGGGGGCCTTCTTTTTCTTCTACACATGATATCCTTCTCCAGTAACTGGTCCCTCCAATATGAAAATAGAAAATTGGAAGAAGAAAAAAAATCTCCTCCACTTAGAAACCCATCAGCTAAAGGCACTTGCTTTTAGCTATGAGGTAAGCCCTACAACACTCAATAGACTCCTGTGAACCCAGATGGAGATCTGGTCGGCCAGCAGTGTGTCAAGTCCAGGGGACTCTTAGACCCAGAGACAGCGACATGGCCACAGAGGACTAGAGTGAAGAGTGAAGCATCCAGCTGATAAGAAGAGAGGGCACATGCATAAGAACACCCACACTTGCAGATAATACCCACTTGACTTGGCCAAAATGGCTGGATGATCAGAGCTCAAACAGAAGACGAAAGAAGAGGAAACTTGACATATACCTATGGAAGCAATAGCTCAAAAGAGTGAACAAATCGTCACAGGGAGGATCATTCCCACCTCACCACACACAGAGAGGACAGGGATGGGCAACTTGGACATTGGCTACCCAGAATGGGGGGGTTACAGAGGCAAGAAGTGACTGGCTTACAAGCTTTCAAGAGGGAACCGAGATTCAGAGGGCGTGGAGCAAGGTGGAATCTCCACTGAGTAGTATACATTCTGCCTAGTCAGGGCTGATAAAAGGAAATGCAGATAAGTCCCTTGCAATACAATCGCAAATACTTGTTATCAGGACTGATTGTAAGGGCTGGAAATGTAAAGGTGGATGTTTTGGGGAGAAGGGAGGGGGAGTAATTAACCTTACAGTCTAGGAGTGGAGGTCCCTGGGACCATTGAAGGAGAAGAGCAAAGAACAGAAACCTATCCAGTGAAGCAGTGGTGCCAGGGATGGAGGCAGAGATGATGGCATGGGGAGATGGAGCGGCTGGAGACTGGACCTGGAGAGGGAGAGGGGCGGTATGCGGACGACAGGGGGGCAGGCTTACGGGCTTTACCTTTGGTTGGTCGATGATGCAGGGAGGGGATTGTAACCATGGCAAGGAAACGATGTGTGACGGGATTAATGTGAAGCTGATGGCCTCCCATGTGAACTATCACATAATGCACAATAAAGGATTAAAAAAAAAAAAAGGCACTTGCTGTTAATATTGTTGTAAATTTCATTTCTCTCTCTTCTGACTCACTTTTTTAAAACATTTTGAGCTCTAACTTTCCATGGATACCATTTTGTATTCTGGCTACGTGTTTTGTTGTTTTTAAGGCATAGAAAATAGCATTACTTTCTACTGAGGAATACAAGGAGGTTTCAAAAGGTTTGTGTAAACATGGAATGACGAGATCACAGAATTTCTCCACGAACTTTTGGAAGCCCCCTCCTGTAGCATTGAGGCAGGCTAACAGGTCTTATCCATGTTTGCCATTTACTTGACGGGGATCAGAGATGTAGGGTCATCGTGAGGAGAACTTGTCTCCACTGACTGCCATGCTATGCTTAACTCACAGGGGCTGGGGACCGATGAGGACTCCCTCATTGAGATCATCTGCTCGAGGACCAATCAGGAGCTGCAGGAAATTAACAGAGTCTACAAAGAAAGTGAGTATCCCCATTTCTGGGATCAATCCTTTCGGCTCACTTTCTGTGGCTCTGCTATGGCAGCCTGGACGAGTGTTAGGAGAGGATGCCTAAGGAATGATGTTCTGTTGTTAGGTGCTGTGGAGTCAGTTCTGACTCCTAGCGACTCCATGTGACCAGAGGGGTATCTAGGCTGTGATTTATACAGGAACAGACTGTTAGGTATTTTCCTCACAGAGCTGATGGTTGAGTTTGAACTGTCAACCTTTGCTTAGCAGCTGAGTGCTTAGCTGCAGAAATAACTCCATCTTAACTGTCCAGGGGACCGCCTTTGGCCATTGTATACGGTCTCAATCAGTACCCAAAAAAGGCACACTAACATGCATGTGGAAATGTGTGCAGAGCCCTCCAGATTTTATGTTCAAATGAGTCTTCATAGTCAATACGTTTGGAAACCAGGGATTGACTCAGCTCTGTCTGTCCTTCTGTACTGGTAATAACATGGACTCATTTCACGAAGGCAAAAATCCTTCTAGAGAGTCCACCCTCCCTTTGGGGTTAAGGATATATCTCATCCATTGTTGACCCAGACTTTCAGTCTTAGTGAGGGGGGCCATCATTGGGGTGGGTAGGTAGTTGGGTGCACAGGCAGCGAGCATAAAACCATATGTGCTGTTTTCCAAGTGTACAAGACTGACCTGGAGAAGGACATTGTTTCGGACACATCTGGTGACTTCCGCAAACTGATGGTTGCCCTCGCCAAGGTTGGTCTTGCTCTTTCTTACTTTGTGTTTGCTTCTTCTCAAGGCCTCATTTCATATTTGGGAACGAGTTCACTAAATCCTCTGTGCCTGTGTTGGGAATTGAGATGCATTTCCAACTGTGGATTTGCACCATACTGCAGAGTTGTCCTTTTTGGGTAATAGGATTTCTTATCCTACAAAACCACATGGACAAATGGACTTTGGAGGCCAGGCCAGGAGGAGGCAACTCTCAGATCCTGACCTGGATTTAGGTGGCAGCTCTCCGCCATGGCGTGGAGAAGGCTCTTGGCTTCTCTCTGTGGCTACACAGGAACCTGCAGACAGTGACTTGTTTCACTCTCCTGCCTCACTTCTTAGGGGAGGTGTCCATGCTGTCCTGTGGCTGCCGGCAGGTGGGGTTTTTTGGGCAGCTCGCGTTCACACAGAGAATGGATGAAAGACATTTCCCTTCTGAGTTCTGTTCACTGTGCAGTCTCATGCCTACGTGTCAGTGGTTAAGAACTGGACTGCAGTTCAAGCCCACAGCCTGCTCCTCGGAAACCCTAAAGAGGCTCTCTGTGAGTCAGAACTGACTCCACAGCACTTAATGAAAACCACAACGTTGTCATTAGGCGCCGCGGAGTTGATTTTGACTTCTGGTGACCTCATCTGACAAAGTAATGCCCCTGTAATCTTGGTGGGAGCAGTTTTGCACAGCTTTCTCCATGGACTACCAACCTTCCAAATAGTAGCGGGACACTTACAGACCAGGGGAGGGAAGAGACGTTTTGTTTTCTCCTTAAGGGCAGGATTGTTGAGTGGCTCCCTCACAGCTCCGTTAGGGTAACAACTCTCACGCCATTCTCTCCAGCTCTCAGCTCTTCAGCTCACTCCCTTCCTGGGTACTGCCATCCACTCACGCCATTCCACTCCCCTGCTGCCTCAGATCCACACGTCAGTCATCTGTGAGCATCATCTGGACCCTAGCCCTCCTCTCTAACCTAATCTTCTTCCTTAGCATTCTCCATGGCTCACCTTCTGCTCCATCTGGGTGGCCCAAAACCTTCCAGAGTGTTCTGCCACTGCCTGTGCTACGTCTCTTGTGTAGGATGTCTTTCTACCTCATTTGCCTCATCTTTGAACGTTCCCTTAAAGTTGATTTTTCCCTTGTTTTGCATTTCATCTCTTCTTAGTGCCACAGATGACTGTATTGTACTACCATTTGTTCCACGAATATTTCTCCATCTGGATTGCAAATTCTCTGAGGGAAGGGACTAAATGTTGTGCACCTTTATTTGGAGTGGGAGTGGATTCTGTAAGGTCTTAGCCCAGGACTGGATGAAGGAGGGGTCGATGGTGTTGATGTCCAACTCCCCAGGACACTACGTCCATTATGTTACCATTCCTTGGTCATGCCTAAGTTTCTAAAGTGAAGTGTTGTTTTTTCAGTATGTTAAATAGCGGTTTCCATTTTCCATTTTGTTGTTGTTGTGTGCTGTTGAGTTGGTTCTGACACATAGACACTCCATAGAGGATTTCTGAGACTGCCAATCTTTACGGGAGCAGAAAGCCTCATCTTTCTCCTGAGGAGTGGCTGGTGGGTTTGAACAGCTGACCAGGGGTTAGCAGACCAACATATAACCAGCTACACCACTAAGGTCCTGGTGTTTTAATTATACAAAGAAATAAATTTGATTATGTTCTTAATTTTATTTTTTGCTTGTAGGGTAGAAGAGCCGAAGATGGTTCAGTTATTGATTATGAGCTGATTGATCAAGATGCCCGGGTAAGTGGTTTGAAATTCTGTCTTCTACTTAGTCTCCGGATAGCCTGGACCGAAGCCATCTTGTGTGTTACTGTGTAACACATTAACCCCCAGCTTTGTTGTTGTTGAGTACCATCGGGTCGGTACTGATGGATAGTGTTCCTGTATAGGATTTCCGAGGCTGTAAATCTTTTCAGGAGCAAAAAGCCTCATCTTTCTCATGCAGAGTCACTGGTGGGCTTGAACCACTGACCTTGTGGTTGGCAGTCCAGTGCTTTTATGCTACAGAGGGTCAGGAATTTGGGAGTGTCTTGGCTGTGGGATTCTGGGTCAGAGTCATCTGTGAGATGGTAAAGATGTTGGTCAAGGCTGCCATAGATGGTCCACATGCATGACTCTTGGCAGGAGACCTTAGCTTCTTACCACGTGTGCTTTTCTGTGGCGTTGCTGAGTTTCGTGACAACATGGCAGCCGGCTGCCTCCAGAGTGTGTAATCCAGGAGAGAAATAAAGGCGGAAACCACAGTGCTTTTATGAACTAATCTTAGTAGTCACATACCGTCATTTCTGCCTTATCCTATTTGGTAGCTGGAAGAGAGTCACCAAGTCTACCCACAGTCAGTGGGAGAGGAACTAGGCTTCACTGCGAGGAAGGAATGTCAAAGCATGTGTGGGCATATTTCACGGTCTGAGAATATGAGTTATACTTTCGCATTCGGGAACAATACCAGGGGCTGCAAAAAGTTCTTGGATAATCATACTATCTTTTAATTTCATTTTTTCATAAACTTTTGGAAGCCCCCTTGAACTTACTATAAGCTACTTCTTTTCGGATGCTGATGTGGATCATAGGCTCAGTGTCTGACTCCCATAAGCTCATTCAGGCTTTCCTTATAGGAGTACCAGTTTCCTTAGGCTGTGATAGGGCTGGGCAGCTGGGTGCATTTGTTTCAAATGAACATTTGGAGAGCAAGCAACAGAGAGAAGCAGAAGAAAGTGCGGAAGATATCGCCAGGCACAGGGAAGCTTAGGGCTCCATTGTGCAAGGAGACAAGAGTGACGGAGGCCTGTCTTTCTTTTCTGGCTGAATAGAATGTTTGCTAGTCAAGCTTCTGTAATGGACTCCTGGTGTGGCACTAGAGGGTAAACACTAAACTGTGAACCACAAGGTTGGCGGTTCAAACCCACCAGCTGCTCCTTGTTAACCAGCTCGTCGGTGCTTAACAACACCAGCAACATTTCTGTGATAACTGAGAACTATTTGAAATTGATTCAGACTGCTGTGAACTGTGATCCTTTCTCAGAAGGTCAGAGAAAGCACTCAATGAGTATCTACCCTTGTATAAAGCTTTCTTCTTCGCTTCCTCCCTGTCATTCTTAGTCTTACCTATGAAAAAACAAACCCCAAATCCCCATTGCCTGGTGAGTCGATTCCAACCCATTAAGGACCCTGTAGAACATAGTAGAACTGCCCCGGTGGGTTCTTTCTGGGAGCAGCCAGCCTTATCTTCCACCCACAGAGTGACTGGTGGGTTTGAAAAACCAACCTTGTGGTTAGCAGCCCACGCTGAACCCACACAGCTACCACAGCTCCAAATGTTTCCAGAATTGGAACTGAGATTGGAGTAGTTACCCTTCCAGCTCCGTGGTTTCCTGAGTCTCTACCAAGTCTGAGCGCTGGTGCCTGCCTTGTCTGTCTTCTGTGGATGATCACTGGCTAGTGTACGAGTACAAGGGAGCGGGCCAGATGTGCCGAGGAACAGTTATTTACTCTTCTTATGTGAATAGAAGCTCATGGTCCTTTCCTGTTCAAGGAAGGAGATTGGAACAGTATCCACCATGAAAACCGACAGATACTGTCCCATACTGTATCTCTCTGTGCCCAAGGAAGATTGCTTGTGATTAAGACTTTTGTCCTAAATAGTACATTTTTGCTACTTGTCCTCTGCCCTCCCACCTTGTCTAGAAAACTCTACCTGCTTTAAATTGTCAGCCAGAAACACAACATACACACAGCAGAAAGCCAGCTGGGTGACTGTAAGGAAGTTGTCATATTACGCCTTCCCCAGGAGGCATGGTTCCGGAGCCAGGAGCTGGGACTGGATTCTAGTCCATGCATCACTGTATCCTCATAGTCCATAAAGGGCTTGTTAAGCCTGTGACAGAAGTGCTGGGCACACCGGGTCAGGATGCACATGCAGTGGCAGGCCACGAAGCCGCTTGCCAGCACGCTGAGTGGGTCCGTCAGGATGCCTGCGTTCTTTATGGCCAGGGCTCCAGGATCCTGGTACACATGTTGCCTTTTACCAGGTGGACCAAGGACTGGAACCTTGTTAGGCCCTTGGGCTTCTCCAAGCCCGGTGACTTGACAGAGCTTCTTTCCAAGAAGTTGGAGGTGCTGTTTTGTAGACTCTTGGCCCTGTCAGGAGAGGCTCTGAAGTTCAGTGTGAGAGGGCAGGGATCCCTGGCTTCCTTGGTCAAAGGCATTACTGCTTCAGAAATAGAAGGCTCATGGTGTTGAGGAGATCTGTTGGAAGGAGACAAGCAAGAAGGGGTCTTGTTCAGCTGCAAATCCTAGCTTAGTCAGTGTTTGGTTTTTACCTCCATTTTTTTTTTCACTACCTTCCTCTGGATCCTTTAGTGAACTTTTCTGGTTGGTTCTGCTCATAGGATCTCTATGATGCCGGAGTGAAGAGGAAAGGAACTGATGTTCCCAAGTGGATTAGCATCATGACTGAACGGAGTGTGTGCCACCTTCAGAAAGGTAGGTGCTATGGTGATGACTTAGAGCTTAGAGCTCCGGGCAGAGCAGGTGCGTCTGCTGGGGCGTAGTTGATTCTCCCCTCTGCATTCTCTTCGGCCCACCAAGTCCATTCACATTCCCTCTCATTTTCCATCCCCAGAATATATTCTGTGTTTGGTATGTAGTTGAGCTTTCTGCCTTTTCTTATTTGGGGATAATTTTAGTTTACCATTTTTGTGGATGTAGTAACTTTTCTGGGTGCTGTATGCTATTTCTCATGCCTTCCAGATACAATGGGGTCTACTCAGGGGAGACAGCTTATGTAAGAGGTCTGTCTGTTGGCTGTTTCAGGGTAAACTGGAGGAATGTTGGCTGTAGTGTACCATGGCAGCCCTAACTTTCTAGAATGCTGGGATCATCCTTCTCTGTTATCAGTGATTGGAAGGTTTGACCAGTGGCTCTGTTATTCTAATGATCTTTTACTTCCCCTTAGTATTTGAAAGGTACAAGAGCTACAGTCCTTATGACATGTTGGAGAGCATCAAGAAGGAAGTCAAAGGAGACCTGGAAAATGCTTTCCTGAACCTGGGTAAGCAACCATGGCCCGTGCACCCCGAGTGGTCATCAGTTTTTGCTAAAACTGAAAACATGAGCGATCACTTTGTGAACTCAAATATGCTTGGGGCGCTATGTCTTCACGCATAACTTCGGTAGTTTTATAAACCCAGTTACACAACTTTGATGGTGTGAAATGAAAGAATGTAGTAGAATGGAGCGTTACCAGGGTGAACAAGCTAAGAGAGGAAAGGGCTCTTTTGGTGAAACTCACATTGCCCTGCAGTTCCTGCAACCCTTGAGTCTCCTGGTTTGAAACCACAGTGGTGCACAGCATTTTGGAGGGTTTCCAGTTTCCTCTGAGCCTTTTCCAGTTTTCAGCCCCTTTCTGTTGTAGAGGAGAGAGGAGGAGCTGCCCCCTTGACCCTGTCCTTCTCTCAACAGTCCAGTGCATCCAGAACAAGCCCCTGTACTTTGCTGACCGGCTGTATGACTCCATGAAGGTAAGGGTGTTTGGTTGGGAGGCCAGCATTTCCACACCAGGCTTTCCTCCATTCAAGATCCACTGCAGGTGTCCTGTGACATTTTGGAGAAAGTACTGACTAATGGACTGAGGAAAGGACCCGAATATCAAGTCGACTGTGATTGTATGTCAGATGAGAAAACCCCAAACCTGTCATGTACTGCACAACCCCTTGAACACATGTTTGTATACACATAGAAAATAAAGTGCCGTGGAAGAGAGCCAATGGTAGCTAGCAATAATATCAGATTCCTGCTCAAGTCTTTTCAAAGATTCCCTCCTCGGATTCCCAGAGTAAAGACAAACAAGGAAGGGAGAGATCATGATGCAACCGCTCTGCAGTAGATGAAGGAGCCCTAGAGGTACAATGGTTAAAAAGTGCTCAGCTACTCACTGAAAGGTGAGCAGTTTGAACTCACCTGGTGACTCGTGGAAGAAAGACCTGTTGATGTGCTTCCGTAAAGATTACTGCCAAGGAAAACCTAGGGGACAGTTTCACTCTGTCACATGGGGTCTCAATGAGTTGAAATCATTGATAGTAAACAACAACATGCCATAGACATTATGCTACGCATTTTACATGGATGATCCCATAAAATCATGACAAGAACCCTATGCGACCAATATTATTCTTTGGTTTAGATTGTGAAAGTATCTGTAGCCAGATCTGAACCTGGGTCTATTGGACTCCAAAGCTAGTCTTACTACGCTGTCTCCCAAAGTTTAGATTCCTTGGCCCACTATTTAAAGCCCTCCCTGGTAGCATAGTGGTTACGAATCGGGCTGCAAACCTTAAGGTCAGCAGTTTGAAACTACCAGTCGCTCCGCAGGAGAAAGATGAAGCTTTCTGCTCTCATAAAGATTTACAGCCTCGGAAACCCTATACAGGGTTGCTATGGGTCGGAACCGACTCGACGGCACATAACAACAACAAAAACTCTTTGTTCCCAGTTGAACTTCCTGGACTTGTTAACTTTAAATGGGCCACACCCACATAAAGGAGTCCTGTTGGTACAGTGGTCTAGCGCTATCTGAAAAGTCAGCAGTTAAAACCTATCAGGTATTCCACGGTAGAAAGCTGTGGTTGTCTGCTTCTGTAAGGATTACAGCCTTGGAAACCCTATGGGGGCAGCTCTACTCTGTCCTATAGGATCATTATGACAGAGACCCCATGTGGAATCTACTCAACGATTATGAGTATTTTGTTGGTTGGTTTGCTCTTCCCATGAACTCATTCCATTTCCCACGTCCCAAGCAGACCTCTAAGGAGCTCTGGTAGCGTAGTGGTTACGAATCAGGCTGCGAACCGCAAGGTCAGCAGTTCGAAGCTACCAGCTGTTCTATGGGAGAAAGATGAGGCTTTCTGCTCCTGTAAAGATTTACAGCCTTGGAAACCCTGTACAGGGTCGCTATGGGTCGGAACCGACTCAATGGCACATAACAACAACAACAAGTAGACTTCCATGCCTCTGGCTTCCATGCCCTGGCCAATTCCTGAGCCACCTCCCCATCTGTCTCACCCCATCCTCCATGTCAAACGACCCCTCCTCGGAACCTCCAGTGTGAGGCTTGGAAAGTAAATCCAGTGGTTCCCACTGCTCAGACCATTTAAGATGGTGGAGAGTCACAGTGAGACAAAGCGCTGGTGCATGTCCTTGAGAAGTGGGCATCTTATGTTGAGTAAACATCCTTGACGTGAGCTTTGCCCGGGGGTGCTCACTGCCCACTTAATGTGCATTATTGTGCACATTTAGTCCTCAAGTATTTGGGATCCCAGTGTGTTCATACTGGAACCAGTTTCCGTATTATCTTTGCCATCTCTTAGAGGGCAGCGCAGAAGAACTTAGATCAGTTCCATATGCAAGGAAACACTGAGGAGATGTTTTTACTAGGATGATGTTTTTAGTGAATTGTAATTTGAAACATCAACTTGACTTTCAGGGCAAGGGTACTCGTGATAAGGTCCTGATTAGGACCATGGTCTCCCGCAGTGAAGTGGACATGTTGAAAATTAGGTCTGAATTCAAGAGGAAGTACGGCAAATCCTTGTACTACTACATCCAGGTAGGTCCCGTGGGCCCTGCCCTGCCGTCCATAGGCCCTGGGGTTCTGGGAAGGTGGCTTCTCGGGGTGGTCACAGAATGGGGATTTACTGCTGTTTACTCTCTGGGGAAGAGCTGCTAGTTATTGAATATCAGGGATTTCTTTTGAAAACACCCTTGATGATTTGTACTGGAACCACTATAGAATGAGGCAAATCTTTTGTATTTCCCAACTGTGTTATTCATAATGAGGACTGGTTAAGTGATGATCATTCAAGCCTGGCTACATCCCAAAGAGGCGTTAAAGATCAGTTAACTTTCACGTTTTAATATTTCTAGCTCTTAAAAAATTGTCTGTGATAGTCTTGGCAATTTTTAGTTACGCAGCCTGGGAACTTCCATCTCTTCCACAACCAATTTAAGTTTCTGTCTGTTTTGGATAGGCGGAGCATTGTGTAGAAGGAATGATTGCATGCTAGTTCCGTTTGAGTACCTCTGTGTGCACTTCAGATGAGCTTTACAATTTCCGTTTAGAAAAGATCTTAAAAATGTCCAAAGATACTGTCAGTTGTTACCAAGAATTTAGAGATAGTTTGTAGTAGATGGGTGTATTAGGGCAGGTATTTAGAGTTTAGGAACAAATTTTATTCCTTATTAGCTAGTATCACGTGGCACAAAGATGCTACCCAACAGCGTAGTGGGCACTAAAGAGCCCTGTCCTTTCCGGAAGAAGGGTGAGAGAGGGAAAAGTGATGGCATTTGCAGGACATTTTAATACCTCTACCCTTTCTGTAGCAATGAAACTTGCAAGTCTCTACAAGGCACCTCCCCTGCCCACTTTCCACACAGGCTTGGTGTGAAGGTGGTTTGAATGTGGCCTTTGCATCTGCCTATGCATCTCCAGGAATCCTGCAAGGTCTTGCCTTTGTTTTAGGCTGGGAGTGGCCAGCTTGTTTGTTATTGCTGAGATTTGTCATTTCCCTTAGAGTTCTTTTCTTTTTTTCTCCTTGTCGATTTGTAGCAAGACACCAAGGGCGACTACCAGAAAGCACTGCTTTACCTGTGTGGCGGAGATGACTGAAGCCAGACACGGCAGGAGCCTCCAGAACTGCTGCTCCCTCTGCTTGTAGCTAACAGAGCTAGAAAATCAGCTTGCGATTAACAGCTCCTGGACCCATCCCTCCGAAGATGCTGTTTAGCATTGCCCACCCTCAGCCCCTCTTATTTTAGTGGCCTAAGTATTGCCCAGCTTTCCTGGCAAGTCTCTCTTTTCAGCCAAAGAAATGAACATTCCAAGGAGTTGGAAGTGAAATCTATGATGTGAAACACTTTGCCTCTTGTGTACTGTGTCATAAATAGATAAATAAACGGAATTTTTATGTTAGAACCAGATACCTCTGCTGGCCTTGCTTTGTGTTTAATGTCTTGAAAGTTAAATATGTGAAAAGGCTCTATTGTTCACTGGGTTGGCCTGTCCCCTGAGGAAGAATGCTCTAGAAAACCAAGCTGTTCAATACATTAGCCTCTGACCACATAGGGCTGTTTAAATACAATGAAAACTCCTGCTTCTCAGGGATACCCTCCACATTCCTAGTGCTCAATGTCCACATTGGGTTGTTGTTGTTGTTAAGTGCCATCTAGTCGGTTCCTACTCACAGCGATCTCATACCGACCCTGTACTCAGTTTCTTGGTCAGAGAAAGTCGAGACCATTCCCATCACCAAAGTCCGATGGGGCAGCACTACCAAGGAGTCCTCAGGAGCTCTGGTAGCGTAGTGGTTACGAATCGGGCTGCGAAACCGCAAGGTCAGCAGTTAGAAACTACCAGCTATTCTGTGGGAGAAAGATGAGGCTTTCTGCCCCTGTAAAGATTTACAGCCTCGGAAACCCTGTACAGGGTCACTATGATTCGGAACCGACTCCACGACACATAACCACCACCACCACCAAGGAGTTCCGGTAGCTTAGCCGATCTGAGCCGGACTGCTAATGACAAGATCAGCAGTTTGAATTGCTCTTTGTGGGAAAGATGAGGCGTTCTGCTCCTATAAAGATTTACACCCTCAGAAACCCTACACAGGGTCACTATTACACCAGGGAAACTAAGAGTGGCAATCGACTTGATGGCACACAGCCACCACTGACCACTACATGCTCAGAGACGAGTGAAAATCCCAGTGTGATCCTTCACCTGCTACTCTTGTGATAGGTGAATTCAGTGAAAGCTAACTTTAATGGTAGCCTTAAGTTGGGAAGAGTTGGGATGCCTGGCCGTAGGTAGATTCTGTTGAGCAAATACAGCTATAATCTTTACTTAGACTTGTGGTGGTGGTGGTGTGCCGTGGAGTAAGTTTCGACTCATAGCGATCCTGTATAGGATTTCAGAGGCTGTAAATCTTTACGGGAGAAGAAAGCCTCATCTTGCTTCTCTGGAGTGACTGGTACATTTGAACTGCTGGCCTTGCAAGTTAGCAGTCCAGTTTACAATCCACTATGCTTTCATGGTTCCAATTTAGAATTACATAAATAAATACCTGACATCTTGTCCTAGCCTCCACAACTCACTTGACAATGAGTCAGGCTCTAGCTGTCTTGTGATTAAGGGTCTAGACTCGAGAAGGATGGGTTGAAAGCACAAAAACGAAAGTGATTGGAGGAATGAGACAGATGCACATAAGAGGACATTTGAGCTAGACTCTAAGATGCAGCTTTATAATTCCAGGGAGTGCTCCAAGCAGATTCTTGATGAAACTGGTACCCATTTCAAACGGTACAAATGTGATTCAGGCATACTTTGGGAATATGGCAGGTTTGGTTCCAGACCATGGCAATAAAGTGAATATTATAATAAAGTGGACCACATGAGGTTTTCTGGTTCCTCAGTGCCTGTGAAAGTTATGATGAGACTACTCTGTGGTCTATTATGACTTTTATTAAATGCTGTCAAGTTGGTTCTGATTCCTAATGACCCTGTACAGCAGGTGTGGGGAACGTATAAGGCCCACAAACTCATTTGATCTTGATTTTTCAAGGCAACTATAGTTCTAGCCATCACATTATAGCAGGCTAATGTTTTCACAGTTTATTATAATGTTATTTATTGATCCAGCCTAACAAGTAGATTGCATCCAGTCTGGTTAACATAGAAGTGAGGATTTATACAATATAGGATAATCAGATCAGGGCTGATCACAACAGATCCCATTAGGGATGAAGTACATTATATGTCATCGTGGGGGATTGCTGTTGTTAAGTGTTGTCAAGTCGATTCTGACCCATAGCGACCCTGTATAGGGTTTCCAAGGAGCAGCTGGTGAGCTTGAACCACCGACCTTGCAGTTCAAACGACTTTGCAGTATGATGTAAATTGCTAAACCACTGGCATTCCAGGTCAAGCCAAGTTAACAAAAAACCTTAACTATCACACAATATTACCTATAGTTTGCTATAATCCACACAGTTGAATGCATTTACACAGGCAATAAATGACACAGGTAAACATCTTTCTTATATTCTCTGTTTTTAGCTAAAATTCATCTGACATCAAAAACGATATTTCTGAATCCAACTTGAACTTCTGGAAATTTCTTGACAATTTAATGGTGTAACCATATTTAATAATCTAAATGAAAACTTTATTTGCATCTGATATTAATAATATTGTTCAGTAATTTGCATATTCTGTTGGATCACCTTTCTTTGGAATGGGCACAGATACGGAAATCTTCCAGTTGGTTGTCCAAGAAGCGTTTTTCAAAATATCTTGGTATTCATGAGTGAGGGCTTCCAGAAATGCAAAAGTTTGCTAAATTGTTTATATTCTTATTTTGTGACTTACTAGCACCTCGGTAGCAGGTTAATTTTTAAGTTGATAATTTTGTATGGCCCATGAATGATGTTATAAATATCCAAATGGTCCTTGGCAGAAAAAAAAGTTTCTCCACTTCTGCAGTATAGTGTTTTTGAGGCTTTTTTTTTTTTTCAGCTCTTCGTGGGAACAGAAAACCTCATCTTTGTCCCTTGGAGCAGCTGGTGGGCTCAAACCACTAACCTCATGACTGTTGGTGGTGTTTATCTTAGGGAGCTACCACACTCCCAAGTGTGCACTAAGATTGTGAAAAAGTTTGAAATCTTGTGAGAATTACCAAAATGTGTCACAGATTAAAGTGGGCACATGCTGTTGGAAAATGGCTGATAGACTTGCTTGACTCAGGGATGCCACAAACCTTCAGTTTGTGAAAAGCGCAGTCTCTGCGGAGCACAGTAAGCAGAAGCATAGCAAGACCACGAGCTGTGTGTGTACCAGGAGAATTCTGTCTCACTCCCATTCCTCTGGCCAAACATCAGCGTCCATCCCCGACACCAACTATTTCATGGACTGAGGGAGACGACACAGTGAGTGGATGTGTGTCAAATGATGGCTCAGTGAAGAAGAGGAAGACCATCTGTGAGGTGGGTTGACACAGTGGCTGAAACAATGGTCTCAAACAGACCTACAACTGTGAGGCTGATGCAGGTCCAGACAGGGCTTCCTTCTGTTTTACACAGGGTCAGCTTGATGGCACCTAATAGCATAGTGGCTACAAATCGGGCTGCTAACCTCAAGGTCGGCAGTTCGAAACTACCAACTGTTCCATAGGAGAAAGATTTGCAGCTGGGAAACCCTGTGCAGGGTTGCTATGAGTCGGAACCAACTCCACGGTACTTAACACCAATGTGTATTTATGTGTCTTTGTGTGTTTATAAAGGGGCCCTATGTTGCAGTGAGTTTAGCGTTGGACTGCTAAACAAAAAACTGTCAGTGGTTCAAACCCACCAGCAGCTTCAAGGGAGAAAGATGAGGCTGTCTGTTCCCATAAAGATTTACAAGCTTGGAAACCCTAGGGAACAGTTCTACCCTGTCCTATAGGATTGCCCTGCAGCGGCAACATATTTAGAAAAGTATCAGGACAGTGAACTGCTTGTTTATACTGTGGAGAGTGTGGGGCTGGGGTGAGGAAATGTCTCTTCTGCACAGGATGCGGTGCCAACCATTAGTTCTTGTTCATGGAAGACTAGCACAGGACTTCTGGCTGACTTAGGGAAAACTCGATCCGCTACAGGGTTTAAGCAAGTAACCTAGATACATGTGTAAAATCGGCTGTTTGAGTAGAAGAGGGGATTCTGGAACAATGGAGAACTCTTTCCCTACTTTAGGCATTCTGGTTCAATGCAAACAACAGCAAAAACCAACTAAATAGTTCTGTCAAACTTTAGATGGAGACTTGCGTGAAGCATGGTTCCTGAATCACTCACTACCAGTGGCGGCAATGCCATGTATGTCAGAGTACAACTGTGCTCCATAGGTTTTCAGTGGCTGAATTTTGTGATGTAGATTGCCGGGCCTTCCTTCTGAGGTGCCTCTGAGTAGACTAGAATCTCTAATCTTTTAGCTAGCAGCCGAGCACATTAACTGTTTATAATTGAAGGCACTTCCTTTAATCACTCAAACAAAACCAAGCGCATTACCATCTAGTCAATTCCAACTCAGGGTGACGTCAGACTACATTAGCACTACCCCACAGAGTTTCCAAAGCTGTCAATCTTTACAGAGCTGATTGCCAACATCTTTCTCTGGCAGAAATGCTGGTGGGTTCAAACTGCCAACATTTTGGTTAGCAGCTGACCACTTAACCACTGTGCCACCAGATTGCCTTCTTGAATCACTTGTTGTTAAGTGCCATTGAGTCAGTTCTGACTCATAGTGACCCTGTACAGGGTTTCCGAGGAGCAGCTGGTGAGTTTGAACAGCCAACCTTGAGGTTCAAACCGACCTTCCTGTCCAGTACTTATCCTATAGCGCCACACCATGGTCACACTTTCTTGAACCACTAATAGTGTTTGTAAGGTATACTTTGAAAAGCAGATTATGCCCAAATACAACATTTTATCAAATGTGTCATTCACTGCATATGATATTACAGTTGATGTCCTAATACAAAAATATATTCTCAAGCACCTGCTTAAGAAGCAACCATCTCTGTTTAACCCCCAATTATTGCGTTAAACTCACATTGATAGAACGAGACAGAGGTGGTCAGGATTCATGTTTCAGCTCAGCAGCTATGTAGGCTTCGTTTCTCCCCACTGATCAGGAGCCTTTCAGGCTGCCAAGGGAAACGTGATTAAAGAAAGGAAAGCTGTGCGGCAAGGGCGTGGGAAGGGTTTTGCTCCTACTGGAAACAGCCTGGCCATTGGTCTTCTCGGTCTAGACCTTCTGGAAAGAAAGACCAAAAGGCAGAACAGCACAGGGCAGAGAGCCGCTCCATACTCCCGCTCTTTCTTCCCTGTATGGTAAGTGGTGGTGGTGGTTGTTCTTAGATGCTGTCAAGTTGGTTCTGACTCATAACTACCCTTTATAAATATGGTTTCTGATGAGCAGCTGGTGGGTTTCAACTGGCGACCTTGTGGTTAGCAGTCCAGTGCTGCTCCTATAGTGCCACACCAAGACTCCTTATATGGTGGGCAGTGGTTCTTTAGTATTTTCCAAGGCTGACAGAAGAAACCGCTGGAACACAATCTCATTTCCTTCTGGATTTCAGCCTGCCCTTCTTATCACGTTAGCTAAACCATTTCTTGAAGTCCAGAGAACCATCCGGAGGTTTGAATGTTCCCCCCAGATAATTTTACGGTGCAAAGAGAAGGAAAAGGGCACATGTTGGCTTTAGGATTTTGTGAGCTGGTGTCAGAATGAGAACTTGGGTTGGCTTCTCTGAGGAATGAAAACCAGTAGAAACATACAGTCCTGTGAGGATGTGAACAAGAACAGGACTGCCATTTTCCTCCCCAGGGTGATGGGGCTGGGCGGGGCTGACACATTGCACATCTCCAGTCGGCAGCTTCACACCGAAGTCTGTGTGAATGGCATCTCCCCTGACGTTGTGCAGTGTACAACCTGAGCAGCCATACATGGCAGTCCTAGACAGCGCCCCTAACTAGGCCATGTGCTAGATAGCTTATTAGGCTGTGGGATTTTGTTTCCAAATTAAACATCTGGAAGACTCATATCAGTTGGAAACAGATAGATGACCCTCCCCACAAACCTCAGTTTTTCCATGAGCTCTTGATTCTGGGACCCATTTTAACGGTCTACGTAGTAGAAGAATTGATGCATTTGAATTGGTCTGTGTAAAAGAGTTGGCACATTTGAGTTACTGTGTTTGAGAATAATATTGAAAGTACCAGGGACTGCCAGAAGAAAACCAAATCTGTGTTGGAAGTAGGACGGTCAGATGCTCCTTAGAGGTAGGATGGTGAGACTTGGAACACCTTTCATACTTCAGAGAGGTTATCGGGAGGGAGTGGTCCCTGGAGAAGGACATCATGCTTGGTAAAGTGGAGGGTCAGTGAAAAAGAGGAAGACCCCCAATGAGGTGGACTGGCACAGTGGCAGCAGCAATGGGCTCAAATGTAACAACAATTGTGAGGAAGACACGGGACCAGCAGTGGTTTGTTCTGTTGTATATAGCGTTACTATGAGTCAGAACTGACTCAATGCACCTAACAACAACAGCAGTAGCAATGTACAGATGACTATATGAAGCTCTACTAGTATGTGAAATGCCTATGGTGTAAGTTATTAGTAAAGACAGCTAATGCAGGGAAAACTAGACTCAGAAAGTGGCTAAGTTTAGCAAGCAAAATGATTTGAGGACAGAAACCTTTTAAATCAATTTTTAGTCTTGAAATGACTCCTAGCTCTAAGTCTTTCCTTACATTATGACAAATGGGGTTGGCTTTATTTGACCTCCTTTTTCCATCAACTATCAAAATGAAAACTCCACTGTGTATGAGAGAGAGAGAGAGAGGGAGGGAGCAATTTTAAACATCCCTTAGCAATGAGGGAGAACATGCTACAGCCATCAAATTCTAGTTGTTCATTCTATTTATCGAAAAAGCTTGTAGCCTGATTTCCTTTATGCGAGTACATTTGAGCAAGCAAAGTTTATAGAGATGACTTATCTCATTACATTACAAGAGTGATTTGCTATCTCAGCATCTATAAGCAATTTTAACAGACATTTCTGGATGAAGAAAAGCTTTTGTAAATATATGCGAAAGACACGACTTCATCAAGCATTAAATTGGAGGTGCCCTGGAAAAATATTACATTTGTGCATTCAATTAGCTTGATTGTGGCTGAATTTTGTCCACGGAAGGCAGCATTTCTGCAGAAAAACAGCAGTATTCCCTAGGTCAGCAGGTTTCTGAAAACAGAAACGCACAGTTTCCCACTTCTGCAAGTCCTTTTTTGCATTTGTGCAGTTCCCAGCTACTCCTCTCTAATCAGCCTGCTCAGTCTTGTTCTCCACAGCAGAGTATAGGGGGAGAGTGAATCAGAAGCCACCTTATGTAGGCCTTCTAGATATCCAAACCCAATGATTAAGACTTTAACTAGGTTGCCTGTTGTCTACAAGCTAGGCAAGCCCAAGGCAAAATTGAGGCGTCATTAAAGATGGATGTAAATCCAACCCACTTCCTTCCTGGTCTCTGCAGTGCCTCTGGCCCACTCTCCCATCCTCTTTCAGGATCTGTAGGAATCTGTTGAAACCTGTTAGCCCAAGTCCCTGTCCCAGAAGGGAGTTTACTCCACTGACCTTCCCTGGAACAAAAGCTAGGACAGCTGGTAAAGTGCTCAGATGCTGACCCACTCAGTGACTGCTTGGGAGAAAGACCTGCCGATCTGCTACCATACGGGTCAACAACAAAAAACACACCAAACGCACTGCTGAATTGATTCAAATCATAGTGGCTCCATGTGTCAGAGCAGAACTGCCCACATAGGGTTTCCCAAACTGCAAATCTTTCTAGAAGCCCACTGCCACATCTTTCTCCCTTGAAACAGCTGGTGGGTTCAACCCACTGACCTTTTTGTTGGTAGTCAAGAGCTTTAAGTAGGCAATATTAGGACTCTTCTCCATAAACGTTGGTGTTGTTATTAAGGGCCATTGAGTTGATTCTAATCCATAAGGACCCTGTATTTGGTTTCCGAGAAGCAGTTGAACTTGAACCAATGACCTTGTGGTTCAAACTGACTTCTCAGCCCAGTGTATTAACTCACAGCACCACATACAGCCTAGACAACCCTCTATCACGTGGGGTAGTGATGCATTGGAAGCAACTCTTTAGCATCTAGCAGCAACAATGGCAACAAAATGGAGAATGTCTGGGGCAAAAAAAGTCTTTTTTGAACCTCTAAAAGCATACGGGTTAATGTGCTGGACTGCAAGGTTGGTTTCAACTACAAGCTTGGCTGTTCAAGTTTACCAGCTTCTCCTTGGAAACGCTACGCAGGGTCACTATAGAAAGCCTCATCTTTCTCCCACAGAACTGCTGGTAGTTTTGAACTGCTGACCTTGAGGTTACCAGCCCAATTCATAACCACTATGCTACCAGAGCTCTGGTAGCATAGTGGTTACGAATCGGGCTGCGAACCATAAGGTCAGCGGTTCGAAACTACCAGCCGCTCCACGGGAGAAAGATGAGGCTTTCTACTCCCGTAAAGATTTACACCCTCGGAAACCCTGTACAGGGTCGCTATGGGTCGGAACTGACTCGATGGCAAACAACAACATGCTACCAGAGCTCCTAACAGTGGGGTGGCTGACCTTTTCAAGCAGCAGGTAAAGACAGATTGAAACCTTCCCAGCCATAATCTATCATAATCCAAGGCTATTTGACTTTCAAGTAAATTTCAAAATCAGTTATTAACTAATTCAATAAATAGCAAAGAGAATGAATCCAGGGTAGAGAAATGCTTGAGACAAGTTTTTACATTTTATATGCCACTGGAGTTGTATAATGTCACACTTCCCCATACATTCTTGAGTGTTGGAGAATTATCTTGGTCTCAAAAGATTACTTTTGTCCTAATAAATAAAGAATCATATATATGACTGGCGTCTTGGTGTGGTGATGTGGGTTAATGCGCTGGAATGCAAAGTTGGTTGGAATGGCAAGATCGGTAGTTCAAGCTCACTAGTCAGTCCTTGGAAACCCTATAAAGGGTTGCTATGGGTCAGAACTGACTCGATGACACTTATCAACAACACTATATATGACTAGAATATTTCTTAAGATTTAGAGTTTCAAAAGTTAGTAATATTGGGATCTCATTTCATTGATTTGTTAATTGTCACAGATTGAATTGTGCTCTTCCCCCCAAATATGTAGCCATCACTTGCCTGTCAGTTTGTCATGCTTTGGTGGCTTGCCATTACTGTGATGCTGCAAGTTTTGCCACTGGTATTTTAATCCCCAGCAGGGTCACCATGGTGGACAGGTTTCAGATGAGCTTCCAGACTAAGACAGACTAGGAAGAATGAGGCAGACTACTTCTGAATGTTTAGCCACTGAAAACTCTATGACTAGCAGTGGGGCACTGTCAAAATAGCATCAGAATACTGAAACATGATGAGTAGACCAGAGTATTGTCAGCTATTTAGTGCCAGGAGAGGAGGCCTTCAGGTTGGAAGGCACTCAAAATACAACTGGGGAAGAGCTACCTCATCAAAGTAGAGCTGACCATAATGATGTGAATGGAGTAAAGCCCTTGGGGCCTTCATTTGCTGATGGAGCACAACTTAAAATGAGGAGAAACAGCTGCATTTGCATTCATAATTGGAATATGGAATATATGAAGTTTGAATCTAGGAAACTTGGAAATTGTCAAAATGAAATGGAATGCTAAAAGATCAATATCCTAAGTATTAGTAAGCTGAAATGGATTGGCATTGGCCATTTTGAATCTGACAATCCTATGGTTTACTATGCCAGGAATGACAAATTGAAGAGGAATGGGATTGCATTCATCAGAAGGAACATTTCAAGACCTATCTTGAAGTATAATGCTCTCTGGGATAAGATAACATCCAAACACCTGTACTGAACCAAAGGATTGGTTTGAACCACAAGGTTGGCAGTTCAAACTCACCAGCTGCTTCTTGGAAATCCTATACAGGGTTGCTTATGAGTCGGAACTGACTTGAAGATACTTAACAGTAATAGCAACAACAAAGAAGACCAGCTAATACCTCTATTATTCAAATTTATGTACCAACCAATGTACCAGCCAATGATGATGGAATTGAATAATTCTACCAACTTCATTGGTCTGAAATTGATCAAACTTGCAACCAAGCTGTATTGATAATTACTGGTGATTGGAATGCAAAGTTGGAAGCAGAGAGGAAGGATTGTTGCTGTTGTTAAGTGCCGTGGAGTTGGTTCTGACTCATAGTGACCCTGTATAGGGTTTCCGAGGCTGTAAATCTTTACAGGAGCAGAAAGCCTCATCTTTCTCCAGTGGAACAGCTGGTAGTTTTGAACTGCTGACCCTGTGGTTCACAGCCTGATTTGTAACCACAACGCTATCAGAGAGGAAGGATTAGTGTTTGGAAAATATGGACTTGGTGACAGAAATGATGCTAGAGATCACATGATAAAATTTTGCAAGACCAATGATTTCTTCATTGCAAATACCTTTTTAAAAACAAAATGAAAGATACTAAACACATGGACCTGATCTGATGGAACACACAGAAATCAAATTGACTACATCGGTGGAAAGAGACAGTGGAAATGCTCAATGTCATCATCCAAAACAAGGCCAGGGGCAGACTGTGGAACAGACCATCAATTGCTCATATGCAAGTTCAAGCTGAAACTAAAAAAAATTAACACAAGTCCATGAGAGCCAAAATGTGACCTTGAATATATTCCACCTGAATTTAGGGATTATCTAAAGAACAGATTGATGCATTAGACACTAATGACCGAAGACCAGAAGTGTTGAGGGATGACATTAAGAACATCATACAAGAAGAAAGCAAAAATTCATTAAGAAGACAAGAAAGAAGCTAAAGACCAAAATGATGTCAGAGAGACTCTGAAACTTGCTTTCCAGTGTAGAGATGCTAAAGCAGATGCAAGAAATAAGAAAGTGTAAGAGCTGAACAGAAAATTTCAAAGAGCAGCTCGAGATGACAAAGTCAGGTATTATAAAGAAATGTGCAAAGACCTGGAGTTAGAAAACCAAAAGGAAAAAAAAAAAAAACAAAACATGCTCAGCATTTCTCAAGCTGAAAGAACTGAAGAAAAAATTCAAGCCTTGACTGGCAATATTGAAGGAGCCTATGGACAAAATAATGATGATGCAGAAAGCATCAAAAGAAGATGAAAGGAATACACAGTCACTATACCAAAAAGAAATGGTCAATGTTTAACCATTTCAAGAGGTAGCATATGATCAAGAATCAGTGATATTAAAGGAAGAAGTCCAAGGTGCACTGAAGGCATTGGCAAAGAACAAGGCACCAGGAATTGATGGAATACAAACTGAGATCTTTTAACAAACTGATGTAGCACTGGAGGCACTCACTTATCTGTATGAAGAAATTAGGAAGAGAGTTGTCTTGCCAACTGATTGGAAGAGATCCATATTTGTGCCCATTCCAAAGAGAGATGATTCAACAGAATATGGACATCATCAGACAATATCATTAATATCACATGCAAGTAAAATTTTGCTAAAGAGAATTCCAAAATGACTGCAACCTGACATTGACAGAGAACTGCCAGAAGTTCAAGCCAGATTCAGAAGACGACGTGGAATGAGGGATTATCATTGCTGACGTCAGATGAATCTTGGCTGTAAGCAGAGAATATGAGAAAGATGTTTTCCTGTGCTTTATTGATAAGCAAAGGCTTTTGATTGTGTAGATCATGACATTGCGAAGAATGGATATTCCAGAATACTTAATTGTGCTCATGAGAAACCTGTACATAGACCAACCAGAACAAGGGGTACTGAATGGTTTAAAATCAGGGAAATTGTGTGTCAGGGTTGTGTTGTTTCACGGTACTTATTCAACCTGTATGCTGAGCAAATAATCTGAGAAACTGGATTATATGAAGAAGAAAGTGGCATCATGGCTGGAGGAAGACTCATTAACAACCTGCAATATGCAGGTGATACAACTTTGCTTGCTGAAAGTGAAGAGGACTTAGAATACTTACTGATGAAGATCAAAGACCACAGTCTTCAGTATGGTTTGCACCTCAATGTAAAGAAAACAAAAATCCTCACCACTGGAACAATATATGACATCATGATAAATGGAGAAAGGATTGAAGTTGTTAAAAACTTCATTTTGCTTGGATGTATTATCAACACTCATGGAAACACCAGACAAGAAATCAAAAGACATATTGAATTAAGCAAATCTGCTGCCCAAGACCTCTTTAAAGTGTTCAAGAGCAAATCTATCAGTTTGAAGACTAAGGTGTGCCTAATCCAAGCCATGGTATTTTCAGTAGCATCATATGCATATGAAAGCTGAACAGCGAATAAGAAACACCATAGAAGAATTGATGCATTTAAGTTATGGTGTTGGAAAAGAATATTGAGAGTACTATGGATTGCCAGAAGAACAAATAAATCTGTGTTGGAAAAAAAGTACAGCCAAATGTTCCTTAGAAACCAAAATAGCAAGACTTTGCCTCTCACACTTTGGACATATTATCAGGAGAGACCAGTCCCTGGAAAAAGACATCATGATTGGTAAAGAGAAGGGTCGGAGAAAAAGAGGAAGACCCCCAACGAGTTGGATTGGCACAGTGATAGCAGCAACGTGCTCAAGATTAACAGTGATTTTGAGGATAGTGTCGGACTGGGCAGTATTTTGTTCTGTTGTGCATAAGGTCACTCACTATGAGTCAGAACTGACTTGATGGCACCTAACAACAAAACATGTTTCAACTTAGCTGGGTCATCATTCCCAATGGTTTGGCAGCTATGTAATGATGTAATAATGTGGCAGTTATGTCATGACGCCCCATGATGGGATCTGATGTGATAAGCCAATAAGAGGATGAAGTGTTGGTTGCAATACCCTTAGAGCTCTGGTGGCATAAGCAATGGACAGACAACCACAAATTTGGTTCAAATCCACACATTGTTCTGAGGGAGAAAAGAGTTACAGCCTCAGAAACCTTATCCAGGGCCACTGTGAGCTGGAATAGTCAGTGGAAGTGGGTGTGGTTTGGTTTTGTGATACCCTTCAGCCCATCATAACCCTGATCGGATGTAACGGAGTTTCCCAGGGGCCTGTACCATCTCTTTTCTTACAAAGATAAAAGGAGAGAAAAGTGAGTAGAGAAAGAGGGATTATCACCAAGATGAAAGAGCTCCTTTGGACCTGTGGAGCTCCTAGATCCAGGGAAACATTGATGTTCAAAGGTGACAAGGACTTTTTAGAGCCAGTGTTCTGAATTCAAACTTCTAGCCTCCTAGGCTATGAGAGAATAAATGTATATGTTAAAGTCATCCACTTGACATGAATGAGGTAAGTTCTGTGGATACAGAGATGTGGAATAAGACGACAAAGGTAACAGTGATCAAGCAAAATGACTCAGGCTGTGACTGAGGATACGTGAGGATTCTCTCCCAGGCTGAAGGGCCTGAAAGGTTTCCAGGTGGGTGGGTTGGGGCGAAAATTTTACTAGGCCTTTTTACTTTCCTGTGACTTACATAATACAAAATCATTGTAGAAAGTTGGAAAACACAGAGAAGTAAACAGAATCTCTAAGTCATCTGGAACCCCAATCACTTGGAACATATTTGGCCTATTTGATCCTGGTGATACAATGTTTGGAAGCTTGACTGCGAAGCAAAAGGTTGGTGGTTTAAAGCTTCCCAGCCCCTCTGTGGGAAATAAAGTCCTGGTGATTTGATCCTGTAAAGATTTCAGCTTGGAAATCTTCTACTTAGTGACATGGGGTCATATGAGTCAAAGGAGACCTGATGTGGTGCTGTGGGTTAATGTGCTGGACTGTGAAGTTGGTTTGAACTGCAGGGTCGGTGGTTCAAGCTCACCAGTGGCTCCTCGGAAACCCTTTACAGGATTTCTATGGGTTGGAACCGACTCGACGGCACTTTATAATAACAGTAACAAGTCAAAACCTTGAAACAAGAACCAGTTTGAGAATTAGCTGTCAGTTCCTGGAATGAAAGGCAGGTTTTCCTCCTCCTTTTCAAGAGGGTGGACTGGACTTTTAGTAGTGAATGCCCAACTTCCTTTCTGCAAGGAAGAGTTAAGTGGCTTCTCATAGGCAAGTCGTCTATCACTGGGACAACTGGATTTCTAGGGACTGGAGGTGCTGGTGGGGAACCTAGTCTCCTGCAACTCCTTTTATGGGGGTTTGCAGGGGATGGAACACTGACCACAACAGTGTTGAGTGTCTCTGGGGAAATCTTAGCATCTGGGAGTGGAGAATGAGGCCCCGCCCAATGTTCAAATCCATCTTCCAATCTCTATCCAGTTCTGTGCCCCTTCTTCCCCCAGTCACCAGAACAACCCATAGTCCATGATGAAGAGCAAGAAGGGAATCGTTGTTTTATTTGCCTTCGGAAATCTTTTCTTTTTGACATTTTTATGATTGACAACATGCTCAGGTACATAATAGTAAGTATTCCAGACACCCAAGAGCCCCATAACTTAGCTCTGAAGAGCTTAATTTTATGAACTCTTGTGTTTCAGCAGGGAGAACAGTTTCCTGGTAGAGGGAACAAAAGTTAAGGAGACAGCCTTCCAAATTGCTGGTGAAAAAACAAAGGACAGGAAATGATTTCAGAGCACAGATAAACAAAGGAAGAGCTGGAATGAAAACTTTTCAGCTTTGACCATTCTGATCAAGGACCCAACAGACAGATCCTGATCAAGAAGAAAACACATGGAACAGAACTTCAAACTCAACATGGAAACCAGATTTACTGTATCAGTTGAGACTGGGGAAACTGCTGAGTCTAATGGCCAGAAATAATCTTAAAACTTAAACCCAAACTATCCCATGAAACGAACCCAAAGTTTGCCTATTAAAGAATGTTTGTCTTGAGTATTGCATTCTTATCAAGAATTATCTGGATGAGTGTAAACTGACAACTGTCCTTCGAAGAAACAGATGAGGAGTTGAAAGGGCAGAGAGCCTAAAGTAGTGGTAAGTAAACAGTCTGGGTAGAGACTGTGAGAATGGTGATACTTTATGACCTATGTAACCGGTGTCATTGAGTTGTTCATGTGGAAATAGTGGATGGATAGATGTTTGGTTGCATATATTGCCACCAAGGAGTCCTGGTGTGGCATCGTGGGCTAATGCGTCAGACTGCAAAGTCATTTGAACTGCAAGGTCAGTGGTTCAAGCTCACCAGCTGCTCCTTGGAAATCCTATACAGGGTCGCTATGGGTCGGAATTGACTCGACGGCACTTAACAACAACACATTGCCACCAAAAATAAGTAAAATACTTAAAACACACACACCTGTCCAGATTTTCAGTTGGGCAATGACCAGTTCTGATTTCATATGAGGTGTCCACATTGCTAACCTCTGGCTTCTAGGATGCCCACATCCTAGAAGTGTCAGATGAGGTCTCTCAGGCCAGCCTTGTACCTAGGCTCCATATTGATTTTTTTTCCCCCTCACATAGAAACGCAGGCCTGACCTAACCCTGGTTCCCACTCCTATCCTGAGTGTGGAGTACTAAAATTTCCTCTGCTCTGGAGTCAGGAAACTCTGGGGACCTCATCACAGCTCTGGGAAGGAGGGGGCTCACCTTTTGATGCCTGGGATGGGGAGTTTTAAATGCAGCATTAGGGAAAAAGCATGTGCAGTGTAACCGGGAACTAAGCAAAGTACTGAAGATTCAGATAAGTTGCGCTATTGTTGTTGTTGTTGTTAGGTGCCATCGAGTTGGTACCAACTCATAGCGATCCTATGTACAGCAGAACGAAACAGTGCTGGATCCTGGGCCAACCTCACAATCCTTGCTACATTTGAGCCCATTGCTGATGCCACTGTACCAAGCCATCTCATTGGGAGGCTTCCTTTTTCTCTGACCCTCCATGTTACCAAACATGATGTCCTTCTTCAGTGACTGGTCCTTCCTGATTACATGTCTGAAGTACAAGAGATGAAGTCTGGTCATCCTAGCTTCCAAAGAACTCTCTGGCTGTACTTCTTCCAACACAGATCCATTGGTTCCTTTGGAAGTCCATGGTACTTTCAATATTCTCTTCCAACACCATAACTCAAATGCATCAATTCTTCTACAGTCTTCTTTATTCACTATCCAACTTTCGCATGCATATGAGGTTGTTGGAAAGGTATGGTATTTTCTAAGTGCACCTTAGTTCTCAAACTGACATCTTTGCTCTTCAACAGTTGCACTATTAGCGTATGTATTTTGAAACGGAATTCTGACTTAGAGACTAGAAGGTTTTGAGGACTCTCTGAGAGAGAAGCTAAACTATCACCACCAATTAGAGAATACTTGCTTGAGGTTGCCCAGTGATTAGCCACTTGGGTAGTCTGTACCATAGTGGCCCTATGTATAAAGGATAGGACCGTGGTGATGCATAGGGTTTTCATCAGCTGATTTTTGGAAGTTGATCACCAGGCTTTCCTTCCTAGTCTTAGTCTGGAAGTTCTTCTTAAAACCTATTCAGCACCACAGTTGGTCAGAGGGTACATTGGCTGGTAAGTGGGAATGCTATCACAGATTTACCACTGCTACACGGGAATAAGATTGACCTTGTAAGGTGGGTATGAGGATTAAATAAAACAAATTATGTAATGTTCCTGACACAAAGCAAGCATTTAACAAATCAAATAACTCAGTTTACTATATAATTAGGCAAGTAATATGGAAGAATTCTGATGTGGTGCTGTAGGATTAACACTGGACTGTGAACCTCAAGGTTGGCTGTTCGACCAGCCGCTCCTTGGAAACTCTGTACATGGTTGCTATGAATCAGAACAAGCTGGATGGTGTTTAACAACAACAATATGGAAGTAAGTAAATCCACATGATATTGTTATTAGAGAAAACTTACCGCTGGAATTGGCCCTCCTAGACCCAGGAGCGAGTCTTCCTGCTGCATTGTGTTTGTCCTTGGACATATGGGGAGGGCGTTTGACAATCATTTGAGGGTTCCCATGGGACCTGTCCTTCTATGTCCCTGTTCCCTTTTGGGTATTTAGTTTCCTTGGTTCTCTTGCCTGTCAATAAATGATAAATAAGACCTGACTCTGTGAGCCCATCAAGGAGCAGTACAGACTGTTTGGGTCTCAGTCAGGTGGGGTGTGGGTGGGGCAGCGAGCGTCCTTGAGTTCCCACTCAGATAACATCATTCATCTTCTTGGCGGTGAGGCAGATTTCTAAAGCAGTTTTTTTTTTCCTTTTTCTTCAAGTTTCTATTTACTTAGGACTGTCATGTCAAGTCAGTGAATACAGGTAGGCTGACGATGCTTGGGAAATAATGATGCACAATGGGCAACTTTCCTGTCCATGAAAAGCATTTAATTTGATTCCCTAAAACAGACACCAAGTTCCTTAAGGGAGAAGAGTTTAGGGTCTACTTCCTAAAGCTCTTGACTATGGCTCTGGGATGAAATGATGTAAAAGCTGTAGGAACTATTAGCTGACTAGCTTCAAGTAATTTTCATTTTACAAGATTGTTGTTGCTTTTAAGTGCTGTGGAGTCAGTTCCAACTCATATTGACCCTGTGTAGGTTTTCTGAGAAGTGGCTGGTGGATTTGAACCACTGACCTTATCCTACAGCAAGTGCCACACCAGGACTCCTTTGACAAGATTGTTGTTGTTAAGTGCTGTTGAGTCTGTTTCGACTCATAGCCACCCTGTATAGAGTTTCTGAGGAGCA
>NW_006408522.1:10421227-10441560 GCF_000296735.1 Chrysochloris asiatica
GACTCATAGCAACCCTGTACAGGGTTTCCGAGGCTGTACATACATCTTTACGGGAGCAGAAAGCCTCATCTTTCTCCCACGGAACAGCTGGTAGTGTTGAACTGTTGACCTTGTGGTTCGCAGCCCGATTTGTAACCACTACGCTACCAGAGCTCCTTGGAGTACAAGATTAGAGAATGTTTAATAGGTTAGGGAGCCCAGGACACACGGTTTATGATTCTGTAAGAATAAAGGAACCCTAGTGGCACAATCACTAATTTAAAAGGTTGGTGGGTTCCCAGCAGCTTGGGAGAAAGACCTGGCTATCTGTAAAGATTGTTGTTGTTGTTGTTAATTACTGTGGAGTTGGTTCTGACTCATAGTGACCCTGCACAGGGTTTCCGAGGCTGTAATCTTTACAGGAGCAGAAAGCCTCATCTTTCTCCCGCAGAGCGGATGGTAGTTTCGAACTGCCAACCTTGAGGTTAGCAGCCCAATTTGTAACCACTACGCTATCAGCCCAGTAAAGCCTATGGGGCAGTTCTACTGTGTCACATGGGTGGCCGTAAGTCTAAACACAAACCTAACCAAGGCTGCAAGAAGAAGTGAAACCAGTCTGAGGGGTGTTATTCCCAGGCGGTGGTTCTTACCTCTGCCCTTGCGTCCCTGGGACACAACTTGGCTCTGGGAATATCATAGAATAACAACTTGTTTTATATTTATTACACAAATCAGGAACAGTCTTACTACTGGAAATGTTTGTAAGCATATGTATGTAGATCCCATGCCTCAAACATTAAATGTTTTTAAGCTTGTCTCCTCAGCTCATTGGTGTGGTAAGGATGGGAAACTTCAACATTGGCTATCAAATATGGGGCGGGGAGGGAGCTAGGCACTGCGGGTTAATGCGCTGGACTGCAAGCTTGGTTTGACCCACAAGGTCAGAGGTTCAAGCTCACCAACTGCTCCTCAAAAACCCTATACAACTCGCTATGAGTTGGAACCGACTTAATAACACTTAACAACAACAACAACAACATAAAGGCATGAAGTGGTTGGCTTACAACCTTTCATGAGTGTGCTTAATTTCAGAATGAGGGGGAAAGGTAGAATCCCCACTGAATGGTTTCCCTCTTTCCCAGAAATGATGGTGAGAAGATTTTATAATTCAGTTGTGGGTAACTGTTACCAGGCCTTATTTCAATGATCACAGCTATAAATATAGAAGATGTGAAACTAAAAGGGTGGAGCAGTTAATCTTTCATTTCAGGAACAGAGGACCCTACGACCATCAAAAAAGAAGAGCATGAGTGGAGCATGGGATCCTAACCAATAAAGCAGCTACAGCAAAGATGGTGGCAAAGGCGATGGCATAGAGAGACAGAACAGCTGAGGACTCAAGGCCATGAACTGAGAAAGGTTGTATGCCTGTGGGTAGGAGGCTGGTGTGCAAAATGTATACTTTGGATATTTAAATGAATTATATTTAAATTATATTTTTGGTTTTGTATGTGTACATCAAAAAAAAAAAAAAGGAATAGAGGTAAATACTGTTCATTGATGGTACATGGAGGGAACTGTTATCATTGCAATGAAATAAAGTATGATTTGTTGGATGTAAAATTGTTGATCTACCCTATAAATCTTCACTCAAAAAAAAAAAAAATGTTTTTCAGGAGTGACATGTATAGTAATGGATTTCTGTCCCTCTTTCTAGTACCTGTTCTGAATTCTTTTTCTGGAATCTGACCTTTGTCAAGGCCAGGGAATAGAATGCAATAAGATTCTAAGTGTAGGTAGCCACAGGTACACTTGCAGCATAACAGCATAGTGGAAGGAAGTTTGCTAGTGGAAATTAATATTCTCTGAGCATAGAATTTGATTGGATTTAGTCATTTCCATTTTCTCCTTCGTTCTCATGATTTAAAACTGGAACAGAGAAGGTCTGTGATTATGAATAAGGATTCCCCTGTAGGTTTTTGTGGGGACATGTTTTTGAATCAGTTGGGGAAATACTGAGTGAGTGTGCTTGCTGTATCAGACGGGAAGACTGTTTAGCTTTGTAAGGTGTTGACAAACTGTTTTCCAAAGTAGCTTACCATTTTTGCACTCTCAACAACAATGGAGTCCTGATGTGGCGCTGTGGGTTAATGCGCCAGACTGCAAAGTCATTTGAACTGCAAGGTTGGTGGTTCAAGCTCACCAGCTGCTCCTTGGAAACCCTATATAGTGTTGCTATGGGTCGGAATCGACTCGACGGCACTTAACAACAACAACAATGAATGAGAGTTCCTATGGTTACATATTCCTATCAGCATTTGTATTGATCAGTTTCTTGAATTTCAGTCATTCTAATAGGTTTGTAGAGTCCTGGTGTGGTGCTGTGGGTTAATGCGCCAGACCGTAAAGCCATTTGAACTGCAAGGTCGGCGGTTCAAGCTTACCAGCTGCTCCTCGGAAACCCCATACAGCGTCGCTATGGGCCGGAATTGGCTGGAGGGCACTTAACAACAACAACAACAGGTTTGTGGAGCCCTGTTGGCACAATATAAACCCTTGGCTGTTAAATGAAAGGTCAGCGGTTCTAATCCCCCAGCAGTTCCTAGGGAGGAGGCCCAGCTATCTTCTCCTGTAATGATTACAACCCTGGAAAGCCACAATAGGTTGTTTTCATTTACGATTTATCTTCTCATACATTTCGGAAGGGGCTTCACAAAGTTAGCGGGAAAATTCCATTCTTGTTTAAATCCATTTTCCCACAAACTTTTTGAAGCTCCCTTGTATTTGCCATCTTATATCTTCTGCGGTGAGCAGTCTGCTCTGACCTTTTGCCTATTTTTAATTGGGTTGTTGACTTGCCTGTTTGTGTCTTAGTTTTAAGAGTTCTTTGTGTATCTTAGAAGCCCTGGCGGTGTAGTGGGTTAAGCAATGGACTGCCAGTCACAAGGTCTGCAGTTGAAACACACCAACTGCTTGGATGGAGAGAGATGAGGCTTTCTGCACCCATGAAGACTGGCAGCCTCCGAAACCCGATGGAGCAGTTCTACTCTGTTGCTAGGAGCTGGAATTGGCCCAAAGCCCAAGCCTATTGTCATGGAATCGATTCCGACTTCTGCGGACTCCTGTGAGTCAGAGCAGAACTGTGCTCCACATGGTTTTCAATGGCACTGCCTTTTAGGCAGTGACATCACTAAGGGGATTGGGGTCACCCCAGGTGCCACTGTCAGAGGGGGTGACACCAAAAATGACTGTCTACAAAGTTGTTGTGCAGTGTTTCAGCACAAATATCCCTATGTCCCTTACAACCATGGAGTCCTGGTGTGGCTCTGTAGGATAAGCACTAGACTGCAAGGTCGGTTTGAACCGAAAGGTTGGCAGTTCAAAAACACCAGTCACTCCTCAGAAACCTTATACAGGGTCGCTATGGGTCGGCCCAACAACAGAAACAACAACTTTTAACAAAAACATTTTTCACAATCCTAACTTAACTCTGGTAGTGTTGTTGTTGTTGTTATATGCTGTGGAGTCGGTTCCGACTCATAGCGACCCTGTACAGGGTTTCTGAGGCTGTAAATCTTTACGGGAGCAGAACGCCTCATCTTTCTCCTGCGAAGCAGCTGGTAGTTTCGAACTGATGACCTTAAGGTTCACAGCCTGATTCGTAACCACTACGCTACTGTAGAATCGGGCTGCAAACCTTAAGGTCAGCAGTTCAAAACCACCAGCCACTCTGTGAGAGAAAGATGAGGATTTCTGCTCCCATAAAGATTTACAACCTCGGAAACCCTATACAGGGTCGCTATGGGTCAGAACTGACTCGACGGCACTTAACAAAAACAACTTAACATGTATCAATACACTTATAAGACTAAAACTCTAGGCTAATTTGCTTTTTGAACATTTTCATTTGCTCCGGTCAGAGCTGTCATTCTTACCCAGTTATAATGATGTGGTTTTATCTGGAAGTATATGCTACAAGCATACAATGCTGTTTCACTGGCTGCTGGTGTTTTTCACAGTCGTTGATTTTGTTAAATATTCTGGTGTTTTAGCTACATTATTGTGCTAATTAGTATTTGCGAACCTATATTGGCAACATTTTTTGAGAATGAAGTCAAAATTAAAGGAAAAAGAAGGAGAAAAATTTGAAGTCTTCAGCTCAATGTAGCCAATATTGTTGTAATTCAATGTAGAAAGGTTTCATAAGACAATTTTATTGTTAGTATTCATATAATCTAGAATTTAAGCAATTTATAACTATATTTATCACATACTAGTCTTGGTGTGGCACTGTAGTCCAGACACTGGACTGTTAACCAAAAGGTTAGTGGTTCGAACCGATAAGCTGCTCCTTGGAAACTTTATACAGGGTTTCTATGAGTCAGAAATGACTTGATGGCACTCAACAACAACCTTCGATGATAAATTGGTAATAAATATTACTTAAAGATTGGTAATTCTCTGGCTCTGTAGGATAAGCACAAGACTGATAACCACATTGTTGGTAGTTCAAGCCCATCAGCTGCTCTGAAGGAGAAAGATAAGGCTTTTTGCTCCCCCAAAGACTTACAACCTCAGAAACACTATACAGGGTTCCTACACGTCAGAACCAACTCAACAGCACTCAGCACCAACAACAAACATTACTAGGGGTTCAGTCTGGTCTGGTATCGGGGATGGTCCATAGACGGGGACACCATCAGTTACAGTGCTGGGTGACACCAACCCTAACGATGTTACTATCTTTCCGAAGTAGATCGGTCTTTTTTCTGAAGCACAACTGCTAAAATCTCAGCTGCTAGTGGGAAGGAAACAGATTGAACTCAGCCAGCAGCTCCCTGGGAGAAAAACCTGGTCCAGCTGCAACAATAAAGATTGTTGTTGTTTTAAATGCTGTCAACTAGGTTCCAACTCATAGTGACCCTGTATAGGGTTTCTGAGGAGAAGGTGGTGACTTTGAACTGCCGACCTTCTGGTTCAAACTGACCTTGCAGTCCAGTGCTTGTCCTACAGCGCCACACCAGGACTCCATCCTAGGAAACCCTATGGGGCAGTGCCACTGTGTCACATGGAAATGGACAGGAATCAAAAATCAACTGAAGGGTACCAAAAAACAGTAGCTAAGCTAATACTACAGCCCCCAGGGACAAACTTCAGGAGTGTTGTAGCTGTTGTTAAGTTCCTTTAAGTTAGTTCTGTTGCATAGCGACCTTGTATAGGATTTCCAAGGAACGACTGGTGGGTTTGAACAGCCAGCCTTGTGGTTCTAACCGACCTTGTGGTGGAGTGCTTATCCTACAGTGCCTCACCAAGTCTTAATACATGAGAAAAACCTAATTAACATACGTTTGAGATTAACTTGATCTTCTAGGAAAAACTTGTAATTCTGTAACACATACGCACACACACACATACGCACACACACACTTACCCGTTCCTTCCCAGGCCTAACAGCAACATCAGTCCCATCCTCCACAGCAGGGGCACACTCCCCAATAAGCATGGTAAGCAAGGGCTTCTTTGTGCTTACTTACTCATCTGTAACGGGCAGTTTCACGTTTAGTTTCACATTTTTCAACGAAACGCGTAAAACTGTTCATTATGGACGCGTAAAGAAGCATGGTGTGGCGCTGTGGGTTAATGCGCTAGACTGCAAAGACGTTTGAACTGCAAGCAAGGTCGGCAGTTCAAGATGATCAGCTGCTCCTCGGAAACCCTATACAGGGTCGTTAATGCATCGGAATCGACTCGACAGCACTTAACAAAAACAGCAACAAAGAAGCATGAGTAAACCTGTGCTTACCTTGCTTTTTGGGTACACCAGCGCTGCTCCCGAGTCTTAGGAGAGCGAAGCAGAAGCTTCCTGTCTTCATGTACCTCCTTCTCAGAGAGGCAGGGGCAGTTTTCTAATTATAAGGCAAATTGCAACTTTAAACAAAATAATACGCAAAATTAGCTTCATCTGAAGCAGCTTCAAAAAGTTTGTGGAAAAATCCATTATCCTTTAATTCAAGTTTTTCATAAACCTTTTGAAGCCCCCTCTTATCTCACATTCTTATTTATTCGCGGTGTGCAAAAATCAGCCTCTCTTTCTCTTTTTTAGGGGTCAAGATGAATTAAAAATAGGGAAGAGCGCCATCTTGTGGAGATGTCTACTACTGCCACAGTACATCAGGATTTGATGAGACGCTGCAGGATAATGCACTGGACCGCAAAGTCGGTTTGAGTTGCACTTTGAAACAACAATCCCTGACAGGCTCTAATTTCCTTTTCTAGAAGAAGTCTGGCGGACAAGCCCTAGGGTGCTTGGAGTGGAGATTGCAGAACTTTCCAGGAGGCATGCTTTATCTCCAGTGTTGTCTTTAGTTTGATTGTGGTTTTCAATTGCTGCTAGTCTTGTCTTGACAAATATGGTCATCATTTATTTATCATTATGAGCAAAGAATTTGGCCAGACGAGTTCATCGCAGGACAGAAGCTTTAGGGGCAGCACAGGGTCAACTGAGTCAGAGTGTGGGCTGTTGATCAGGTGAAGGGAGTGGAATTGGATGCCAGAAAATTCTTTAGCAAGCTGGAGTTGAGAGGTTAGTGCTAGCCACAGCTGAGAGAGACTCCCTTATAATCCTAGGTTTGGTTTTGGATTGATTCCCTGAGTGGTGCAAACAGTTACTACAATTGATTGCTAACCAGAAGTTAGCAACTGAGATCTACATAGGCACCCATCGCAGAAGAAAGGCGTGGCAACTTTCAAAAAAAAAAAAAAAAAATCATCCATCGAAAACCATATATGGTGTAACCATGAGCCAAAATTGGCTTGACAGCAGCTGGTGGTGATTTCATTAGGCAGGCGCTCTGTTACCCAAACCACTAAGAAACATTGCCTTGCATTTGTGTTTAGTCTCTCGGTGTGTGTTTTAGGAGTTTATGGTGTTGGTGAAGAAAATTGAAAGTACCATGGGCTGACAGAAGAATGAACAAATGTGACTTGGAAGAAATATAGCCAGAATGCTCCTTAATAGTGAGGATGGGGAGATGTCCTCCAACGTGATTTGGGCATATTATCAGGAGGGACCATTCCCTGGTAGAGGGTCAGAGAAAAAGAGGAAGACCCCCAATGAGATGGACTAATGCAGTAGCTGCAACAAGGGTCTCAGACAACAATTGTGTGGATGGCGTAGGACCGAGCAGTGTTTCATTCTGTTGTGCATACTGTGGACCGGAATAGAACTGACTCGATGGCATCTAACAACAACATACATATAAGAACTCTTAGACCTACCCTTTTGCTTGAGGGAATGCATTTTAACGTGTCTCCAGAGAAAAGGAGAGTACTCGAAATCTAACAAAATACTATTATCCCGAATTGCTGCTTTTCCTGGTCAAAATTGTGCTTCCCTGAGTTGTCTAATACGCCCTTTAAAAAAGGTTGGATAGTAGTTGTGCTGTTGGCATTTGACCACCAGAGGGCGCTCTAACAAAACAACTCAAGCTCAACCCCCAAACCTACGTGACTTTCTCAAACATTTGCAGTCTGCAATTTCTGACAAATCTTAAGACATTAATACTACGTCACAAATATTGTTTTAAACTTTGCTAAAAGAGCTTTCCTAGGAATATTGGGAGTCTAGAAAGTGAAACCTGAGCACAAGTTAAACTACTTTGATTAGCTTTGTTGTTGTTAAGTATTGTAGAGTTGATTCTGACTCATAGCTGCCCTGTACAGGGTTTCTAAGGAGCAGCTGGTGAGTTTGAACCTCCAACCTTGCGATTCACAGTCCAGTGTTTATCTACAGCACCACAAAGTGTTTTATATTTCTTTAATCAATTTTCAAAATAGAGGCAAGGAGTTTAAAAACCTTTAGTTTCTTTAACAACAGAACAAAGTATGTTAGGATCATTTTCATTTCCTTTGTGGATTATCCTCCCTACAACTCTAAATCTAAGTCTTGTTGTCTGCATTGAGTAGTTCCAACTCATAGTGACCCTGTATAGGGTTACCATGAGTGGCTAGTGGGTTTGAACTGTTCACCTCGAGTTTAACAGTCCAGTGCTTATCCTACAGGACCACATCTAGTGGATTTCAAAGTGTTAAAAAATAAAACAACAAAAACTATCAGTGGCATTGTAGGATAAGCACTGGACTTCTAACCACAAGATCAGCAGTTCAAACACACCAGCTAGTCCTCAGAAACTCTATGAGTCAGGACAGACTCGACACACTTTAAAACAACAACAACATCAGACAAAATGGTGTTGTAGGCTAAGTACTGGACTACTTACCTTACACCCACCAGCCATTCTGCGGGAGAAAGATGAGGCTTTCTGTTCCTGTAAAGACTTACAGCCCGGAAAATACCATATAGTGTTGCTATGAGTTGGCTTGGCTCATCGGCAGTGGGTTTTTTATTTTGTTCTAAAGCAAACAAAACGCAGCATTACATTTTCTGGGATACAGGTACTTGAAAAACAAAACAAAACAAAAACCCGGAGGAGCAACTTTGTGATGGCCGCTAAAGTAAATAGAAATGCCCAGACCGCATTTCCCTATTATTGTTGCTAGGTGTCAAAGGGTCGGCTCTGTCTCTGATGACCCCATGGACAACGGAACAAAACACTGTCTGATTCTGTACCATGTTCAGAATCATTTCCAGGGTTGAGCTCATTAGTGTACCACTGAGGGGCGTCCTGTTTTGAGTTGACCCTTTACTTCAGTGAGCATGCTGTCCTCCATGGACTGGTTCCTCCTGATAATATGTCCAAAGTACAAGAGACAAAGTTTCAGAGTCCTCTCTTCCCAGGACCATCTGGGTTACACTTCTTCCAACAGATTTGTTCATTCTTCTAGCAGTCCATGGCTTATTCCATATTTTGCCAATATCTAGATTCAAAGTCATCAATTCTGTTTGGGTGTCCATTCGTTATCCAGCTTCCATGTGCATATGTGAAAGGCAATTGAAAATACCATGGCTTGAGTTAGGCACACCTTAGTTTTAAAGTGAAATCTTTGCTTCTGAACTCTTTTTAGCATTTTAAATGTTTTGTGTTTTGGGGGATATTTTTGCAACAGATTTGCTTAACGTAATACATTCTTTGATTTCTTGACTGCTGTGTTCATGGGTGTTGATTATGGATTCTTGACAACTTCAGTATTTTCTGTTTATCATGATTTTCTTTGTTGCTGCAGTTGTGACGGTTTTGTTTTCTTTATGTTGCATTGTTATCCACACTGATCTTCATCACTAAGTGCACCTAATCCTTTTCACATACTAAAGGTTGTTCATGAGTCTTCCTCTAATTCTGATGTTGGACTCTTCTTCACGTAGTCCAGCTTCTTGGATGATTTGCTCAGCATACAGGCTAAATAAATATGGTGAAAGTTAATAATGCCACTGACACACACCTTTCCTGATTTTAAACCATGTAATATCCCCTTGTTTAGTTTGAGCAATTCCTTCTTGGCCTCTGTACAGGTGCCACATGAGTACAATGAAGTGTTCTGGAATACCCATTCTTTGCAATGTTATCCACAATTTGTTATGACGCACACAGTCAAATGCCTTTGTAAAGTCAATAAAACACACACACACACACACACACACACACACACACATATATATGTATATGGAGCTCTGGTAGCGTAGTGGTTACGAATCAAGCTGCAAACCTTAAGGTCAGCGGTTCGAAACTACCAGCTGCTCCGTGGGAGAAAGATGAGGCTTTCTACTCCCATAAAGATTTACACCCTCGGAAACCCTGTACAGGGTCGCTATGGGTCGGAACTGACTTGATGGCACTTAACAACAACAACAGACATCTTTCTGGTATTCTCTGCTTTCAGCCAAGATCCATCTGACATCACCAATGACGTCCCTCATTCCATGTTCCCTTCTGAATCTGGCTTGAATTTCTGCCAGTTCCTTCTCCATATAGTTCCCTCTTCTTGTTGTTTGCTAAACCCTAGCAAGTTGGTTCCGACTCATAGTGACCCTGGATAGAGTTTCTATAAAGTGGCTGGTGGGTTTGAACCACTGAGCTGGCAGTTGGCAGTCCAGTGCTTGCCCTACAGCACCACACCAGGACTCTATATGTTTTCTTGTTAGTCAGATAATACTCCAGGGCATAATTGCCAACAATGAATACTCTTTACATTTAAACAATCTTTACTGCTAATAAAATAATTAGAATAATTTATGTGCATCCGTGCTGTTATTAACATGGCTTTGCTAAAGAAGAATCTACTGGTTATTCATGGATATTAAAAGGGGGGACCCCTACCCCAACTTCTCATACGGCATGTTTATACTAACGCAGCACTTCTGAATTTTAATGGACAAGAGGAGATTGCATTTAATTAGGTAGAGTGACTTGTTTATGTGCAGGCTATACATTTATGTGGCCGTTTACAGTGCCATGGGCTGCCAAAAGAACCAACAGATCTGTGTTGGTAGAAGTGCAGACAGAATGCTCCTTGGAGGCCAGGATGGCCAGACTTCGTCTCTCATACTTTGGACATATTGTCAAAAGGGACCACTTGCTGGAGAAGGTTATCATGTTTGGTAAAGTGGAGGATCAGAGAAAAAGAGGAAGACCCCCAGTGAGATGGATTGGGAAAGTGGCAGCATCAATGACCTCTAGCGTGGCAACAATACTGAGGTTGGCCCAGGACCGGCCAGAGTTTCATTCTGTTGTGCATAGGGTCTCTATGAGTTGGTACCGACTTGATGGACTCTAACAACAACAACAATACATTTACGAGTTCTAATGAAGAACAGAAGGAATCCTGGTGTGGTGCTGTGGGCTAATGTGTCAGACTGCAAAGTTGTTTGAACTGCAGGGTTAGTGGTTCAAGCTCACTAGCTGCTCCTTGGAAACCCTATGTTGTTGTTGTTGTTAAGTGCCATCGAGTCAGTTCCAACCCATAGCGACCCTGTACAGGGTTTCCGAGGCTGTAAATCTTTATGGGAGCAGAAAGCCTAATCTTTCTCCCGCGGAACAGCTGGTAGTTTCGAACTGCTGACCTTGCGATTCACAGCCCAATTCATAACCACTACGCTACCAGAGCTCCTTTGGAAATCCTATACAGGGTCGCTATGGGTTGGCATCTACTCGATGGCACTTAACAACAACAATAAAGAAAATACCCGTTGAGTAGTCTTGGATGTTTCGCTTGCTTAAAGATTATTGTAAACTCAACTCAGTGGAAACAACATTACAGTCAATCAAGTGATCTGAGAATACAGTGTAGGGAGTTACAGCCAGGTAAAAGATCACAAGTAGCATGGAGATCCATGTTCAAAGGATTTTTCTCTTCCTTGCAAATCAAAGTCCTTCCAATTTACATTTCATTGAAATGCTGAAACTGGGTTATAGAAAAAAAAAATGTTAAGGATATAAGCTTTTTTATTCTTAAAAACTCCCACTATTCATTTAAGAAGCTTCCTCTTTTTGGCTTTTCCCTTTTACTTCATGTATTCCGCATGTTGCTGTTTTAAGTACTGTTGAGTGAGTTCTGACTCCTAGTGACTCTGTAACAGGGTTTCCAAGGGGCAGCTGGTGGTTTTGAACTGCTGACCTTGTGGTTAGCAACTCAGTGCTTATCCTACAGCTTATCCTACAGCATTATACTGCATAGCCTATTTATTTGTGAATTTGATAACACAAACATATGACTGCCCAAAGCAGTTTCTCCTACATTCATAAATCCTTTCAGAAAACAAAAAGTTAATTTTTCTTAAATTTGACCTAAGGTAAAAATTCCAAATATTTGTGTGCCTTGGGTGTATTGCAAAAAATGCTACCTAAATTAATGAGGTTTCTTGAATTGGTGTACAGAAATGAATTCCAAGGCTTAAGGAGTCGAAGAGATTTCTCGTGAGTTTTAAAGCAATGTTAATGATGGTATGGAATGAGAAATTGAGCTCTGTGTTATTACTATAGGATTAGCTTTTAGTTCTTGAAAGCTGATCTATTTATGGGTATATAGAATGGAATTAAACTCTGCAAAGGTTAATTTTAACCAAAAAAATATTCTGTAGAAGATTTGTTTCCTATCACCTTCTATAAGTTGCCTTAGGAATGGTAGTTGCAATCTGCATTTGGAGGGAGTCCAGGAGTCCAGGGAGTCTGGTGGAGCCTCTCCTCAGGGAGGGAGTGGGATAAATGAAATGCTCCCTACCGGTTCCTGACAAAAGATTCATTTTGACATCGGCACAGCTGATGGAGTGCAGCAAGGTTACTCCTAGGAATGACTTTTTTTCCCCACCTTTGTTGTTGTTAAGTGCCTTCAATTGAGTAGGTTCCAACTCATAGCTACCCTGTAGAGGGTTTCCAAGGGGCAACTGGTGAGTTTGAATTTCTGACCTTGCGGTTTGCAGTTCAGTGCTGAGCCTACAGCACCACACCAGGAATCCTTGCCATCTTTAGTGTGCATTATAATTTCCTGATGAAAAGCAAAGCTCCAGCAAATAAAATGACTAAATGATCCCTAATTGAAAAGTTGTTGTTACATTATGTTGTGTCAGTTCTGACTGGTAGGAGTCCTATGTACAACACACTGAAATACTCCCAGTTCCCATATCATCCTCACAATCATTGCTATTTATATTGTTGCAGTCATGGTGTTAGTTCGTCTCCTTGAGGGTCTTCCTTTTTTTTTTTTTTTTTTTTTTTTTGCTAGCCCCACTACTTTATAAAGCATGATGACCTTCTCTAGGAACTTGTTGCTGTTGTTAAGTGCTGTGGAGTTTGCTCCAAGTCATAGTGACTCTCTACAGGGTTTCTGCGGTAAGGCTGGTAGGTTTGAATCACTGACACTGTGGTCCAGTGCTTATCCTACAGCTCCATACCAGGACTCCATTCTCTAAGGGCTGTTCCCTTCTAATAATGGGTCCAATAAACATTGTAAGTCAAGTCTTGTCCAAGATAGAGTTTTCATTCTTCTGGTACATTCAATATTCTTTGTCAATGCCATAATTCAAAGATATCAATTCTTCTTTGGTCTTCCTTAGTCATTGTCCAGTTTAGTCCTCAAAATGACATCTCTGCTTTATACCACTTTGTCTAGTGCAGCATGTCATTTGATTTCTTGATGGGTGCTGCCATGTGTGTTGATAATGGATCTAAATCAAACAAAATCCTTGACAACTTCAACATTTTCCTGTTTATGACATGTTGTTGATTTTTGTTTTCTTTATATTGAGGTGTAGTCCACACTGAAGGTTTTGATCTTCATCAGTAAGTGCTTCAAGTCCCCTTCACTTTCAGCAAGCAAGGTTGTGTCATCAGCATATCCCAAGTTGTTAACTTCCTCTAATCCTGATGCCAAGTTCTTCTTCATGTAGTCCAACTTCTCCAATTATTTGCTTTAGCATACAGATTAATTGTGTGGTGAAAGGATACAATGCACATGTTTTCTGATTTTAAACCATGCAGTATTCCTTTGCTCTGTTTGAATGACTGTCTCTTAGCTTTGTACAGGCTTCTCATGAGCACAATGAAGTGTTCTGGGATTCCCTTTCTTCACTCTGTTATCTGTCATTTGTTATGCACATAGCCAAAGGGCTTTGTAGTCAATAAAGAACACAGTAAACATCTGCCTGCTAAACTTTGCTTTTAGTCAAGATCTATCTTACATCAATAATGATAAGCTTGGTTCCATGTCCTCTCTGAATCTACCTTTAATTTCTGGTAGTTCTCTGTTGATGTAACCGTTTTTTAACTGTCTTCAAGCAAATTTTACTTGAGTGTGATATTGCTTGATAGTGTCTACCTTCTGGCCAGGTAGCTGTCCTCTAGTTTTCTTAGCTTAAACTAGTGAGTGCTTCTAGTGTTGCACCCATTTGTTGGAACATCTCAATTGGAATTCCATCAACTTCTGGAGCCTTGTTTTTGCCAATGCCTTCAGTGCAACTTGAACTTCTTCCTTCAATATCATTGGTTCTTGATCATATGCTATCTCCTGAGATGGTTGGACATTAACCCATTCTTTTTGGTACAGTGATTCTATGTATTCCTTCTATCTTATGATGCTTCCTCAGCCATTCAATATTTTGCCCATGCTGTTGTTACGTGCCATTGAGTTGGTTCTGACTCATAGCAACCCTGTATGGGGTTTCTGAGGACCTGCTGGTGGGTTTGAACTACTGATCTTGTGGTTTGAAGTCCACTGCTGATCCTACAGTGTCACACTAAGAGTCCTTCAATATTTCAACGTGAGGCTTGACTTTTTCTTCAACTCTTTCAGCTTGTAAAATACCAAGTGTTTTCTTACTTTATGATGTTCGAACTCCGGTTCTTTGCACATTTCATAATATTTTATTTTGTCTTCTCTAGCTGTCCTTTGCATTTTATGTTCAACTTTTTTATTTCATCATTTCTTCCATTCACTTTAGCTATTCTGCATTCAAGAGCAAATTCCAGAGTCTCTTCTGACACCCGTTCTTTCCTGTCTTTTTAACAATCATTTACTTCCTTCCTGTATGTTGCTCATATTGTCATCCCGCAACTCTTCTGGTCTTCAGTCAATGTCAAATGCATCAAATTGTTCTTTAGATGGTCTCTAAATTCAGGTGGGATATATTCTAGGTCACATTTTGGCTTTGGTGAACTTGTTATAATTTTCTTCAGCTTAATGAACTTGTATGTGAGTAGTTAATGGTCTGTTCGTTCTACAATTGGCCCCTGGAGTTTTTTTTTTTTTAAATGTTTTATTGTGAATTATGTGATAGTTTACATGGGAGAACATTAGTTTTACATTCATTCTATCGTTTATCGTCTCATTGCCATGGTTACAATCCCCTCCATGCAATCCTTCCCCCATACCCCCAGGTCTTCAGCACACAGTCGCTCTCCCTCTCTGGATCTAAAGTCTCCAGCTGCTCCATCACTCCACATCATCATCTCTGGCTCCATTTCAGGCATCACTGCTTCTCTGGGTAGGGTCCCGCTCTCTGCTCTTCTCCCTTGATGGTCCTAGGGACCTCCGCTCCTAGACTGAAAAGTTAATCACTCCCCTCCTTGCTATAAAATGTCTACCTTTACATTTCCGACCCTCACAATCTGTCCTGATAACAATTATTCACTATTGTATCACAGGAGACCTGTCTGCATTTCATTGCATCAGTGCCGCCTAGTCAGATTGAATACCACTCACTGGAGATTCTACCTTCCTCCAGGCCCTCTGGATCTAGGTTCCCTCTTGAAAGCTTGTAAGCCAGTCACTTCTTGCCTTTGTAGCCACCTACCCCCCATTTTGGGTAGCCAATGTCCAAGTTGCCCATCCCTGTCTACTCTGTGTGTGGAGGGTGTGGGAATGATTCTTGCTGTAAGGATTTATTCCCTCTTTTGAGCTACTGCTTCCATAAGTGTAGGTCAAGTTCATCAAATTGTATGAGAATATATATATATTTTTTCCTCTTCTTTTTACTTCTGGTTGAGCTCTGATCATCCAGTCACTGAAGCCAGGATAAGTGGGTATTATCCTGTGTGAGTGTTCTTATGCATAGGCCCTCTCTTCTTATCAGCTGGACGCTTCACTCTCCACTCTAGTCCTCTGTGTCTATGTCACTGACTCTGGGCCCAAGAGTCCCCAGGTCTTGCCACACTGCTGGCTAACCAGGTCTTCACCTGGGTTCACAGAAGTCTATTGAACGTTGTAGGGCTTAGCTCACAGCTTCATTGCTGTTTTCCCTGGAGTTGTTTTGGCTGATGAAATTAAATAATTCTCAATGTCTCTTTTCACAGCTATAGTTGATTTGATTCCTGTGTATTCCATCTAGTGAAGTCCACAGGTATATTCACTATTTATGTTGTTGAAAAGGTATTTGCAGTGAATAAGTGCAAAATTTTATCATTCTAGTTCTCCAGCATTGTTTCTATCACCATTGCTATATATTTCCAGCTATTGATCCTTCTTTGTTTCCAAATTTTGCATTCTAATCACCAGTAATTATCAATGCATCCTAATTGCATGTTTGGTTAATTTCAGACTGTAGAAGTTAGCAAAAATCTTCAATTTCTTCATCTTTGGCATTAGTGGTTGGTGCATAAATTTGCCTCCTAATAGTCGTACAAACTGGTCTTACTTGTAGGCATATGGTTATTATTCTAACATTGACAGTGTTGTAGTTCCAGATGGATCTTGAAATCTTCTTTTTAACTATGAATATGATGCTATTCCTCTTCAATTTCTCATTCCCTGCATAGTAGATGATGTGTCTGATTCAAAATGAGCAATACCAGTCCATTTCAGCTCATGAATGCCTATCTTTATGTCTTTCATTTCATATTTGATAACTTTCAATTTTCCTAGATTCATGCCTCATACATTGCACATTCTGATTATTAATGGATGTTCACAGCTCTCCTCATTTTGAGTTATGCCACATCAACCAATGAAGCTTTACATCCATGCCATTAAAGCAGACTCCACTTTGAGGGGCCAGTTCCTCGCCAATCATATTTTGAGTGCCTTCCAAGGAAGACTTCATCCTCTGGCACTGTGTCAGATAATATTTTGCTGTGATTCATGTGGTTTTCACTGGCCAATTTCTTCAGAAGTAAATTACCAGGTCCTCCTTCTTAGTCCGTCTTCATCTGGAAGTTTCACTGAAATCTGTCCACCATGGGTGATCCTGCTGGTATTTGAAATACTGGTGGCATAGCTTCTCAACATTACAGCAACGTGCAAGCAGAAAAGTGGTGGAATTGAAAAGTTGTGCCTTAAAAGTGTTAGCTGAATTGAAAATATTTGTCTTATTGAGAGGGAGATTGGAAAGTGGAGCATAAAAGATTAAAGAGGAAAGAGAAAGCCCTTTGGTTTAATCTCCATTCACATTTAAAACTCTTGAACATTTTCACACATCCATTTTCTTTTTGTTCTGTGTGTGCTTGTCTAATTTATTTTCATAAGAAAATGGTTCTTCTTATCTGGAGCCAGCGTTATTGTAGCTGAAATATTGGAAGGTAAGGGTTTAAGATCAAATAGGATCTAATAAGGGGTATTTATTATCTTATTGTTCTTGCTTGCATCCCACCTGGACTTTGAGAAGTGATGGGAAAGGACTAGGATGGCAGCTCTTTAGAAACTGCATTCTGGTGAGGGCTCCACCTGCCAATGGGAAGGCAACAAAAACAGATCCAACAAGGCACTCATGGGCTGACAGAATGCAAGTGAGTTCAGGACAATGCCTAGAAGAATAGACATTAAAAGGGGAAGATGCTAGCTGATTCATTAATTAATTTTATTTTGGATTATTGCAGATTGGGGGATGTGTTTGATTAGAGGTGATCAACATGCCTACATCAGGACTGATTTATGAAATGAAAGCTTCCCAGTTCCATGGAAGACCCTGGAATTAAAGAAAGAACACTATGAATATGAAAGAAGAGCAAAACTTTCGTGTTTTTACTGAAGTTTACTTAAAAATAAAAAATACCATGGTGCTTATTGGAAGCCATAATGGATGTGTAATACCAATCATTCCTCCCACAATTCTCTTCTTCAGCTGGCTTTGATAATTCATTGTGATGACCACACAGGACACTGACACCACAATCACAGTTATGGGGTTTCCTAGGAAAGTTAACAGGTTACGTTATAGGATCAGAAAATGGTCAGGGCACAGTTCTAGTCACTGCAGATAGATGCCACAGGGCACACCACTCCACCTTAAACTTCAGCCTGAAGGCACTTGGCTCTAGCTCTGTGGGCCAGCAAACCTAGCTCCCCGACTTAAGTGCCTGGAGGCAGCCTACTCTACACGTAAACTTCTTGTCCGAAGTCACTCAGCTTTATTTGTTAACTGGGCTGGGAAGTCCAATGCTCTGTCTTGTGCACTGGTTCTTGGTTCTGCTGATGCTACTGCCTTTCTCTCACTCCTCCAGCATCACAGATCTGTTTCTGGGTTGAGGAGGTTGAGTGTGCAGGGACCTCAGGGTTCAAAGGATGCACCCCAGTGCTGGGTTCCTTCTTTGATGGTAATGAGATTCCTCCCTGCTGATTCTGAGATGGCTCATTTTAAACCCATGCGAGAGTTCCAAATTTTCACAATGACAATGAACTCTGTTAACATTCACAGCTGCATCATGTCATCCCATCAGTGTCTCCTCCCACCTGGTGTGGTGCTGAGGGTTAATGTGCTGGACTGGAAGGTCAGTTTGCATGGCAAGCTCACCAGCTGCTCCTCACAAACCCTATATAGAGTGGCTATGAGTCAGAACCCATTCAGTGGCACTTATCAACAACAAATCAGGAAAACAGTTACTGGTGGGAATTATAAGCTATGGCTAGAGGAGACATTAGATCATTTACTATACTACAGAATCTAAAAGAAAAGAAAGTGGGAAGAAAAGTTTTGTGAACAAATAAAATATCTCTTAAAAAAGAACCCCAAAACTGGTGAAAAGGTTGTTTGGTTAAAAAGGTGCACTTTTAGTGGTTTTGCTGGCACAGAGACAAGCGGACGGCAGCTGGACAGCTGCTGGAGCAGACCGGCCAGGTCACCTTGTCCTGGAGGTTAAAAGGACTCTTTGTCCAAACCCATTCCTTCGAATTCACCATTCATCACTTCCAACCGGAAGACTTGGTGCTGATCTAGACCTGGAAAGAGGACAGACTCCAACTGGGACTGGGAAGGACCTTACCAGGAAGCCAGACTAGATCCCTACTTGGTTTAAGCATTTGGCATTGTGAGCAGGATTCATTGCAATGGCTCCAGACTTATATATATATATATATATATATATATATATATATATATATAAAATACAACTTCCAGAGCTTCCCGGACCAGGCAGCTGGTGCAGGGCTAGAACAACCCCATTTAGTAGGCTGCATTTCCAGAGAAAAGGAAGCATAAACTGTCAAAGCCAAACAAATAGAGAGGGATATAGGCATGGATATCAGGAAATTCGGGGTACCCAGGGTACAGAGAGACTGAAAGAGGCATTTTTTTATGTCATCAGATACACGCCCACTGAGGCCAAGGCCTGCCCCGAGGCCCAACCCGCCCACAGACTGGTCACAAAAGCCCAGGCCCAACCAAGGCCCAAATTGCCTACCCACCATGAGGCCCAGGCGGCTCACAGCCTGGTTGCCACCGAGGTCCAGGGTCCTCAAGGCCCAAAGGTCGCCTAGGCCCAGGGCCCTTGAGGCCCAACCCGCCGCGTAGCCCGGTCGCCGAGGACCAGTGCCCCTGAGACCCAACCTGCCCTCAGCCCAGTCCCCGAGGCACAGGCCCCCCAAGGCCCAATCCGCCCAACCCGCCTGCCAAGGCCCAAGCCGCCTGATGCCCAGCTGCTGATACTGAGGTCTCCTGAGGCTCAAACCACCCGCCCGAGGCCCAACCCTCCTGCAGCCCGGTCGCTGACACCCAGGCCCAACTGAGGCCCTAAAAAAGCTACTCTGAGTTAAGCAATAAGAAGAGGGAAAAGGTAAGAACACATCCTGATCACATCTTCCTGGAGGTAATCAGACAACATAAAAAATTACCAAAATACATACTTTATTAATTATTAGGGCCACAGATAAACATTAAACATGTCCAAGAAGCAAAAGCAGATGACCATATCGGCACATGTCCAGAAAAAAGATAAAATATCTGAGACAAATGAACCAGAAGTAGATCTTCTCTCCATGCTGGAAGGAGGGCAGGCCTTGGAGAGACTTGAGAAAGAATTCAGAAAAATGATTATAAAATATCTCAAAACACTTTACAATGGAGTTGAGAAAAATAAGGAAGAAGTCAGAAAAGCACTACAGGAACAATCAAACAAGATAGATACAGCATTGGTAATAATCCAAAATCTACAGAAAGAGGTCCAAACAATCAACAACAAAATGGCAGAAATAGAAAACTCTCTGAAAGGGCAGAGGAGTAGAATAGATGAGATGGAAGGAAGAATCAATGAGCTGGAAGACAAGTGTCTCAATACCGCTAAGATAGAAGAACAAACCCAAAAAAGGGTAAAAAATTCAGAGGAAGGTCTAAGATTCATGTTGGACAAATGAAGAGGAATAACCTAAGAATTATTGGCATTCCAGAACAAAATGAGTCACACAAGTCCACAGAGGAAATAGTTAAAGAACTACTGGAAGAAAATTTCTCTAACATCCTCAAGGGCGAAAAGATAGACATACAGGAAGCCCAACGAAGTTCAGGAAGGGTGGACCCCAAAACAAAATCACCAAGACATATCATAGTCAAGCTCTCCAAACTCAAAGACAAGGAGATGTTCCTGAAAGCAGCAAAAGAAAACAGAAGGGTCACATACAAAGGCAAACAAGTCAGACTAAGCTCAGACCTCTCAGCAGGAACCATGCAAGCAAGAAGGCAATGGGGAGACATATATAAAACC
>NW_006408522.1:10446664-10455209 GCF_000296735.1 Chrysochloris asiatica
CTTTGCAGGAGCTGATTTCCAGATCGTTCTTCCTAGGAACTGCTGGGTGAACTACTGGGCTTCTCTGTAGATAACTTAATTGAAGTAGTGGGTATGAACTTTGTCTTCTATTACGGTAAATCATACATACTCTTATTGTTAAGTGTTGCTGAGTGGTTACGACTCACAGTGACCCTAAGGGTTTCGTGGGTGTAATCTTTTTAGGAGCAGAAACCCTCATCTTTCTCCTGCAGAGTGGCTGGTGGCTTTGAATCACTGACCTTGTGTTTTGCAGTCCAGAGCTTGTCCTATGAAACCACCACGCTCCTCATACATGTCCTTACAGAACTAAAATGGCAGCATTCTAATACTGTTGGTGTACAAGATGATGGAAGCATAGACTTGACATTATTTTAGAAAACCGACATTATTTTACTCAGCTCAGGCATTACGGATCCTGCTCTGCTTCCCCTTTCCCCCCATCTTTCCATGTTGCAGAAAAGCAAGAGGGGAAAACAGAATAGAAGGGAGTAGTCATTACAAGTGAAATATTATCAAGGACACTGGAACTCTCAGTTCTCAGAGCTGACTTCTGGAGGCTCGTTGTTAAGGTATTTACAGATGCAATATTTCTGTCATTTGCCCTTCCTTATCCCACTCTTTGTTCGTTTAATGGGCGAATTAGCCTTAGGTTCTCATTAAGTCTATTCCTTTTGGGAGGTGAGAAAATGAAGTACATAGTTATAACAAGTCACAAGCAGGTGAAGCATTTGTTGGAATAGAATGTCTCCTTTCACAGATCTTTGGGCAGCCTTGTTTTATTGTGCACTTGCTCGCAAACTTGTGGGGTAAGAGGAAGAAGGTAGTCTCAGTGGTCCCAGTGGGAAGGAATTTAGTTAGATTGATCAAGGCACAACTTCCTTTGCTATCAGAGATGGGAAGTTGTTGCTGCACAATGTTCATTTCATAGATGAATAACCTGAGGCCCTTTGAAGCTTGCTGAGCTGCTCAAGACCACGCAGTGAGTTGTTGTTGTTACTAAGTGCCATCAAGTTGGTTCCAGCTCACAGTGACCTTATGCACAACCATCCTCACAATTGTTGTTATGCTTGAGCCCATTGCTGCTTCCAAGCTGCCAACCCATCTGGTTGGGGGTCTTCCTCTTTTTTTGTGACCCTCCATTTTATTAAGCATGGTATCCTTCTCCAGGGACTCATCTCTCTTGATATTCATCAGTAAGTATTTTAAGTCTAGCAGTGAGTTTGTGGTGGAATAATTTCACTACTGTCGGGTACCTTAAAGGGGAGGCTTCTGGGAAAAAAAAGACATCTGTTAGGAAGTGGGAGGGGCCTCAAATAAGAGAATTGTGATGCTTGCTCCTCAAAATGGATCAACAGCAACAGCCTACCTTGCAGCTTATAAGAAATGTAGTATCTTGAACCCAACTCCAGATCTGCTGAATCCGAATCAGCATTTTAAACAAGAACTCCACGTAGTTTCTATGTACAATAAATTTTGAGAAGCTCTGATGCCCCAAATGCCAACTAGAATGAAGGAGCAGCTAGAAACAGTCTAATTTCAGCAAGTGCCGTCCCTGATGTAGTCTGTTGCTATTGTAAAGTGCTGTTAAGTTGGTACCGACTCATAGTGATACAGTGCACAACTGAATGAAATGCTGCCCAGTACTATGCCAACCTTACAATCATTGCTACATTTGAGACCACAGCTGCTGCTACTGTGCCGATCCATTTTGTTAGGGTTCCTCTCCTTTGCTGACCTTTGTTTACCAAGCATGATGTCTGTCTCCAGGGACTTGCCCTTCCTGATAACATATCCGAAGTATGAGAGACGAATTCTGGCCATTCTGGTTTCTAAGGCGCATTCTAGCTGTGCTTCTTCCAACACAAATTTGTTTGTTCTTTTGTCAGTCCATGACACTTTTAATATTTTCCTCCAACACTGTAATTCAAGTGCATCAATTCTTCTATGGTCTTCCTTATTCACTGTTCAGCTTTCGCATCCGTATGAGGTTATTGAAAATACCATGGCTTGGGTCAGGTGCACCTTAGTCCTCAAGCTGACATCTTTGCTCTTCAACACTTTATAAAGGTCTTGTGCAGCAGATTTGCCGAATGCAATATGTCGTTTGATTTATTGACTGCTACTTCCATGAGTCTTGATGGTTGGTCTGAGCAAATTGAAATCTTTGACGACTTCAATCTTTTCTCTGTTGATCATGATATTATTTATTGTCCCATTGTGAGAAATTTTTTTTTTTTTTTGGAATCAGAAAATTATTTTAATACTTATAAAACTTTTTTACAGAATCAGTATAAAATAGCAGTTGATATTTCCATAATTATCAAAATTATTTATATTTGAGGTCTTGGCTAAGTGGGGCTGAAATCAATACAAGGTCTTGGACTGTTGGCTCAGAAATCATCGTAGATGGCCCATCCTGCAGATGTCTGTCATGCTTAGCTCTTATAAGGTGACCCGGTCCTTTAAAAAATAGTATCTCAGAAGGAAAAATAAAAAACAACAATGTCAGTCTGATTGACTACTATAAGAACAAGCAAATTGTTCGCCGGGGAGCCATCAGGGCAAGCAGTTGGGTCCCCTCATGGCAAACCCCCTTCCAAGACTGAGACTCAAGGAATACACGAGCAGGCATATGGCCTTGCTGGTGACCACGTTGGTCTACTGATAAGGGGAAATGGGGAAAAACAGCAATGAAGTTGTGATATAAGTCTGACCACATTCAACAGACTCCTTTACACCTAGATTGAGACCTGAATGGCCAGCAGTATGGTGAGGTCTGGGGACTCCTGGACCCAGGGACGTGATCAGAGAGGACTAGAGCAGAGAGTGAAGCATCCAGCTGATATGAAGTGAGGGGAGATGCACAAGAACACCCATACTTGCAGACACCCATTTGACCTGGCTTCAATGGCTGGATGATCAGAACTTGACTAGAGGGAGAAAGAAGAGGGGAAAAAAGAGTAATCCACTACAATTTGATGAAGTTGACCTATACTTAGGGATGTAGTAGCTCAAAAGACAGAATGAATCTTTACAGCGAGGATCATTCCCACCCCGTTAGTACACAAGGTTGATAGGGATGGGCAACTTAGACACTGGCTACCCCAAATGGGGGGGACTACAAAGGCACAAAGTGACTGGCTTACACGCTGTCAAGAGGGAGCCTAGTTTCAGAGGGTGCAGGGGAAGGTAGAGTCTCCACTGAGTGGTTTCCAATCTGTCTGGATGGGGCTGGTGAAAGGAGATGGGGATAAGACTCTTGTGGTTCAATAGTGAATAATTGCTATCAGGACTGATTGTGAGTGTTGCAAATGTAAAGGTAGATGTTTTGTAACAAAAGGAGGGGAGTGGTTTATCCTGGACACAGGGAGGGAGAGGGGCTGTGTGCTGATAGTTGGGGGGAGGGGCGAGGGGCGGGCTTGTGGGGTGTGTCCTTTGGTTGTTTAAATGGTTGTATATCCCTGAGTGCTTCAGTGTGCATCCAAAAAAACCAAAACCAAAAACAGAGGGAATGGAAGCAAATTTTGTTGACTGATCATGCATGGAGGGGATTGTAATCATTGCAATGAAATGAAATACGATAGGATGAATGTAAAGCTGATGTTCTCCCATGTAAACTATCACCCAATTCACAATAAAAACTTAATAAAAAAAGAAGGAATTTGCAATGAACAAGTCATTGGTATTGCAAAATTCTAACGTGTGATCTCCAGCACCATTTTTATCACCAAGGCAATATTTTCCAACTACTGATCCTTGTTTCCAACTTTTGCATTCCAATCACCAGTAATTATCAATACATCTTGATTGCAAGCTTGATCTATTTCAGACTTAAAAAGTTGGTAGAATTCTTCAATTTTATTATCACTGGCTTTAGTGGTTGGTGCAAAAATTTGAATAGTGGTATTAACTGGTACGCCTTATAGGCATATGGCTGTTTTCCTATCACAGACAATATTATACTTCAAGATCTTGAAATGTTCTTTTTGATGATGAATATGATGCCATTCCTCTTCAATTAATCATTCTTGGAATAGTAAACCATGTGATTGTCCAATTCAAAAGGCCAATACCAGTCAATGTCAGCTCAAATATCTATTTTATGCATTCCACTTCATTTTTGACAACTTCCAAAAAAGCAAAACAAAAAAACAACAACAGCATGTCTCTCTCTCTCTATTCATTCTTTGGAGGCTTGAAGTGAATTCGGAAGCATTCATTAAACACCTTCCAACTCTGGTCATGGGCTACTTCTTCAACATTCAGTTCTGACTGCATTCATTTCAACTGGAACTCAGCAAAGTCCTCAAAGTACACACCGCCACTGGGCGCTGCCATATTGGACATGCCCCCAGTGTGAGGACCTTTGTTTGCTTTACTTTGGGGAGTAGTCTTTGGTCTTCATCAGTAAGTATTTTAAGTCCTCTTTGCTTTCAGCAAGCAAGGTTGTATCATCTGCATATTGCTGGTTGTTAATCTTCCTCCAATCCTGACACCACATTATTCTTTATATAATTCAGTTTCTCATATTATTTGCTCAGCATACAGATTGAACAAATATGGTGAAATAATACAACTGTGATACACACCTTTCCTAATTTTAAACAATTCAGTGTTCCCTCGTTCTGTTCAAACAACTGCCTCTTAGTTTATGTCAGGTTCTTTATGAGCACAATTGAGTGTTCCAGAATACTCATTCTCTGCAATGTTGTCCATAGTTTATCATGATCCACACAATTGAAAGCCTTTGTGTAGCCCATAAAGCACTGGTAAACATCTATGTGGGAGTCTCTGTTTTCAGTCAAGATCCATTTGATGTCAGCAATGATCTCCATCTTTCCACATCCTCATCTGAATCTGGCTTGACTTCTGGTAGTTCCCTCTCAATGTATGGTTACAGATGTTTTTTATATTATCTTAAGCAAAATTTTACTTGTGTGGATTATTAATGATATTGTCTGATGATTTCTGCACTCCATTGGGTCATTTCTTTTTGGAATGGCACAAATATGGATCTCTTCTAATTAGTTGGCCAGGTAGTTGTCTTTCAAATTTCTTGGTATAGATGAGTGAGTGCCTCCAGTGCTGGCTCAGTTTGTTGAAAGATTTCAATTTGTATTCCATCAATTCCTGGACCCTTGTTCTTTACCAATGCCTTCAGTGCATACTCTTTGGTTCAACCCATTCCAGTTCTAGAAAATCATGTGAGGACATAATTTGGCAAGTGTGAAAAGAGGTGTGACTCATCTGGTCATAATATTTACAGTATGAAATATACTGTAATAGTTGAAATGTCCAAAAGCAGGAGATATTTAAAAAATATATATGGTGTATATAATAGAATACTATGCAGCCATTCAAAATGATCAATTATGTGATCACTTGATACTACAGAAACATGTTTATGATATGCTTGCTGAAAACTGAAAACTCAACTGTATAAAAAGATCTCATATCTTGTTTGGAACAGATAGGTATTTAAAAGTCCAGAGGTCAACACAGGTAAATGTTGGCAATAGTTATTTCAGAAAGTGAGGTCATAGTTGAATTTTTTTTCTTTTAGTTGATCATCATTTTATGATTTTTGACAATTCATTAATAGTAATTAGATAAATTAATAAGGAAGTATAATTTTTACTTTTGATAAATGTCTTCCATCCCTACCCTCTCTTTTAAATACCAGATATTTTGACTTTGCAGGACAAATTCCTAAGAGGAAAACCATTGTAACATCTATGTGTAGGTTTATACATTATTACTAAAGGTCTTCTTCCTCCATCAGACTGCAAACACATTGATGACAAAGAGCGAGTGTTCTCAGTATCCAGGCCTCGCCCCATCCTTGGGGCACAGTATGCACTTAACAAGAGTTTTAAATAATTGAATAAAAGGACTTTACAGAATTGTCTAAAGGTTTCTTTTTTTTTTTCTTTCTTCCTGAGTGGCCTAAGTCGTTAGCATACAGAAATTGATTGCTATTGCAAATAGATGATGTGCTTGATCAGGTAACTATGGAGGACAAAGTTCTACTTGACCTCGTGGCTTAGCTGTTGATTTCTAGCATGCTAAGAAATGACTCTGTGAGGCATAGGTTAGGGCTGAATGCATGAGAGGGCAGGCCACAGAGACTCTACAGATTCAGAAAGCATGCTTTCCGGGAGCTAACACCCACCTGCTCTGGGACCAGAATCTCTCCTAGGAGGCAAGCAGTCCTAGCAAAGTACCATTACTCTGGCCATGTGGGAGTTCATGGGCAGTGGAAATTGACCTTCTTGTTTTATTGCAATTGTAACTTAGGATCTTAGCTCATTCCGAGACAGTTTTGAGAGGCACTGGAGGATAAACACTGGATTGCTAACTGCAAGTTTAGCAATTGAAAGCCACCAGCTACTCTTCAGAAACCCTATCCAGGGTTGCCATGAGTCCAAACTGACTCAATGATACTTAATAGCATACAACCTATTTCTGAGGGATCCTTACTGTCACAGTGGTTAAGTGCTCAGCTGCTAACCAAAAGGTCAGCAGTTCTAACCCACTAGCTGTTCTGTGGAAGAAAGATGTGGCAATCTGCTTCTGTAAAGATTTACAGCCTTGGAAACTCTATGACACAGTTCTACTCAGTCCTGTAGGGTTGCTGAAAGATCCCTGGTAGTATAGTGGGTTATGAGTTGGGCTGGATGGCTGGAACAGCTGCCCCAAAGGAGAAAGATGAGTCTGTCTTCTCCCATAAAGATTTACTGACTCTGAAACCCTATATAGGGTTGCTATGAGTTGGAACCCACTAAATGGCACTTAACAACATAGAATTGCTATGAGTTGAATCCACTCAGTGACAACAGGTTTGGTTTGGTTTATACTTGTTGTAACTGGTCCTCACTAGGTTACTATGCTTAGAAATATGTATACATTCTCACCCTAATCCTTACTGCTTTCTTATAAGGTAGGCACCCATTTGACAGACCAGGAGAGACTGTAGTAGAAAATGGTTAAGCTGCTTGATGTAAGTTCAGCCGCAAAGAGTTGGAGCTGGGATCCAAGTGCAGACCATTCAACTGAGAGCCCAGGCCCTCCTGCTTCACTAAGAAATTGGCTGGTTGGTTTCAGGGAGTCCTGGTGTGGCACTATAGGATAATGCACTGGACCAGAAGGTCGGCTTGAAACATAAGGTTGGTGGTTCAAACCCACCAGCAGTTTCTCGGAAACCCTATACAGACAGGGTGGCTACGAGTTGGAACCGACTCTACAGTGCTTAACAACTAGCCCTCTGTGGTGGGATTGTCACTGGTCTTCTGTAATTTTCCCAATTCCCCTTTGTAAACTGATTCTGTTTAAGAATAGCTGACCTCATTATGTGTTCATAAACTGTTCTTTTCATGCTTTTAGCTCTTATTGAAGTTACTAGTAAACTTTTGTAGCTTATAAAAAAAACAAGTAAGGAGAATAAAATTACTTTAAAAAGATTGTGAGAATACAACATTAGCCAATTCAATATTTTTTACATGTACAATTCAATAAAAATGTTTTTGATAGAATTCATATTATTTACAGATAGTTATAAGTCGGTTGACATGCTGGATGTTAAGATAAGCCCTACCTTAAATTTTGCAGTCATTCATAGAGTTCTGGAGAAATTCATGGAAGATTCATGAATACATCTGATGTATAGACTTATTCATGGAAGATTCATGAATACATCTGATGTATAGACTTATTTCCTGAGAGATCCCAGTGTCTGTACTTAGAAATAGTAACAATATTTTAAAAATACAAATACTAATCTTAAAAAATAAGAAAATAAGGAAAATGTTTCTGCTGACTGATTTAGTATTGAAATACGAATGCTTACAAAATTTTTTTGGCTGCTTTAGATCTGGAATTTGCATAGGAATACTGGGGAATCTTGTAAAGCATTTAGAGAGAGGAAAGATCATAATTTAATCCAAATTACATTTCTAAGAGGTTTCAAAATCATAAAATGATATTAAATTAGCCTGGACTTTCCATAGTTTGTTTCTCCTTTACAAATGGATTATATCTTAATTGTAACAGCATGTCTGTTATATTAACCTGTGTGATTATTGGGTGCTTGTCTTTTCCAATCACCTGGAAGATCTAGGAGAGCAGGAGAATTAAACCTGTTTTGCTTGTCATTGTATTTCTAGGACAGCGCAAAACAGCATAATAAAAACACACAAACACACACACAAACACACACTGCTGTGGAATCAGAGCAACTCTATAGGACAGGATAGAGCTCTAGATCAGGTTTCCGAGACTGTAAATCTTCATGGGAGCAGACAACCTCGTCTTTCTCCCTCAGAATAACTGTTGGGTTTGAACCACACCCATGTAACCATTTGGTTAACAGTTCAACACTTAACCAACTGTTCTCCCAGTTCTTCTTATAATAGTATATACTACATAATAACACAACAGTAGCAATGGCAATAATTACAAATGACTTATGATTTACTCAAGATCATTTTACATGACTTTCTCATGATCATTCTTTTTTTTTTTTTTT
>NW_006408522.1:10459749-10462447 GCF_000296735.1 Chrysochloris asiatica
TCTGTGGTTTCCCTTTTTACTCTCTTGGTGAAGTCTTTTGATGTGCACTCAGATTACTCTATTTATTCTCTTTCTCCTTCTGGTTGAGCTCTGATCTCATAATCATTCTTGACTAACACTTGAGCCCTATTCTGAATGTGGTATTGTAGATAAATCACTAGACCGCGAGGTCGGTTTGAACCTCAAGGTCAGCAATTCAAACTCCTCAGAGACCCTATATAGTATCGTATGAGTCGGAACCAACTCATGGCACTTAACAACAACAACAACAACATTCTGAATGTTTAATACATATAAAGTCATTTAACGTAACCTTTCAACAAATAGTGGTTGAATGACTAAGCCTTTTATAGAGGTGAAACTAAATTCTGAGTGTATACATCTGGTGATGCTTTAGCATTGTGGAAGTTTGGGAGACTGCTTTGATACTGCCATTGCACTTCAAGTCAGTCAGCAAAGCTTAGCTTTCCTTTAAGTCATTAATTTGTACTTGTCAAACATTTGAGTTTTCATTCTTTTTTATTTGTTGGCACCTAGAGCAGAAAACAAAAGACAGAGCTAGAGACTAAGTTTTTGAAGAAAAAGAAACACATATAAGATTCTAAACTTGGGTTTTCATTTTGGTCTCAACTCCAGTGGTGGGAGGATTGTCTTTTAAGTACGTTTCGGGCTGATGTCTGTGTTGCTGCTGTAGTAACCTCTGCTGAATTTATTGTCATTTAGCACAAAAATTGATGAGAACATAACCTTTGTAAGGTTTTTATGTTTTATTAGCTATAAAAGATAAAATATGGAGTAAAAGGAAGTAAAACAGTATTTTGTTAGGTCGGGGGATGGATTTATGCTTTAACTCATTGATAGACGAATCAAAGGGTCATAAAGATCAGAGTATCCCCCTTCTATCTCTTCTCTTTTTATGTATGCATTCAACAAGCTTCTCTTTGTGGCTGTCAGATCCAGGGAGCTCACCCAAACATCAGGCCCCCTTTATCCAAGGGTATTAACTTGGTTGCTTAGATCAAGAAGAATATCACTGAGGCCACTTTCTGTTGCAGACAGTAAGCAATTGGGGTAAGTCTAAATGAATCAGATACTTGACATGTGCAAATGGGATGTTTGTTCACAAGGGACTCTGGGGTTACATTGTGTCTTGAATGAACAGGCAACAACAAAGTGTGTGAGCTAAATTGAGTGTTGAGGGAAACAACAAAGAGCTTCTGCTGGTGATTGTAGTGTGGGGTAAGATGCTGGGCAGACTCACCCCTCACTCTTCCCCACAGCCCTTCCCAGCCAAAAATAAAGAAGGCTGTGGGGGAGGGGAGGAGGAGGAGGAGGAAAGATATCAGGCAAATTTCAAAGTGATTCCATTTGATTATTTAGATCAGTGGTTCTCAAACTTTGATGTGCATCAGAATGACCTGGAGAGGCTGTTAAAACACAGAACACAATTTGTTGGAACCAGTAAGTCTAGGGTAGAACTTGAGGATGTGCATTCTAACAAGCTCTCGGGGATGCTGCTGGTGGTGGTCTGTGACCCGTTGTTCTAGGCGTTCACTGGGCACTGGTGATAGAGAGTGGAGCTGTCTGTAGTAACTTGTCAAAAGCCAGAGGCTGCTGAGTTGGAGTCTCTGAAACTGTCTAGGAAGCTGCCTTCTCATCTCAGAAGAGTGGGGCTGGGTAAATGTGTACCTGGATGTGTCTCTGTGTGTGGATGACGTGCTGGCAAGCTAGGACCTGTACTGAGGACAAAGCACCACTGAAGCCTTCAGAGAATTCCATTTAAAATCGGTCAGAGGAATAAAATATGCAAGTTGATATATTTCATTAAGTTTGTTGGGTAGAATTTGCTTCCAAAGTAATGTTGCTTTAATTTTTTAAATTTAATTTTTTAAATTAAAATTTCCAAAGTAATGTTGTTTCACGTGAACAAACAGACATTTCAACAAAGAAGACATACAGGCTGCCAACAAATACATGAAGAAATGCTCATAATCATTAGTCATTAGATCATTAGCAAATCAAAACAACAATGAGATATCATGTCAACCCAGCAATGATAGCAATGATGAAAGAAAATAAAACAAAACCAGAACACAGTAAGTGCTGGTGAGGGTATGGAGAGATTCTCTCATACACAGTGGCTGTTAGGTGCCAAAAAGTGGGTTCCAACTCATAGCAACCCTGTGTATAATAGAATGACACTACTCAATACTGCAAGGAGCTCTGGTAGCGTAGTGGTTATGAATTGGGCTGTGAACCTTAAGGTCAGCAGTTCGAAACCACCAGCCTCTCTGTGGGAGAAAGATGAGGCTTTCTGCTCCCGTAAAGATTTACAGCCTCGGAAACCCTGTACACAGTCGCTATGGGTCGTCATTGACTCGATGGCACTTAACAACAACAACACTCAATCCTGCAACATCCTCACAATTGCTGTTACGTTTGAGCCTATTGTTGCCGCCATTGTGTCAATTCATCTCATTGGGAGTCTTCCTCTTTTTCATTCATCCTCCACTTTTCCAAGCATGATATCCTTTTCCAGGGACTGGTCCTTCCTGATACCATATCCAAAGTATAAGACATGAAGAAGTCTCACCATCCTCATTTCTATTCTGCTGGGCTTCCTCCAACACTGACTTATCTGTTCTCACGACAGTCCATGGTACATTCAATATTCTTCATCAACACTGTAATTCAAATA
>NW_006408522.1:10462847-10466934 GCF_000296735.1 Chrysochloris asiatica
GGTATTCGCAATAGCAAAAAAGATGGAGGCAGCCTAGATGCCCATCAGTAGAGGAATAGTTGAGTAAACTTTGGTATAAACACAATGGAATATTATACGACATTGAAGAATAACAATGAAACTAGAAAACATTACATACTATAAAGAAACCTGGAGGACATCATGTTGAGGGACAGATATTGTATGAGACTACTACTATAAAAGTCACGAAAAGGTTTCCATGCTATAATAATCAAACTATGATGGCCATCAAGCGAGAATTTTTTCACTGGCAATACTGCAGATGCAGGCTTTCTTGGTGAGAGAGAAGATATTTATAAAAATAAAAGGAGAAGGGAGAAAAGAAAAATAAAGGAAATACCTTTTTTTTTCATGTACTTGAAGGGAAACAATGTACATTTATCTTTTCATTAGAACAAACCATTGGGAACTTTCCTGCAAAAAACCAAAACAGAAACAAACATACAAAAAATAAAAACAATAAAAAGGGAAAGAAAGGCAAAAAATGAAAAGAAGGGAAAGGGAACAAACAAGATTTTGAAATGGCAGTGGTGGTGGTTGGGCAACATGGAGAATTTGTTGAAAAAACTTTCCTTTTCTTCCCCCAAATTCCCATGGTGTTTTCTGCCCACCGTAAAAACAAACAAACAAAAACCATGACTTGGGTCAGGCACATCTTAGTCCTCAAGCTGAAATCCTTGCTCTTGAACACCTTAAAGAGGTCTTGTGCAACAGATTTGCCTGATGCAATACATTTTTTGATTTCTTGGCCGCTCCTTTCATGAGTGTTGATAGTGCATACAAGCAAAATGAAGTGTTTGACAACTTCAATCTTGTCTCCACTTATCATGGTGTTATTTATTGGTCTAGTGGTGAGGAAGTCTGCTTTCTTTACATTGAGATGCAATCCACACTGAATGCTGTCATCTTTGATCTTCATCAGTAAATACTTCAAGTCCACTTTGCTTCCAGCAAGCATGGTAATGTCATCTGCATATCACAGGTTGTTAATGTTCTTCCTGCAATCCTGATGTCACGCCTTCTTCCTATAATTCAGGTTCTCAGATTGCTTGCTCAGCATACAGATTGAATAAGCATGATACACCCTGGTGTTCATCGTTCATGATTTTAAACCATTTGGTAGTCTCTTGATCTGTTCTAACTATATGTACAGGTTCCTCATGAGCACAAGTAAGTGTTCTGGAATATCCATTTTTCACAACGGTGTCTGTACTTTGTTATGATCCACACAATCAAATGCCTTTGCATAGTCTATAAAGCACATATAAATTTCTTTCTGGTATTCTCTGCTTTCAGCTAAGATACATGGCATCAGAAATGACATCCCTAGTTGCACATCCTCTTCTGAATCTGGCTTGAATTATTGGCAGTTCCCTTTCTATGAACTTCTGCAACTGTTTTTGAATTATTTTCAACAAAATTTTACTTGTATGTGATATTAATGATAATGTCCAATGGTTTTCGTATTCCATTGGGTCACCTTTCTTTGGAATGGCACAGATATGGATCTCTCCCAATTGGTTGGCCAGATAGCTGCCTTCCAAATTTCTTGGCATAGATGAATGAGTGACTCAGGAGCTGCATCTTTGCTGAAACGTTTGTTTATATTCTGTCATTTCCTGGAGTCTCTCTTTTTTTTTTTTTGCCAATGCCTTTAGTGCACCTTCAACATCATCGGTTCTTGGTTATATGATTGAACATCATCCAGTTCTTTTAGGTACAGTGACTCTCTATTCTTTCCATCTTCTTTTGATGCTTTCCACCTCATTTAATAGTTTACCAGTGGAATCTTTTGTAAGTTCTTCCCTTTTGGTTTTCTAACTCCAGGTCTTCACACATTTCATTATAATACTTGACTTTGTCTACTCAAGCTTCCCTTTGAAATTTTATGTTCAGCTCTTTAGTTCATCATTTCTTCCATTTGCTTTAGTTTCTGTACATTGAAGAGCAAGTTTCAGAGTCTTTTCTGACATCCATTTTGGTCTTTTCTTTCATTTTTTCTATTTTTAGTGACCTTTTGCTTTCTTCATTTATGATGTTCTTTATGTCATCCCACAACTTTTCTAGTCTTTGGTCATTAGTATCTAATGCATAAAGTCTGTTTTTGCGATGGTATCTAAATTTAAGTGGGATATAATCATGGTCTTATTTTGACTCTTGTGGATTTGTTTCAGTTTTGTTTCAGTCTGTACTTGCATATGCGCAATTGATGGTCTGTTCCACAGTCTGTTCCTGGCCTTGTTTTGGCTGATGATATGGAGCGAGAAGTCTCCAGTGTCTCTTCCCACAGATGTAATCAATTTATTTCCTGTATATTCCATCTGGTGAGGTCCATGTTTACAGTTGCTGTTTATGTTGTTGAAAATAGGTATTGGCAAATTTAAGTCATTGGTCTTGCAAAATTCTATCATGTGATTTCCAGTATTGTTTCTATCAACAAGGGCATATTTTCCAACAATTGATCCTTCCTGTTTGTTTTCAACTTTTGTATTTCCATCACCAGTAATTATCAATGCATCTTGATTGCGTGTTTGATCAATTTCAGACTGAAGAAGTTGGTAGAATTCTTCAATTTCATCATCACTGCCTTCAGTGGTTGGTGTGCAAATTTGAATAATAGTGGCATTAACTGATTTTCCTTTCCAACATGTGCATATTGCCCTATCATAGACAGGATTGTACTGCATGACAGATCTTGAAATGCTCCTTTTGGAGATAAATGCGATGCTATTCTTCTTCAGTTGTCATTCCTGGCAGTGTAAGCCATATGATTGTCTGATTCCAAATGGCCAACACTAGTCTATTTCAGCTCAGTACTGCCTAGTACTAGAGTTTTACAAACTCTATATTATTTTTAATGACTGATTTTCCTAGATTCATATTTCTTACATTCCTTACTTTGATTCATAATGAACATTTGCAGCTCTTCCTACTCATTTTGAGCTGTGCCCCATCAACAAATGAAGGTCCCCAAAGCTTTGTGACACCCACATCATTAAAGTCAATTCTTGTTTGAGGAAGCATCTCTTTTCCAGTCATATTTTGAGTGCCTTCCAGTCTGAGGTGTTCATCTTCCAGCACTTATGTCTAACAATTTTTCACTTCTATTCATAATGTGTTCAGTGGAGAGTCATTCAGAAGTGTCTTAATTTGGAAGCTCTGCAAAAACTTGTCCACCATGGGTGACCCTGCTGCTATTTAAAATACTGGTGGTGATGGTTGTGCAACATGGGAGTGTAGTTGTTGTGGCTGGATTGTGCATGTAAAAACTATTGGAATGGCAAATCTTTTGTTATATATATACTGCTTCAATAAAAAGAGTAAATAAGGGAGAGAACTAAGATGGCGGACTCTATAGATATGCTACTCAGACCCTCTAAAATAAAGATAAGGAAGACCAAACAAAACACATACAGATGATAATTCTGGAATCCTGAACTTCAGAGGAAATGTTGGAGAAGTAGATTGGACAGTTATTGGGAGGAGAGGCTGAGTGGGGGTAGCCTCTCCTCCCAAAAACAAGGAGGGAGACAGACTGGTGAAGGGTTTCCCACCAGACACTATACATTCATTTTGGACTTTTGCTGGCCTCTTCAGAGACCCAGGCTAGGCAGTTCAGATTCACACCTGGGACTGACAACTTGGGGAAAAGTGTGCTTTTTTACTTTCCCCCAAGTTGCCCTGGTGACTGGAGGTGTGGCCATCTTCCACCCTCATCCACTTCCTGTGTAGCCTCCTGTTGTCTGGGAGTTTAGAGACAGGAGATTATAGGCCTTCCTAGAGTGAGGTGGGCACTGATGATGCCTCCTTGGTACCTGGATTTGAGCAGGTTCTGCCCCAGATACACAGAGCCCACAGATCCACTTGAATGGCCTTGTACTGCCCCTGCTCCTAGTGGCCTTTGGGCCAGATGGACAATGCCTGGGCCTATAACAACTCCATTTAGTGATGGGGACTCTACTGTCTCATCCCTCCTACAATCATTTGTAAGCTCTTTCATTAACAGGAGGCCCCAGAAATGTCTTCTCTCTGGGTCCAGTACCTATACTTTAAAAGCATTTTTTTT
>NW_006408522.1:10467804-10469859 GCF_000296735.1 Chrysochloris asiatica
GTTCCAACTCGATGGCACCTGACAACAACAACAACAATATCAACTGATAATTAGTCAACACCAGTTAAGCCCACCCTAAACTGTGCTGAATAAAAGGTGAGTGACAAAATGGACACACGTTTTACTCTCTAATTACACCCACCAGGAGGCAGTTGGTGAGAACCTAAGACTTAATTTAATAATCATTAATTAAATATCTATACAATGACACCACAATGTCTCAGAGACAACAGATAGTTTCAGGTCACATGAAATTTCAGGTCACAAAAGAGAGTTGGAGAAACAAATGTCCAATGCAGAGCCAGTAAATGTTTCTGAGAAAGAAAAGATAATGGAAATACCTGAGAAATAATTCAGAAGAGTGGTATTAGGTACTATCAGTGAATTGAGAGAAAACTCAAGGAAAGCATGGAAAATGTGGGAAAAGTTTTTTAGAAGAAATCAGGAGAATACTACAAAGAAAAACTGACAACATTAATGAAAAATTGAAACAATAAAAACCTGCAAAAAGAAATTCAGAAGATTAATTCCAAGATTTCAGAAATGGTTAATGCATTGAAAAGGCAAAAGAGTAGATATGAATCATTGGCAGCCTGGATTAGTGAGTTGAAGATAAATATTTCAGTACTAGTAAAGTAAAAGAACAATCAGAGAAATAAGGGGAAAAACCCAAAGAAAGTCTAAGATTTATGTGGAAAACCATGAAGAAGAAAAACTTAAGGATGATTGAAATTCCAGAACAGAAAGAGAAATACAATTCACAGAGAAAACTATTGAAGAGTTGTTGAAAGAAAACTTTTCTAACATCATGAAAGATGAGAAGATATACATTAGAGAAACTGAAAGAACACCAAACAGGATAAACCCCCCAAAATAAATCACTGAGATACATCACAACCAAACTTTTCAAAATCAAAGACGAAGAAAGATTCTTGAGATCGGCTTGGGAAAAACAAAAAATTGCCTATAAAGGAGAACCAATAAGACTAAGCTCTGATTTCTCAGCAAAAGGCGAGAAGACAATGGAACAATATATACAAAACTCTGATAGAAAAAAATTGCCAACCAAGAGTCATAACCCAACAAAACTGTCCCTCAAATATGATGGTGAAATAAGGACATTGGCAGATAAACAGAAATTAAAGGAGTTTGTCATAACTAGACCAACTTTACAACAAATACTAACGAGTATTCTTTGTACTGAAAACCAACAACAATTTAAGATTAACAGACAAAACCGCCCCAAACTCAGTTCAGATAGAGAAGTGTTTAAGATGGAACAAGCACACAAGACTGAAAATAGGGAATCAGAGGTATCAATTTATAATGAAGACAACTAAAGGAGCTATGGTAGCATAGTGGTTATGAATCGGGCTGTGAACCTCAAGGTCAGCAGTTCAAAACTACTAGCCGTTCCATGGAAGAAAGATGAGGTTTTCTGCTCTCATAAAGATTTACAGCCTCGGAAACCCTGTACAGGGTCGCTATGAATTGGAACCGACTCCACAGCACACAACAACAACAATAACCAAGCAAAAAGAGGGAATAATGTAGAAACAGAACTTCAAAAAGACAAAGAAGTCAAGTAAATTTCAAAGGAAAGCAGACTGTTTTAAACTAGAGAAGAAATTAATAAATTACAGGAACCCCTCAAAGAAAATTAATAATGTTCACATCAAAATAATAAAACAAGAAAATCAGAACTATTTAATAAGCTTTAAAAAAATAGCAGTTATTGCCATTGTGTCAATATAGTTTTCCTAACTCCATAATTCCACATACCAATTATCAATGGAGGACTTGATTCTTTCTGTCATTATTATGTTTATGAAAATCTGTTGATATGTGATACTATGGTTTATTCATTTTTTTCTATAGGTGCCTAGATTTCATTTTATAAATGCATCATTTTTATTTACAGGATTTATTGTTGATGACTTGTTTTCAATTATGAAAAAAGCTCCTATGAACTTTCTTGCTCAAGATCAAGAATAGCACTGTTGTTGTTGTTAAGTGCCGTTGAGTCGGTTCCGACCCATAGCGACCCTGTACAGG
>NW_006408522.1:10470119-10472204 GCF_000296735.1 Chrysochloris asiatica
ATTTTAAATTTAAAAATGATTTCAGATTTAAAAATTGCAAACATTAACACAGGCAGTTTTTATACACACTTCACTCACCTTACTCTAATTCTTGTTACGTAGCTATATTTACCCAAACTAAGAAATTAACTTTGGTCAACACTATTAACTTATTCCTGATTTCATCAATTTCCCCATTAATATCCTTTTTCTTTTCAGGATCCAGTCCAGAATACCATGGTGTATCTAGTTATTATGTCGAACGAATCACCTCCAATTTCTCATGATCTTGACTTTTTTAAAGAATAATATTTAGCTATTTTGTGGAATGTCCCTCTGTTTGGGTTTATCTGATGTTTTCTTATGATGAAACTGGAGTTATAGGTTTTGGGAATAATATCATAAAGGTGAGTGCCCTTCTGATCACATGATGTGAATGGCACATTTTGTCAACACGACTATTCATTAGAAATATAAAACTTGATTGCTTGGTTCAAGTGGTGTATACCATATTTATCCACTGTAAAGTGACTTCTTTTTCCATTTTATACTCTTTTAAGGAGTCCTTGTGTGGCACTGCAAGATAGTTCACTGGACCTCAAGGTCAGTTTGAACTGTAAGGTTGGCAATTCAAATCTACCAGCTGCTGATTGGAAACCCTATACAGAGTTGTCATGAGTTGGAACCAACTCCACAGCACACAGCAACAACAACAACAACAACAAATACTCTATTAAACATCCCTTGTGGTGCAGTCGGTTAAATGTTGGACTGGTAGCTGCAAAGTTGGGAGTTCAAATTCACCAGCTGGTCTTCAGGAGAGATGAGGCTGTCTGTTCCTGTAAAGATTTATAGCCTTAGAAATTCAATGGTGCACTGCTACTCTGTCCTGTCTTGAGTCTGAATCTACTTGACAGCAGTGAGCTTGTTTTTGTTTTGTCCTCTATTCATTAAAAGCGTGTCATTAAGTCAAGCTGAAGGTGCCCTGGTGGTGCAGTACCTAAGCACTTAGCTGCTAATAGAAACGTTGTTGATTTGACTCCACCCTGTGTTTCTGAGAAAGACTTCATGATCTCATCCTGTACTGATGACAGTCAAGAAATCCCATAAGAAAGTTGTTTTCTGTCACATGGGCCTCTATGAATTGGAATCAACTACATAGGACCCAACAAAAACAAGCCACATTAAACTCCATCTCTTGGATATTTGCTAAAACCATCACAGGAATTAATATATATTTTAGGAAACATATTGGAGTCTATGTAAATATCCCCTTTCTCAGGACTGGTACTTTTTTATAAGGCATAAAATGGAATATTAAGGACTGTAAGAACAGAAACTAGACAAAAGGAATTTTGACAACAAAGGTTTTCTTATCTCAAGACCAGTAAATATTAACCAGCGCACAGTTTTTTTCCAGGGATCTGATAAAAATGTTTCTTTAACTCCAAAGTATTAGGAGTGGACCAAAGTGAGGTTCATCCACAGACAAGCTCTGTAGATACCACTGGTTTTTCTTTCTTATTTCATTAATAATGATGCCATCCTTTCACAATTTCCTTTTTTAAATTATTATTTATTTTTTTATTTGGGACATTCAGAATTTGAAAAATGTCTCATCATTTGCTTATAAGTTTATACTACTCTTAGCATTAACATTGAAGAAAAGTTCCATTACAATAATATCGTAGGAATTTTATCAAACATTTCTAGAAAATCATTATATAAGTTGCAGAAAAGTGTTCTTTTGTTGTTGTTGTTGTTTAAAGTAAGGTTACATGTTTTTTATATTATTCTGTGTCCAAAGCAGAGGTTCTAATATGGAATCTATATTAGCTTCCTTGGATTGTTTTAACAGATGACCATAATTGGAATGGTTTTAGAAACAGAAATTTATTCTCACCATTGTGGAAGACAGAAGTCTGAAATCAAAGTGGGAGCAGGGCCGCATTCTCTCTGAAGAGTCTAGGGGAAGACTCTTGCTCTTTTAGCATCTGGTGGCTCTAAGTATGCCTTGACTTGGGGACAACATCTTTGCTTCTGTCATCATGTGGCATTCTCCTCTATGCCTCTGTGTCTTCTCTTTTGTCTCTTCTAAGGACATGG
>NW_006408522.1:10472451-10503333 GCF_000296735.1 Chrysochloris asiatica
ATTCATCCTATTGTATTTCATTTCATTGCAATGATTACAATCCCCTGCATGCATCATCAAACAACCAAATGGTACACCTGCATGCCCGCCACCCAGCCATCAGCACACAGCCCCCCTCCCTCCCTGAGTCTAGAGTCCCCAGCCGCTACTTCTCTCCACATCATTGTCTCTGCCTCCATCTCTGGCATCACTGCTTCTCTGGCCCACACTTCACTTTTCTCCCTTAATGGTTCTAGGCACCTCCGCTCCTCTACTGCAATATCAACCACTGCTCTTCTTTTGTTACAAAACATCTACCTTTATCTTTCCAACACTCACAGTCAGTCATGATAGCAATAATTTCCTATTGAACCACAAGAGTCTTATCCCCATCTCCTTTCATCAGCCCCATCCAGACAGGTTGGAAACCACTCAGTGGAGATTCTATCTTTCCCCGTACCCTCTGGAACTATGTTCCCTATTGAAAGCTTGTAAGCCAGTCACTTCTTGCCTTTGTAGCCTCCCCATTTTGCGTAGCCAATGTCTAAGTTGCCCATCCTTATCAACCCTGTGTACCAAGGGGGTGGGATTGATCTTCACTGGAAATATTTGTTCTCTCCTTTGCCCTACTGCATCCACAAGCATAGGTCAAGTTCATTAAATTGTAGTGGATTACTCTTTTCCCCCCTCTTCTTTCTTCCTCTGGCCGAGTTCTGATCATCCAGCCATTGAAGCCAGATCAAATGGGTATATCTGCAAGTGTGAGTGTTCTTGTGCATCTCCCCTCACTTCATATCAGCTGGACACTTCACTTTCTGCTCTGGACTGCAAAGTCGGTTTAAACTGCAAGATTGGATATCCAAGCTCACCAGCTACTCCTCGGAAACCCTGTACAGGGTCACTATGGGTAGGAACCAGCTCAACGACACTTAACAACAACAACAACTAATCCTGGTGTAGTGCTGTAGGATAAGCACTGGACTACTAACCACAAGGTCAGTAGTTCAAACCCACCAGCTGCTCTTCAGAAACCCTATAGAGAGTTGATATGAGTTGCAGCAGACTTGATGGCACATATAAAGAACTAGTCAACCCATAAGGAGTCTTGTGGCACCAGGTGAATTCCAGTCAAACTGCTCATTGAAGTTTGAACCCACCAGGTGCTCTGTGGGAGAGGGATGTAGTAGTTTGCTTCTGTAAATATTTACATCTGGGGAAACCTGATGAGGAGTTCTACTTTGTCCTTCAGGGTCGCTGTGAGTTGGCAACAATTAGATGGCAATGGTTTGGGTTTAGCATTCAATCATTACAGGCTTTCTACATTCTTGATCAGTCTGATTTCTTATTAGTCACAGAAGTGAATTCTTCTTGTTCTAAGCCAAAAAAGGAATCTATTAAAAGGATGTTGGTCACTCTATGGCTCAACAATGGATTGTTGTTTAGTTGCCAGTGAGTTGACTCTGACTCATAGTGAGCCTATGCACACCAGAAGGAAACCCTGCCCAGTCCTCACCATCCTCACAATTTTTCCTATACTTGAATCCATTGTTGCTGCCACTCTGTCAATCTATCCCACTGGGGGTCTTCTTCTGTTTTGTTTACTCTCTACTTTACCAAACATGATGTCCTTTTCCAGAGACTTGTCCCTTATGACACATCCAAAGTACCTGAGATGGTCTTGCTATCCTTACTTCCAAGGAGCATTCTGTATATATTTCTTCCAAGACAGATTTGTTTGTTCTTCTGGCCATCCCTGGTACTTTCAAAGTTCTTCGCCAACTCTACATTTCAAATGCATCAATTCTTCTTCAGTCTTCCCATTTGTTGTCCAGTTTCACATGCACATGAGGTGATCGAAAATACTTTTATTTGGGTCAGGCTCACCTTAGTTCTCAAAGTGAAATTTACTAAACAATGAATAAACCAAAAGTCAAACCTACTGCCATGAAGTCGATTCTGACCCATAGTGACCCTGTATAGAGTATCGGAGGCTCTAAATCTTTAAGGAAGCAGAAAACCCCATCTTTTTTCCTGGGAACAGCTGGTAGGTTTGAATTTCTGACCTTGAAGTTAGCAGTCTAGTACTTACCCTACAGTGTCACCAGGTCTCTGTCAATAATGGAGAGCATTTACATAGCTAGGATAATGATCGAGCCAAATTTATGATAAAAATATATTGAGAGCATATGGGAATGGTGAATGTGCATGTATGTAGCCCGTATGTATGTTGGTGAATGGGAGCAAAGAGCAAAACCATGACTGTTTTTAATACAGGGAGAGGGGTGCAGTTAATCAGCAATATGAGGGGGCTTCACAAAGTTTTGGGGGAAAATAAAATTAAAAGACATTTTGTAACAAAAGGAGGGAGGTGGTTGATCTTGTAGTCCAGGAGCGGAGGACCCTGGGACCATCAAGGGAGAAGACCAGAGTAGGGGACCCTATCCAGAGAAGCAGTGACTCTAGAGATGGATTCAGAGATGATGATGTGGAGCGATGGAGTGGCTGGGGACTCTGGACTGAAGGAGGGAGAGTGGCTGTGTGCTGGTGGCTGGGGTGGGGGCAGGCTTGCGGGGTATACCCTTTGGTTGTTTGAATGGTTATGTATTCCTGAGTGCTTCGGTGTACATCCATAAAACAAAACAAAACAAAAACCCAGAGGGGTTGGAAGCAAATGCTGTTGAATGATGATGCATGGAGAGGATTTTAATCATTGCAATGAAACAAAATACATAGATGAATGTAAAGCTGATGCTCTCCCATGTAAACTATCGCTCAAATCACGGTAAAAACATATATATATATATAGGAAAATTTCCAAGCCCCTTTTTATCCAATATGGAAAAAAATAAAAAAGAGTTAAGTATTAAATCTAAAGATTGGAGGTTCAAATCCACTCAGTGTCTGTGTGGGGGAAAGACCTGGTGATATCCTCCCAGAAAATCAATGAGGCAGTTCTACTGTTCCATGAAATCACAATGAGTCAGAATTGGCACTCAGCAACAAAACTAAAAAATCAAAGGAACTTATATTTGCTATTTGAGATATTGAGATGGTGGCATATTTTTGCTGTCAACAAACTCAAGGTCTTGAGTGTAAAGACGAAGGGAAGAATGGATGTTGCTTGGGTAGGGTAACCAGCAATGTTTGCCATAACCAAGTTAGAAGTGCAAACATCTGAGCGCCTCTTACAGTGTGGCACTCAGACCAGGCGTCCCGAGGTCTGGCTGCGCAGATTGGTTGCAATGATTCACTTAAAGGAGACAATGAATGTCAAGGACATTACAGGGCTTGGCACGTGTAGGTTCTCCATGGATACCTGATTATTCCTGTGCTCCCCTCCTGTAGCATCATGGAAGAGAGAATTGTTGCTTTGGGAGGGATGCTGTGTAACAGTTCCTTTCATTTCTTGGAGATAGAGGCTATGGAAAACTAAAGTTCTGAATTGCTGTTTGCACTACACAGTGGGAATGCTATGTCTCCACAGGATAAGCCATGGACTGCTAACCCCAAGGCCATCAGTTTGAGCCCACCAGTCGCTCCATGGGAGAAAAATGAGGCTTTCTTGTTCCTGTAAATGTTGTCAGCCTTGAAAGTCCTATATAGTGTCCCTATGAGTTGGAACCGATGGCACTTAACAACAATAACAAATGTATGACTGAGTAGAACTGAGCTCCATAGGGTTTCCCAGGCTGCAATCTTTACAGAAGCAGATCACCAGGCCTTTCCATTCCTTGTTGTTTTTTGTTAAGTGCCACCGAGTCGCTTCCAACTCATAAGGATCCTGTAATGGGTTGCCAAGGATTGGCTGGTGAGTTTGAACCATTGACCTTGCGGACCAATGTTTTATCCTATAGCAGCATGCCAGGACTCCGTTTGCACCACTCAGGGACCCCCTGTCTCTTATAAATGGATCATTTATTTACCTCCTCTTTCCTTTCCCCAACCCTGGGCTCGAACCCAGGCAGGGGAAAAAGGACCTTGACTGCCAATGGGAGAATAGCAGCCAGTGTGCGTTTGTAGGTTAGCTTGTAAATAAACACCCTTGGTGCCAACATAGAACTTGAAGAAAGCAAGTGTTTTGTTAGGAAGGAAGTGAAAAGCTCAGCTTTTCTGCAGACCCGAAGTGCTGAGCCTGCAGGATCCTTTCGGAAAGCAAGAAACTGCTTTTCCATGACTTGAGTCCTGGAGGATGGCCCTGTTTGCATCAGATGTTTTCCCCATTCCTACAGGCAGGCAGCGCTCAGAGAAGAAGGGGATGGCAGGGTGCCAGCCGTAAATAATGAATAGCACCCTCATTTGCATCCTTTTTTAGTGGCGCCTGTTTGCACACAGCATTGCAGAAGCCTGGAGCCCGAGGAAATATGACTCGGAGCCCGATTGGCTCTGTCCCTCCAGTGTGCCTAGCTCAGGAAAAGGCAGGGCTCTTCCCGGCAGACCATCTGGCTCTCCTGAATGTGCTTATTAGTAACCGTGGTGGTAGTTCTGTTAGCCTGGGACAGCATCTCTGAGACAGATGCTGAGTTTATGTATAAAATATGGCTTCCAGCCAAAGCACTAATCATGATTGTCTCTGAAGTGGTTCCAATCGTCTGGATAAGGCGGCTCCGGCTCTTATGTTGTTTGTACAAGCTGGTAGTTAGAGGTGTTGTGTACAAGATATTTGTAGTCATAATTTCTCCAAACAGGTTAAGGCAAACATTATGAGAATCAGCATATTAATGTGCTGCGTTTCAAATTAGAATTATAAACACACTTTCCTCATTGGAGGCCTAATCTGCTAGGAAGAAGCCAGATGTTTAATGATGAAACCATTATTTAGAAGGACCTATCAAAGTAAAACAAATTGTTGTTGCTTAAGTGGAGGAAAATACCTGCTTTATGCAACGGGGACTCGGAAAAACAGCTTTTGGAGTATTCTTGCTTATGCCTTTTGAATTCTTGAATTTCCATACTCCTTTTGCCACTGTTGGAGAGTCAGGGTCCCTTCTAGGAACATCATTCAGCAGATGGGATTCTGCCAGGCAGGACAGTACATGTGCCCAGTAAAGAGGTGGGAGCAGATGGGCTGGAGGAGTAGTTTGGGCAAAGTTTGGTCAAAGTGGCTTTTGATGTGAACCTGACTGCTCTTCCTTTCTCTGTGTTGTCTCCAGGGAATGATCAGGAAGTGAAGTTTGGTGGTGAAGCCTGTTTGTTACTCCACTTGTCTTCTGCACTTCTTCATTAGAACTGTGCTCACATTCCCCTTTTCTAGGTGACAACAATTTACTCATCCTTTATAATCTATGAAAGGGTACAACTCCATACACTTTGCATCTACCTGTGAATGTATCTTTCTTTCGTCTTTTCCTTCTCCTCCATATTCAACTCCTTTCTGTCTTCCCCTTTCCTTCCTTGTCTTCCCCTTTCCTCTCCCCTCCTCCTTTTCCTTCTTTCCTGTAGGAAATACATTATAGAGAATATATCCACTTGCTCCTTTAGGCTCAACAGTGACACAAAAATCAGAGGTAATTTTCTCAAAATTGACGATCACAGATCCTATTCTAAGTATCCAGAATGCTCCCACTCCTAAAAGTTCCAACCTATTCCGTCTTCTAAAGCTTTCCACACTCCTTGTTGGTTCTTTTGGATTGTCCAAGTTCACTAGACTGTTTCCTAGCAAGATAACTGAGGTCATTGGTCGCACACACATTTTGAGTGATTGTGACAATGAAAAGAATAGCAGCTTGAGTGTTAGAAGCAATGGAGGGTTGGAGGCTTCCCTTCTCTGGGATATTAGAATCAGGGTGCTGTCAAGTCCTGATTCCCTGAGAGATGCAAACTGCTCACACGTTTGGCTGGCTGTTATCTGAAAGGTTGGAGCTTTCACTTCACCCCGTGGTACCTCCGAAGAAAGGCCTGGTGATCTACATCTGAAAAATCAGCGCAGTTCTACTCTGACACACATGGGGTCTCCATGAGTTGAAACTGACTTGAAGGTAATTAGGGAAAAACAAACAAACAAACAAGTGAAAACAAAACAAGAAGTTCTGAGAGGATTTTTAAAAGATAGTACCTGATATGAATTCTTCCCACAAAACCAGAAGGATGAAGGTGGCCTGTGGGCTTGCTGACTCTATCTCCTTTGCCATCATAAGAGATCAGAAAGGAATCATCTGATGGAGATTAGAATTTGTCCTGTTTCTAAGGAAATCTTAATTATCCTTGAAATCATTTTTGATACTTCCTCCTCCCATATATATATATATAAATGTTTTATTGTGAATTATGTGATTGTTTACATGGGAGAACATTAGCCATACCTTCATCCTATCCTGTATCATTTCATTGCCATGGTTACAATTCCCTCCATGCATCAGCAACCAACCAAAGGGTATACCTTACAAGCCTGTCTTCCGTTTGCCAGCACACAGGCCTTCTCCCTCTCTGGGTCTAGAGTCCCCAGCCGCTCCATTTCTCCACATTATCGTCTCTGCCTCCATCTCTGGCATCACTGCTCTCTGGGTAGGGTCCCGCTCTCTGCTCTTCTCCCTTGATGGTCCCAGGGACCTCCGCTCCTAAACTGAAAAGTTAATCATTCCCCTCCTTTGCTACAAAACGTCTACCTTTACATTTCAACCCTCACAATCAGTCCTGATAACAATTATTCACTATTGTATCACAAGAGACCTATCTGCATCTCCTTTCGTCAGCCCCACCTAGACAGATTGGCTACTACTCAGTGGAGACTCTACCTTCCTCCACGCCCTCTAGATCTAGGTTCCCTCTTGAAAGCTTGTAAACCAGTCACTTCTTGCCTTTGTTGTTGTTGTTGTTGTTGTTAAGTGCCTTCAAGCCGGAGTTGACCCATAGCGACCCTGTACAGGGTTTCCGAGGGTGTAAATCCTTACGGGAGTAGAAAGCCTCATCTTTCTCCCGCGGAGCGGCTGGTAGTTTCGAACCACTGACCTTAAGGTTCGCAGCCCAATTCGTAACCACTACGCTACCAGAGGCCCCCTCATTTTGGGTAGCCAATGTCCAAGTTGCCCATCCCTGTCTACCCTGTGGATTGAGGGGGTGGGAATGATACTTGCTATAAAGATTTGTGCCCTCTTTTGAGTTATTGCATCCATAGGTGTAGGTCAAGTTCATCAAATTGTATCAGATTACACTTTTTTTCCTATTCTTTCTTCTTCTAGTTGAGCTCTGATCATTGAAGCCAGGTTAAGTGGGTATTATCTACACGTGTGGGTGTTCTTATGCATATGCCCTCAGTTGGACTCTTCACTCTCCACTCTAGTCCTCCATGGCTATGTCACTGACCTGGGCCCAAGAGTCCAATGTTGTAGGGCTTAGCTCGCAGCTTTATTGTTGTTTTCCCCTCACTTCCCCTTACTGGTGACCAACGTGATGAACGTGGTCACCAATCAGAGCATGTATTCACATTGAGTCTTAGTCTTGGAAGGAGGTTTGCCCTGAGGGGACCCGACCACTTGCCTTGATGTCTCCTGGGCGAGCAGTTTGCTTGTTCTTATAGTAATCAGTCAGACTGCCATTATGGTTTTGTATTTTTCCTGTCAGTCTTTCTTTCAAGAAATACCTTCTTGTCCTTTCAAGTGGAAATTTCCTACCTCAGAAGATTCTGGACGTTGTTCAGGATTCCACCTATGGTCTTATGTAATGCAGAGGCTCTGCAGGAAGCCTCCTTCACTGGGCAAGTTGTAGCCCCTTTTTAGGTATTCCAATCAGTTATAGGCAGAAGACGGATTTACAAACTTTCTATGGTAATATTTCTAGTTATTCCTTTCTCTCCCTCTCCAGTGTCTGTTTTATAATGGTATGTCAGGGAAACCAAGATTCAAAAGACAGCCAGTCATCTTAACATTATTTACCCCCCTTTTGTCCATTCCAACCATGTCTCAATCCCTTTATCCCAGAGACCTGTTGTTCCAAGGTTGTGCCTTCATTTTAATTTGTTTTCCTTGCTTCTGTGTTCATTTGGTCAGAAATCTCTGTTAAGCTTTTCCTTGCTTATATTTTTCATATACTTTGTTTTTTATTCTAGCCAGCTAAAGAATGGGACTGATCTGACTCAACTATCCATCTGATGAGTGAATTCTCTTAACAAAAATCCCTTCACCTGGGGGTTTTCCAGCTCATAGTTGATCACCTCCAGTGAGAGGACACACACGTTTTCCACTGCAGCCTATTATACCTTTAAGGGATTCTCATTATTAGAATATTTTCCTCTGTGTTGGCTGTAAGTCTGTTTCTTGTTAACTACCACTCATTGGAGTCCTGGTGTGGCACTATGGGTTTATGCGTCAGACTGCAGAGCCGTTTGAACTGCAAGGTTGGTGGTTCAAGCACACCAGCTGCTCCTTGAAAATCCTTACAGGGTCACTATAGGTCGGAATCAACTCAATGGCACTTTACAACACCACTCATTAATATGAGGATGACTGCAACAATTAACTGAAATATCCACTATTCACTTAGCATAGTGTCTGGCACCGAATATGCACACAATAAAGGGTAAATGCTTTTATTATTGTTGTTGTTTGTCCTTGTGTATTCCTTACAATTTAGAACACAAAATGGTTCTTCCAATAAAAGTCCTTTATGGAATTGGAAACAATTATTGTCACTGCTTGTCCCCAAGTCCTCCTCCAATTTTTAAAGCTAAATAGGTTAGCTTGAGTGAATCTGCATGTAACAGGGCTTGAGATTCTTTATCATTGTGGTCATTTAACCTCAAACAAGTTACAGCTTGTTCTTCTAGGCATAACTGCTACAGGTGGAAGCGATATTCATGGGGTGGGTGTAGGTTGATATGGGTGGCTTGATTCTTGCGGAATATAATTACTGTTAATGAGGTCTAAGTCACATTGTTCTTCTAGAAGTCACATTGCGTTGGTGACCCATATTTATTATTGACCAAATCTCTTAAACTTTAAAAATCAATATGAAATAAGTTGTTGCTCTTGTTAAGTGCCATCGACTCAGTTCTGACTCATAGCGATCTTATATAGGGTTTCTAAGGAACTTTGTGGTTCAAACCAACTTTACAGTCCAGTACATTAATCCTCAGTGCCACACCAGGACTCCTATATTCTACAACTTTTTCTTAACCAAGGTAAAGAAACCTGCATGTATCATATCTAAATATCCCCTTATTAAATAACTATAGCCTATTAGTCTAGCTTTTTGAGACCACTGTTGACTATCCACATTGTGCTTTGGTCTTTATTCCCCCTGACACCAATGTTGATGAAGATGATAACTGCTATATTTGAGCCACTCTTTTTGTTCTAGGTGTGGTAGTAGGTTCTGGGAACAAAAGGATGGTCAAGACTCAGATCTAGTCACAGATTAGAGAGAGTCTCTGTAGAACACCTCGCTCACTGGCAGGCACATAGTAAGTGTTTAACAAATACTTGTTGAATGAAGAAAGCAGGGAAAAAATGAAAGCGATGCTCAATGAGTTTAGGTGACTTCCAAAATGATCTTTTGAGTTCTTAGAAAAAGAATGTCTTTGTATGGGACCCTAAACATACACATTCCATATTAAATTCAGTTGTGTGGTGAGTTCCTATTGCACTTGGAAGCTGCACAGTTCAAACAAGTGTATGTCAGTCTGGTCTTGGGTACCACATTAGTCCCTTAAGACTTATCACTGGTGTAACTTGTACATGTTGTTCCACGGAACATGTATGTAGGACAGAGCTTTGTTTCTGACTCATATTGAGCCTACGCACAGCAGAATGAAATGCTACCTGGTCCTACACCATCCTCACAATCGTTGTTACATTTGAGCCCATTGTTGATGCCTCTGAGAAAATCCATCTTGTTGGGAGTCTTCCTCTTGTTCGCAGAACCTCCACTTTGCCAAGCATGATGTCCTTCTCCAGGAACTGGTCCTTCCTTATAATATATCTGAAGTGTGAGAGACAAAATCTGGTCATCCTGACTTCTAAGGAGCATTCTGGCTGTACTTCTTCCAACACAGATTTGTTTGTTCTTCTATCAGTCCATGGTACTTTTAATAGTCTTCTTAAACACCATAAATCAAATGCATCAATCCTCCTATGGTCAAAGTTAGACAATAAAAAAGAGATTGCTCAGATAGTAGCACTCTTACTTCATCTGTGCATTCTTCTGGGTCTAAGTGTTAAAGCGGGAGAAAGATGAGGCTTTCTACTCCCGTAAAGATTTACACCCTCGGAAACCCTGTACAGGGTCGCTATGGGTCGGAACCGACTCGACGGCACTTAACAACAAGTGTTAAAGAAGAATATTAAAAGTATCATGGGCTGACTGACATAAGAATAAATGATCTGAGTTGGAAGAAGTAAACCAAAATGCTCCGTAAAGCAAGGATGGTGAGACTTTGTTTCACATACTTTGGGCATATTATCAGGAGGCATTATGGAGGGAACAGTTTCTGGAGAAGGACATTATGCTTGGCAAGGTGTAGGGTCAGTGAAGAAGAGAAAGACCCCTTAGGAAGAAGATGGATTGATACCACTGTTAAGCACCTTTCAGTTGGTTCCGACTCATAGCAACCCTCTATAGGGTTTTCTGAGGAATAGCTGGTGGGTTTGAACTACATACCTTGTTGTTCAAACTGAACTTACAGTCAGTCCGGTGTTCATCCTACAGAGCAACACCAGGACTCCATTAAACAAGTAAGTTGTTCTAAATTGATTTGAAAATAGTGTCAACATTCAACAAAATAATCTTGGTGCTACCTGTTTTTTGCTAGAATACAGCAGTAATTCTACTGAAGCCTTTTGCTGTGTGTTTATGTGTTGCATGTATAGTAAGGTCATATTTGGCAAGCACTTTTGATTAGCTTAATTCATGTTTGCACAGTTCTTTGTGGCTTCAATTTCAAAGTTTGAATGTCATTCAATGGAGAATTATGTTAGGTACATTAACTCTTACTGCTTCTTAGGATCCTTTATTAAATTACCTATTTCATTACATCTGATGGCCTGAGTCCTAAGAAAGTTAATGCTTCTATTGAAAGTGAGCAAGTTTATTCCTGAGCCTTACCCATTAGAAGGATCATCCCCAATGTTTCTGAATTACTTAAGGATGTGAAAAATATCTTTATTTTCTATTTGATGACACTTCTAGGTAATGTGAGGAATTATAGAATAATACCTTAGCTTGGAAAGGATTTTACTCCAAAATAAAATCAAGTCAGATTCTCGGCTGTTGACTGTTAAGTGCCAGTTTGCCATTCGAAATGATCAGAACTTAGTGAGTTGGAGAAGCCCACAACCAACAGCTATAACTTTCATCCTCTCAAAACCCATTTGGCCATGACTGATGAAAAAGCTCATTTTGTTTGGGAGGATTGAATTTGAGAAATTGGGGATGAAAACCTAAGACCTAATGATGGAGTGAGTATCTGCTGTGCAACTGTGAGGTTCAAATTTGTGTTCCACTTAAAAATAAACACTTTTACTTCTGTGCCTCTTATTCTGAGGAGATCTAAGCCAGAGTGAAAATAAACAAGTGTGGCCCAATGGTAGCTTTATGACTTGAAGTATTCTTTGACCCTTAGGAGGCACTGTTGTGTAGTGACCAGTTCCAATGTTGGAGTTGGATCTTGGCTCTGCCCTCCGGGGTGATGTGACCGAGTCCTACAAACTTTTCAGCCTCAGTGTCTTCATTTATAATAAGAAGCGGAAGACTGTGTGCTTCTCCAAAGGCTGGTGTGAGGAGTAAGTGAGCCGTTCCACATGAAGCGTTTAGTACACAGAAAGCACTGGGCAGGGGCTCACTTTTAGGGAAGGCTTTGAGGTATGAGGCAGATTTACTGTGAAGCTAGTTAAGTTTCCCTTTCAGCACTCCATACTTAACACATAACTCCTGTTATTCTGTTAATTCTGACTCACAGAAACCCTATGGGATAGAGTGAGTAGAATTGCTCCGTAAGATTTCTGAGGTAACTCTTTCATGAAGGAGATTGCTTCATGATTCTCCCTCAGAGAGCTACTGATGATTCAAACTCAGACCTTTTGGTTTGCAGTTGGCCATTTAATCCACTGTGCCACCACATGCTCATTTAAAATAAATACTCTTTTTTTTTTTGTACATTATTTTGTATTTATAAAATAATTATTCGATTTTGTACATAATGCTGTGCTTTTATTGTGTTTTCTTAAACAGTGCCTCCCGAATTATCTGGTTCTTTAAAACCTTGTCAAACTATTTTAAAATAAGTACCCACCCACTTTATAATATTGCTTCTTTCTTCTTACTTGGATACAGACTCTAGAATTCATCATTTTAAAAAATGGTTTTAATGATGGTGAAAACCAGGACCGTGTGTTTAAAGTATGTGAGTGATGTATGTTATGATGGAGTTCCCAGACAGGAATCACCTACAGGGAGAAAAATTCATTTGTCTCCACACATAAATTAGACAATGGATTTATTTCTGCCAAGGAAAGGAAGAGGGCAGATGTTTCTTTGATAAGATTAAATAATTTGCAGAAGGATCCATGGATGAATTTTTTCAGTGTTAGAATAATAGACTCATTGAAGTCATTACATCACACTCATCTGATGTCTTTGATCAGAACCCAGTGATACATGCACATTTTATTATATTTGGCTAAGTTGGTAAGTTGTTTTGTTTGTTTATTTGTTTCCCCAATCTTGTCTGCCTGTTTATTGGATCTAGAAAACCTACCTGTTTTCTCTGAGGGGAAGGTGTTCTAGGGGAGGATTCTAGAAGGTATGAGGAGAACTGAGAGACACAAAGCATGTAGGCAGAGCTTGACTAATGCTTCCCAAAGTACGCAGACTTGCTCTTAGAGGGAGTTAAAAGTCCGTTAATGAAGCATTAACTGAGAGGAACTTTTTATTGTAAGTACAACTCATGCCAAAGGAGGCATTCTGATTAAGGATACACACATACACTCACAACCAGTGGACCACACACACACACACACTCTGACACTCACAGATTTAGAGAAGTTAAAGGAGGTAGAGACTGAGAAATAGATGAGAAAGAGGAAGCCACAGGAAATGGAGCTGAGGAAAAAATACAATGTTTCCTCTCAAAATGAAACATTCAGCTAAAGCTGATTTTGAGAAAAAATGAAGTAAAAAACAAAGATTTTAGTCAGTTTGGAAACTAATTTCACTCAGCCGAGGACTGTGTTAGAGGCATAGTTCTGCCTCTGAATATCATCAGAAAGGCAGAGGAAGCATTCAATGAGAGACACACAAGGAGGGAGAACAGGCCAGGACTAGCTGCCAGCTGGGTGGCTACAGTGGCCAAGGGCAGAATGCCCTGGAAGGGAGCCTGAAACAGGACTGGATGAGGATTGAGAGGAGGAAGTCGACATGGGGCCTAGAGTGACGGACAGGACCATGAACCTGTATAAAAGAAAGGCATCGTCAAGATAACTGATTAAATGAATTGGAAATTAGATAAGTGTTCTAATGCTCTGTGGTTGCTTCTCTTGAGTGATTAATATTTATTCATTTATTAGTTACTTAGTGTTATTAGTTCATTAACTCATGGTGTACATTTTATTGGTAACAGTAAATACCGTACCTCTATTTTTCTTAAATGGATACATACGGTTCACATGTGACAATATTTTAAGCTACAGCAACATGTTAAAAAAAAATCTTTTTTCTTTACCTCAGTGAAACTGAGAGAGGGTGAGGTAAAATTCTTGGCTGCTGGCAACCTTATTATTTTACTGATAGTGCAGGTAAGGTAAGCACTACTCATAGCATCATTGTACCTAGCCCCTTGCTGGCCATGGTACAAAACCACTTAAGATATGACTTCACTTTCAATTACATAAATATGGCGCTGTAGGATCAGCACTAGACTTTAAACCACAAGGTAGGCAGTTCAAATTCACCAGCTGCTCCCCAGAAACCCTAAACAGGTTCACTATGAGTCGGAACCAACCCGATGGCACTCAACAACAACAACAACAAGGATTTACTGAGTGCCTCTAGTGGTAAGGTGGAGCCTGTGTCTAATAAAATGTAATTTTATTTACATCCTGGTCCTTCAGGATCTTATCATTTGACAGAAGGAATTTAAAATAATGATAAATCTTCATTGAAGTCATACTAACAAATCATCTATGGGAGATTTCCATCTATTAACCCATTTACTCATTACAAAAAAACCCCTTCTTGGTGGACCCTCTTATGATTCTTTTGTAATAGATGAGTAAATAGAAGTTCAGAAAGTTTCAGTAACTTGACTATTATTAAGCTGATGAGCAGTAAAGCTGGGGTTCTAGCTCAGGTAACCTGACAAAAGTATGTTGTCAACAAACTCAAGGAAAGAGTGACTACAGTGAAAGGAAGGAAAATCTCTGATTATGGAGTTTAGTCAAGTCTTCATAGAATGGGTATCCCAGTGATCTAACATTTGGAAAACTTCTTTCCATATGTTTTGTTTTGTCAAGTTCCATCGAGTCGGCTCTGACTCATAGCAACCCTGTATAGGGTTGCCAAGAAGCAGCTGGTGGATTTGAACTGCTGACCTTGTGGTTTGTAGTCCAGTGCTGATCCTACATCACCACACCAAGAATCCATATAAATAAGATTATATAACACTCCAATTTATAGAATCCAGTTGATGTTTTCAGCTTTTGAGTATTTGAATGGCATTTCTTCAAATGGCATATGGAGATCATCTCATTATTATTATATGAGGGAGCTTCAAAAAGTGCATGGATATAGCAGCACTATTTACAATAGCAAAAAGATGGAGACAGCCAAAGTGCCCATCCACTGAAGAATGGATAAGCAAATTGTGGTTCATACACACAATTGAATATTATGCTACATTGAAGAATAACAAGGAAGCGGCAAGCCACCACATAACATGGATGAACCTTGAGGACATGATGCTGAGTGAAATTAGTCAGTCACAAAAAGAGAAATACTGCATAGGACCACTACTGTAAAAGACTAAGAAAAATAAATTACACTAAAAGGGGGTAGGGGGAAGTCTTTGTTGGTTGTTGGGAAGTTGGTGATGGGGGGGGGGGGGGGGGAAGGGTGGAGCACAGGGCAGGGATTGGACACAGAAGAGCTTGGGTGCTAGGGAGGGGGGCAATATACAGGGAGGGAGAGGGAAGTGGAGAAATGGGGCAGATGGGAGAACAATTGGGCATGTTCGAAAGGGCTAAATGGGACAGAGATAAAGGACGATATATGCACAGCCTTGGAACTGCAGAGCTCTGAGATATAGGGATTGATTCATGGCTGGAATGGGGCTGGGGGAATCATGTTAAGATGCTTGACTTTTTTTTTTGTTTGTTTGTTTTAATCTTGTTTTCCCTCGCATTATAATATAGAGTAGACACTGGAGACGGAGAGAAAGGAATAGACAGAAACACCACACTAGAAGGCTTGTAAGTCCATCTTTTGCCTATGATTGATTGGAATACCTAAAATGGGGCTACAGCGTACCCAGTGAACGAGGCTTCTTGTGGAGCCTTGGCAATATATAAAACTATAGGTAGAAACCAGAACCACATCCAGATCTCCAGAGATGAGAAATCTCCACTTGAAAGGACGAGCAGACCAGCCTGGAGTGGCTAGAAGAATAAAAGATACCTCTTGAAAGAAAGACCTGCAGGAAAAATGGAGGCAGATAGGCTGTTACTACAAGAACAAACAAATCGCTTCCCTAGGAAACATCAAGGCAAGTGGCCAGGTCCTCACAATGCAAACCCCCTTCCAAGACTAAGACTCAATGGATTGGTGACCACACACATCACCGATGGAGGGAAGTGGGTTAAAAGCAGCAATGAAGTGGCAAGCTAAGGCCTACAATGTTTAGTGGACTTCTGTGGACCCAGTTGGGAACCTGGTTGGCAAGCAGCGTGAAGAGGCCTGGGGACTCTTGGGCCCAGAGTCAGTGGCGTGGCCACGGAGGACTTGAGAGGAGAGTGGAGCTACCGGCTGTCGAGAAGAGAGGGCATATGCACAGGAGCGCCCACACTTGCAGATGATACCCATGTGACCTGGACCGGATGACTGGATGATTCCGATCAACCAGGGGATTGGGTGAGGGTGGGGGAAAGAGTGAGCTGATAAGGTCTGATGAACTTGACCTATACCTATGGAGCAGTGACTCAAAAGAGGGAACAAGAAACATTCACACACACACACACCCCACACACAGAGTGGATGGAGAAGGGCAGCTTGGACATTGGATACTCAAGTGGGGAGGGGGGTACTACACAGGCAAGAAGTGACTGGCTTACAACCTTTCAAGAAGGAACCTGGTGCTAGGGAGCATGGCGGAAGGCAGAATCTCCAGTAGGTACTATTCAATCTGTCTGGGCAGAGCTGATGAAAGGAGATACAGATGGGTAACTCGTGATACTGTAGTGAATAATGCTTATCAGGATGGATTATGAGGGTTGGAAATGCAAAGGTGGAAGTTTTGTACCAAGGAAGGGAGTGATTAATTCTCCAGGATAGGAGCGGAGACCTCTGGGACCATCAACGGAGAAGAGCCGAGAGCGGGACCCTACCCAGAAAAACAGAGATGCCTGAGATAGAGAAAGAGACGATGACGTGGAGTGATGAAGCGACTGGGGACTTTGGACCCAGAGAGGGAAAGGGACTGTGGGCCGAAAACTGGGGGGAGGAGGGGGAAGAGTAGGGGGCGTGTTTCTGGGATACATCCTTTGGGTGGTTGATGATGCATGGAGGGGATTGGAACCATGGCAATGAGATGATATACGATGGAATGAATGTAAAACTAAAGTTCTCCCATGTAAACTATCATATAATTCACAATAAAACATTAAAAAAAAAGTGCATGGAAAGATGGAATGAAAAGATAATGGAATTTTTCCATAAACATTTTGAAGCCTCCACATAAACTCTAGTAACTTTATTCTCAGAGTCAACAAATCTCCCTGCTAGGTAGCTGGGTATATGAATTCCGTCAGACTCAAGAAACCCTTTGGAACCACAGGTACCCTAATCATTGTAAATCCATGAGCTTTTGTTCATATGTTTGTTTGGTCCCTGAATGTCTTCTTTGGTAAAATGTTGGTTCATGATCTCTGCCTATTTTTATTTGGATTATTTGTCTTCTTGTTGAGGTGTTGAAGTGTTCTATACAGTTTGGAGATTAGTTCTTTGTCTGATATGTTGTTGCCAAACATTTTTTTTTCCAGTCTGTGATTTCTCTTTTTATTCTTTGGGTAAAATCCATTGATGCCCATAAGTGTCTAATTTTAGGCAGTTCCAGTCATCTATTTTGTCTTCAGTTTGTGTGTTTTCAGTTGTTTTATACTGCATTTATGCCATGTGTCAGAGTCTCTAAGTTTGTTCCAATGTTTTCATTTGGGGATCATTATCATTCTTGCCTTTACATTTAAGTCTTTAATCCATGTTTTCATTTTTATGTATGTTGTGAGATATGGGTCTTGTTTCATTTTTCTGAAAATGGATTTACAATTTTGCCAGCACCGTTTGTTGTAGACACTATCTCTTCCCCACTTAATACATCTTGGACCTTTGTTGAAGATATACTGACCATGTTGTTGTTGTTGTTAAGTGCCATGGAGTCGGTTCCGACTCATAGCGACCCTGTACAGGGTTTCCGAGGCTGTAAATCTTTACGGGAGCAGAATGCCTCATCTTTCTCCCGCGGAACCACTGGTAGTTTCGAACTGCTGACCTTGTGGTTCACAACCCGATTCGTAACCACTACGCTACCAGAGCTCCTTATACTTATACTGACCATAGTAGATGGATTTACTTCTGAATTTTCAATTCTGTTCCATTGATCTAGGTGTCTTTTGTTGTAACAGTACCGGACTGTTTTGACTGCTGTGATTTTTTGTATATTGGCCTTGTATCATGCCACTTTGCCTAATCTATCAATGAGTTCCAATCATTTTCTTACTGAGTCTTTGGGATTTTCTAAGTATGGGATCATACTGTCTTCAAATAGAGTTTTTTTGGTTTTGTTGCATTATTTTAAAGTTTTTATTGTGAATTGAGTGGCAGAACATTGGTTTTGCACTCATCCTATCATATTTCCTTTCATTGCAATGATTACAATCCCCTCTACGCATGTCATTCAACAGTATTTGCTTCTATTCCCTGTTTGTTTGTTTTTTTTTTGATGCACACAAAAACACTCAAGAATATATATTCAAAAAGAGTTTTATTTCTTCTTTGCCAATTTGTTGTTGTTAAGTGCTCTCTAGTTGATTTAGACCCATAGCGACATAGAGTTTCCAAGGAACCGCTGGTGAGCTTGAACCACCGACCTTATGGTTCAAATGGCTTTGCAGTCTGATGCATTACCCCACAGCGCCACACCAGGACTCTTTTGGATGCCTTTAATTTCCCTTTCTTGCTTTATTGTTCTGGCTATGCCTTCCAGCACAATATTGAATAGGAGTGATGATTAACAGCATCTTTGTCTAGTTCCTGTTGGCAAAGGGAATGGCTTTAGTTTCTCACTGTTAAGAGTGATATTCGCTATTGTCTATGCTTATTGTTTTTCCTTAACTATGTTGAGGAACTTCCCTTCCACTCCTATTTTGTTGAGCATTTTTATTAAGAATGAGTTTTGGATTTTGTCTGTTTCTTGTTTTGCAGTTTGTGTGTGTGTGTGTGTGTGTGTAGTTTTTTTTTTTTTTTTAATGTTTATTGGGAATTATGTGATAGTTTACATGGGAGAACATTAGCTCTACATTCATCCTATTGTATATTGTTTCATTGCCCTGGTTACAATCCCCTCCATGCATCATCAACCAATCAAAGGATATACCCTGCAAGCCTCCCCACTGCTCCATCTCTCCACGTCATCGTCTCTGCCTCCGTCTCTGGCATCACTGTTTCTTTAGGTAGGGTCCTGCACTCCGCTCTTCTCCCTTAATGATTCCAGGGATCTCCACTCCTGGACTGCAGTCAGTCACTCCCCTCCTTTTGCTACAAAATGCCCACCTTTACATTTCCAACCCTCACAGTCAGTCCTGATAACAATTATTCACCATTGTACAAGGGACCTATCCCCATCTCCTTTCATTAGCCCCACCCAGACAGATTGGATACTACTCAGTGGAGATTCTACCTTCCTCAGTGCCCTTGGGATCTAGGCTGCCTCTTGAAAACTTGTAAGTCAATCACTTCTTGCCTTTGTAGGCTCCCTCATTTTGGGTAGCTAATGTCCAAGTTGCCCATCCCTGTCTATTCTGTGTATGGAGGGGGTGGGAATGATCCTCGCTGTAAAGATTTGTGCCCTCTTTTGAGCTATTGCATCCATAGGTGTAGGTCAAGTTCATCAAATTGTATCAGATTACTGTTTGTTTCCCCTTTTCTTTCTTCTTCTAGTTGAGCTCTGATCATCCAGTCATTGAAGCCAGGTCAAGTGGGTATGATCTGCAATTGTGGGTGTTCTTATGCAATGCCCTCTCTTGTTATCAGCTGGACTAGTCACTCTCCACTCTATTCCTCTGTGTCTATGTCACCTGGGCCCAAGAGTCCCCAGGTCTTGCCACACTGCTGGCCAGCCAGGTCTCCGCCTGGGTTCACAGGAGTCTATTGAACATTGTAGGGCTTAGCTTGCAGCTTCATTGCTGTTTTCCCCTCACTTCCCCTTATTGCTGTCGAATGTGGTCACCAATCAGAGTGCATGTCTGCTCATGTAATCCCATTGAGTGTTAGTCTTGGAAGGGGGTTTGCCCTGAGGGGATCCGACCACTTGCCTCCTGGGTGAGCAACTTGCTTGTTTTTGTAGTAGTCAGTTGGACTGCCATGTTTCTTGTTTTTTGAGGAAAGATATTCATCAAGGTGGACTACAGGGAAAATTAAGCTTTAGGTAGAAGAATGAGTCTGTGTGTATTTCATGAGACATTTTAGTTAAAACAAGAATAGAAAGAAAACACATTCACACAAAATCCTTGATGAGGCTTGCCTTCTGTGATGCCATTTGTTAACTTTAAACCTATTTGGAGGAGCAGAAAGTAGTTACACCTACAGTGGTGGAGACATGAAGACAGGGACGGTGGTTTGAAGAAATTAATTAATTATATCAAGTTACTAAGGCGCTCTGGTAGTGTAGTAGTTACGAGTTGGGTTGCTAACCACAAGGTCAGCAGTTCAAAACTATCAGCCATTCCACAGGAGAAAGATGAAGCTTTCAGCTCCAATAAAGATTTACAGCCTTGAAAATCCTATACAGGATTGTTATGAGTTAGAACCAACTCGCTGGCAATTAACGACAGCATCAGCTTACTATGGAAAGAAGTGCTTTATGTTGAGGGAGTCTGTTTGAAATGTCAAAATTTCTATCTCTTTATTTTCCATACCTTCCCCACTTCTAGAATTTTGTGAACAAACTTCTGTTTATGGTATCTCTACTCTTCATTTCAAGGCTTATGATCATTTCCCTTTCATTCTCCATCCTTTCAGGGTGGTGGGTCCAAAGATTTTTAGCTCACCAGACTCCTCATCTTCTCCCCTACTTGAATCCTTTCTCAGGACGAGTTCCCTTCTTTTCTTGAAGGTCTTATTGTTGGGATTGAAAGATATTACCATGGTTCCCCTGCCTGTCATGAGGTCATCATTTTCAGGTACATGTGCAGCATTCATAGCCACCCATCTTTAATGAATCCCTCAAGAAGGGAGAACAGGAAATGTAATGATCAATGGTTTTCAGAAAAAGCTTTTACAAACACTTCACCTTCTTGAAACATCTAAGTCATACATCAGACCAAAGGGTTTTGGGGAATGATTTTCACCCAGACTATCTAGTTCAGAAAGGTTGAAATAGTCAGTACTTGTCTGGGCTTGTATCTTGGCCAGTGTCTGAGCAAGCTGCTAGGAGGAGTTGTTTGTGTGTGTGATTCTGTATTCTTCCTCAGATACATGCCATGAATTCAGACAAAACTAGGAGTGGAGTTGAGATTACTGTGTCAGGTCTTCTTCTATTCAGTAGCCCAGGGCATTTACAAGTCAGGTATATAATATTCATCTGAGGTATATAATAGTCTCTGGCCATGGATTAAAAACTTCTAGCAAGAAAATTTATTTTAGAAACTCAACATGGTCTTATCAACTTGGTCAGCGAGCAAGTAGTTGGTTTGAATGGGGGAAGAGCCCATTCTTAGTTCTTGAGTATTTATCAGTTGCTGTCAAGTTGACTCCAATTTAGTCCTAGTATAGAGCTGCAAAAGGAGCTCTGGTAGTGTAGTGGTTACGAATCGGGCTGCGAACCTTAAGGTCAGCAGTTCGAAACTACCAGCCGCTCCGCGGGAGAAAGATGAGGCTTTCTACTCCCGTAAAGATTTACACCCTCGGAAACCCTGTACAGGGTCGCTATGGGTCGGACCCGACTCGACGGCACTTAACAACAGCAACAATGGAGCTGCAAAGCCATTTGAACTGCAAGGTCGACAGTTTAAGCTCACCAGCTGCTCCTCAGAAACCCTATATAGGGTTGCTATAAGTTGGAACCGAGTTGACGGCACTTAACAACAACAACAACAACAACAACATGTGTGTCTGAATAGAACTGTGCTCCGTAGGGCTTCCAGTGGTTGATTTTTTTGGGATTGCCAGGCCTTTTTCCTGCCGGTGGACAGACTCAAGAGTCTCCCAACCTTTTGGTTAGCAGTTGAGTGCATTATCTGTTCGCACCACTCAGGAATGCCTTGGAGTCAGTTACAACTGATTCTTTTTCTTTCTTTCGAACCTCCTCCCTCAATTAATGTAAATAAGTTAATGGGATATGATTTCCCTAATAGACAACACTGATAGTAACAGGGGTGGGACTGCACCTAATGACTTCTCTAACATGTTTAAATTTCTGATGTTGCTGTTAAATGTTGAGGAAAATTAGTCACATTTAAAGCCATCTGTTTCCAAAAGTAGTTAAAGTGTGGACTGTCTCCTGACTAGCCATTTTATCACTTATGATAATAATTGTGGTGTGAAATGATTCTTTAATTCCCTTTCTTTTGTTTTCAGCTACAAATATTGACATAATTTGCTTCTGGAGAACTGGGAATAAGAAAGCGAAGGACAGTTTTTAAGCCTCTTGGCCATCATGGGTGTAAAAAGAATGTAATTCTCAGTTTCTTCTTCAATCTCAATACAATTTCATTTTAGATAGAGGTACCGATTGAAAATGTATGAAGTCTTCAATAGTAGATCAATAAACCGTGAAGAATGAATCAAGAAGACTCATATTAGATGCCTTAGACATTTCATTTACTGGGTTGTTGGTATTGAGGAAATGGGAAGAAACAGGACAGTGGGGATGGGTTTCAAATGTATGGATGCATTTCAGGAGAAGGAAAACCCAATTTTCAAAGATGGCAAAGATAGCTTCCCCATTGTCAACGTCCCTCTGCCCCATTTTTTTCCCCCTTTAGTATGTGTTGCGGACCGTGTAAGACTGGTCAGAGGTTCGAGGCCTTATAGGCCCGAGTGTAACAAATGAGGCCACTGGCAGTTAATGGCAAATTGTTTTTCATCTTAATATTGTTACATGTATTAATTTAATACACGGAGCCTTTGATAATCCACAGATAAATGTGATATTTTCCTAAAGACTAAAAGTTGCAAGGTCAAGCCTTTCTCCAAAAGGATTAACTAAAAATATCTTAGCTACTTGTTGGTTCTTTGTTCTATAGACAAAGAACCTATCCTCCCTAATCCTTTTCCAGGTGCAGCCCATTCACCTGGGCCTCTGGAGTCCTCCTGAAAACCTGACTCAGGAAGCCGAAACAGCAGAACTCCGCCCAAGCTTTTGTCCTTACCTTTCACCTTCCCCCACCTGAGCTCAGGGGCTATAGATATGTTAATTGGGCCTGAGAATCCAAGTTGCTGGCCTGGGATTCGAACTAGCAAAGTACAATGTAAAGTTACCTGAATGTCTGGAAAAGTACTGATGTTAGCTGTACCTTGCCTAAGTCCCTCCCAGCTTGGTGTGAAGCTCCTCCCCTAAATAAAGCAGAGGCCCGGGCCTCCCCAGGTGTGCATTACTGGTTGGAAGGCTTGCAGTGCATTATGGGTTGAAAGGCATGCAGTAAAGATTGCAGGGCAGTGAGTTGCTGCCTGCAGAGGCCATGATGCCTGTAGTCCCAAGCCTGCCCACCAGTGATGTATCCACCCTGGCTTTGGGGTGCCTCATTGTCTCCCTTCTTCTGTTTGTCTGTGTATTCTTTCGCTATCCCTATCGCCGCTGGATCTCCCCTCCTCGTGAACCAAACATTCGTGAACCGAACCCCTATGTCGAGGCAGGTCCCCAATAAGTATGGTCATTGAAATTTGATAGCTCAAACCTCCTTTCTTCCAAATTATTGTGGAGAAAGTATACACACCAAAATACCCACCAATTCAGTAACTTCTACATATAAAATTCTATGACATTGGTTACATTCTTTGTACAAGGGGATTTTGTGGAAATATTACATTATGTTTAATTCTATTTTCCCACGAACTTGTTGAAGTCCTCTGGTATTGTGCAACCATTATTATTATTATTCTTTTCTGACTTATTCTACCCCCATCAACATAAATGTCAGTGATCCCTAAGCCTTTACACCCTCCCTCCCCCTGAATGATCTTAGTGTCCTATGTATTTGCTTATTTCATACAAGAGAGATGTGTTTTTGCCCAGCACTGTGTTTTAAGTTTCACCCAGGTTGTTGTGGCAGACATCAGCCCATTTCTCTTTATGGCCAACCCAAACATGTTAATCAGGTCAAAGTTTTGGCAGGCCCACCAGCAATATTTGTAGAAGATTTTAAATGTTCACATCATGTGTATAAAGGGGAAAATAGTCAGACTGCCAACCTCAAGGTCAGCAGTGCAAAACTACCAGCCGTTCCATGGGAAAATGATGACGCTTTCTGCTTGCCTAAATATTTGCAGCCTTCGAAACCCTATGCAGGGTTGCTGAGTCAGCACCAAGTCCATGGCACACCACCATTACCACTACTATCCCAAGTTGTGGGTGCCGATGACGTTGTGGATTGGAACGTCATTTTGAGAGGTCATTGGGTTCCTTGCATACTTTTTGCTGTGCTTTTTTTTTTTGTTGTTGTTGTTACCACCATTTTTTCATGGATTTATTTTAAACACCCAGAAGACATAACACATAAAAATTCAAAGTTGAAAAAATTTGAGGGGGGATTACAGTTTCAATTAAAAAAATCTGATTAGTAAGCAATTACTTAATCCTTAGAAAATACCTTCTTACATTTTAAAGCCAAGTAGTTTACTTCTCTTCCACCCCTCACTTTAAAAAAAAAAAAGTTTTTATTGTGAATTGAATGATAGTTTACATGGGAGAACATTGGTTTTATACCATTGTTTCATTGTAACAGTTACCATCTGACTCCGTGCATCATCATTCAACAGTATTTGCTACCATTCCCTCTGTGTTTTTTTGTTTTTGTTTTTTTTTGGGGGGGGGATGTACACAAAAACACTCAGGAATATATAATAATTTGAACAACCAAACGGCACATTCTGCCTGCCTCCTGTCTGCCAGCATTCAGTCCTCAGCTGCGCTCTTTCTCCATGTCCTAATCTTTGATCTTTGCTTCCGTCTCTGGTGTTGCTGCTTCTCTGGATAGGGTCCCACATTTTGCTTGTGCTCTTCTCCCTTGGTGGTCCTAGGGTCCTCTGTTTCTGGAATGTAAGATTAACTACTCCCTGCTTTTTGTTACAAAACTTTTACCTTTACAATTGTGACAGTTGCAATTAGTCATGATAACGATTACTCACTTCTGAATCATAAGAATCTTGTCCCCATCTCTTTTCACCTGACCAGTCTAGACAAGATGAAAACTATTCAGTGGGTACTTTACATTCCCTCACACACTAAACTAAACTCTAAATGCTCTCTTGAAAACTTTTAAGCCAGTCACTTCATGCCTTTATCAACCCCTCATTTTAGGTAGCCAACGTCTAAGTTGCCCGTCCCTATCTGCCCTTTATATAGAGTGGATAGGATTGATATTTGATGTGAAGACTCTTTCCCTCTCAGTTGGTATTTTGAGCTTCTACATCTGTAAGTATAGGTCAAGTTCATCAAATTGTAGCATTTATACTTGTTTCCTTTATCAAAAATTGTTCTGATCATCAAACCATCGAGGCTAGGTCAAATGGATACTATTTGAAAGTTTGGGTGACTCCCCTCACTTCATATCAGCTGGGTACTTCACTCTCAGCTCTAGCCCTCCAGGTGTTCCCAGGTTTCAACACACTTCAGACCAACCATCCCTTCCTCTTCTCTCTCTCATCTCCAGGTCAACAGGAGTCTATGGAATGATCTTTGATTTTCTTTTGTAGAAAAATAAATCAGTCTTTTTTCTTTTTCCTGTCTTGGGTGTCTATGGATATGCTATCTGCCCCCATAGTGATTTAGTTGAAAATGATGTCCTACAGGATTCACAGGATGAGTGAAGAAATTTTTTCTTTTACAGTCACATACCCTCCCTCCTTTATCTGCTCAGGAGCACGGTTACTACCTGGCAATGTAAAATTTTAAAACCAAAATTTATTTTGAATAAGGAATTATTTTTTTAAAGGAGATAGTGTTCTTGAAAGCAAAATTCAATTGCTTATTGCAACTGTACTAAACAGTTTGCTTTCCCACACATTAAGAATTAAGGTAATCCAAATGTAAGATAAATTGATAAATTCTGGGAGGGGGAGAGCAACAAAAAAAAACTGTTCTTCAGGATGATCTTAATTCCCAGTTGTGTAAAGCAACAAAAAAGCCATGATACAGTGAAGATAACTTTGCCCTCCCTTGATGGCATCAAGAGTGATAAAAGGCTAGAATTATTTGTTTGAGACTGGCTGTTGCATGAGGCTTTGGATGGTTAATCTTCCTGAGGATAGTAGACTGATTCCTGCCTCACTGCCTATGTCTGTTGGTCATGGAGGAATTAATTATCTCTGAAACCATGTGTTTGGCCTGTTAAAGAAAGGTAAGGGCTAGCTCAAATGTTGGCCTTTTGAAAATTAAGAAGTTAGCTAATTGATCAAGAAGTTCTCCTGTCTAATACATATGTAGAAAAACACAGACTGATCTCTACCTATGAATTTCAAAGTCAGTGGCAGACAACTAGTTCAGGAATCCTGTATGATGATAATTTCTAAATGACGTTTTTCTCTTATTAGGGCAGTGAAATAGATTGCTTGCAAAATGTTTAAATGGTAGCTTTCTATGGCACAGTTTACAGTATAAATGTGAACTGAGACACCTTAATTAGGCCACTGTGAAAATGAAGTGGTCCACACTTTCACAGTCCAGAATTCCCAACAAAATTTCACCATAGAGAATTTTTGGTTTGCTGTAGCTGAGGGTACCAGCAACGTCAAATCACTAGCTGCCTGTGGAATCTTTAATAAAATGGGCAGGAGCTACTTCAAAGGGAATTGATGTGATTAGCTGCCCCTGCATTCTCTCTCTCTTCCCACCTTTCTCTTAGTCATAGCCAAAGAAGTCCTTGTGTAGCAGTCATTCATCCAGGAGTTATGCACAAGGGATTTTTAACAATTTCTTTACTGAAAAAATGAATATGTATGTCAGGAAAAGAGAAAGAGAGAGATGACTGAATATCTTCTCCCTGAAAGGTCTAATATACATAAGGAAAACTTACAGTGTAGGAGAGAATGTGATAATGTTATTTTACACTTTGCTACTTCTCACCTGCTATTCATAAGGTTTTCATACTACATATTCAGAAGTAGTTTGTCTCTCTTTCTTCCTATATGCAGATGATACAACCTTACTTGCTGAAAGTGAAGAGAACTTAAATACTTGCTGATGAAGATCAAAGACCACAGCCTTCAGTATGGATTGCATTTCAATGTAGAGAAAACAAAAATCCTCACCGCTGGACCAATAAACAACATTCTTATCAATCAGTGGAGAAGAACATAGCATTAGGATTTGAGGAAGACTCATTAACAACCTGTGATATGAAGATAATTCAACCTTGCTTGCTGGAAGTGAAGAGCACTTGAAATACTTACTGATGAGGATCAAACCTTCAAACCTCAACTTGCACTACTGAAGGATTCTATGGGCAAAATATTCAATGATGCAGGAAGCATCAAAGGAAAATAGAAGAAATACACAGAATCATGGTACCAAAAAGAATTAGTCGATGCTCAACTATTTCAAGAGGTACCATATGATCTGTACCTGGACCAAGAAGCAGTTGTTCAAACAGAGCATGGGAACACTGAATGTTTTAAAATTGGGAAAGGTGTGCGACAAGGTTGTGTTCTTTCATCATACTTATTCAACCTGTATGCTGAGCAAATAATATGAGAAGCTGGGTTTTATGAAGAAAAGTATGGCATCAGGATAGGAGGAAGACTCATTAACAACCTGCAATATGCAGATGATATAACCTTGCTTGCTGAAAGTGAAGAGGACTTAAACATTTACTGATGAAGATCAAGGAACACAGCCTTCAGTATGGATTGCATCTCAGTGTCAAGAAAACAAAAATCCTCACCACTGGACCAATAAACAACATTCTTATCAATGGAGAAAAGATTGAAGTTGTCAAGGACTTCATTCTTCTTGGCTCAACTATCAACATTTGTGGAAGCAGCAGTCAAGAGATCAGACGACGTATTGCATTAGGCAAATCTGTTGCACAGGAACTTTTTAAAGTGTTGAAGAGCAAGGATGTCAGTGTGAGGACTAAGGTGCGCCTGACCCAAGCCATGGTATTTTCAATAACCTCATATGGATGCAAAAGCTGGACAGTAAATAAGGAAGATCATAGAAGAATTGATGCCTTTGAATTGTGGTGTTGGAGGAGAATACTAAAAGTGCCATGGACTGCCAAAAGAACCAATAGATCTGTTTTGGAAGAAGTACAACCAGAGTGCTCCTTGGAGGCCAGGATGGCTAAGCTTCGTCTCTCATACTTTGGACATATTGTCAGGAGGGAACAGTCGCTGGAGAAGGATGTCATGATGGGTAAGATGGAGGGTCAGAGAAAAAGAGGAAGAACCCCAATGAGATGGATCAGCCAGGTGGCATCATTGATGGCATCGAGTGTGGCGGCGGTAATGAGGTTGGCCCAGGATCAGACATTGTTTCATTCTGCTGTGCATGGGGTTGCTGAGTCGGTTCCAACTCAATGGCACCTGACAACAACAACAACAACATGTGATAGTTTACATGGGAGAACATTAGCTTTACTATATCCTATCGTATATAGTTTCATTGCCATGGTTATGATCCCCTCATGGAGTTGTTTTAATCTTCAGTTTTACACCTGAACTTGCACATGAGCAATTAATGGTCTGTTCCACAGTCAGTTTCTGGCCTTGTTATGGCTAATGATATTGAGCTTTTCCATCGTCTTTTCCCACAGATGAAGTCCATTTAGTTCCTCTGTGTTCCATCTGGTGAGGTTCATATGTATAGTCACATTTTATGTTGCTAAAAGCTATTTGCAATGGCTGTCATTGGTCTTGCAAAATTCTGTCATGCAATCTCAAGCATTGTATCACCAAGGCCATATTTTCCAACTACAGATTCTTCCTCTTTGTCTCCAACTTTTGCATTCCAAACACTTGTCATTAACAATGCATCTTCAATCAATTTCAGAATGAAGAAGTTGGTAAAATTCTTCAATTTCATCATCACTCACTTTAGTGGTTGATGTGTAATTTTGAATAGTAGTGGTATTACCTGATCTTCCTTGTGGGCATATGGATATTATTCTATCACAGACAGAACTGTACTTCAAGATAGATCTTGAAATGTTCTTTTTTTTTTTTTTAATGATGTCTGCTACAACATTCCTTTTCAATTTTTCATTCTCAGCATAGTAGATCATATGATGATCCAATTCAAAATGGCTTATACCAGTCCATTTCAGCTCACCAATGGCTAAGATATCTATCTTTATGTTTTCCATTTAATTTTTGAGGACATCCAATTTTCTTAGATTCACACTTTATGCATTCTATGTTCTGATTATTAACGGATGTTTGTAGCTGGGTTTTTTTTTCTTCTTTTCTTCTTCCCTCATTTTGAATTGTGACCCATCAGCAAATGAAGATCTAACAGCTTTACTTCATCCAAGTCATTAAAGTTAAATCTACCAGTCCTATTTTGGGTGCCTTCCAACTGGAGGGATTCATCTTCCAGCACTATATTTGATGGTGTTCCGCAGCTAAACATAAGGTTGAATAAGTCTAGAGCTAAAGACCAGTGTCCCTGAGCAGTGCCAATGGTTAAGCACTCAATGACTAGTCCAAATGTTGGCAATTCTAATTCACTCAGAAACGCCTTAGAAGACAGGGGCCTGGTGATCTGCTTCTTAAAGAGCACAGCCTTGAAAACAAACTGCTGAGCAGTTCTACTGTGTACACATGGGGATCTTATGGAGTGTAATTGATTTAATGGCAACTAACAACAACAACAGAGCTAAGGAAGTTTGGGGAAGATAGATGAATAAGGACTATTTGTGCGGCTGGATCCTGAGATAAAGATATAAGTACAATTTTATCATTTGTAAATACTCCTGCTTCATCACTATCTTAGCTCCACCTTACCCATCACGTGGCCAAGACAGTTAGTTGGACAGCTATATTCATTCTTCTCTTCCTTTCACAATAAAAAAAAGTAGAGTTTAGCTGGACATATGGTTTCCCAGTTAGAGACTACATTTCTCACATTCCCTTACAATGAGTTTGGTCATATGGAAAAGTTCTTGCAAATGGGATATAAGAAATAACATGTGACAATTTCATGTTGTGCCCTTAAAAAGAATGAAGCACATGTTCCTTGCCATATTCTTGTTTTCCTATTGGCTGCTTTGTAAACATGGTTTAGGCAACTATATCATGCAAATGACAACACATTTCTTTTTCTAGTCTTCATGCATTGGGTGGTACAATATCTATTGGACTAGTAATAAAAGGAGTCCTGGTGTGGTACACTGTAGCTTAAATACTGGGATGCTAACCACAAGGCCGGTGGCTCAAACCCACTAGTCACTCCTTGGAAACCCTATACAGGGTCACTATGAGTCAGGACTGACTCAACGGCACTTAACGACAACAAGTAATCAACGGCAGCCTTAACTTGTTACTGATTTTTTTTTCAAATAAAATAGATTCAAAGTCCAATCATTAAATGTAACCCTTGCTTTTGTTTAATTTTTGTTGTTGCTTGGAGCTTTGGTAGTATAGTGGTTACGAACCAAGCTGCTAACCTCAAGGTCAGATGTTTGAAACTGCAAGCTGTCCCATGAGAGAAAGATGAGCTTTCTGTTCCCATAAAGATTTACAGCCTCAGAAACCCTGTACAGAGTCGCTATGAGTCATAACCGATTCCACAGCACATAACCACCACCACCATCAGTTATTATTAATTAGGTTAAGCAGATGCCAACAAATGCCTGCTTTGCTAAGAATGGGTGTAGAATCTTTTCAGGGATTTTTTCCAAATTCATTGAAATAATCGTATTGGTTTTCTTCCCCTTAATTTATTAATTAGAAGGAGTCTTAGTGCTGTTTAGGAATTTGTGTTAAATAAAGAGAGCATTTGTTACAGCTGAGGAATTCTTCACTTAGATGAGATGTAGGCTCATTTTGAGCAAAGAGACTCCATGGATTTTCTTTTCTTTTAGAGAAAAGTCACTGACCTTTTCTCAGAAGCTGAAAAGGAAGACCCATGATTAAAATACTTATTTCTGAAAGGTTTCAGATAAAATTCAAATGGTAGTGATTGTGTGTTCTTGGCATCAAAAGATTCAATACACTCATTTGAAAACTGCCAACAGGAAATCCTGTCAATAGGCTAAGTGGTAGGGTAAACACAGCTAAAGAAAAGAACATTGATGAATTGGTAAATTTGTTGTTGTTAGGTGCCATCGAGTTGGC
>NW_006408522.1:10511020-10513745 GCF_000296735.1 Chrysochloris asiatica
AGCCCCTCTCCCTACCCGAGTCCCGTGTCCTCAGGCACTCCATCTGTCCACATCATCATCTCTGTCTATATGCCTGTCTTCACTGTCTCTCTGGGTAGGGTCATACCCTCCGCTATTCTCACTTGATGGTCCCAGGGACCTCTACTCCTGGGCTGTAAAATCAATCACTCCCATCCTTTTGTCAAAAAGAATTTACCTCAACATTTCTGACCCTCACCCTCAGTACTGATGGCAATTATTCAGTGTTGTACCAACAGAGTCTTATCCCCATTTTCTTTTGCCAGCCCGGTCCCAACAGATTGGAAATCATTCAGTGGAGTTTCTACTTACCCCTGCCACATCTGGAACTAGGCTCCCTCTTGAAACCCAGTCGCATTTTGAGTGCCTTCCAACCTGAGGGGCTCATTTCCCAGCACTATATCTGACAGTGTTTCTCTGCTAGTCATAAGGGTTTTAGTGAATAAATATTCACAAGTAGTTTGTCACTCCTTCTTCCTAGTCAGTCTTCATCTGGAAGCTTATCTGAAGCCTGTTCATCATGAGTGACCCTTCTGGTATTTAAAATACCAGTGGCATAGCTTTCAGAATCACAGCAACTCACAAGTCACCACAGTATGACAAAATGACAGACATATGGTAGGAAGTGGAAAATAGGAATGAGAAAATATGGTGGCTGACAGAAGCCAGTGTTTTCATTGTTGGAGTTGAGGATTATAGATAAGCAAAGGTCAGAGGTCAGAGGCTAGAATGATCTATGTGGCAATGGATTAGGGTTAGAGATGTCAGTAGGAACTCATATTTACCTTAATATAAACACAGATGGTTACATATAGAAAGATGTGTATGTATGTGTGTGTATTTTTACACATGGGTGAGTGTTCACATGGAGTCCTAGTGTGGTGCTGCAGGATAATTCGCTGAACTGTAGGGTCAGTTGAACCACAATGTCAGTGAATCAAATCCACCAGCTGCTCCTCGGAAACCCTATATAGGGTCGCTATGGGTCAGAACCAACTTCATGGCACTTAGCAACTACAACATGATTCACATATACATATTCTTTTACCCTCAGCTAAGAGGATCTATAACCAATGATACCCCATTGTTAAGGACCACAACTTGTGTTCAAATCTTGGTTTCTAATACTATTATTGAATGGAAGGGACTAGGACTTCCTAGGTAAGTTGATAATTTTAAGTGTGGACCAGGGAATATTAAAGATGAACGTAGGATATCTTACAGACAGATAAATTAGGAAATGCACACATACACATAGACACATAAACCTGCAAGGAGTGGGATATGTCAAAGAGACACAGGGAATAACTTTCCAAAGCTGGAATAATTTGTGTAAAATAAATATTAGGTTATAACCCAAATTCAAAGGAGCTCTGGTAGCGTAGTGGTTACGAATCAGGCTGCGAACCTTAAGATCAGCGGTTTGAAACTACCAGCCTCTCTGCAGGAGAAAGATGAGGCTTTCTACTCCCTTAAAGATTTACACCCTCGGAAACCCTGTACAGGGTCACTATGGGTCGGAACCAACTCGACGGCACTTAACAACAACAACAACAACAACGCAAATTCATGAGTCCATGCAGAATAAACAAATGATCGAATAAATGAATAAATAAATGAAAGAGAAGAGACAAATCAGCCATGTAGAAGAATTCTGAATAATCGACACTACTCTGAAGGAAGTGAGAGCTAACCGTCCCACTCTTTAGGTATGGGTGGTACATAATAACTTTCTCTTAATGAATACAGTATAGAAATGAAGAAAAAAAGAATGACTTTAGAGTGAAGATGCCTGACAAATACTATCTCAAGTCGGGTGATCAAACTTAGCAACAGTCAAAATTCTACTTGAAAGTATGTACTTTTGATGTGTTGTACTGATGATCACACTTTACTTCTATGATCTTCCTCCCCAAAGCACACTAAAAACCAAACCAAACCAAAAACAAACAAATAAACATAGTGACCCCAGGGAACAGAGTTTCCAAGGTTGGACTCTTTATGAGCACAGACTGTCCACATCTTTATAAGTTTATGCTTTATAACACAGAATGTGGTTGTTGTTGTTGTTAAGTGCTGTATAATGAGTTCCGACTCATAGCAACCCTGTTAGGGTTTCTGAGAAGGGGCTAGTGAGTTTGAATTGCCAACCTTGCAATTTAAGCCAATCTTTAGGTCCAGTATTTATCTTATAGTGCCACACCAGAATTAAAGATAAAGACATGTATATATATATACACAGACTTCCCATACAAATCCTAATTAAAAGAAATTTGGGCTGGCTATATTAATATCAGTTAAAGTAGACTCCATAGTAAGAAAAATTACCAGAAATAAAGGAATATAGAAGGAAGGGAATAATAAAGACAAGGCTGAAAGCAGGAATATGATAAATATCAATGAAAGCAAAGCTTGATTCTTTGGAAAGGTCAGCAAAATTGATAATCCTATATAGCCAGATTGAGAAAAAAATTTAATATCATTATAGACCCCACAAACATTAGAAGAATAAGTGTTCTTTTTATGTGTCTTCAAGTTCGTTCTGACTCATGGCAACCCTGTACAGGGTTTCCGAGGTTTTAAATCCTCGTGGGAACAAAAAGCGCCATCTTTCTTCTCTAGAGCTGCTGGTGGGCTTCATCCACCAACCTTGTGGATCATAGTCCAGTGCTTGTCCCATAGAGTCATGATGCTTCAAAAGAACAGT
>NW_006408522.1:10513845-10541516 GCF_000296735.1 Chrysochloris asiatica
TTCAAAAGAACAGTAAGGGGATGTAATTAGGCAATTTTATGTATATAAATTTGACAGTATGATGAAATTGACCAAAATCTTAAAAATCACAAACTATCAAAACTCACTAATTATGTGCTGTCCAGAAGAAACTCACTTTTAATTTAAAGACAGGGGGAGTTTAGTAGTAAATGGATGGAAAAAGAAAACCCATGAAAACACTAATTAAAAGAAACCCTGAGTGACTATATTAATATTAGGCTAAATAGAGTTCAGAGTTAGGAATATAATTGGGTATAAAGAAGGACATTAGGTAATGAAAGCAACTATTAAAAAGTCAGTTAACAATCATAGCAACAGAGTTTCAAAATACATAGAGTGAAAACTGAAAATTTCACTAAAACTGAAAGGAAATAAAATAGATAAATCCACAATTGTAGTAGGAGAGTTCAACCTCTATCTCTCATTAATCAATAGAACATATAGAAAATTAATAAAAATATAGAAGACCTGCATTATACCACTAACCAGCTTAATCTACATCCCAAAACAGAATAAACAATCTTTGTAAGTACACATGTGACGGTTACCAAGATAAACCATATAGTTCTGTAACCATAAAAAAGCCTCAACAAATTTAAACTAATTAAAAGATTACAAAATACATTCTTTGACTGCAATGGATTTAAGTAAAAATGAACAGAAATAGATCCAGAAAATCCACAAATATTTGGGAATTAACAATATTCTTGTAAGTAACTCATAGGTGGAAGAAGAAATCCCAAGATAAATTAGAAAATGTTAGAAACAATATCTCAAAATTAGTCAGACTAAAAAATTCTGAGATTCAGTTAAAGTAGTGATTAGAGGAAATTTTGTAGCATTAAATGCACATATTGGAAGAAAAGAAAGGTCTCAAATCAATATTTTAAGCTTCCACTTGTGCAACTAAATAATGAATGGCAAGTTAATCATAAAGCAAGGTGTGTGTGTAGGGAAAGGATAAAAGCAGAGATCAATGGGATTTAAAACAGAAAAATAATAAAATCAATGAAATAAAAAAATAATTTCCTTGAAAAGATCAATAAATTGATAAACCTCTATCTTGATAGGTTCAGAAAAGAAGACACACATTACCGTTATCAGGGCTGAAAAAGGGGGTTTCATTACAGGTACTATAGACATGAAAATGACAATGGATTAATATGTATAATTTTATATCACTGAATTTGATAACAACTTAAATGAAAGTTTCTTGGAAAGAAGCACATTACCAAAGTTCATACAAGAAGAAATAGGTAACTAACATATGCCTAAATCAATGAGAAAATTTGCAGTGCGGTTGAGGGCTAATGATTGGGAGAAAGCTCAAGGGGTGACTTTTGGGTTGACATTCAATTTATGCTCTAGATTACCTGAATAGGTTTACTGTGTGAAAAGCCATTGAGAAGTACATTTGATTCATGTAGTTTTCTGTTTATATATTATTTCAGTAAATAAGTTAATTTTTAACAGTCATCAGTTGTTTCCTTAGGTTAACATATTGGGCTTATTTTATTAAGGAGTCTCTGGGTGGTACAGTTAATTTTGATCTACTGTGAACTAAAAAGTTGGAGGTTCAAGTCTACCCATACGTACCTTGGCAGAAAGGCCTGGGTATTCATTTTTGAAAAATCAGCCATTGAAAACTCCATAAAGCGCAGTTCTACTCAGACACACATGGGGTTGCCAGGAGTTAGAATTGACTTACTAGTTTGGGGAATTTTGTATCTTATTGAAATGACTCTTATCTATACACAGAGACCAATTTTGGGTAAGTGGAAGTGGGATGAATTAAAATCAGTCAAAAAATGTACTGTGGGATTGGTTACAATAAAAATATCCAGAAGTTTGAAGTCATTCTTTTTTCTGTACCTCAAATGGTTTGTTGTAGAAACAGAAAGAAGTCAAATGGCATATAGAATTGGACTTACTTCCAGGGCATAGAACCAGTTTGACCCCCTGTAAGGAATTTGCACTTCCACCCGGATACACTGAAATAAATACCTACAGTTTAACAAGATCCTCAGGTGGTTCTTGTTACCGTGTAGCTTCTGGTTCAGTATGTCTGGAGTGGAAGTGTAAATTCTCAGCAAGAGTTCAAAATGCAATGAACTGGTTTGAAGCCCTGCTTATTTCAGGAAAAAAAAAAAAAAGATTGATGAAGTTTGGGTTTATTCATAAATTAGGTCACATACTACAAATAAACAGCTGAGAGCTGGGAGTGGAGTGCATCTTTTGGCCCTGGGGTCCCAGCACTGTGAAGCTTTTACATCCAGGGAAAAATTGATGCCCAGACACATGGAGATCTTCAAGGAAAGCTGAGACGACAGATGATGAGAGGAAACAAGGACCTTTTTTCAAAGCTGGTGATCTGAATTCAGATTTGTAACCTTCAAAGCCCTGGTGTGGTGGTGGACTGCTAACTGAAAGGTCAGTGGTTCAAACTCAACAGCCACTCCTTGGAAACCCTGTACAGAGTCATTATGAGTCAAAACCAATTTGATGAAACCTAACAACAACAAAAGCAAAATTCTGAAAGAATCCATGTCATCTTTTGGAAAGTCTAATGAATATGGACACTGGCAATTTATGCAGCTATATAGTATTCCATCCCTATCTGATAACATTACTTTAACTGTGAATTTTAGGGTTTCTTGCTTTGCTTTCATTTATAAATCTTTGGACTATATACAACTGGTGATTGTTCTTGTCAGAAGTCCTGGGAAAGACTGAGGAGGAAATAAAAACATTGCCAGTGGCTCTGAACGCTGGCTATACATCAGAATTACCTGGACTGACTGTTTTTCTAAAGAGGATATTTTAAAATAGTGTTTCATGGGACAGAGTTAAAGCTTGGTGTATTTTCTTGCAGTTCTTTCTCTCTTTAAGGACACTTTCTTATACTTGGAGTCCCTAGGTGGTGCAAATGATGAACAGGCTTCGCTGCTTACTGAAAGGTTGGAGGTTTGCATCCACTCAGAGGCACCTTGAAATGTACCTGACAATCTACTTTCAAAACATAAACTATTGAAAACCTTATGGAGCACAGTTTTACTCTGACAAACATGGGGTCACTGTGAGTTGGAATTGACTCAACAGCAGCTAGTGGTCTGTTAATATAGCTTAAATGATACGATTTTGAATTCTGGTTTTAAATTTGATCTTATAACAAGCATTTTCTTATTATGACATAAGTATGGTCATAATAATTGTGTGGCACTGTGGGTTAATACGCAGGACTGCAAGATTGGGTTAAACCACAAGTTCGGTTGTTCAAGCTCACAAGTTGCTCCTTGGAAACTCTATACAGGGTCACTAAGAGTCGGAACCAATTCAATGGCACACCACCACCAACATGATTTTAATACCTATTTAATGTTTCTGTATACTTAACTCTTACTTAATTTTACTTAACTCTTCTTCTATTGGACATTTAGAACTCTTTGGGTTTTTTCATTGCTATTTCAAATAGTTTTGAAAATAATGAACACTCACTTTAAGAATTTGCAGGTCTTCCTTCTATAGGACTCACCTACTCCTAATTAATTTCATAATTTATATGACCAATGTTGACATCATGATTCTATTTTGAGTGTGTTAAAGAGGAAGACCCCAAACAAGATGGATTACCACAGTGACAGCAGCAGTGGACTCAGACTTAACGATTGTGAGATTGACCCAGGACTGGGCAGTGTTGCTATAAGTCAGTACCAACTCAATGGCACCTAACAACCACAATAACAAATGGGTCCAGTGAGAGTGAGAGGCCAGGGCAGTATAAGAAGGGGAATGAGGTTCTGACGTAAATTGGAGTCTGCTTTAAAGGTTGGAAATACCTTTATATAATCACTTTTTTAAAAAATGTCAACAAACTAGGGTCGAGTATACTTAATAATTCAGAGCATGAGCTCCGGTATGAAAATTCCAAGTTCAACTCCTGCCCCCACCTTGGCTAAATTGCTTCCAGTTTGTCCTCTGAAAAGAGGATAATAGTATTATGTACTGTGCAACGTTGCTAGAATTATATGAGTTTGAGGGGGTTTTAATATGTAGTACTAATTAAGTGCTTTATAGACATTTGTTATCATTATTATTGTTCATTGAGATGAATTGGCTAATATTGGATGCATATGAAGCGTTGTGAAAGGGATAGATCATTAAGACTTTTACCAAGGCAAATGATTAGGGACCTAATGAGAACCCCAAATTGAATTTTTATGTCTAAATGGACAACATGTTGTCTCAAAAAAACACCCCACAAACTCAAATCTCAGATTTTGTTCAGTTATGTGAGCTTAATAATGTTTACATGTTTAAAGAATAAGAGTCGTCTGGTATAAAATGCAATTTGCTGTTCAATAATGACCAATGTTCATGCAAGTCTCCTAAAACATACTTTCTCTAAGTAATTTTAGTATAGTTTGTCTGCCCAGTTAGTGCCATAAAGTGTTTGATCCTATGTTTGTTCAGAACTTAAAAAAAAAACACTATATATATATATAAAATATATATATAAAAACACTATATATACACACACACACACATATTGTTGTTGTGAATCTGTACAGCAGAAATACACCAGTTAAATCATTTCTATATATACAGCTCAGTGATATTGATGATATTCTTCGAGTTGTGCAACCATTCTCACCCTCCTTTTCCAAACTGGTCCTGCCTCATTAACATAAACTCACCTCCCCCTAAGTTTTCTGTCTAATCTTCTGAGGGGCTGCTGTCAATTAGATCCCATATAGTTAGAGCTTAAAAGAGCACATGAGCAAGGCCGTTAAACTAAACTATTGCTTGGTTTTAAGAAAACTTCAGAGATATTTTTGGCATTCACAACTTTTAAGCTACTCATATAAATAAGAATCAGCTATATTAGTGAGTCCTGGTGTGGCACTGTGGGTTAATGCGCCAGACTGCAAAGCTGTTTGAACCGCAAGGTCAGCGGTTCAAGCTCACCAGCTGCTCCTCAGAAACCCTATACAGGGTTGCTATGGGTCGGAACTGACTCAACAGCACTGCACAACAACAACACATATTGTTCTGAAAGGTAGATGAGCCAGTAATTAAAATAACTTTGGCAAGTTTTGACTAGTACAGTGCCTGAGATGTATTTAACATTCTTTGAGGTCCTAGTTTAGAAACACCTGCCATTATGATTTTCTGGGGTACTAAATATAAATGTCACTCAAGACAAGTCTGTATAAGCTAAAAGCAACAGCCCTTGTAAATTAAGTTTTCGGCTATTTGTCTTTGGTGATAGTGCAAAGGAGATTAAAATCCCTACATCAGTCTTTGTTGAGCTCCTTGTCTATTCTTAGGCAAGGGCTAGGGTTAGGTTTAGAGTTAGGGTTAGGTTAGTATTAGGGCTAGGGTAAGGTTAGGTTTAGGATTATAGCTAGGGCTATAGTTAGTATTTGGAGTCCTGGTGTGGTGCTCTGGGTTAATGTGCCAGACTGCAAAGTCATCTGAACAGCAAGGTTGGTGGTTCAAGCTCACCAGATGCTCCTCAGAAACCCTATACAGGGTCACTATGGGTTGGAACTGACTCGATGGCACTTACCAACAATGACAAATAGTTAGGATTTGGAACACATTAAGGGTAAAGGCTAGTGGTAGGGTTAGGATTAAGATTAGTGCTAGCATTAAGGTTATGGCTAGGGTTAGATTCAGATGTAGGGCTAAGACTAGTGTTAGGGTTAACATTAGGGTTAGGTTTAGGGTTAAGGTTAGGGTTAGGTCTAGGACTAGGTTTAGGATTAGTGCTAGGGTTAGGGTTAGGATTAGAGCTAGGGTTAACATTAGGCTAGGCCAGGACAATTGTTGGGAGCAGTCTAAACTGAAGGTCTCAGACTTGAGAGCAGTTTAACCAAAGAGTTGCAACTAAACAGTCGTGGTCCAGAAAATCGGGCTGCTCCCAGGTCAGGCTTCCTCCAAGGAACTTGCAAAGCCTGCCTCAGGGAACAAGAAATTTGCAAACTTTTTCTTTGTATGCAGCCATGGCCTTCAGTTTAGTCTGCAAAAACTTCTAGCTGACCTATCTCTGTTTCCCTAGCAACTACATTCTTCTGATAAAGTCCTGATTACTGCATGCATCAATAACATCAGATGTTATTCTTTCCCCTGCCCCCAGCACCTCCTTTGATATGTGTATGTAATAAAAGTGCTGAATCAAGGTCTGAGTCACAGTATCTCCATCAGAGTGCTGTGTCCCACATCGTCCCAACTTTACTTATTTTCATTTTGTATCTAGTGTCTTCCTTTTTTTCTAATATCCTGTCACCCCTACTCGGGTTTAATCTCTTCATGTGGGTCACTGAGTATAGCCACTTGTTAGACGCGACAGATAATAATTATGGTTAGGGCTAAGGTTCTTGCTAGGACTGGAGTTAGGTTTAGGGCTAAAGTCAAAGTTAGTGTTCGTGTTAGAGTTAGGTTTTGGTTTGGGATTAGGATTAGGACTAGGTCTAGGGTTAGGGTTAAAGTTGGGGCTGGGGCTGGGGCTAGGTTTAAGTTTAGGTTTAGTGCTAGATTAGCATCAGATTAGAACTAGGTTAAGATTAGGGTTAGATTTAGGGCTAAGACTAGGGTTAGGTTTTAGGTTTAGAGTTAGGGTTTGTTGCAGTTTTAGGGAAAGGGTTACTATTTGGTTTAGTGTTAGTGGTAGTGTTTGGGTTAAGATTAGGTTAGGGCTATGGTTAGAGTGTATATCTAGGGCCAAGTCTAAGGTTAGGTCTAGGGTTGGGGATAATGTTAGGGTAAGAATTAGATTTAGTTATGGTTATGTCTAGGGCTAGGGTTAGGGCTAGGTCTAGGGTTAGAGTTAGGTTTAAGGCTAAGGTAGAATTAGAGTTTGGGCTAGGGCTAGGACTAGGACTAAGGTTAGAGTTATAATTAGGGTTAGAGATTGAGGTTAGAGATAAGACTGGGGTTAGGTTTATGGTTAAGGATAAAGTTAGATCCATAGCTAGGCCTTGGGCTAGGGGTTGTAGTTGTTATTAAGTGTTGCTGTGCGGGTTCTGACTCACAGTGACCCTTTATAGGGTTTCTGAGGAGTAGCTGGTGGGTTTGGACTGCTGACCTTGTGGTTTGCCATCCAGTAGTGATCCTACAGTACCATACCAGGAGTCCTTGAGCTAGGGATAGGGTTAAGATAATAGTTGGGTTAGTGTGAGGGTTAGGGTTAGGGTTCGGTCTAGGGTTAGGTTTAGGGATATGGTTAGGAATAAGATTAGGGTTAGAGTTAAGGTTAGAGTTAGGGTAAAGGCTTAGGCTAGGGCTATGGTTAAGGTTACAGCTGGGTTAGGATTATGGTTAGAATTAGGTTAGGATTAGGATTAGGGCTAGTGTTAGGTTTAGGTAAAGTTTACAGTTAGGGTGCTAGGGTAAGGTTTAGGTTTAAGGTTAGGGTTAGGGTTAAAGCTAGGGCTAGGATTAGATTTAGGATTTGGGCTCGGGCTAAAGCTAGGGTTGAGGGTAGGGTCAGGATCAGGGTTAAGTCTAAGTCTAGGTTTAAGGTAAAGTTTAGAGCTAATTTTAGGGTCTGCATTTGGTTTAGTTTTAAGGCTAGGGTTAGGTTCAGGGCTAGGGTCAAGGTTAGGGTTAGGGTCACTCAACTTGAGTCAACAACTAGGACAATACAAACTACATTATACTGTATGATACAGACCTACAGGATCTAAGAAGAAAGAGAAATCTGATCGGGACTGTAAGGTATGTATATTCTCCAACACCAACTCTACTTATCACATTCTATCTAACTCAAACTATAAATGCATTTGCTCTTCTGACTCTAATGACCTGGAGCTTGGTTCGATCTCACAAGTAAAGAACATGGTCTACTAGACTGCTAAATTTGACTAAATCTGCAGTCACCAACTGGGAGTTGAGAGGTTTCTAGAACCCCACACTTCTTATCTGCTAGCTATAAATTTGGAGATTCTACTACCCACTCAGTTTCAATAATTCATTGGAATGAATCACAGAAATCAGAAAAGTACTGTATTTATCTTTTTGTTAGAAAAGATACAATTCAGGACCAGCATGAGGAAGAGATACATAGTGTGAGATCTTGGTGGGTCTTAAATGTGGAGCTTCCATGTCCCAAAGATGTATTATTATTCTGTGCTTCGATGATTTTACTAACCTGGAAGATCACTTTGGTTCTATTATATAATAAAATGGAGCTTGTTATGTATGAATGATTGGTTGAATCATTGTCTATATGGTTGGATTCACTCCTTCTCACCTTCCTGGAGTCAAGTTGCTATCATGTGGTAAGTCTTGCTAGCATGACTAGCGCCACCCACCTTGAGTCACTTCATTAGCATAACATGTCAGGTGTGATATGGAGCCCCTCTGTGAATAATAACAACTCTAATCCAGAGAAAAATTCTAGCAAGTTTTGTGATTACCTCCCAGGAACTAAGAGCAAAGGCCTAATTATCTGGGTAAAGTTTATTATACACTCTCAACTGAGTACTCCATGAAAATTTCATGGAAGAATCTGGAATTCATTTAGGTTTAAGAGATAGGTAGGGATTTTCTAGGGGGAGAGAGGTTGAGACATAAGGCTGCATTTTGATTGTTGTTAAGTGCCATCAAGTCAGCTCTGACTCATAAAGACACTTTATAGGGTTTCTAAGGAGTAGCTGGTGAGTTTGAACCTTCAACCTTGTGGCTCTAACTGACATTGAGGGCAAGTGCTTATCCTATGGTGCCACACCATAGGATATTGGAAGTGAGACTTTGGGCAAGTTATTTACTTAATAAATGGTAGTTTCTTTATTTCAAAAAGGAAAATCCAATTGGATTAAGTGCTGTGTCCTTTGGAAAGCACTGTCCAGGTGTGGGATGCTGAAGGAGACAAGTACAGGAAAGGGTAATGATCTATTCAAGGTGTCAGACTGTGGAACAGCCTGACCTGAGATTCTGCTATTTCTAATGGGTGTTCGTCATCTCAGCACATAACTCCACTTTCCTATATAAGCTTCTTTGTGAAACCTTAATAAAATGAACTCTCTCTATGGTCTAAAGTCCAGGATCCAAAAGGAACCAAAATGGGCCCTGATCATTATTTTCATGTCTCGAAGAATATGGAAAGGAACACTAGTCAAAGTCCTGCATACTCTTAACTCATCTCTGTCTCCTTTCCAAGTCTTTGCACTGATGCTTCTCTCGAGTTTTGCACTCATTCTCCTTTACTCTCAACCCCTAAATTCTCCTTAGGATCATTCTGTAGTCCCCTCCCCTTATTCCCCTCACTTCCAGCTCAATTATGTAGATTGATGTAGCTTTCAACATCTATGTCCTTCTGCATTGTATTCTGCCACTCTGGTCCTGTTTTTTTAACCCATCCTTAAACACTGCATGTAATTCTGATAGAAAGCTGGCAAGGTCTGAGAGGGTAAGAAAAAGGGACTGGAAGAAGGAAGGCTGAGGGACATTCACTCATTACTCATTAATAATTCTTGTCACCTTCACAAGTACAAGGGAGCTTAAAAAAAGTTTGTGGGAAAATTCCATTACCTTTTAATTCCATTTTTCTATGAACTTTCTGAAGCCCGCTCTGCATCTGTAAAATGAAGGTGATGGCCACCCTAACATTATGCATATGAAACTACCTAGCAAAGGACTTAGTTTATAGCACATGCTCTCCAAAATTTGTTGTGCCCCAAACCTAAAAAATCAGAACAGCTCTATCTCACATATTATTCTATGATTAAAACAGATAATGACTATTGCTGAGATATGGAAGAAAGTCTAGGCTCTGAGCTTTATTTTCCTAATGCAACCTAGAATGAAGTTGTCATTATTATTTCCCTAGTCCCGATGAGAAAACTGTGAGAATGACCAAATAAATAACTTAGTCAAAGCGCTAGAAGTCAGTTGAGTGTGGATTTAGAATCCAGAGTTAGTCTGGAACTCTTCCCCTACACAAACCACAGAAGTGAGTCCTCAAAATCTTTTCTTTTAATATTTCCTTGTCAACTAGAACCAGATGGAGTCCTGGTGTGGTGCTGCAGGACAATGCACTAGACCGCAAGATCTATTTGAACCACAAGGTTGGTTTGAACCGCAAGGTTTGACTGCTACTTGGAAACCTTTTTCAGCGTCGCTATGGGTGGGAACAACAACAAAAACAATAGGACCAGAATCTTAGTGTGGTGCTGTGGGATAAAGCACTGAACTGCAAAGTTGGTTTGGACTACAAGGTCAGTGGTTCAATCTCACCAGCCGTTCCAAGGAAACCCTATACGGAGTTGCTAGAAGTTGAAACTGACTAGACGGCGCTTAACAACAGGACCAGAAGGATCCCTGGTAGCGGAGTGGGTTAAGAATTTAGCTGCTAATCACAAGGTCAGCAATTTGAGTCTGCCAGCTGCTCTGCAGGAGAAAGACAAGGCTTTCGGCTCCTGTACAGATTTACAGCCTCAGAAACCGTATACGCGTCACTATGAATGGGAACCAACTTGGCACACAACCACAACCACCAGCAATAGGACCAGAGCTAGTGGCCTCTTTCTTCCTCTCCTGTTTAGAGCTACTAGTCCACTTTCCAGTACAGAGTTTAACAACATCATACTCCCACAATAAGCATTCAAACACTTCCAGCCAAGAGATAAAACAGCTTTTCCCTCTGAATGGCTATATAGAAATGTAAATGACAAGGGCATTAAAAAAAGAAAAAAGAAAATAGATTTAAGTTCTTGCCTTTTAAAATTTTTATCATTTCCCATCCAAGCTTACTGTTTTTGTTTAATCTTGCCATTCCTTTTCTTCTTCCTTGTATGCTCTTTTTCTTAGGGATATGCAAACTTTATTAGTCAGCGGCTCTTTCAAGCTCTGTGTGCTTTTGTGTTTGAGAATTGGGAATCAGGTACTTTTACTGTTAGCCTCGGGTGGATCTGAGCAGGAAGAAGCTTTATGAATAATCAAGGTTGACATCTCCAACGTTGTTCCTTCATTATAAATATTGTTAAAGGAACTGTGACCACCATGGGCTCCCACTGAACCGAGCGTGCAAGGGAAGGCAAAGACAGCCTTTGATTTCAGCTCTTTCCTGGTTATCACTTCACTGATGACCCTGGTGTTGACAGTCTCTTAGATTTGACTGCCTTTTCTCAGAAAGTTTCTCTTCTATTAGCATAAGTGTTTGGTCTGCAGGAAACTGGGTTCATTTTTCCAACTCCAAAGGCTAAGAACCATAGTTAATATTAGTGCTCGTGTGTTGCCTTAGCTTGAATCCCTAATGAATGCTGAGTTACTTTGTGACATTAACCATTTTAGTAGCACATGGATTACATTTATAGCATGAAGATCATTTTCAGGAAGAAAAAAAAAAAAATTATAGTGTCCAAAATCTTTGGCACTCCTTCCTACCTTATGAGAAAGTTCAGGCTCCACCCATGTCTGAAAGGACTCCAGAATTTCTTATTTTCTACCCACATGCCTCTCACCTGTAGCCTGTCAATCCCTAAGCGTGGTAGTAGACCCTCTTTTAGAGTATTCACTTACCTTGACACTGCTTTCAGTTTCTAAAAAAGGGGGAGGCTTATGAGCCTGAGTCTATATCACAGGAACAAAACTTAGCAAATTTCTTCTACCTCTCCTTTCTCCAGCTCTGTTGTCTTCTATCTACCCCCAACAGAGTCATCAGTGTTAGAAAACCTATTACAGTGAAAACTTTAATGGACTTCACTTCACTTAATGGTCCCAAGAACCCAGTAATGATGGTGTTAATGTTTTTCTGATTTCCTTATAAGATGCAGAAATTTAGATTTATGGGGTTAAGAGTCTTGCCCAAGGTTACGTACGTGGTGGATCATGGCTAGAATCTGGACTAAAATGTGAGGTATATAACTCAAATCTTATCCTCACCAGACTGTTGTTGTTAGGTGCCATTGAGTTGACTCTGAATCAGTGATTCCATGTGCAAGAGAACAAAACACTCACTGCTTGGTCCTACACCATCCTCACATTTGTTGCTATGCTTGAGCCCTTTGTTGCAGCCACTGTGCCAATCTATCTCTTTGGGGACTTCCTTTTTTTTGATGACCCTCTACTTTACCAAGCATGATGTCCCTTTTCAAGAACTGGTCATTACCAGTAACATGGTCAAAGTATGTTGAGACCAAATCTCAGCACCCTTGCTTCTGAGAACATTCTGACTGTACTTCTTCCAGGATAGACTTGCTTGTTTTTCTGGCAGTCCATGGTACTTTCAATATTCTTCACCAGTACCATAATTCAAATGCATCAATTCTTCTCTGGTCTTCTTTGCTCATTGTCCAACTTTCACATGCATATGAGACGATTGACAACACTATGGCTTGTGTCAGGAGTATTTTAGTCCTCAGAGTGACATATTTGCCCTTTAACACTTTAAAGAGGTCTTTCATAGCAGATTTTCCCAAGTCAATTTGTCATTTGTTTTTTTGCCTGTTGCTTCCATGTGCATTGATCATGGGTTCAAGTAAAATGAAATCCTTGACAACTTACTCTTTTCTCCACATATCATGATGTTGTTTATTGGTTCAGTTGTGAGGGTCCCCCTTTTCAATGAGCTGTAATCCATACTGAGTACTGTGTTATTTGATCTTCATAAAGTCCAACTTTACAGATTTTTTGTTCACCATACAGATTGGATAAATATAGTGAAAGGATGCAACCCTAGTGTACATCTTCCCTGATGTTAAATCATACAATAGCCCCCTGTTCTTTTTGAACAACTGCCTCTTGTTCTATGTACAAGCTCTGCATGAACACAATGAAGTGTTCTGGAATTCCTATTCTTTGCAATGTTATCCAGAGTTTGTGATGGCCCACACACTCAAATTTTTTTTTTGCATAGTCAACAAAACACAAGTAAACATCTTTCTGGTATTCTCCACTTTCAGCCAAAATCCATCTGATGTCAGCAATGATATTCCTAGTTCCGTATCCTCTTCTGAATCTGGATTGAATTTCTGGCACCTTACTGAATTCCTGCAGCAACTGTTTTCACTTATCTTCAGCAAAATTTTACTTGCATGTGATATAAAATTATATTGTTCAGTATTTTCCACATCCTGTTGGGTCACCTTTCTCTGTAGTGTGCACAAATATGGGTGTTTTCTAGTTGGTTGGCCAGGTAACTGTTTTACAAATTTCTTGGAAAAAACTAGTGAGTACTTACAATGCTGCATCAGCTTATGGAAACATTTCAGCTGGTATTCTGTCAATTTATGGAGCCTTGTTTTTCTCTAATGCTTTCAGTGCAGCTTGGCCTTCCTCCTTCAATAGCATTGGCTCTTGATCATATTCTACCTCTGGAAATGGTTGAAAATTGATGAATTCTTTTGGGTACAGTGACTGTGTATTCTTTCCTTTTTTTTGATGCTTCCTGCATCTTTCAATATTTTGCCCATGTTGCTGTTTAAGTGCCATCAAGTTGGTTCTGACTCATAGCGGCCTTGTATAGGGTTTTCAAGGAGTAGCTGTTGAGTTTAACTGTTGACATTGTGGTTCAAACTGACCTTGCAGCCCAATGCTTTATCCCACAGCACCATACCAGGATGCCATTTTGCCCATTGTCGTTATTGTCAGGTGCCATTGAGTCAGCACAGGAGAATGAAACACTGCCCAGTCCTGCACCAACTTCACAATTGCTGCCACCACTGTGCTAATTCATTTCATTGGGGGTCTCCTTCTTTATCTCTGACCTTTCACTTAACCAAACATGCTACTCTTCTCCAGGGACAGGTCCAACCTGATGATATGTCTGAAATATGAGAGACAAAATCTGGCCATCTTGGCTTCCAAGGAACATTCTGGCTGTACTTCTTCCAACAAAGATGTGTTTGTTCTTTTGACATTCCATGGTACTTTTAATATTCTTCTCCAACACCATAACTCAAATGCATCAATTCTTCTTCAGTGAAGTTTTCCTTCTTCACTGTCCAACGTTCACATGCATATGAGGTTACTGAAAATACCATGGCTTCAGACGGGTTCACCTTAGTCCTCAAACTGACATCTTTGCACTTCAACACTTGAAAGATTTGTCAAATGCATTATGGCATTTGATTTCTTGACTGCTGCTTTCATGAGTGTTGATGGTTGATCTGAGCAAAATGATGTCTTTGGCAACTTCAATCTTTTCTCCCTTTATATGGATGTTGTTTATTGGTCCAGTGGTAAGGATTTTTGTTTTCTTCACATTGAGGTGCAGCGCAAACTGAAGGCTGTGGTTTGATCTTCATCAGTAAGTATTTTAAGTCCTCTTTACTTTCAGCAAACAAGGTTGTATCATCTGAATATTGCAGGTTGTTAATGAGTCTTCCTCTAATCCTGATGCCACGTTCTTCATATAACCCAGCTTCTCAGAATATTTGCTCAGCATACAGATTGAGCAAGTATGGTGAAAGAATGCAACCCTGTCACATACCTTTCCTAATTTTAAACCATTCAGTGATCCCTTGTTCTATTTGAAAAACTGCCTTTTAGTCTATGTACAGGTTCCTCATGAGCACAATAAAGTGTCTGGAATACTCATACCTCACAGTGTTGTCCATAGCTTGTCATGATTCACACAATTGGAAACCCTTACCTAGTCAATAAAGCACAGATAAACATCTTTGTGGTCTTCTCTGCTTTCAGCCAAGGTCCTTCTGATGTCAGCAGTGATATCCCTCACTCCACGTCATCTTCTGAATCTGCATTGAACTTCTGAAACTTCTTTGTCAATGTATGTTTGTAGCAGTTTTTGTATTATCTTTAGCAAAATTTTACTTGCATGTGATATTAATGATATTATCCAATGATTTCTGCATTCCATTGGGTCACCTCTCTTTGGCATGGGCACAAATATGAATTTCTTCAAGTCGGTTGGCCAGGTAATTGTCCTCCTAATTTCTTGGCATAAATGAGCAAATGCCTCCAGTGCTGCATCAGTTTGTTGAAAGATTTCAATTTGTATTCCATCAATTCCTGGAGCCTTGTTTTTTTTCAATGCCTTCAATGCACCTTGGGCTTCTTCCTTCATTTTGCACATAGAACCTTCAATATTGCAATCCAGGGCTTGAATTTTTTCTTCAGTTTTTTTCAGCTTGATAAACACTGAGCCTGTTCTTCTCTGTTGGCTTTCTAACTCCAGGTATTTGCACATTTCATTATATTACTTGACTTTGTCTTCTTGAACTGCCCTTTGCAATTTTCTGTTCAGCAACTTTACTTCTTCATTTTACCCCCATTTATTTTAGCTGTTTTATGTTCAAGAGCAAGTCTCAGAGTCTCTTCTAACATCCACTTTGGTCATTTCTGACTTCCCTTTTTATTTTATAAATGACCTTTTGCTTTATTCATGTATGATGAAGACTAGGCATGGCTGTCCAACATAGTTCATATTTATTAGCAATAGTTGTCATTCATTATTTCTGCCAACATTGATGGTAGTGATAGCTGTGTTCTGTTGAGTTAGTTCCAACTCATAGTGACTCTTTATAGTGTTTCCAAGGCTGTAAGTCTTTGTGGGAGCAGAAAGACCCATTTTTCTCCTTTGGAGCATCTGGTAGATTCATACTGCTGATTTTTTGGGTTAGCAGCCAACTGATGTTCCACTGCAGTACCAGGGCTCTTCTAGCCACATGATTGAGCATTATTTAGTGTCAGGCACTGGGATCACAAAGATAACTGAAGCAGAATGTCTCTAGGAGGTCAAAGCTTTTTGGTGGGAGGGAAAGAAAGATCTGTTAACAGGTGGTGATGATACTAAGTGGAACAACACAAGTGTTGAAATATCAACACAAAGGTTGAAACAGGGAAATTTGGGGTCTCAGAAGAAAGGCATTCAATTGCTTATGGGAGCTCAGGGAAGGTTTTTTGGAGGAAATGATGTGACTCTCTAGTTGGCTAGAGTACAAGGATGGCTTCACCAAAAAGGGGTCGGAAGTCCACACTTAGAGAAATGCCTTCCTTTTCCTTGCCGTTGCTGTTGTTAGTTGCCATTGGGTCCATTTGGATTCATGAAAACCCCAAGTGTAGACAATAGAACTGCTCTGTAGGTCTTTCAAGATTGTGGCCTTTTAGAAACAGATCTCCAAGACTGTCCTCTGAGGCAGATCTGGGTGGGTTCAAACTGCTAAACTCTCAGCTAATAGTAGAACATTTACCTGTTTGTGGCACCCAGGGACTAATTTTCTAGGCTCTTTTAAAACATTTCAAATGCTTTTGAGTAAGCCGGTCAAAGAAAGACTGATATGTGTATACGCAGGTTTGTACATGGAATTCAAATTCATATATTCCTAAATGTTATGCAAAATGAGCATACATTTCTTTTTCTTTTTGCCAGATGTGAGCATAGAGAAGAGAGGAAGAGCAGCAAGTTTCATTGTTATTGTTGCTCTTAAGTACTATTGAGTTGGTTCTGACTCATAGCAACACTCTATAGGGTTTCTGAGGAGTGGCTGGTGGGTTTGAACCACCAACCTTTAGGTTAGCAGTCTAGTGCTTAACCTACAGTGCCATACCAGGACCTCAGCAAGTTTTTAGAGGAATCTTAATTTAGTTTTTGGTGTATTGAGTGAACATGTTTGTAGAAGGTTCAAGTGGAAATGCATGAGTATATTTGGAGTGAGGCTTGGGTATGGGGTTCAACAGAGAAAGCTGAGTTGGAGATGTATTCATCAACCTACAGAAAGGTAGTGAAATCAGGATGGGAAAAGTAAATGAGAAGAAAAGAGAAGAGAAGGGGGCCAAAGGTTGAACCCTGAAAAATACCAATGTGTAAGGGAAAAGCAGAGTGATAAAACATCCCCAAAGGAGACTCATCGAAGAGGGAGGAGGGAAACAAGGAGAGCATGGTTTCAAGAAGCCCTCAGGAAGAGAACATTTCAAGAAAGAAAGGGGACTCAATGAAGTCTGATGTTGCTGTCAAACATGCAGTTTTCAACGATGAATGCCCATTGGATTAAACAGCAAGGAAACATCCTCAGCCTTACAGAGAAAAATTTCAGTGGCATGTGGGTCAGAACCTCAGTTATAGAGGTGGAGGAGTAAATGGAAGAATATGAGTTGGGGTAGAGCCTTCAAAGGGAGCTGGGTCCTGCCGACACCTTGATTTTAGATTTCTAGCTTCCCAAACTTGGAGAGACTACATTTCTAATGCTTTATGTTTGTTTATGGTCATTGTTATGACAGCCTTAGCAAATAAGTATAGCACAGGACCAGGCAGTGTTTGATTCTATTGTATGTTGGGACACTATCAGTTGGAACCAGCTTGATGACACCTAACAACAACAAAAAGAAATTTATATCCTGTTTGAGAAAATTGTTGTTGTTGTCAAGTTGATTCTGACTCACCGTGATCCTGTATAGGGTTTCTGAGGAGCCAGCTGGTGGGTTTCAACTGATAACCTTGTGGTTCAAAGTCCAGTGCTAATCCACAGCACCACATAATTGTTGATTGTTGTTGTTAAGTGCTATTGAGTCGGTTCTGACTCATAGTGACCCGGTATAGCGTTTCTGAGGAGTGGCTGGTGAGCTTGAACTGCCAATATTGTGGTTGAAACCAACCTTGTAGTCCAGCACATTAACCCACAGTGTAGCACCATTTAGACTAACATAAATAAAGCAGTTAAGAGTTTAAGTGCTTGAGAAGTTCCTAGGGCTCTAGGGTAAAAAAAAGAATGTTGATTAGGCAAGAGGCCAAATAAAGCATTCCACCCAAAACTCTCTGCCTTACTCTCTCCCAAATTGAATACTGGAACTAGTGTTCAGTTGACCCTGTGGGAAAAGAGAGGGTGATGGCTGGGCTTGTAAACCTGTTGCCATGGAGTAGATTCCAAATCATGGGAACCTCATGAGTGTCAGAGTTGAACTGTGCTCCACAGGTTGTTCAGTGGCTGGTTGCTTTAAAAGTAGATCATCAGACTTTCTTCCAAGGCACCTCTGAAGTCTCCAATCTTTAATTAGGAGTCAAATACATTGACCACATGCACCACCTCAGAACTCTTTATAGGATCAGAAGCTCCAGTTAGATTCCTATCCTGAGAGCATCAGTTGGACTTCTAAGGATGGTATTCCTCTCCTGTCAGTGGCCTGAATATTTCTCCAAGTCTGACCAGAGCAACAACATCTCCTTCCTTGGAGAGAGAAGAGCTGGTAACATGAACAGAGGAGGGTATGGTGGTACGGAGGAAGGCCTGGAGAACCCCCACACTTATATGCCCAATGAGGTATCCACATGTATGTGTCATCGTTAGAAAAGGTCTTTTAGAGTGAGCACTAGTGTGGGAGTCTTCCTAGAGCAGGTTGTATCACTCAGCTTTTCAAGAACAGAAACTCGGATAACTTTTCCAGAGGGAATTAGGCTGAGAAATCAATTCACATACACAAATCCCACAGGTTACCGATGCAGGCTGGAGTGATCATGTACTAATTGGGAGTGGGTGAGTGTGTCCAATAGTAATTCTCCACAACAGCTCTCTTCTACTCTTCTACACTCAGGAGAGTATATGGAAGGCTAGAAAGTTGCTAGATGAGTTCCAGATTTGAGTAGAGGAGTGAAATATTCTTGAAAGAGAATTTGGTAAGTCATCCTTCTCCAATCTAAAGATATATCTGTCGTAGAAGTCAGCACTGATTACCTAGACTTAGAGAGACAGTCTTGGGGACAATAATTTTCCAGTAAACTCTTTTTCTAGGTTCATCCAGAAATGTGTTGTCATTACATTTCTTTAAGACACTGTGTTGTGACTAGTTTATAAATCATCCTGTTATTGTTTGGGTTGATGCATTACTGGAAATATGTTGGGGGAAGAGCTATAGTCATATGTTTAGAAGTCATCCCCAGATGTGGATAGCATTCTAAGATTATTTCCACAGATGGCCAATGCAATAGTTTTATGTTGGCTTTTGTTATTTTTACTTTCTTAGGGTAATAGATCTTCTTATTCTACAATTATTGGTCTACCCTGTATTGGACACTTAGCTCAACGCTGTCAGTCTAGTTTAGGGCAGAATTTTGTTGTTGTTGTTATGTGCCATGGAGTCGGTTCCGACTCATAGTGACCCTGTACAGGATTTCCGAGGCTGTAAATCTTTATGGGAGCAGAAAGCCTCATCTTTTTCCCTTGGAACAGCTGATAGTTTTGAACTGCTGACCTTGTGAAGAAGGAAAATGCATTAATGTGGCTGAATACTGTGCTTGGTAGACATTCCAAGCTGTCTGGTGAGGTAGAAGAACCTCCATTTTGCACACAAGGTAGTGGAGCTGAGGGAGGGGCAGGATAGCTGCCCAAGGTCACATGGCAGAAGGATAGAACCTTGGAGTCCAGCTTAGAAGTACATCCATAGGAAGAACTTTGGGAATTTAAATTCATAGATATAAAAAATCAATTCTTCCTGTTGAAAGGTTTCTTGTAAGAGGTGGAATGTTAACTAACCCTGAAGGACAGGTCGGAGTAAAGAAAGGAGACAGTTTTAATTTAATGAACAAGTCTGCCTTGCACTTGCTAACCCACCTCTTGGTTTTCACATTCAATTCTGGCTACCACATTTTTCAAAGGGCGTAGATCAACTGAGGCATATTTAAAGCAGTGGCTAGTAGCCCCTAGTACACCATGGATTATGTGGTTGATGACAGTCACAGGAGCAAAACATTCACATGGAAGTTTTAAGTTTCTTTCCAGGCTGTGACATAGATTATGTAAAAAATAAATTATGCTTAAAACCAGATGAAGTAGCATTAGTAATTTACCTTTTCTTTTCTTATTGATCACAAGAATGATTCTGTCGTAATATCATGGCTAAAATCCAATGATGCGGAGTCTAGAAACCAGGATATTGATGAAATCCAAATTACATTCCATGAGCTGAGCATCTTTAGCCTAGAGAAAAGAGTATTCAGGACAAGGGAGGGGATTTCACATATTTGGAAGAAATTAGTCTTGCCTTGTGAGACTCCAGGGTATACAGCTCAGATCATAGATTGAAGTTACAGGATTTGAAAAAAAAAAAAAAAAAAAAGACTCAGAATAAGGAAAACATCTTGAAGGTGGTATGGAGCTCTGGTAGTATAGTGGTTATGAATTGGGCTGCAAACTGCAAGGCCAGCAGTTCGAAACTACCAGCTGCTCTGTGGGAGAAAGATGAGGCTTTCTGCCTCTGTAAAGATTTACAGCCTCGGAAACCCTGTTCAGGGTCGCTATGGGTTGGAACCAACTTGACGGCACTTAACAACAACAATGAGAAGATGGAACTCTCTTAAGAGACAATGATCATTCCATTGTTGGGTCTTTTAAAGCAAGGTTGGGCAGCAATTTGTTATAGATATTGCTAATGGCAATCAACATCTGGATGAGGGGTTTGAGCAGATGTGTTTTCCTCTCAACTCTGGACTTTCAAAATGATTATTAATCTACAAAAACCTTTCATTGACTTCCCATTGTATGTCTGATACCAGACAGAGTACTAAGAACCTCATTAAAAACTGGTAAGTCAAAGTTTTAAAATCATTGGCTGGTAGGAATCTAGCCAGGTATTCTGTGTTCAAAATTCCAAAGCCCAAAAGTCCCTGGCTTCTAAAAAGATTACAAAGCAGACTGTAGTTTATTGATAGTATTTGAAAAACTGTCTTTGAAAAGGGAAATATTTTAAGAGCCATTGCATTAGAATAACGAAGTCCTTGAGAATAAAGGAGTCCTTGGTGTTTGTCGAAAGTTTACTTTTTCACCCAATAACAATCTTATGTTAAATAATTATTAAAGTAAAAATACTTATCTATTTGCTGTCTAAGGATTTATTATCTAAAACCAGGGGAACATAAAAACACTTTTAGAAAGAGAATTGAAGAATAAAAGAAAGTAGGTCAAGTCATCCAAGGTTGTTTCTCTTTTAGTGACATTTCTTGTTTATATTTGTGTCTAACTTTAAGCACCTGTATTGAACCTTTTATACTGTGATTTGTATTTGTTTTAAGTAATTTTTGACTTTCAAATGTTTATAGAAAATAAGGTGTTTTAACCACCAGATAGTACAATGGGCACCATAGGAAAAACATTTTTTAAAGCTTCCTTCTTTGAATTGGGTGAAGCTTACAGAGAAAATCAACCATTTCATAGTAAATACATTTTAATCATTTGGGGGTTTCCATCAAGCCAGTAAAAACAGTACACTCATTTCAATTACTTTTTGTCGACAATTGGATAACATTTTTCCACACAAGGCTAAATTTGATGAAATATTATGATTTATATAACCTATAAGAGACACTTGGAATAAAAAAACAATGAGGAAGGTCATTGGGTCTTAATGGCTGATGAAAATAAAAAACAAAAACAAAAATCTTGCTTCGCAGTACATATAGCAAAGCATTAGAAGAGAAAGGGTTTGGAGAATACTGTCCATTCCTGATATTACAATGCAATAGTTTATCTCTGTAATTCCAGTATTAAGCAGAGTACCTAGAGCACATTAGATATTTGGCAAATATTTTTGGTTAAATAAAATTTCCTGAAGAAAATCTAATTTTCAAATTTTTTTTTTTTTTTTAATTACTGAGATTATGTCTGTGTAACTGACTGAAAAGTGAAAATTCCAGTCATCATTTGGTTGTTATATATTTAGGCTGTCAAATCATTTACTTGACTGATGTTAATCCCATTAGAATTGACTGACTACTTTGGTTCAGTGTAGACAAAGCATGAGTCATATGTTGTAGTTCTTGTCAGTCAATAGTTGCATTTCCACGTATAACCAGTGTGACTTATGTTGGTCATATCAATCACAAGCATAAATCAAGACAGTCTAATAATTGGTACTTGGCCATTTTCTGACTGGAATGATGGCTCCCTCAGTCTGGTTGTTAGTGACACTTACCCAGTGATTGAATAACATTGGACAATTGACCAAAGAAGGGTCCTGTTTTGAAAATATCTTAAACTAGAATGGAACATGGATTTGATCAATGAACACGGGTCCATGTAGGAGTGGTGCCAATCTTAAAGCAGGACAAAGAAGGACTCTTCCCTAAGGAAAGCAGGACAAAGCTGGGATGAGGTAGGATACAAATAAATACATGAATATATATATATATTTTTAGGTTTTTAGTTGTGGTGGAGAGACTTTGTTGTTGTTGTTAAGTACCATGGAGTCATTTCCAACTCATAGTGCCTCTGTACAGGGTTTCCGAGACTGTAAATGTTTATGGAAGCAGAAAACCTCATCTTTCTCCCACCGAACAGCTGGTAGTTTCGAATTGCCGACCTTGAGGTTAGCAGCTGGATTTGTAACCATTAAGTGACAGACTTTAAGATGGTCCCTATGATCACTGCTTCCTGTTGTTCGTGCCCTTATACACTCTCTTCCCTTTGGGTATATTTTTAAGCAATAGAATCTGAGAAAGGCAATGTGATGTCATCCTGTAGTTAGTGGAATCAACTGGTTTGGTTCAGCATAGGCAAAGCATGAGTCATATGTTGGAGTTCTTGTCTGGAGTGTTCTTCTCCTTGCTGGTTTTGAAGGGAGCACATTGCCATGAGTTCTACAGCCACAAGAAATGAAATCTGCAAACATCCCAAGTGAGGCTGGAAGCAGATTTTTTCCCAAATAAACTTCCAAATGAGAACTTGACTCTGGCTTGATGACACTCTTGTGGAGACATAGTTAAGCCATGTTCAGACTCCAGACCTACAGACACAGAAAATATAAATGTGTGTTGTCTTAAACCGCTATGCTTGTGGTAACTTGTTACAGTGCATAAAAATATATATACACTAGCCATTGCTTTTACATAAGTTCTTGACTGATGGTCGTGGTCATGTGCCATGGAGTGGGTTCTGACTCATAATGACCCTGTAGAGGATTTCTGAAGCTGTAAATCTTTACAGGAGCAGAAAGCCTCATCTTTCTCCTGCAGAACAGCTGGTAGTTTCGAATTGCTGACCTTGAGGTTAGCAGCCTGACTCATAACCATTATATTACCAGAGCTCCTAAGTTCTTGACTACAGTGTTGTTATTCAAGTGATACACCCAGAATCAACTGGAAGATGCTGAAATCGTCTAACTCTTCTGAATGAGCATACATAATACTCACTTGTTCAAAGGAGGGGGAAGAAGAATAAAAAATAGATTTGGATTTCTATTTCTATTGTCAAACTAATTATTTGCGTGATTCAATTATTAATGAAGATATTTGTGTTTTGAAGAAAGTAACAATGATTTAATTTTCTCCCCTGGAGAAGGACATCATGCTTGGTAAAGGGGAGGGTCAGCGAAAAAGAGGAAGATCCCCAACGAGATGGATTGGCACAGGGGTAGTAGCAATGGGTTCCAGTGTAACAAGAATCGTGAGGATGGCGCAGGACCATTCTGTTGTGTATACTGTCGTTGTGAGTTGGAACCGACTCGATGGCACCTAACAACAACAGTGTTATTAAAGATATTCATAGATGTTCTATGAAATGAGAATTCTATGTTCATCTATGGTAAAAGAAAAGCAAGAAGGCTTATTAGATCCAGGAAGAACACACATCTTGCATTTGAAGAACAGACCCTAACTAAATGCTATTTATCCCAGTATTTTCTAATCTTATTTCTTTTTCTTGCAGAACACCGTTAATTCCTTATTTCTCTGCAAAAAACTTGGATACTATTTATAAGCTTTGTACGCCCTATCCAACCATGCCATATTTGAAGCAGATGCTGTGCAGTATGTATACATTTAGAGTGGCTCATACATAGCAGGTAATGTCATGGAAACTTCGTAGCCATGTCCAAACACCTGAGGGAATGAGTTACTGGGCCTGGGGGCTCAGGACCATTGTCTTGAGGGCATCAAGGTCAATTAGCATAACATAGTCCACAAAGATAATGTTCTACATCCTACCCCAATATTTACTTGAAAGCTTGTGAGTCGCCATCGAAGGTGCAACTAATCATTTTTTGTAGTCCAAAGCAGAGTGTAGAAAATCAAAGACACATGGAAATGATTAGTCCCAAAGACTAATGGACCATGAGAACCTCAGCCCATAAAACCCATAGACCAGAAGAATTACATGGTGCTTGGCTACTGTTATCAACCACTCTGAAAGGGATAACAATGGATGGTCCTAGATAGAGTGGGGGAAATGTTGACTAAAACTCAAAATAATAAAAAAAGACCAGGCTTACTGGTCTAATAGAGGAGAGATTTTGGCTGTAACTCACCTTTCAAGCCTATAACTGAACTCACCCCCATGGTTCAACTTTTAACCAAACTATGTGGTGGTGGTGGTGTGCCGTGGAGTCAGTTCCAACTCATAGCTACCCTGCGTAGGATTTCTGAGGCTGTAAATCTTTACAGGAGCAGAAGGTCTCATCTTTCTCTTACCGAATGGCTGGTAGTTTCAAACTGCTGACCTTCAGGTTAGCAGACCACCTCGTAACCACAATGCTACCAGAGCTCCTTAACCAACTTATTGTTGTAGTTAGGTGCCATCAAGTTGCTATTGGCTCACAGTGACACACAACAGAACAAAACACTGCCAGTTCGGCACCAAACTCACAATCTTTGCTACATTTGAGCCCATTGCTGCTGCCATTGGAAGACCATCTCTCTAGGGTCTTCCTTTTTTCTCTTCGACCCTCCACTTTACCAACCATGATATCCTTCTCCAAGGATTGGTCCCTCCTGATAACATATCTTGAAGTATGAGAGACGGAGTCTGGCCATCCTGACTTCCAAAGAGCACTATGGCTGCACTTCTTCCAACACAGATTGGTTTGTTCTTTTGGCAGCCATGGTACTTTCTATATTTTCCTCAAACACAATAACTCAAATACACCAATTCTTCTACGGTTTTCCTTATTCACTGTCCAACTTTCTCATGCATATGAGGTTATTGAAACTATCATGGCTTGGCTCAGGCACACACCTTAGTCCTCAAGCTGACATCTTTGCTCTTCAACACTTTAAAAAGTTCTTTTGCAGCAGATTTGCCTAATGCAATTCATCGTTTGATTTCTTGATTGCTGCTTCCATGAGTGTTGATGCTTATCCAAGCAAAATGAAGTCTTTGACAACTTCAATCTCCTCTCTTATCTATATGGATGTTGTTTATTGGTCCATTGGTGTGGATTTTTGCTTTCTTTACATTGAGGTGCAACCCATACTGAAAGCTGAGACCTTTGATCTTCATCAATGGGTATTTTAAATCTTCTTCACTTTCAGCAAGCATGGTTGTATCATCTGCATAATGCACATTGTTAATGAGTCTTCCTCCAATCCTGATGCTATGTTTGTCTTCATATAACCTAGCTTCTCAGCTTATTTGTTCAGCATACAGGTTGAATAAGTAAGCTGAAAGAATACAATGCAGAAGCACACCTTTCCTAATTTTAAACCATTCTGTGTTCCCTTGTTTTGTCCAAACAACTGCCTCTTGGTCCATGTACAGATTTCTCATGTGCACAATTAAGTGTTACAGAATACTCATACCTCGCAATGTTGTCCATAGCTTGTCATGATCCACACAATCAAAAGCCTTTGCATAGTCAATAAAACACAGATAAACATCTTTCTGGTATTCTCTGCTTTCAGACAAGATCCATCTGACATCAGCAATGATGTCCCTCATTACACGGCCTCATTTGAATCCAGCTTGAACCTCTGGAAGTTCTCTGTCAATGTATGGTTGCAGATGTTTTTGCATTATCTTTAGTAAAACTTTACTTGCATGGTATATCAATGATATTGACCAGTTATTTATGTATTCATTGGGTCAATTCTCTTTGGAATGGACACAAATATGGATCTCTTCCAGTCAGTTGGCCAGGTAAGTGTGTTCCAAATTTCTTGGCACAGATGAGTGAGTACCTCCAGTACTATATCACTTTGTTGAAAGATTTCAATTTTTAGTCCATCAATTTCTGATGCCTTGTTCCTTTCCAATTCCTTCAATGCACCTTGGATTTCTTCCTTCAGTATCATCGGCTGTAGATCATATGCTACCTCTTGAAATGGTTGAACATCAACCATTTCTTTTTTTAGTACAATAACTCTGTATATTCCTTCCATATTGTTTGTTGCTTTCTTTGTCATTCAGTACTTTGCCCATGTTGCTGTTAAGTGCCATTGAGTTGGTTTCAACCAATTGAAACCCTGTATAGGGTTTCTGAGGAACAACTGGTGATCTTTAACTGCCGATCTTGCACTTCAAATGGACTTTTTAGCCCAGCACACTTACCTATGGCATTACACCAGGACTAGAATCCTTCAATACTGCAAGTCAAGGTTTGAATTTTTTCATCAGTTCCCTCAGCTTGAGAAATGCCACATGTGTTCTTCCCTTTTGGGAAGAACCAAATTATAGACAGGTGTATAATGTGAACAATGACACCAGGGAGGTACTCACTCATTAGAAGGATCAACCATAGGAGGTCAAAAGGGCAGCATTTACTCAGGCATAATAGGTAAGAAGGAGGGATGGAAACGGGGATTACAGGGAAGAAATGGGAGCAGTGCCTTTATATTGTAGGGATTGCAATCAATGTCACAAAACAAAAGATGTATGAATTATTGAATGGAAAACTAATTTGCCCTGTAGCTTTTCATTCAAATCCAAATAAAAAGTTAAAAACAAACAAACAAATAGCCCTTGGAGTGGCTTCCTTAAAACTGAAGGCTATTCAAAAAATACCACAGAATTCACTGATAGCTTTATCTTTTTATGAGTTGTCACAAAACCTGAATAGAGAAGATGCTTAGATTAAGGCAGATGATAAAGAAATGCCTTGTTAAAGCAAAACCCTGGAGTCTTCAGCTATATTAAAGAGGAGTATTCTCGGAAGTCAAATTTATTCAAATTGTAACCTAGTTATTTACATTCACTGAATCACTGATCCAAACATAACATTGTATGACTTACTCTTTGGTCAAAATTGATTTCAAACTGTTGATTTGGAGGTCTGACATTTGCAAGACCAAAGGATCGCTTAGTAGAAGTCCATATTTAATCTTGTGGGAGAGGTGCGGCTTGATGGCAGATTAGAAAGAAGTGCTGTGAGACCTTCACCAGTAATAACACAGAATATCAAATGAAGCAGGTTCAGGGGACAGCCCCAGAACTCTGAACTACATGTTGTTGTTGTTGTTGTTAGGTGCCATCGAGTTGGTGCTGACTCATAGCAACCTTATACACAGCAGAACGAAACACTGCCTGATCCTGGGCCAATCTCACTACTGTTGCCAGGCTTGAGTCCATCAATGCCGCTACTTGGCCAATCCATCTCATTGAGGATCTTTCTCTTTTTCTCCGACCCTCCACCTTACCAAACATGATATCCTTCTCCAGTGATTGGTCCATCCTGACAATACATCTGAAGTATGAGAGATGAAGTTTGGCCATCTTGGCCTCCAAGAAGCACTCTGGGTGCACTTCTTCCAAAACGCATCTATTAGTTCTTTTGGCAGCCCATGGCACTTTCTATAATCTCCTCCAATACTATAACTCAAAAGCATCTTTTCTTCTACGGTCTTCCTTACTCACTGTCCAGCTTTTGCATGCATATGAGGTTATTGAACATACCATGGCTTGGGTCAGGGGCACCTTAGTCCTCAAGCTGACATCTTTGCTCTTCAACACTTTCAAAAGATCTTGTGCAGCCAATTTGCCTAATGCAATACA
>NW_006408522.1:10542726-10544496 GCF_000296735.1 Chrysochloris asiatica
AATGCTCCACAGAGGAGTTGAGAAAAACAAGGAAGAAGTCAGAAAGGCACTACAGGAACAGTCAAATAAGATAGAAATGTCATTGGAAACAATTTAAAACCTGTTAAAAGAGGTCCAAATGATTAATAATAAAATACCAGAAATGGGCAAATCACTGAAAGGGCAAAGGAGTAGAATTGAAGAGATGGAAGACAGAACCAATGACCTGGAAGACAAATCTCTCAATACTGCTAAGATAGAAGAGCGTGGAGACAAAAAGATAAAAAATCTGAAGAAGGTAGAAGTGCATGTCAATTGTGTGCTCAGGGTAAGTAGCATTTCCTGCGATTACTGAACGTGTTTGTGGAGTAGGGTGGTGGTGAATAATACTTTAGTTTTATGGCCTGAACTGGGGACTCCAACTGCTTTATAAGTACATTAAACATGAGACGACAACAACATAAAAAGATTAAAAAATATTTTAAAAGTATTTTAAATCTCCAATTTGGGATGGAAAGTGATTTCTGGTACTCCCTAGGGCTACTTCTTCAACCTACAACGAACACTGCTTTATAATCTAATATAATCTTGAAGAGATGTAGTTCTGTTTAACAGGAATTCTGGTTATTTCATTCCAAGAATTTGGGAGCTGATATGTGCTTTCAGATGGGAATGGCAAGGTAGCTACTGGGCAGGTAGAAATAACTGGGAAAGGAACACAGACAATCACCTTAAAAAATGGTTTTGATGGAGGAATGAAATTAGCATATTAATTAAGATCTTCATATCCAGTAATGATCTCATTTGCTTATATAAACACATGACAAGAATATTGGGATAAATATCTTAGACCCTTTTCATTTGGTATATTGAGTGACATTTTGTAAAATATAGGAATGGCTATTGCATAGTTCTGGAAGCTTAAGCCAAATGTTCTGTTCCCAGTCTCTGTGTCTGTTTCCATGTGTTAATACTCCCTTGTTTGCCCACTTTTTCTCATCTATAAAACAGGGGACTGTGACCGGGGGACTGGTTATAATGTTACTTGATAAACCTTCGTAAAGCAATGTGCTGTTGCGAGTAATGGGCCCCATTCATTATTAGCCCAGTTGATTTTCATTTACACTTGGCTCTAACAATTAGCTTGAGCAGGTGTGAAGGTGATGGAGGGGCTGGGACGCCCAGAGGTCAGCCTTGGCTGGATGTGATAAATTAACCATTATTATCAGCGGTGAAAGTGGTTCTTTACGCTTGTCAGCAGCAAACAAAGGAACAACACATCTCACATAAACTCACTGTTCAGAGCTGGGTTTGTTGGGTTTTCTTTAAGGCCTTACAGACAGATGAGAGAAAGGTCAAGAATCAATATAGGTGGATGTGAGAGTGCCATGGAGGGGATGTTTTGGTTGTTGAAAGGACACCTGAATGTGTTATTCTAGTTTGTTTGGTGATGCACACCCATTTCAATGTGCAACTGCCATCAAGCTCTGTCGGTGACGGGGGGAGGAGGATCCACTTGTACTTAGAGTGAAGTTGTTTGTACACCAACAAACAGACTCTTATTTCACTGGGTATAGTGAAATAATGCTCACTTCCATGCACTGAAAAACCTACCCCACTACCATCAAGTACATACCAACTCATAGTGACCCTACGAGTCTGAATAGAACTGCCACATAGGGTTTCTCAGACTGTAAATCTTTATGGAAGTAGGCTGCCTCATCTTTTGCCTGTGGAGTAGCAGGTGGGTTAGAACTGCTGAACTTTTAATTAGTAGCCCAATGCTTAACC
>NW_006408522.1:10545431-10547194 GCF_000296735.1 Chrysochloris asiatica
GCCTTGTTCTTTGACAATGCCTTCAAGTGCACCTTGGGCTTCTTTCTTCAGCATCATTGGCTCTTGATTATGCTACCTCTTGAAATGGTTGAACATCAACCATTTCTTTTTGGTACAGTGACTCTGTGTATATATTCCATCATCTTTTGATGCTTTCTGCATTGTTCAATATTTTGCCCATAGAATCCTTCAATATTTCAAGTCAAGGCTTGAATTTTTTTCTTCAGTTACCTTAGTTTGAGAAATGCTGAGTGTGTTCTTCCCTTGTGGTATTCTAACTCCAGGTCTTTGCACATTCTCTCATAATATTTGACTTTGTGTTCTCAGCTGCCCTTTGAAATTTTATATTTAGTTATTTTACCTTCTCATTTCTTCTATTTGCTTTAGCATCTCTATGCTGGAGAGCAAATTTCAGAGTCTCTTCTACATCCATTTTGGTCTTAGACTTTTTTTATCATCTTCTTACTGATCTTTTGCTTTCTTCCAGTATGATGCTCTTGATGCCATCCCCAAGCTATTCTAATCTTCATCATAACTGGCTTTAGTGGCTTGGTGGGTCAGTTTAACTAATAGTGCTGTTAACTGCTCTTCCTTGTAGGCATATGGATGTTATCCTATCACAGACAGCCTTGTACTTCAAGACAGATCTTCTTTTGGAAGATGAATGTGACACGATTCCTTTTCAATTCATCATTCCTGGCATGGTATACCATGTGATTGTCATATTCAATGACCAATACCCATCTATTTCAGCTCACTAATGCCTAGGATGTTGATGTTTATACGTTCACTTTAATTTTTGACAATTTCTAATTTTCCTAGATTCTTACTTCATACATTCCACATTCTGATTATTAATGGATGTTTACAGCTGTTTCGCTTCATTTTCAGTTGTACCCCATTAGAAAATGAAGGCCCCGAAGGCTTTACTCCATTTGCTTCATCACGGCCAGTGGTATTTTTAGGAGGCAGTTCTTCCCCAGTTGTATTTGGAGTGCCTTCCAACCCGAGGAGCTAATCCTCAGGCACTATACTGGACAACATTCTGGTACTCTTCATAATGCTTCAATATTCTGGTACTGGCAGTGATTGTTAATCACAAGGTGTTCAGTGATGAAATATTCAGAAGTAGTCCTTCTCTCCTTCTTTGTTTGTCTTTATCTGGAAGCTCAGCTGAAATCTGTCCACTGTGGGTGACTCTGCTGGTATTTAAAATACCTGTGGTATAACGTTCAGCATCACAGCAACATGCAAGCCACCACAGCACGTATTTAAAATTATGGTGTAGGTGTTCCAGACAATAATTTTTTTTTTTTTTTTTAATGGTAGGAAAAAGTCATCACTTTTTCAAGGCTAAATAAGAATTTGACAGGGTGAGAAAAACGTTAACCTGACCCAAACATTCCAAGGCAGGAGCTCTGTTTCATGTTTTATGAAGATGCATAGCCTTAGAAAATCAATCATTTCCATTATTTTTCTATGCTACTAAATGGAAGAAAGGTTGAAGCTGTGAGGCTTCATTTTGCTTGGATTCACAATCAAGACTAACAGAAGAAGCAGTCAGGAAATCAAGAACCATATTGCATGAGGTAATCTACTTCAAAAGACCTCTTTTGAGTATTAAGGAGCAAAGATGTCAGTTTGAGGACTAAGATGTGTCTTAACGAAGCCATGGTTTTTTTCTTTTCCTTTTATTTTATTTATTTATTTATTTATGTGTCTTAACGAAGCCATGGTTTTTTTCTTTTCCTTTTATTTTATTT
>NW_006408522.1:10548159-10551366 GCF_000296735.1 Chrysochloris asiatica
TCTGGATATATTGGGTCTTATTTCCCTTAAGCGGTCTTCCTTTCTCTAAAGCATTTAGTCTGTATTGTGAACCTTTGTCTATTTACTCTTGGATCATATGAGTGAGACTAATATCCCTAGACATTTGATTTACATAAGCCATGGTTTCTTCAATTACCTCTTATGCAAGTGAAAGTTGGACAGTGAACAAGGAGGAATATAGAAGAATTGATGCATTAATTATAATGTTGGAGAAGAATATTGAAAGTATCGTGGACTGCCAGCAGGACAAACAAGTCTGTCTTGGAAGAAGTACAGCAAGAATGCTCTTTAGAATCAAGGATGGTGAGACTTAGTCTCTTGTTTTTTGGACATGTTGTCAGGAGGGACTAGTCCCTAGAGAAAAACATCATGCTTGGTCAAGTAGAGGGTCAGCAAAAAGAGAAAGACTTCCAACAAGATGGATTGACAAGGTGGCAGCAACAAGGGATATGAGGATGGTATAGGACCAGGCAGTGTCTAGTTCTTTTGTGAACAGGCTTGCTATGAGTTGTTGGAACCCATTCGATGGTACCTAACAACAACAGTGTATAAATTTTCATTTTGACTTCAGTTTACATGCTGTACATTTAGCTAATACTTATGAAAGACTTAATTATACTTTCCAAAACCATACCAGACCAAAGCCATTGCAGCTTGGTTGATTCTTATTCATAGCAACTGTATGAAACAATTTAGAACTACTTGCCCCATGTGGTTTCCAAGGCTGCAATCTTTATCGACGCTGACTCTGCCACACTTTTTCTCTGTGGAGGACTAGTAGCTTTGAACTGCTGACTTTTGGGTTAGCAGCAGCATGCTTTGACCACTGCACCACAAGACCCTTTAATTATGCTTTAAAAAATTTATAGCTTGATTGAAACTAGACAAGTTATGGTCTTTCTGTAGATGCCTTTGAGATGAAGAAGGTTTCCTTCTCTGATAGCAAATGTAAAGGTGGCAAACAAAAGTTAGGCTCAGTATATACTATGTGAGTGAATGAAGCAGATTATAAGTATTCTCAAGACCATTAAATAACTTTTCATATATAAAAGAATATAGTCATATAAATAATTCTGGTCTGTTTCCTACATTAAGTCTCCTAAGGCTTATTGGACGATATAATTAGTTTCCTATGAGCTATGAGTTACTATATATAATATGAGAAAAATAATAGAAGAGAATTAAAAAAAAAAAATCTGTAGTGAAGTTCTTGCTAATTCCACATCAATAAGGCTTCGTTGTCTATCTAGTTGCTTCCCAGGCCTCTTATCTGAGATCTGCTAGTGGGAGTAGTGAGGAGTGCTCAAGGGCAAATATAAGAAATCGTATCTTGGAGTATATGCTGCAGCCACGCAAGAACAAGCAAATCATCATGAGGAAGAAATGACTGAAGTCAAAATATGGAGGCAGAGGAGAGGTTGTTGTGCTGCCCAGAATATTAAGAGGCAGAAGTTGCTTGGCCTTTTATAAGAAATAGAAAAGTATCTTCAATATATCTTTTGGAAGGTCTGTTATACCTGTGTTATGCATTAAATCGGATCCCCCAAAAGCTATGTTGGAGTCTATCCTCTATACCTGTGGATGTGATCTTGTTTCAAATAGAATAGAATCTTTCAAATGGAATCTTTTGTTGAAAATGTTATCAGTAAACAAGGTCATGCAGGAGTAGGGGGAGTTGTCTAATTTCTTCTGAGTGGTATCTTATGAAAGGGGAGAACAGACCTAGAGACAGAAAAACACACAGGGAGAGGGCATCATGAGAAGATATATTTACAAATAGCAAAGAAGAAAGGCATGGAATAGTTCCTTCCCTAGAAGGAATTGACATGATGAATACCCTGATTTGGACTACTAGCATTTACTTTCTGTTCTTTAAAAAAAAGAGAAAATTGTTCTTGGTCTGAATAAGAAGAAAATGCTTTATGTTGTAGAAATATATTTGGCACAATGTGCTAGACGAACAGGGGACGGGAGATACTGCAGGCAAGTGGGATGTGACCATGGCTTCCAAGCATTTTGGACTATTTTTATTTGGCAACCCAGTTGGCATTGGGCAATTCCCCATACCTGAAACAAGAATATCACACAGTACTTACTTTAAATGTGTAATGTACGTATGTTTTCTACTATATTTGATTCTATTTCATTTATAAGATGTTGGCTATGACCCACTAACTTGATTCAATAACTTTTAAATTATTACAGCTTATAGTTTGTAAAACACGGAGTGGGACGATGCAATGAAAATGATCTAAAAGTTACTTCTGTGCTTTCCTCTTTTGCCTTTCCAGGTAGTGATGTTTGTGCTCAGGGCATCTAACTTGGGGATGATTGGAATTTATTTTAGAAGAAAAGGAAAGAGAATAATCAAGGAAACATTCTGATTCTTACTTTCAAACATAGAAATATATAGAAAGACAATGAACATTTATAACAGACCATTGTTTGGAATATGAATTAACTAAATTCACTTTAAGAGGGCCAGCCTGGAAAAAAAAAAAAGGGAGAAATCCTATCCTTTTTTAGAATAGGTGAATTGTGAGAAGAAAGACCTGAAAATAAGAAGATGAAAAGATGTTTGCACCCATATGTTGCATAGGTTTTGTTGTTGTTGCTGTTAAGTGCTGTCGAGTTGGTTTCAACTCGTAACAACCTTGTATAGAGTTTCTGAGGAGAGACTGGTGAGTTTAAACTGGCAACCTTGCAGTTCAAACCAGCCTTGTGGTCTAATGCATTCCCTTACAGTGCCACACCAGACTCCTTACAGAGGCTGTTGCTTTATGTACCATTGAGTCAGTTCTGACCCATAGCAATCCTATATAGGGTTTCTAAGGAACAGCTGATGGGTTTGAACTCCTGACCTTGTGGTTCGTTGTCCAGCACTGATCCTACAATGCCAGACAAAAAGGCTCATGAAACATTAAAGCCAAAGGTACTCTCCCAACTTCACCCTCCTAACCTAATTCCAATTGAAGACTTTAGATGATGTCATTTTAAAGGTTTCATCACACCAACTTGGGGTGCAGTCCCATTAAATAAAGTGGGGTATGCAACATGGTCAGACAGAGGGTGGGTGTGAAATTTCTCTTTCCCTAGTTCCTTAGTTTTCCTTGGTCACCTAGTAGCTGGGGTCTTGCCCGAGAGTCTGGGTTTTCTAGAGTAGCAAAACCAATGAAACATATATAT
>NW_006408522.1:10551466-10561725 GCF_000296735.1 Chrysochloris asiatica
TAATCACTAGATGTCTTTGGCTGGGTTCTCTAGAGAAGACAAGCCAATGAAACTTACATATGTATATAAAAATAAAGAGAAATTTACATCAAGGATATAGCTCAATTATAGAGTCCCAGGTTCCCTGCAGAAGAGAACAAACTTTTTCTGCATGTTCATTATAAAGAAATATTCTTTCAATTGATTGCTGATCATATCCAATCATCAGAGTTAATTATGCTTGTATTAGGCTTGATCACCATGGGGATAACCACATATCAACTGCCAAACCACTGGGAATCCTAGCCCAGTCAAGTTGACATAAAACCCTACCTGTCATAGTCACTCAAGATGATGCCAGTGTCTTTGTATCCAGGACCGCATAACAGACTCCTACCATCTATAACTCCAGGACTGAGATGAGCCAGAGATCATCATGAGGAGCATTGCTCAAACCAAGAGAATGGAGCACAGATTCACTATTTCATGAATGTTAGCATTAAGGCTGGCAGAACAATCCGTAGTTAGGTGGACGATGGATGTTGTCTAGAAGTGTCAGCCAGCACATGCTCAAAGACTTATTTGTGGCTGGGGACCTTTTATCTGAAGTTCACCAGCATGTGTAAGACACTGGCCTCTCTCTACGGCCAGATGCTCTCTTAAAGAAAGAAGCAGGGAGAAATGAAGACTTCTCATAGGACATATATTTTATACTGGGGCTGGATAAACAATGAAATCAGATATAGATTTAAACTAAAATTTAGACATTTGGCTAGTTTCCTTCACTATGAGTTGGGATCGACTTGAGAGCACTTAACAACCACAATAAAAAGCAGTGGAGGGGAGCTTGTGAAGGAAACAACATCAGCTATGGCGGTGGTAGTAGTTGTGTGCTGTGGAGTTGGTTCCAACTCATAGCAATCCTGAATAGGGTTTCCAAAGCTATAAATCTTTATGGGACAGAAAGCCTCATCTTTCTCCTGTGGAACCGCTGGTAGTTTTGAACCACTGACCATGAGATTAACAGCCTGACTAAACCACTACGCTACCAGAGCTCCTAAACACAGCTATAGAGCTACATTTTCTCTCCACTTCCAAATTGCTGTAGCAAGCTAAACTTGCAGCTCTATGAGTGTTATGCAGACGATTGAAATAAATGTCAATTAGCCAACTTCCTAAATTTAAACAGTAAATGGACTCCTTTCATTTCTTGGGTGGTTTGGAACCTCGGTTATTAGTACTATTCACTAATTCTGTTATGCTATTCCTGTGTAACTGACACAGTGGTTGGCGGTGGTTGTGTGCTATAGAGTCAGTTCTGACTTATAATGACTCTGTATAGGGTTTCTGAGGATGTAAATCTTTATGGGAGCAGAGAGCCTTATCTTTCTCCTGTGGAGTGGCTAGTATTCAAACTGTTGACCCTGTGGTTAGTAGCCCAACTGTAACCCACTATGCTACCAGTGCTACTTGAATTGTATGTTGTTCTTAAGTGCTGGTCAAGTCAGTTCTAACTCATAGTGACCTTGTATAAGGTTTCCAAGGAGCAGCTGGTGGGTTTGAACTGCCAACCTTGTAGTTCGAAGTCCAGTGCTGATCCTACAGCACCACATCATAGTGAGTATATTTAATGAGCTGATATTTTGTAGTACAGGTAAGTAAATGTCATGGCAACACTTAAATTCTGTTCTACATATTTTGAAGGCAAGAGATTCACTGTTGAATAAATGTTATATGGCTTAATTATGAAGCCAGTTTAGAAGTAAGAACGGCAATGAAGAGCTTTTGACAAAACACCGTAAAAAGAAAAGGCAAAACAGAACTCTGTCAGGTAGTTATTTTATTCTTTGAAAATTAAGTTGAGGAAAATTTTACAAAATAAAACAACTTTCAGAAGGAAATCAGGGTAAGTATAGGTTTTTAAAAATGCACTATAGTGGATTTGCTCTATAGTTTAAAAGAGAAAAACAACTACTGTCAGTGACTAGCTTTAGTTCTTGAAGTACCTCAAGGCACTTGGGAACTCTTCCTTTGCAAAGGGCACTAAAAGTTGATTTGTTTGATAAAAAGTAGATTGGGGCATGGGGAATAATGAGGTCAGACAGTGTGTGCTAATTAGAAGTTGAGTGAACAAGGCAATAGAGATGAAGTTTTATTAAATTTCATAGCAAATAGCTGTGGTGTAGATAATTATCCAGTAACTAAGAGAAGCATTTTTATTTGCATCATTTTCATGTCTTTCCAGTGGTTACGTTCTCAAAAGCTTTCTTAATGAGCAGGTAAGAGTTGGCTTTCAAAATTTAATCTGAGCTGGTGGAGACTGAGGGAGATGAACTCTCAGCAGTTGCTCTGTTACTAGTTGGGAGGTGGGTCCTCTCAGCATTCTCAGTTGTTCAAAATGGGATTTAAGTAGCAAAGCTTTTGCATTCAATCCCAAAAGGGTCAGTCAACTTTGACATGAAACAAAAATTACCTCCTGGAATCCGTGTGTCTCCCCTCTCTTCAAACCTCTTGGAATCAAATCAAATTCATCAGTGAGCAGAAGAGGAAAGATGAAACAAGATGGGGAAGTGGTATCAGAATCCCTTGAAAAGCAAATCAAATTACATTTGTTCACTACTACAGGCAGCCTCAAATATAGAAACATTGATGGTAGATAATTTGCTAGCCACCAATACATATGTTTAAAAGATTTAATTCAACTAACAGTGCCTTTTAACATTTCTTACTTTAAAGACTTTTATATAGAGATATAGATGTATATGTAGTATTGAAATAACATAGGTCTTTGTGACTATTCCATTCTGATAAATCCCAGGGTAACAGACACCAAGACTGCAGATGGAAAAATGTAAAGACAAAAATAATCCAATTGTGGTACTGTCATTATAACAGTACTTAAATTGCACTGATCTATCAAAACTTTCAGCTTCATATCTCACGTATAGACACTAGAGATGAATGAAATTCAAGAAATAATCCACTGTGGAATTTACACATCTAGAAATTATCTCAGGGAGCCTGTTTTAAATGACTTTTTTCTAAAGCACTAATTTCTCTTGTTCCTATGAAATCACTTGATGGATATTATCTACCAGCAAGTTGGTGTCGGGAAGTCTCCAGAGAACTACTTAACATCTGGTTCAAAATAATTGTATTTCGGGTGTGGACAGTTCAGTCAATTGCTTGGTTTCACCAGCAGTTAGTACATTTTAATCCTGGTAATTTTAAAGTCCACTGAGGTTTGGCATTTACAGATTTTAATCGTATCTATGGTGTGGCGATGTGGGTTAATGCGCTGGACTATAAGGTCGGTTCCAACAGCAAGGTCGGTGGTCAATCTCACCAGCTGCTCCTCAGAAACTCTATACAGGGTGGGTATGAATCAAAACAGACTCGAGGCACTTAACAGTAACAACAACGTACCCTATAATTTACAACTTCATTGTACAGTGTCTGATTTCTGCTAATTGCTTCAGGTGAGTTCTCCTGCATCTAGCAAGATTGTCCTTTCAGCGCCATGAGGGCAGAGGTCAAATCTTATTATACTTTTGTGTGCCCCACACTTCCTAGTAAAATGCTTTAATCTTCAAGGTTTCCAAAGAGGCAAAACTCACTGCCACCTTATAGGTGTTGTTACTAGAGTTCCAGTTCATACATACACGAGTTTATTCAAATCTCTCTGCAATCAGAGAATGACTGCAAACAAGTTCTCTAATAGTCTTTCTTGTCTGAGTCTCATTGTTAAATTTCGTAGAATCAGTTCCGACTGACAGCGACCGTCCGTAGGGTTTCTGAATCTGTAAATCTTTGTGGGAGTAGAAAGTCTCTTCTTTTTCCAGAGGAACAACTGGTAGACTCGAACCACCGACCTGGTACTTCACAGTCCAGTGTTCTAGAGCCACCGCACTCTAGCCTTGTTGTTATTGTTTAGTGCCGTGGGTCCATTACGACTCACGTTGTTGTTATGTGCCGTGGAGTCGATTCCGACTCATAATGACCCTGTACAGGGTTTTAGAGGCTGTAAATCTTTACGGGAGCAGAAAGCCTCATCTTTCTCCCGCGGAACAGCTGGTAGTTTCGAACTGCTGACCTTGCTGTTCGCAGCCCGATTCGTAACCACTACGCTACCAGAGCTCCTTATTCCAACTCATAGTGACCCTGTATAGAGTCTGCGAGAAGCAGCTGGTGGGTTTGAACTGCTGATCTTCAGGTTAGCAGTCTAGTGCTTCTCCTACAGCGCCACACCAGGACTCCCTAGTCTCGTTTGTTGTTGTAGTTGTGTAAGTGCTGTAGAGTCTGTCTCAACTCATAGCGACCGTGTATAGGGTTTCCGAGGAGAGGCTAGTGGGTTTAAACCACAACACCTTGGGGTCCAGTGCTTATCCTACAGAGCCACGTTGTTGTTGTCGCTCCTGTTAAATGCCCTTGAGAGGTTCCAACTCATACCGACCGTGTATTCGCTGTATTTTCCTGTTTCTGAGGAGCGACTGGTGAGCTTGCACTGCCGACCTTGCAGTTCAAAATGACCTTGCAGTCCAGCGTCTTAATCCACAGCACTACTTAGTGAACCTTAACAAGCAAAACAAAACAAAACAACCCATCAAAACAGTAATGGGGGGGGGCAATATGCTGGGCCATTTAAATTCAAGACTGAGAGGTCAGTGCAGAAGGTTATAAGGACTGGTTGTTGAGATTCAAAGGGGTCATTTTGATAGATTTTCTCAAAGGACACAGGAAGATCACAGGGGATAATTAGGAAAACTTTTAAAGGGATTTGAAAACTGCACTAGTGAGAAAAAGGCCAAGAAAATTGCACGGAGAAATCATTTTTTTCCATTAGGACAATGCACCTGCTCATTCTTCAAGGGTAGCAAGGGCTGTCTTTTGTTGGGAAACCTTACCCTATCCACCCTACAGCCCCTTCAGACTTCTTTGTTTTCCCAAGACTCAGAGAACATTTTAAAGGAGTACAATTTGAGTCCCTTGAGGATGCCAAAACTGCCGCCTTGAAGTGGTGTAAATTGAAGAGTACGGCACTTTTCAGGGAAGGGTTAGAGAGATAAAAACACGGTGTTTAGAAAGGTATAGAACTAGATGGAGGTTATGCTAAGAAACCGTTTCACAGTTTGAAATTTTTGTTTAATAAAGGTTTCTCTGATTCTGTAACAATCTATTTTGGCTTGATTATCCTAAGTCTTTCCTCTATGGACAGTGAGATCCATATTAGACAATGTTTTACTTGTCAAACATTAAAACTCAAGAGGAGAAGGAAAGTCTATCGTATCTATTGATCCATATTTTTTCATTATGTTCTTTCTTGCTTGCTGATGTTCCAAGATTCTTTTTTTTATTTATTTTAATTTCTTTTATGTTTCTGTTGTTGTTTGCACCAAGTTTAATTTTAAAAGTATTGTGAATTAGATAAAGGTCTATAGAGCAGACTTGCTTTCCATTCAACAACTCATATACATTTTGTTTCATCTCATTAATTGTAATCCCTTCCATGTAACTAACAAGACTGTTCCATATCTTCCCTGCATTTCCCATGCCAATTTCTCCTTGTTTCCTAACCTTTCTGAATTTTGTCCTTGGGTAAATGCTGCTTCTTAAAAAATATTCTCAAATAGTTGATGATTCTAAGATGGGCATACCTCACTAGTGTAATTATTATTCCTCTTATAGATTTCATTTAATCATTTTCTTAGGGTAGGCCTGCTGGTAACAAATGTCCATATTTTTGTTTTGTCTGAGAATTTATTTCCTCTTCATTTCTGAATGTTAGTGTTTCCAGATAAAGAATTTGGATTTGAAATTTCTTTTCTTTCAGTTCTTGAAAAAATATTGTGCCGGTTTCTGCAGTACAATATCAAAACCTCCCTGTTTTCTGAGAAACATTCTACTTTAATATTGTTTTTGTACAATTGTTTATTCCCTTAAAGATATCTATCACTTTCATCTCACTGTTGTCTAAATTTTTCTGTCTTTAGTTTACTGAAGTTTCATTATGATGTGTCTTTTCATGGACTTTTGGGGGGTTTATTATGTTTGGGGAGTCCTGGTGTGGCACTGTGGGTTAATGTACTGGACTGCAAAGTCAGCTTGAACCACAGGATTGGTGGTTCAAGCTCACCAGCTGCTCCTCAGAAACTCTGTACAGGGTCGCTATGGGTTGGAACCGACTTAACAGCACTTCACAACAACGATTCGGTTTGAGTTTGCTCAGCTTCTTGAATCTGTAGGTTTGTGTCTTTGGCCAAATTTGTAAAACTTTCAGTCATTATTACTTTAAGTACCTTTTCAACTCTTTCTTCTCTTCTTCTGAGACTATAATGGAGAGAATATTAAAGTGTTTTTGATGCCTAACTGGTCCTCGAAGTTCTGTTATTGGATGGAGGTATATATCCAATGAATGTTTTTTTCAGCCTATGCTCTCTCTGTTGTTCAGAGTGGGTGATTTATAGCTTCAAGTTCAATGATTCTTCCTTCAAGTCCCTCCATTCGGCTACTGAGTCCATCCACAGGTCACTGAGGCTCTGTTTGGTTTTCTTCATTCTTTTTCTCTGTGTTCTTCAGATTAGAAAATTCCATAGAGTTATCTTCCAGTTTACTGATTTTTGATTCTGTGAGCTCATATCTGCTCTTGCACCCATATAGGGACTTTTTCATTTTGTTCATTGTACCTTTAAGCTCTAGAATTTTCTATTTGTTTATTGATAATCTTACTTGCTGAGAATCACTGTCATCTTATTTTCTTAGGTTTCCTTCAGTTCTATCGATACATTCATATTAGCTGTTTAAGAACTTTAAGACAGCTTCTATTGATTGCTTTTTACCCTGGTTATGAGTAACAGATGAGGATGTGGAATGAGGCATATCTCTGTTGACATCATATGGATCTCAGCTGAAAGCAGGGAATACCAGAGAGATGTTTACCTGTGCTTTATTGACTATGCAAAGGCTTTCGACTGTGTGGTTCATGACAAACCTTGGACAATATTTCAGAGAATGAGTATTCTGGAAACTTGATTGTGCTCATGAGGAACCTGTGCATAGGCCAAGAGACAGTCATTCGCATAGAACAAGGAGACACTGAATGGTTTAAAATTAGGAAAGGTGCACATCAGGGTTGTATTCTTTCACCATACAAATCCAATCTGTACGCTAAGCAAATAATCCAAAAAATTGGATTATATGAAGAAGAATTTGGCATCAAGATTGGAGGAAGACTTATTGATAACCTGTGATATGCAGATGATACAACTTTGCTTGCTGAAAGCAAAGAAGACTTAAAATACTTACTGATGAAGATCAAAGACCACAGCCTTTGGTATGGGTTGTAACTCAATGTAAAGAAAATAAAAAAATCCTTCCCACTGAACCAATAAATAACATCATGATGAGTGGAGAAAAGATTGAAGTTGTCAAATACTTCATTTTGCTTGAATCCACTATCAATACTTATGGAAGCAGAAGTCAAGAAATCAAACAACATACTGCATTAGACAAGTCTACTGCACAAAGTCTCTTGAAAGTGTTCAAGAGCAAAGATGTTAGTTGGAAGACTAAAGTGTGCCTGTCCCAAGCCATGGTATTTTCAATAACCTCGTATGCATGTGAAAGTTGGACAATGAAAAAAGAAGCCTGTAGAAAAATTGATGCATTTGAGTTATGGTGTTAGAGGAGAATATTAAAAGTATCATGGACTGCCAAAAGAACAAACAAATCTGTGTTTGAAGAAATATAGCCAGAATGTTCCTTAGAGGCCAGGATGGAAAGACTTCATCTCTTGTACTCTGGACATATTATGAGAAAGGACCATAAAATGGCCCTGGAGAAGGGCATCAAGCTTGGCAAAATAGACGGTCAGTGAAAAAGAGGAAGACCTCAAAAGAGATGGATTGGCACAGTTGCAGCAGCAATAGGCTCCGGTTTAACAATGATTATGAGGATGGCATAGGACCGGGCAGTGTTTTGTTCTGTTGAAATTGATTGAAATGAGTTGGCACCATCTTGGCAGCACCTAACAACAACATGAGTAACACTTGTCTGTTGTTTTCTTTCCCTTCTTTCTTTCTTTTGCATGTCTCATTTACTTGTTGAGAACTGGACATATTACATAATATTTGATCGATTCTAGGTTCTGGTTTTCTTCTTACTCCCTGAGAAGAATTTTTGCTGGATTTTTTTGTTTTCTTGTGGGAGTAGTTTTTGTTGTTTTAGTATTTTGCCTGAACTTAATCCATGGAATCTGTCTCCCCTGTGGTGAGCTGCTACTGAAATGTGTTCTATGGTTTTATAATGTTGTTTTTATTTTTCAGCCTAGTTTCCTAGGTGTTGGTTGTATGTTGACATAGTTAATGGTTAGCCAATTATTATCAGAAATGTAGTTCAAACCCTAAACTTCCATTCTTTGTCAGTGGATCTACATGTGAGTTGGGAACATATCCAGTACTTCTTGTTAGGTGCCATCAAGTCGGTACTGTCTCATAGTGACCCTATGCACAAACAGAACGAAACACTGCCAGGTCCTGGGCCAACCTCACAGTTGTTGCCATGCTTGATTGCATTGATGTTGCCACTTTGCCAATCCATCTTGCTGGGGATCTCCTCTTTTTCTCTGACCCTCCACCTTACCAAACATGATAACCTTCTCCAATGACTGGTCCCTCCTGAAAATATATCTGAAGTATGAGAGGTGAAGTTTGGCCATCCTGGCCTCCAAGGAACACTCTGGCTGTATTTCTTCCAACACAGATCTGTTGGTTCTTTTGGCAGCCCATGGCACATTCAATATTCTCCTCCAACACCATAACTCACAAGTATCAATTCATCTATGGTCTTTCTTATTCACTGTCCAGCACTTAGGCTGTTTTAAAAACAGTCTGAGTTTTTACTTTTCTTCCAGCCCTGTTAGGTCTTCCTTGCACGTAAACACAACCACTTAGTCAGCCATGCTTTTGAGAAAATATATGTTCCACCTCTTACAGAACAGTGTATGTAGGCACAAGTTAATTGGAATTCTTCTGCATTGGAGATTTGTCTCTTCTCCCCATTTATTTATTTGCTCAGTCATTTATTTATATCTGCATGGGCTCAGATATTTATTTTATGCTTTGGATTACAGTCCAGTACTTTACATATTTTGTTGCTCAATTGTTTGAGCTTTGGCCATTGGGATTTTTTTTTTTTAATCCCCCCACTTCTATACCTAAATTTAGTGTCAAGCCCTTTTAATCAAGTCATGTAATTTGTTATCAATTATATTACCATTGTGTGTGAATATTTCTAAACTTCAGGACCTAGGGGTTCTTTGGCAACAACTATTTAGCCAAAAATTAAATAAGCAAACAAACAACAAACTCCTACCTCTTGGATTCCATGTTGCTATGAGTCCGAATCAACTCGACAGCACACAACAGCAACAATAAAATATGCAATCCTAGAAGGAAATTGCTGAATGAAAAATATTAAACTACAAAGTTGGTGTTAATAAATGTTTAATTAAGTATTAACAAAATGCAACATGTCTACTAATCAACTGCAATTCAGTCCAATAAACTTTATTTTAGATATATTTCACTCCATGAGGAGAATAATATATTATGGTTATGGGAGGGTTTCCAAAAGGAGCCATGGTGGTGCAGTGGTTAAGCATTCAGCTGCTAGCCAAAAAGTTTTTTGAACCCACCAGCCACTCGGCAGGAGAAAGATGTGGCCATCTGCTTCTAAAAAGATTACAGGGGCATTCTAGTCTGTCCTATAGGCTTGTAGTGAGTCAGAATTGATTAGATTCCAAGGGGCTTTGATTCAGGATTTCAAAAAAAAAAGTAAGAATGCATGAGCCTATAAAGCAGTTTGAGCTTTGGCCATTTGGGATTAAAAATTTTTTGTTTTTCATGTTTATAGGCTCAAGTATGAGCAGTCTTGGTAGCTAGAAGTGTTGCTCTAGCCTTCTCATTGGTTCTGAAATTATGCCACATAGCTTCCACTACTTGCAGACAATGTTGGTCCCATTGATTTCAATCTACATCTTTTTCAGATGAGCTTCTGCCATGATTGGGCCTGACGGTGAATGGTGTTCTTTAGACCCAAGATAAAAACTACCCAAAGAACAGCATTTTCAAGGAGGTAATGAATGTTTTATAGATGAAATGACTGGTTTGAAAGAAAAGGAACCATATATGCTCAATCTTTTGATCTGTAAAAGGAAAGACATGTCCTCCACTGAATGTTGTTGTTGTTGTCAGGTGCCATCGAGTCGGAACCGACTCATAGCA
>NW_006408522.1:10567282-10568904 GCF_000296735.1 Chrysochloris asiatica
AGCTTCTTGTCCTGTTGATTCTTTCTATAGGTTTCCATCTCATTTATTTCTGCTCATATCTTTATTATTTCTTTTCTTTTGGTGACTGTAGTTTCCCTTTGTTGGTCTCTTTCTAATTGTTCTAGATGCTGTGTGAATGTGTTAATTTTGGTTCTTTCTTCTCTTTGGATGTGTGCATTTATCACAATAAATTGTCCTCTCAGCACCACTCTCGCGGTGTCCCAAAGATTTTGGTATGTTGTGTTTTCAGTCTCCTTTATTTCTCAGAACTTTGTGAATCAAGTTTAATTTCTTCTTTTACCCAGTTGCTTTTTAACAGGGTGTTATTCAATTTCCATGTATTCAACTTTATTTCCTTGGTCTTCTTATTGTTGATTTCTAGTTTTATAGCATTGTGGGCTGAAAAGATGCTTTGTAGTATTTTGATGTTTGTAAATGTATGGAGGCTTGCTTTGTGACCTAACACATGGTCAATTCTAGAGAATGTTCCATGTGAACTGGAGAATAATGTATACTGTGCTATTGTTGGATTGAATGCTCTGTACACATCTATGAGGTCAAGTTGGTTGATTGTGCTGTTTAGTTCCTCTGTAACTGAGTTTCTTTCTGGTTGTTTTGTCCCTTTTCGAAAGTGGCATATTAAAATCTCCCACTATAATTGTAGATTTATCTATTTCTTTCTTCATTTATATTAAGGTTTGCTTTATATATTTTGGTGCTTTTTCATTGGGAGCATAGATATTTATTATGGTTATGTCATCTTGCTCAATTGACCCTTTGATCATGAGATCGTGTCCTTATCTCTTATGCTGGTTTTTTATCTTAAAGCTTACTTTATCAGAGATTATTATTGCCACTCCTGCTTGTTTATTGTTGCAGTTAGCTTGGTATATTTTTTTCCATCCTTTAACTTCTAGTCTGTTTTTGTCTTTGTGTCTCTTTTAGGCAGCATATTGAAGGGTCTTGTTTTCTTATCCATTCTGCCACTCTCTGTCTCTTTACTGGTGCATTCAATCCATTGACATTCAATGTAATTACCGATAGGTATAAATTAATTGCTGCCATTATGTTAATTTTTTGGTAATGTTGTTCTTTCCTTTGTTCTGCATGCCTTCTTATGCTGAGTTTGTGTTTTCTGTGCTATATCTTGTTGGTTTTTTCTTAGTTTTATTGTTTGCTTGTTCTGCTTGGAACTTTATTTTCATGGTAAGTTGTGAAGTATTAACTTTCTTTGCAGTTACCTTATAGTCTATTAACTTTTCTCTCCATTTATGACAATCTATGGTATCCTGTAATTTACCTGACCTCCTCACCATCTGGATCTCTGTTTCTACATTTTTCCCTTCTTTGACATTGATATTATTTTGATCTTCAGTTGACCTTCCAGCTCCTTTGAATTCGTTGTTGTAGTTTTGTTCTGTTCTGGACTCTGCTATGCATCGCCTGAGTTTCAGATGGTGTTGCCACACCTGTCAATCTCTGTTTGTTGTCTGTTCTTGTTGGTTTTCAGTCCAAAGAACTCCTTTTAGGATGTATTGTAGTGCTGGATTGGCTTTGACAAAATCTCTTAGCTTCTGCTTACCCTGGAATGTTTTGATTGCACCATCGTATTTGATTGATAA
>NW_006408522.1:10569675-10589026 GCF_000296735.1 Chrysochloris asiatica
TCTGTCTCCAGCTCATTTGTCTCAGTTACTCTTTTCTGTTTTTGGACATGTTTTGAGATCTTTTGTTGTGTTTTTTGGTCATTTCCAGTAGTTATGTTGGTTTTTAACACTTAAATGGATGTTTGTTGCTGTGTTATTAAGCTTACTGGGTGTCTCCTCATGGCTATGATCAGGAGATAGGCTTCCCTTTTCACATGCAATGCCTGGCAGCTGTTATTGGCTGTTGTCTCAATGGTGGAATATTATGGATTATGCTTGTAGCTTGGCTATATGGCCATGATTGCTGTCTCTTCCTTGGTAATGTAAGTAAAAGCTCCCACCTACAGGAAAATGAATTATCAAAAGGACCAAAAGCAGAAGCAATATAAAAGCAGAGACAAAAACCACCAATTTGAAACAAAAATAAAACTGTGGCTGACTGGCCAGTCGCCTTGCTACACAGACAGTGTGTGTGTCCCATAGAAGCCTCCAGCAGTGGGTGGGGGTGTCCACTCGCTCAGGCCCCTCCTCTAGTCACCACCATAGAGGTGTATAGATAGATACTGAGAAGTTAATGGGAGAAATATTGTCTACAATTTTTTGTCTCTGAAGGTCAGTTAGGTATCTGCGTGTGCACAGTGTAATTCTCGAGATAGTTGTTTCCTTTTATGTTGGGGTTTTACAGATTGTTCATATGGTTTGTCTGTCAGGCCTGACAGGCCTGCTTTTTTCTTGCTGGATATGCTGGAGTAGAGGGTCCTGCACAAGTTAATTTTATGGTTGCAACCAGAGGCTGGCGTTATAAGCAGCTGCCAAAGAATTTGCTCTTGGGACCAATAGAGCTCATTCTCTATGTGCAGTGGAAAAACTGTGGGTTCAATGCTGAACTTTTTGTGTGTGTGGGGGGGAGGGTGCACCCACCAGCCTGAAGGTGTCTGGGCTGGGCAAAGAAGGCATGACAGTGAAGAAGAGGAAAAAAATGTGTAGAATCCTCGAGCACCTCCTTTTGCAAATGTCACTGCTCCACTTTAAGCACTGATTCCCTATGCCAGTCTGGCTGTAGCCCTGCCCTCTGAACTCTGCCTGGGCAGGGTGGCCACAGAGGGAGTCCTGTGTCTAGAGTGATTCCTAAATCACAGTATTTTCCTTTATACCGTGATTTTTCCACTAGCATTTGCGGGAAACTGATGCCCTGCTCTTTATGCTAGATCCAGAGCTCTAGTGCTGCTCCGTGAAAGCAGCTTCTCTGGGTTTTCAGTCCCTCCCCCACAGAGCCTGTCCTACCTGACTCTGCCTCTGCCACCACCAGAACCGGAAGTTCCTGACCAATCCCTTTAGTAGGTGACACTCACTTAATTTGCATACTAATCACCCAATTCCTATAAGGGTTTTATGCAACTTATTTGCATCCTAAATTGTTCAACCACTGCAAGGTTGTGGTTTAGCAAATCATCTTGGTAGAACTACAAACCCAGGACCAGAAAGGTCATATGTAAAGACTAACAAATTGAACCGCATCCACCATGAGCTACTGAAGGTCTGGGGTTGTGCCTTAAATGAAGGGTCTTCAATAACTTTGTGGATTTACAATAAAAACTGTAAAAAAAAGTTTGTGGAAAAATAGAATGACATTTTGAAGTCACCTGGTATGTTCTTATATGTGGGTTTACCTGAAGTGCTCCTCATTTTCACTAGAAAGGAATAGTTCCCAGAACAGATACCCTATAGGGTCTTTTGTGAATATGATTGACATTGACCACCTTCCCACTACATGGATGTACCTGAGTTGATAAAAAGTTGCTAGCATTTTAATGGTTGTTAAAATCATTTACAAGGCAATTTCACAGATAGAATTTCACTTGATCCTTGCAATGACCTTGCAGGACGCTTGCTGCTCATCTTCCAAGCTAAACAAAGTAAGCAAAGGTTCAGAGAAGCAGTTACTTGCCTCTCAACTCAAGTGGGCTGATACATCTTTGAAATCAGGAACAGGTCCTTGTCTAATTCATTTTATTTTATTTTTTCTTTCTTTAACTATTTGTTGTTGTTGTTGTTGGGAATGCACACAGCAAAACATACACCATTGCAACAATTCCTACATGTACAATCTAGTGATCATGATTATATTCTTCAAGTTGCACAACCTTTCTCATCTTTTTTTTTTGCTAAATTGTCTCTCCTTCCTCAAAATAAACTCACTTTGCTATCTAATTTTTTGAGATGTTATTGTCAATTTGCATGCGAAAGTTGGACAGTGAATAAGGAAGACCATAGAAGAATTGATATATTTGAGTTATGGTGTTGGGGAATATTGAAAGTACCATGGGCTGCCACAAGAACAAATAGATTTGTGTTGGAAGAGTACATCCAGAGTGCTCCTTGGAAGCCAGGATGGTCAGATTTTGTCTTTTATACTTTGGGCATATTGTCAGGTGGGACCAGTCACTAGAGAAGGATATCATGTTTGGTAAAGTGGAGGATCAGAGACAAAGAAGATGAATTGGCACAGTGGTGGTAGTGATGGGCTCAGATATAGCAATGATTGTAAGGTTGGCCCAGGACCAGGAAGTGTTTTGTTCTGTTGTGCATAGGGTCTTTATGAGTTGGTACTGACTCTATGGCACATAACAATAACAACAACAACAACAACAACAACAATTATCAATTTTGATTCCTGGTGTGGCACTGTGGGTTAATGCACTGGACTGCAAAGTTGGTTTGAACTGCAAAGTTGGAAGTTCAAGTTTGCCAGCTGCTCCTGGGAAACCCGACATAGGGTCACTCTGAGTTGGAATTGACTTGATGGCACTTAACATCACCAACAATTGTCAATTTGATCTTATATAGGTAGTTATTTTTCTTTTTCTTTCCTTTTTTACTTTTTATCGTGAATTGAATGAGTGTTTACAGAGCAGATCATCACTATCACATTCAACAAATCTTACACTTTGTTTCATCTCTGTGATTGTAATCCTTTTGATGTAGCATCATATCCCACTTTATCGCTGTGTTTCTTGTTTCTATTCTTCTTTCTTTCCCAATGATTCTGAATTTTAACCCTGGATAAATGCTAACCTTTTGATCTCCAATAGTTGACCACTTCTATGGTCTTTACACTTTACTAGTGTTGTTTCCCCCACATACACCCATCTATTGCTTCGCTGAAACTTGGACCATAGGAGTGTGCTCAGTTCTAGACTTGCAGGGTGAGTAAGGGCCATAGTCTCAGGGTTCCACCAGTCTCTATATGACCAGTAAGCCTGCATTTTTTGAGATTTTTTTTAGTTTTGTTCTACATTTACTCCTACTCTGTCTAGGAACTTTGAATGTGATCTCTTATAGAGCAGTTGGTAGTGGTAGTTGGGCACCTTCTAGTGCTTCTGGTCTCATGGTTATAGAGACTGATGTTCAAATGTTCTATTAGTCCATTGTGTTAATTTTTTCCAGTTGTCTTCAATTTTCATCACTTTTTCTTTCTCCAGACTTGGAGAGACCAACTCACTTGTTTTCAATCCCTTTGTTAGACCAAATGGATACTAAGACAAGTTTGAAGTACATTTTAAGAAAGAGAAAGATTGAGAAGAGCAAGAACAAGTGGGAAAGTTTTGACTATAGGATTTAACCAGTGAAATGAGTTCATTTTCTTCTTGCTAAACTCACTCTCAAATTCCCTAAGTTCCTTTTGCCACATAACTTGGCTTTTCCAATTCTTTCAGAAGAATGTACTAAGGAGGCAGTCTACTTGTTGGGGCCAAATTTTTTGCTCTTCTTGATGGACTGATCTTAATTTCATAGAAATTCTGGAAGGTTTGGATTCAGGGATCCTTGTTTCCACCATTCTTGGCTCCAACTTTTGTGGGAACTTGGGGAGACCCCTACCTTACTCAGTCTAATTTTTCTATCTGCAAATTGAGAGCATTGTTGATCTCTCAGGATCTTTCTAATTGTGAAATAGTCCTGGCTTCTAATATGCTCTGTGTTAGAAAAATAGTTTACTTTCCTTGTAAAGTAAGAGAAAACAAGGTTAGAATGTGAGCCCAGGGGTTATTCTGTGAATAAAGTGAGCTTTTGAGAACGTTTGAACATTCAGTTCATTCTTCTTTACTTGTTTTCAGCTGTGATACAGATCATTAGGAATGATTGAAATGCAACCTTCATATTGGCTTACAAATACCAAATAGCCTTGTCATTTATTCCTTTTCCCATGAGGCAATGTCCCAATAAGCTAAGAATGTGTAATTCTTTTCCTGTTTTCTACAGTCTATGTTCTTCTTGCCAGACCTCTCATAATTCTAAAGTTGTGTCCTTAATTTACACCCTCATCATCTTTCAAATGTTGGGTTATGCTTCCAATGAGTAACTAGATGAATTACTCGTGGACACGTGTCCACAGAGAGAGGAAGAATGTCTTCTTTGATAATAGTGCCCTACAACTAGAAGTGTCAAATTCCAGGGGTTTTGCTTTCTCTTGTCTTGTTAATTGCTAGTTGATTTAATTGTCCTTAGCTTCTGTAACCTCTGAGTCATCATCAAGCCCAAGAACACAGCACTCATCTCATTTCCAACCTCAGTTCTTCCCTGAATGACATGCGGAGACTCTGTAAACAGGTTGAGTTGTGAGTATCATTTATATTCATTAGCACTAATTATTATGTACATGCACCCACAGGCCTAAACACATCTTTTATAAATGGAAAGAGTGCATAAATAAGTGGTGACTTCTGCATAGTACATTAAATATGGTTTTACTTTTCCTTCCTTTTATTTCCCAGTTTGCTAAAAGTCTACATTCACTGCCTCTCTTCGCAGCAGGAAATTTGTTCAATATTTTCCTTATATTTTTTATTTGTTTGTTTTTTGATAGGAGAAGGAAGGAAAGGATATAATCACAAATTTCTCTGGTGTCTCGTCTATTAGAATCCCAGCCCTTCCTTTTGTCTTGTTGTATCATGCTACCAATATTTTCTATCTCATTAAAATTATGCTGGAAGATGACCTGCATTGGTGAGAGTAAGTTTGGTGGTGCTTAAGCCAGAGTCCTTCAGCACACAGATAGTGCCTGGGACACAGTAGACAAGAGGATCAGTAGTGCTTCCCAACAAAGACAGATGGGGATCTGGGCTCCTCTAGTTTGCAAGATGTAGTCAGCATGCCAGAAAGAAAGGAATCAGCTCTTCACCACACACCTTTCAAAGATTACTGACCCTTCGTTCAATCCAATGGTTCATTTATTGTTCCTGTCAACTTTCCAAACAAAGTGCTATGAATCAAAAGAAACTGGTCTCAGCCTGAAGATTGATTGATCTCTTGTTGTCACTTGAATTTTTGTTCAATTGCGTCTTTAAAAATGAGTTGCTTTCAAAATGCAGAAATCCTGGTGGTTAAATATAAATTATTGAGAATCAACTGCTGAAGTAAGTTTAGGTGCCCACGCCCCCCCCCCACTTCCTTGAATATAAAAATCATTTTTGACTAATAATAGCAGCAAGATTTTATTTATGGGTTTGCTTATAGTTTCTTGGTCCGATTGTAGCATGAGAACTAAAAGTCATATTTTCCTTCATGCTGAAACCTGCTATTTGTGCCTTAAACTGTTGAAGAATTAAGTTTTGTTCATATTTGCATTAGAGGTGATTCTGGCATATGAATTGAGTCCCAAACAGAAAAATGTGAGTTTCTTAGCTAATGCCTCCAAAGTAAATGAACAGATACATCTGCATTTAAAGTGGTAAAGTCAATAGAACAAAAATACATGTAAAGGTCATTTAAAGCAAAGGCAAGTTTAGAAAAAGCTATTAGAAAGTACTTAATCATGTCTTTTTAAGTTTGTCTGTATTTATAAAGAGCGATTTTTCAATTAACATACATTGGTTTAATTCATTGAACCTGTCGGCAGAGGTTAGGGATGATTTATCCTCCTCCTTTCTTTCAATGCATATCTTTGCACAGGCAAGCATTAGTTAAGAAGTTTATGATTTGGAGAAGATAGATAAGTCAAACTGGGCTTAGTGCCAAGCACAGACTCTATGGAATGTGTTGGGAACCAGATATGAAGCAGAGGAGCCTGGAGAAGGGATGGTACTAGAGCAAGAGTGACCCAAACTTTGTCCAGGTGGTTTAAGAACAAGGGCAGGCAACTTGAGGGTTTGGAGCAGTTACAACCATGCAGGGATTTAGAAATGCAGAATCTGTTCCTGACTTCGTCTTTGATAGCTGTGTGATCTTGAACTAGGACATCAATTTTACAACAAAGTCTGGCCTATGGTGATTAGGAGAATGCAGAGAGACCCAGAAATGGAATTCTGATTAGAACCAGAACAACCTACTGATCCAAGAGTGTGCTATCTTGCCAAACCAGCTTCTCTAGTCATTTTCTAGATGGAAAAATGTGAAAAAGAAACCAAGAGGCTATTGTTGTTGTTAAGTACTGTGGAGTCAGTGTGGATTCACAGTGACCCTACATAGAGGTTTCCAAGGTTGTAAATCTTTATGGGAGCAGAAAGCCTCATCTTTCTCCTGTGGAATAGCTGGTAGTTTCAAACTGCTGACCTTGAGTTTAGCAGCCCGATTCATAACCACTACACTACCAGAGCTTCTTATGGGTAATAGTATATTATGCTAACATTCATGTTTTAGTCTTATAATTAATTACAAGGGTAATTTATGGGACAATAGCAGAAATGAGATTTGTTGGGGTCGTAGATATAAAATTAACTATTGAGTTTCCTTATCATAGAAACCAAAGCAAACCAAACAAAACTTTATTTTCACTGCTTGCCAATTTCTTCCATTTTCCTCCTCTTCCATGCCAGAGTTATAAAGACCAGCAGTTCAGTTAACTCTAGGTCAAGTTTGTATTTGTTTAAACACCATAGGGTGAAGTTTGATTGTTCAGCTACTTACTAGAGAATCTGAGTTTTGCAAAGTGTCAGAGGAGGTGAAGCGTGATTGTGGATTCCAAGGTCTCTCTGGTCTTGTTGCTATTGTCGTTGCTAGTTGCCATCCAGTTGATTCTGACTCTTGGGGATGCCAGGTGGGTAGAGTAGAACTGCTCCATAGAGATTTTGAAGCTGTGACCTTTCAAAAGTAGTTCACCAAGCCTGTTTTCTCAGGTGCCTCTGGTATGTTTGGCCCCCTCAACCTTTCCACTAGTCATAGAGTGTTTAACCATTAAGTCTAAACCAAACCCATTGATTCTGACTCGTAACGATGCTATAAGACAGAGAGGAACTGTTTCTTTGGGATTTCAAGCAGACAGCCTCATCTTTCTCCTGCGGGGTGGCTGGTTAGACACTGTTGTTGTTTTTAAGGGCCAGCGAGGTGCTTTTGACTCATAACAATCCTATATAGGGTTTTTAAGGAGTGGCTGGTGTGTTTGAACCACTGACTTTGTGGTTAGCATACCAGTGCTTATCTTACAGCCCCACATCAGAATTCCAGTTTAACTGTTGTTGGTGTTGTTAAGTGCCATCAAGTCAATTCCAGCTTATAGTGATCCTGTATAGGGCTTCCGAGGAGCCACTGGTAGATTTGAACTGCCGACCTATGGCTTGAAATCCAGTGCTGATCCAACAGCGCCTTACCAGGAGACCCTCACTATTTCTTTCTTCAGAAACCATATTTTATTTTCTCCTTGTGACCAGATTTCATTACAATCTAACGAATGTTCAAATAAATGCGTCAGTGGGAGCAGAGCAGTTTATGGGACTGTATTAAAGTGACTATTTCAAGTTGGCTAACACAAGCACTGAATAAACACATATTGATATTATAGAACAAAATAATATATTAGTGCATTGCTCATTTGTGCTCCAATAGTCACCCTGATACTATTCATCATGTTGGGGGTGACAAACACAATTACACCCGAGTGCTAATAGAGTGGAAGAGCAAAACTGCCTGACCTCGGCATCCTGGGTCGAATTAAATGTTTGATGTCTCATTGAATTAGTATCACAGTGTGAAAGACAAAGCTCAAACTAATGGAAATGAGCCTGGACATGCAATATTGCTGATTGGGCTGACATAATTAGAATAATATTCAGCACAGAGCTAATAACAAGCCAAAGAAATAAATAACCAAGGGATAACCTAATTGCGGCATGCTAAAACGTTCTTTTGAATATGCTAAGGATAGCATTTTCTATTTACTTATAAAGCACACTGGTGGACTTAAAAGAAAAAGTAGCGAGTGGGATAGAGAGATGGCCACCAAAATGCACTGTGCTGACTTGATGGCCTGTAACAACAACCCTTCACTCTTGGTGGTTATTTCAATAGTCACAAATAAGCCTTTTTGTGGGCCCATTGCATGTCAGATATAAAGCTAGGCTTCTGGGAGAAGGGAGATCATGATGGTGTGAAGCAGACACACACCTTGCCCTAAAGGGACTTATAACATGTGATCTGCATAAAAACTGCACAAAGTGATGGGGAACATTGTTGTTTCATGGTAGAATTGTTATCTTCCATGAAGGAGACCAAAGTTCAATTCCTGGCCATGGTAATACATGAACTGTTACCACCCATCTGTCAGGGGAGGTTTGCATGTTGTTGTGATGCTGACATGTTTTGGCGGCACATCTAGATTAAGACTAGAAAGAAAGGCCTGGAGACCTACTTCTGAAAATGTAGTCAATGAAAATTCACTTAGAAGAAAAGTTAAATGTTCAAAAATGAAACCATAAAAAACTAAAGACACTGAGGGTGACAAAAACTGCACAAAGTGGAAAAAGCTAAGCTTGAAAACACAGGTCTGGAGACAGTGTTAAGGAACTTCCATTGATTAGAATTGAGTTTTAAAAGATTTGTAAATGCAGTGGCCCAGAGACTAGAATGAGAAGTGCACATAATTTACTAGGGTAGCACTTTTGCTTCTTACCTAGACACTGAGGAAGGTTCCAATTCATCATAGATTCTGACACCCCAAGGAAGAAGCAAACGAGGTTGATCTGCCCAAGTTTTTGTTAAGCTTGAGGAGCGCTACTAAAAATCCCTTTTGTTTGTACCACATTATACAGTTTTTGTAGTAGTTTCACATACATTATTGTGCTCAGTTCTTGCAAGATTTAAGGTAAAGAGACACGCTCTATTTACCTCAGACTAGTAGGGCTTTATTGAATGCATACAATGAATGGGATGTGAGGAAGTGCAGGAAACTCCTTGTCAGTGGAATGTCCAGGGCTCATGGAGAATGAGAGTTGACAGTTTTCTGTATTCACTGCTGGATCTCCAGTGCCTAGGATGTTGTCTGGGATATAGTTATTGTTTTTAAGTGCTGGTGAGTCGGTTCTGACCCATAGTATAGGGTTTCTGAGGAGCAGCTGGTGAGCTTGAACCGCCGACCTTGCAGTTTAAATGGCTTTGCAGTCTGGTGCGTTAATCCACAGTGCCACACATCTTAGATGCTGATAAAACAATCTGTTGAATGAAAGTTTATTCACTCTAGCTTCACCGTCTCACTCACAACCTGCTGTAATTCAGTTACCTAAAGAACTAAAATCACTGCCACAGAGCCAATTCTGGCTCACAGCAAACCTATCTAGGGTTTCTCAGGCTGTAACTCTTGATGGGAGCAGAAAGCCTCGTCTTTTTCCTGTGGAGTGACTAGTGGATTCGAACTGCTGACCCTACCGTTAACAGGCCAACAATTAAGCCACTCCGCTACCGGGGTTCCAGATGGAGAGTTAAATAGCTTCATTTTACACACAAGGAAATCACGACTTAAATTTGAACAAAAGGGAAAATCAGGTTGAGGTGATGATAGGGCCTTGGAATGGGGACCCCCGGAACAGATTTCTAAGCAGAGGAGAAGGAGCTGTGGAGTTTGACAGATGGCATGAAGGAAGCAGGACCAGTGAAGTAGTGCCATTAACAAAATAGAAAGCTGAGCTTCAAAGAAGGGAAGTGACAACCCAACTATCCAGTGGCAAAACAGGACTGAACAGGAGGATTTTTGAGCTTGGTTACTCTCTCAGTGTGATTTTCAAATCCTTACTTTGTAGGCGATCATGCTTCACATTACATATTACTAATATGTCCACACAAGGTAAACAGGCAGCCTAAAATAGTGAACAGAATACAGGTCTGGGAATTGGGTCACGCATCTTGGTCCCAGTTTTTCCACTGATTGGCTGTGTTACCTCAGATAAATCCCTTAACCTCTTTGGGCCAGCCTTTCCAGCTCTAAAATCCTAGAGATTTACGCAAGATCTTTCAGCTACCTGCTTTTTCAGTTCACCACAGAGCAACTCCTTTTCATTATAAACCAAATCAAGAGTGGTTTCTGTGAAATCTCTGTAAGTCCTACATTTCTTAGAGCTGCCGGAACAACAATAACAAGAACAAAAACACCAATTCAGTGTCTTATGAGAAAATATATGCATTGTTTCACAGTTGGGGAGACTAGAAGTCCAAATCAGGGTATTGGCCACGTTGAACCTTTCTGAGCGCTCTGAGAGAGGAACTGTTTTGTGCCTTTCTCCTAGCTTCTAGTAGCTCCCCGCATTCTTTGCCTTGCAGTGACAGTGTCTTTGTACTTCCTTTGTTTCTCTGTCTGTGCATTTTCTTCCCTTTTTAAGATGCCAGTAATACATAATTAGGACCTACCCAATTGGTGTGGCGCTGTAGGGATAAAGCACTGGACTACAAGGTCTGTGATTCAAACTCACCAGCCTCTCCTTGGAAGCCCTATACAGGGTCACTATGAATCAGGACTGACTCGATGGGATTTAACAACTACAACTTCAGTATAACCTCATGCCAACCTGACTGATAACAGCTCCAAAAACCCTCTTTCCAAAGTAATGTTCGCAGATGTCTGGAGTTTGGACTTCAACATTGTGGCTGATTACATTTTTAGTTATATAATCAATACAACTAAGTGGTTGCATTCTGGTACAATAAAACTTGAAATGGTGAGGTCATGCTTGAGTTGAAGGTATGATGTATGTCTAGGAAATGCATAGAGAATAGGTGTGGATGCAAAGTTGCTTTGAATCTCAAGATTGGTGGTTTAAGCTCACCAGCTGCTCCTCAAAAACCCTATACAGGGTCACTGTAGGTTGGAACCGACTCAATGGCACTTAACAACAACAACAACAAATAGTCCTGATGTGACACTGTGGGATAAAGCACTGGGCCGCAAGCTCAGTTTTATCCACAAGGTCAGCGGTTCAAACTCACCAGCTGCTCCTTGGAAATCCTACACAACGTCACTAAGAGTTGGAACTGACTCGACTGAAGTTAACAACAGCAATATAGCCAAGTCTTCTAAGGAAAAGAACTTTGGGGATTCCAGAATCTAGGCAGGTATTTTTTATTATAACAATATCAAAATGTTCAAGACTGGTATATCCTCCTATGATTATGATTAGTGATATTATATTAATGAAGATGCTCATGATTTTTCACTTGGATCATGCCCATAGCTTCCCAACGGGTTTTTTTGCTCCCATAGTATGATTGCCATGGAACTGCCAAGGGATATTTGTGAAACGTAAACACATGTGTGACAGTACTTCACATCCTTTATGTTGGTAAGTGCCGCAAGTCACTTCTGACTCATAGATCCCCTCTATGAGGAGAAGCTGGTAGGTTTGAAGCACCAACCTTGTGGTTAGTAGTCCAATATTTACCCTACAGTACCACATATGGTTCGTTATTTTTCTGACTCTCTGGAAGGACAGTCATTGGCCCTCTGTATTCTGGCATTGGGTATTATTACTCTGTTATTTTTTAGCCCTTCGCCTCTGCACCATTGCTCTAGCTTTACAGAACTGCCTGCAACCCCCTGAGTGAACTGTTCTGTCTCCCACCACCAAGCCTGTGTTGACACTATCCCCTATATCAGGACAATTTTCCTTTCTCCTCACTCCCTGCCTGAATCTTCCTGGTCCGTCAACTAATAATCTTTCCTCTTTGTTACCAGTTTTTGCGTTCCAATCACTGATGGTAATCAGTGCATCTTGATGGCATGTTAGATCACTTTCAGACTGAAGAAGTTAGCAGAATTTCTTCTGTTGCTTTAGTGGTTGGTGTGTAAATTTAAATAATGGTGGGGTTAACTGGTCTTCCTTGTTGTTGTTGTTGTGAAGTGCCATCGAGTCGATTCCGACCCATAGCGACCCTGTACAGGGTTTCCAAGGCTGTAAATCTTTAGGGGAGCAGAAAGCCTCATCTTTCTCCCGCGGAGTGGCTGGTAGTTTCGAACTGCTGACCTTAAGGTTCACAGCCCAATTCGTAACCACTATGCTGCCAGAGCTTCTTGGTCTTTCTTGTAGGTGTATGGATATTATCCTATCACAGGCAATATTGTACTTCAAAATAAATGTTGAAATAGTGAATGTCATTTCTCTACATTGTGTAAGCCATATGATTGTCTGGTTCAAAATGGCTAATGCCATGCAATTTCAGTTCAGATCTTTATGTATTCTATCATTTTTTGATGACTTCTAATTTTCCTAGAGTCATACTTCATACATTCCAGATTCTGATTATTATGGAAACTTGCTGCTATTTCTTCTCATTTTGAGTTGTGTTCCTCCACAATGAAGGTCTTGAAAGCTTTACTCCATTCACATCCTTATAGTCAATACTACTTTGAGAAGGCAGCTCTTCCCTAGTGTGGTTTGAATGTCTTCCAAACTGAGGGGCTCATCTCTGGTACTGTGTCTGACAATGTTCTGTTGCAATTCATCATGTTTTCATCTTCTGGCATTATATATGACAATGTTCCATTGCCATTCATAAAATTTTCTGTGGCTAACATTCAGAAGTGGCCCTCTTCTCCTTCCATCTTATCTCTCTTAGTCTGAAAACTCCGCTGAAACCTGTTCACCACGAGTGATCCTGCTGGCATTTCAAATACCAGTGACATAGCTTCTAGCATCACAGCCACATGCAAGTCACAACAGTATGACAAACTGGCAGCAGTAGTAGCAATAAATGTAAAATAGTATAGAGTAGTGCTTGGTATGTAGCTAAATAAATGTTAGTGTTGATAATGATTAGCTCCCCAGGGTAATGTTAGATCAGAAGTATTGTTGATAAAGGACTTAAAGTGCAGAGAGTTGAGGGGTCATTAGGATGAGACCGAGCTGTGACTCCTAAACCAAGACAAGGGGATTAGTCCCTGAACTCCTGGCTCAGAATGCCTGGGATGTCAGCTTGGGAAAGTTATTACAGCTTTGCTGTTGCCCCGGAGCTGCTTCTTGGCAAGCACCAGAGTCTGAGATCTGTGTAAGATGGCAGCAACAAATGTGGTTCATGGCTGACCAGTTGGCCTTGGCAGTGACTGAGAAAGTCAATATTTAAAAAGCAATATTTTTCCTATGGCGAGATGTGATGTCAGTGTTAGAAGGAGAGAGGCATGATAGACTAGATAAAACCTGCTCTTTGTGACAGGTAGGATGTTCTCAATGTAAAATGGTTCCGTGCATTAAGCCCCAGGAACTTGCATTTTCCAGTTTTCTCTGGAGTTCACTGAACAGTTCTGGAACTTGGGATATGTGAGCACATGACCTTCAAAAATGAACAAGACTCCGCCTTGCTGAGAGGTGTTCCTTGCCTCTGTACAGGTGAGATTGCTGTCTCTCTTGTAATAGCTGGTCAGTATCTTTCTTTAATTAAGAGGGCAATGATAAATGCTATTTCTGTGTAAGTATGTGTTCCTTCTTTCATAAAGGGAGAGTCAGGCCTGCATAGGAAACCACGTTATTTCATTTCATTAAGGGCTAAAGGCGTCAGTTTAGTTTATTACCAGTTGATACCGAGAGAGCAATGTTGAGCCAGCGATACCCTTAAGTGTTTTGGTGTAAGAGCGTTTCTTTGGATTGAGTTTGTCGATCAGTTACATTAAAGGTGTAAGGCAGTATATGTCCCAAAACAAAGCTCAGAAAGCTGAAAGGGGCAGGAAAGAAGGATGAATAGAATGGGGAACCATGGAAGGAAAGGGCTATTATATTTATGCACAAAAGAAATGTGCATAAATTGTTGGATGGAAAACTAATTTGCTCGGTAAACTTTCACTCAAGCTACAATTAAATGCTCAAGAAACAAAACAAAGCAAGGCAAAACACAAAAGTATGCTTTGTGAGATTAGTTGTGTAAAATGTGTCAATGGAAAGGGGCAGGTTTATTTTGCCAAGTTAGTTTTATACAGAAATCGATTGTTGTTGCTGGTAAGTGCTATTGAGTCAATTCTGACTTGTTAAAACTCTTTGTATGTTTTCCGAGGAGCAGCTGGTGGCTTTGAACTGCTAATCTTTCAGTTCAAACTGACCTTGTGGTCCAGTTTGCAGAATACCTAAATAATCATTTATTTTCTTAAAAAACTTATAATACGATAGTGCTTTTCTTATGATAAAATTTAAATAAGGATTTTGTTGTTGTTATGTGTCGTGGAGTCAGTTCTGACTCATAGCGACCCTGTAAATCTTTATGGGAGCAAAAAGCCTCATCTTTCTCTCGTGGAACAGCTGATAGCTTCGAACTGCTCACCTTGAGATTAGCAGCCTGATTCATAACCACGACACTATCAGAGCTAGGTTACATGAAAAAAAAAGTCCTGGTGTAGCGCTGTAACACTGGACCACAAAGTTATTTTGAACCTCAAGGTGGGTTTGAACTGCAAGGTCAGCGGTTCAAACCTAATAGCCTGTCTTGAAAACCCTATATAAGATCAGTATGATTTGATCTTATATAGGATAAAGATCTTTATCCTATATAAAGGATAATGCAGAGAGGGAAATGCAGAGCCAGTTACCAGTTACAGTGGATTCCAATGAATAATGAAGAAAAGAAATAAAAAATTATTTACTGTAAATAGTCCTTCAACAAGATTGATCATGTACTTAGTATAATTGTGGGCCAGCCCATAGCTCTGGTACCCAAGGGTACTGAAGGACACCTATCTATTTGTAGGTAGACCTTTGAGTAATCAGAAGGATTCTTCCTGAGAGTTATTACATAATGATTTTCACAACTCAAAGCATGTCCATACATTTTTAAGTAAACCAAATAGCAACATAGTTCTCCAGTTGCTGCTGGTTATGATCATCAGACTAAACAAAACAATGAATTCATTAGACTCCTTGTACAGCATCTGAGCTTGAAGAACTTTACTGTGGGAACTGAAAATATATCTGGGAAAGAGTCAGTTGATCTTTGAGTCATTAAGTTTTGAAAAGATTACTAAACAATAAAGATGGCAAAAAAGATGGGGAAATAATTAATGATGATATTCTGACCTACTGTTGGTTCAGACAGGACTTTTGACAACCACGAGAGAAGCCATGCCTTTGCTTTAGCCATATGAGAATTACAATTTAATGCTTGCTACTTTGGCTATACAATCCACTATTTTTGTTGTTTGATTGCTTTTATCAAGAGGGCTTTGTGTGTGGAGCATGAGCTGCTTAGAATGTGTAAGATAGACGATGTACAAGGCATATGTGCAGTATGTAAGGAAACTTTGATATTGGGCAACCCAAAATCTTTTGTTTTGTTTTTCACATAGTTTCTTAATTGGAATAGACTTGGAAGGGGCAACATATTGCTTAATTTTTACATTTTAGTTGAGTTGTGAAGTGTTACAAAGCACACCAAAAGTTTTATGTGGAAGCAAGAGAAAGTTAAACTCTCTTGGAAGGACACCTTTTCATGTTTTGTTTTGTTGTTTTTTTTAACGTCTTTCAACAGACTGACAAAGCTTTATAGTGATCTATTCACCCCAGAGAATAAATACAGAATCCTTACTTTAAAATAAAATTTTAATATTGAGATAATTGTAGATTCCCATATAGTGTAAGAAATAATACCGAGAACTTCACACTTCTCCTTTTTTTGTTTTCTTTAAGACCTTTTACTCAGTTGTCCACAAAGGTAGGATTTGCATTTTGCAAAGATAAAGTATGCAAACACAACTAGGATACCATCATTGATAAAGTCATGAGATAGAATCGTTCCATAACCACATGGATGCCTTCTGTTGCTCCTTTATCCACCCATTCATCGTCTCCTCTCTGCACCTCCTTCTTAACCCCTGACAACCAATACAGTGTTCCCAAGTTCTATCATTTGCTATTTGAAGCATATCAGAGAAATAAAATCATATAGTATGTAACCCTTTGGAATTCACTTCTTTCACTCATAATTCCCTGAAGACTCATTTAAGTTGTTGTGTGTATCCATGCTTTATTTATTGAATCTATTTATTTATTTTACTGCTGAGTAGTTACTCAATAAAAAGTATGAATCTAGGAAAATTGAAAATTGTCAAAAAGGAAATGAAACGAATAAAGGTCGACACTGTAGTGAGGAGTCCTGGTGTGGTACTGTGGGTTAATGTGCCAGACTTCAAAATCCTTTGAAATGCGAGGTCAGTGGTTCAAGCTCACCAGCTGCTCCTTGGAAACACTGTACAGAGTCGCTATGGGTCGGAACCGACTCGATGGCACTTAACAACAACAACAAGAAGGCATGAGTGAGCTGAAATGGACCGGGATCAGCCATTTTGAATCAGACAATCACATGGTTTACTATGCCAAGAATGTCAAATTAAAGAGGAGTGGTGCCACATTCATCATCAAAATGAACATTTCAAGATCTGTCTTGAAGTACAATGCTCTCTATAGTAGGATAATATCCATACACTTACAAGGAAGACTGGTTAATACCACTATTACTCAAATTTATGCTCCAACCACTAAAGCCAGTGATGATGAACTTGAAGAATTCTACCAATTTTTCAGTCTGAAATTGATTAAACATATAAATCAAGATGTATTAATAATTACTGGTGATTGGAATATGAAGGTTGAAAACAAATAGGAAGGATCAATAGTTGAAAAATATGGCCTTGGTGGTAGAAATGAGGCTGGAGATTGAATGATAGAATTTTGCAACATTAATGACTTATTTATTGCAAATACCTTTTTAAAACAACATAGAAGACAACTATAGACATGGACCTCACCAAATGGAACACACTGGAATCAAGCTGACTACATCTGTGGAAAGAGACAGTGGAAAAGCTCCATATCATCAACCAGAACAAGGCCAGGGGCAAACTGTGGAACAGACCATCAAATTGCTTATTTGTAAGTTCAAGTGGAAGCTGAAAAAATTAAAACAAATCTATGAGAATCAAAATATTTTCTTGAACATATCCTACCCAAATTTAGAGACCATCTCAAGAACAGATTTGATGAATTTAGACACTAATAATTGAAGACCAGAAGAGCTATGGTATGACATCAACAAAATCATACAGGAAGAAGGAAAAAAGTCATTAAGAAGAAAAACAAGGGAAGAAAAGACAGAAGAGAGTCTGAAATTTGCTTTCCCACATAGAAATGCAAAAGTGAATGGAAGAAATTTAGAAGTCAAAGAGCTGAATAGAACATTTCAAAGGGCAGCTTGAGAAAACAAATTCAAATATTACAATGAAATGTGTCATTACCTGGAGTTAGAAAGCAAAAAGGAAAGAATATACACAGCATTTCTCAAGCTGAAAGAACTAAAGAAAAAATTCAAGCCTCAACTTGAAATATTGAAGGATTCTCTAAGCAAAATACTAAATGATGCAGAAAGCATCAAAAGAAAATGAAAGGTATACACAGACACTGTGCTAAAAAGAAATGGTTGATATTCAACAATTTCAAGAGGTTGATCAAGAACCAATGCTACAGAAGGAAGAAGTCTAAGTTGCACTGAGGTATTGGAGAAAAACAAGACACCAAGAATCAATGGAATGCAAATTGAGACATTTCAACAACTGATGCAGCACTGAAACTGCTCACTCACTTAGACCACAACATTTTGAAGACAGCTAATTGACCAAGTAACTGGAAGAGATCCATATTTTTCCCATTCCAAAAAGTGGTGACTCAATGAAATACAGAAATCATCGGACAAAATCATTAATATCAAATGCAAGCAAAATTTTGCTGAAGACAATTAAAAAATCGCTGCAACAATACATCAATAGACAACTGCCAGAAATTCAAGCCAGATTCAGAAGAGGACTAGTGATAGCATTACTGAAGTCAGATGGATCTTGGCAGAAATCAGAGAATACTGGAGGAGAGATGTTTACTTATGCTTTATTGACAATGAAAAGGCTTTCAGCTACATGGATCATGACACGCTATGTACAACATTGCGAGAAGTCAGTATTCAAGAGCATTTAATTGTGCTCATGAGGAACCTGTATGTAGACCAAGAGGCAGTTGTTAGAACAGAACAAGGGATGGTGAATGGTTTAAGATCAGCAAAGGTGTGTGCCAGGATTGTGTTCTTTTACTATACTTATTCAATCTGTATGTGGAGCAAATAATCAAATAAGTTGAATTATATGCAGAAGAACATGAGGATTGGAGGAAGACTTACTAACAGCCTGTGATATGCAGATGAAGAGGACTTAAAATACTTACTGACGAATATAAAAGGCTACAGTCTTAAGTGTGGGTTGCACCTCAATGTAAAGAAAACTAAAATCCTCACAACTGAACAATAAATAGCATCATATTAAATGGAGAAATGATTAAAGTTGTCAAAGATTTCATTTTACTTGGATCCACTATCAACACTCATGGAGGCTTCCATCAAAAAATCAAATAATATATTGCATTAGGCAAATCTGCTGCACAAGACTACTTTAAGCATTTAAGAACAAAAATATCAGTTTGAGTACTAAGGTCCACCTAACCCAAGATATGGTATTTTCAATGGTCTCATATGCATGTGAAAGTTGGACAGCGAATAAGAAAGAGCATAGAAGAATTGTTGCATTTGAGTTATGGTGTTGGAGAAGAATATTGAGAGCACCATGAACTGCCAGAAGAACAAACAAATCTGTGTTGGAAGAAGTGTAGCCAGCCTGCGCCTCAGAGCCCAGGATTATGAGTCTTCACCTCTCATCGTTTGGACATGTTGTTAGAAGGGACCAGTCCTTGGAGAAGGACATCATGCTTGATGAAGTGAAGGGTCAACAAAAAAGAGGAAGACCTCCAATCAGATGCATTAACACAGTAGCAGCAGCAGTGGGCTAAAATGCAACAATTGTGAGGATGGAACAAGACTGGGGAGTTTTTCATTCTGTTTTGCATAAGATTGTGATGATTTGAAACTGACTCAATGATACCTAACAAAGTGCAAAACGCATGCCATAAAGTATAACAGCTGGTAGACCTTCCATTGTTGTTTTTGTTAAGTGCCATCGAGTCGATACCAACTCATAGTGACCTTATGCACAGCAGAACAATACACTGCCCAATCTTGGGCCAACCTCACTATTGTTGCCACACTTGAGTCCATTGATGCAGCCACTTGACCAATCCATCTCGTTGGGGGTCTTCCTCTTTTTCTCTGA
>NW_006408522.1:10590025-10610517 GCF_000296735.1 Chrysochloris asiatica
TCTGTCAATGTATGCTTGTAGCCATTTCTGTATTACTTTTAGTGAAACTTCACTTGCATGGGATATCAAAGAGATTGTCCAATTATTTCCAGATTCCATTGGGTCACCTCTCTTTAGAATGGGCACAAATATGGATCTCTTCCAATCAGTCAGGCAGATAGTTGTTTGTAGTGGGAGAATATTTGACAGAAGGGATGTTTTAAAGGGTCTAGATTGGGCAATGGTAGAAAGATGTTGTGTTTAATTTGGATGTATCATAAGAGAAATTATTAGTAATGCTGGGACGTGCCATTTGGAGGCACCTATTTGCACATATGTAGAAATTAAAACCATGTAAGTGAATGCTTTAAGGAGCTCTGGTAGCATAGTGGTTACGAATCAGGCTGCTAATCTCACTGTCAGCAATTCAAAACTACCAGCTGTTCCGCGGGAGAAAGATGAGGCTTTCTGCTCCAGCAAAGATTTACAGTCTCAGAAACCCTGTACAGGGTCACTATGAGTCAGAACCGACTTCATGGCACATGACAACAACAGCAAGTGAATGCTTTGCTCTGCTGGTATAAGTGAAAGAAAGTGAGATCGAACAGATTGAGTAGTATTTGGTCAGTAGTTACAGAAATTCACCACTCTGTGATGGCTTTCAGGTTGCTGTGATGCTGGAAGCTATGCCACTGGTGTTTTAAATACTAACAGGGTCACCCAGGGTGGACATGTTTCAGTGGAACTTCTAGACTAAGACAGACTAAGAAGAAGGACAAATAGACTACTTTTGAATGTTTAGTCACAGAAAACCTTATGAATAACAGCGGAGCATGGTCAGATATGATGTCTGAAAATGGAAACTTGATGAATAGAACCAGAATATTGTCAGATATAGTGTCATAAGATGAGTCTCTGAGGTTGTCATTCAACATGTGACTGGGGAAGAGTTGCCTCCTCAAAGTAGAGTTGACTATGATGATCGGAATGGAGTAAAGCTTTTGGGACCTTCATTTACTGATAGGGCACTACTCAAAATGAGGAGAAACCGCTTCAAACAACCATCGATAATTAGAATATGGAATGGAAGAAGTATGAAGCTAGGAAAATTGGAAGTTGTCAAAAGTGAAATGGAATGCCTAATGATCAATATCCTAGGCATTTGTAAGCTAAGATGGATTGATATTGGTCATTTTGAATCTGACACTCACATGGTTTACTATGCTGGGAATGACAAATTCAAGAGAAATGGTGTCACATTCATCTTCAAAAAGAACATTTCAAGATCTATATTGAAATACAATGCTGTCTATGTTTGGATAATATCCACATACCTACAAGACACACCAGTTAACACCACTATTATTCAAATTGGCGTACCAACCACTAAAGCCATAGATGATGCAATTGAAGAATTCTACCAACTTTTAAATCTGAAATTGATCAAATATGTAATCAAGATGTATTGATAATTCCTGGTGATTGGAGTGCAAAGGTTGGGAACAAAGAAAAGGGGGCAGTAGTTGGAAAATAAAGCCTTCATGAGAGAAATGTTGCTGGAGATCTCATGATAGAATTTTGCAAGCCTAATAACTTAGTCCGAGTCATGGTGTGGCTGTAGGATAAGCACAAAGTCAGTGGTTCAAACCTACTAGCCACTCTTCAGAAACTCTATACAGGGTTGCTATGAGGCAGGATTGATTTGATGGCACTTAACAACAAAATGACATATTCATTGCAAATACTTTTTTAAAACAACATAAAAAGTAATAATATACATGGACCTCACCAGGTAGAATATGTAGGAGTAAATTGACTATATCTATGAGCAAAGATGGTGGAAAAGCTCAATATCATATCATCAGCTGAAACAAGGCCAGGGACAGATTGTGGAACAGACCATAAACTGCTTATATGCAAGTTCAGGCTGAAACAGAAGAAAATTAAAAGAAATCCACATGAGCCAAAATATGACCTTGAACATATCCCACATGAATTTAGAGATCATCTTTGAAACAGATTTGATGCATTAGACACTAACGACCAAAGACTAGAAGGGCTATGGGATGACATTAAGAAACTCATATGGGAATAAAGCAAATTACCTTTAAAAAGACAGAAAAGACCAAAATGGATGCTAGAAGAGACTCTGAAACTTGCTTTCTAGTATAAAGATGCAAAAGCGAATAGAAGAAATAAGAAAGTAAAAGCACTGAACAGAAAATTTCAAAGGGGAGCTCAAGAAAACAAAGTGTCCAAGAGCAAACATACCAGTTTGAAGACTAAGGTGTGCCTGATCAAGCCATGGTATTTTTATTAGCTTCGTATGTATGTGGAAGTTTGACAATGAGTAAGGAAAACTGTAGAAGAATTGGTGCATTTGAGTTATGGTGTTAGAGAAGAATACTGAAAGTACCGTGAACTGCTAGAACAAACAAATCTGTATCAGAAGAAGTACAGCCAGAATGTTCCTTAGAAACCAGGATGATGAGATTTCGTCTTTCATTCTTTGGACATATTATAATGAGGGACCAGGCCTGGGAGTCAGATATTGTACCTGGTAAAGTGAAGGGTCAGCGAAAAAGAGGAACCCAACAAGATTGATGAGCAGAGTGGCAGCAGTCATGGTCTCAAGTGTAGCAACAGTTGTGAGGATGTTGTAGGACTAATCAGTGTTGTATTCTGTTGTGCATAGGGTTGCTCTGAGTTGGAGCCAACTCAAGGGCACATGACAACAACCACTGTTACAGATGCATATTTGTGTGTGTCTGTGTATTTACCCGGGTGCATACACATGCAGCCCGGTGGTTAGAATGATGTTTCTTATAACAGAAGCTGTGGAGAAGATCCTGGGATTTCAGATCAAGGACTTTCTCCCCTTTATAATAGCTTTACTGATTGCTATTGACCAGGCAAATAAAGTAAGATAACTTTTATATTTAGCGTATGTGGAAATATTATAAACAGTTACAAATTCAATTTGCTTTGATGCCCTTTGACAATCTGATAATTTTTGCAAAGATGCACTTAAAATGCTGTTTCATGCAAAGTTCAAGGTTGTTGTTTTTCCCCTCTCTCCACGTTTAAAATAATACACGGTGCCGTTCATTTGTAGGCCTGTATATTAATTTTGTTGAGAGTACCATTTATTTCTCTTTCCTTCCACTTTGCTTAAAGTCAATTGTTGACAGCTCTCAAACGTATCAAACTCCCATCGCTAATAATTGCTTAAGGACCCCTAACTTCTACAAATGTTGGTTCCAGCTCCAAACCCCATGTTAGCCCTGGAAGAAGAAGAAGAAGAGAAAAAAAAAGAGGAGGGTGGGAAAGAACTTCTTCTGATGAATTTTTGATTTTCCTTTTTAACAAAGAAATGTCTGAGATTCAAAGCAATAGCTTTAAGTGATATTATAAAATGGAATATGGAGTGCACTGTTGCCAATGACTCTTTGCTTTTAATGTGGGGCTGAGAAATTGTCAGTGCCTTTTTTGATTAGTTGGGATTTTTTTTTTTTTTGTTCTTGATCTAAGAATTGAGAAAAACAGGCTACTTGCATTTGAATATGGCATGAGCAGAGCTGTAATGTGTTGAAGATAAAGTAATATGAGCAACGCCTTAAGGCAACACCTGTATCCCTGGGTCAATGCTATCTCTCTTTAGATCACTGTTGTGCCACTCTGTCTGCGGCTGCTTTATTAGGCCTAATTAGGCGGGCTGTCACTTTTATTGGTGATGGGTAAGGGAGATAAGTAGATCACTTGTGTCATCTATCTCTATCCGGACGTGTCTAAAAAGTCTAAAGTGATTGCTGTAGGCCACAAATATATACCACAAGAGGGAGAGGGAACAGAAAAAAGAAAATAACATCCAAAACTGTAATAGCAAAGAAGAAGGAAGAAAACCTCTAGAAATACCTTACCTTTGGCACTGCTGTGTGTAATTTCAAACCCACAGAGAAGAGGGTATGGAACATCCTGGAAGCTTTTTTGTTCAGAGGGAGAATGTTGTCTAATGGGTTTTGTGGTAGGTTAATAGGAAGTATTTCCTACTTAGGAGTCTACAAACAAGTTCTTAAAAAAAAAGTTGGTCCAACTTGGAGTAAGAGTTTCATGTATTATGTTGCTGGTTAATAGAGAGTCGTGTTGTTTTTAAGTGCCACCGCGTCAATTTTGACTCATAACAACCCCATGTGACACAATAGCATTGTCCCCAATGGGTTTTCTAGACTGTAAAAAAAATTTTTCTTCGTAATTCTTAAAAAATTGCCACATTTTCTCTCACAGACTCAAAGATGAGATCAAACCACCATCTTTTCAGTCAGCAGCTAGTGGAGAATTCAGAGCTGCTGTTATTACTATGATTGTTGTTGTTGTTGTTGTTAAGTGCCGTCGAGTTGATTCTGACCCATAGCAACCCTATATAGGGTTTCCAAGGAGCGGCTGGTAAGCTTGAACCACCGACCTTGCAGTTCAAACGACTTTGCATTCTGACACATTAGTCCACAGTGTCACACCAGGACTCCATATTACTATGATTGTTGTTGTTGTTAAGTGCCGTCGAGTTGATTCTGACCCATAGCAACCCTATATAGGGTTTCCAAGGAGCGGCTGGTAAGCTTGAACCACCGACCTTGCAGTTCAAACGACTTTGCATTCTGACACATTAGTCCACAGTGTCACACCAGGACTCCATATTACTATGATTAGTGGTGGTCATATTAGCAGCAAGGGCTTTCTGGAAGTTGTCATAATCAGATTTTTATATGGGAGCAGATATTTCCTTCCATTTGCCTGTAAAAGTGATGCCAATAAAGATAAATAGCCCAGAGGACATAGGTAATGTTCTCTTCAGTCTTGGCCAACTGCCCAAGATGGTCAGAAAATGGCTTTTCTGTACTCTGAGGGACTCTTTCCAGAACTAGGCATTTCTGGTTCTTTTCAAATACTCGATTGATGCTCTCTCATCTAACTGCTTGTGGGGTGTAGCCTGTCACCTGCCTTGGAGTACATGCTGTCTATTATTACTTTAGAATGGAAGCCCTTCACCCAATCATGGCTCCTCAGTGAGATTATCAATTCTATGTAAGAGCCATATTTTTTCTTCTTTTCTGTCCTGTCATGCCTAGAACAATGCTAAGCATGTACTAAAGGTTTGAAAAGTAATGGTTTCATTGTTGTTGTTGTTGTTGTTAAGTGCCGTCGAGTCAGTTACGACCCATAGCGACCCTGTACAGGGTTTCCGAGGGTGTAAATCCTACGGGAGTTAGTCTCTTTAATTCCTCTGAGTATTTTAGGGTCAACTGAGAACTTTAATTCACTGTGTTATATAGAAATAACAACCCCATAAATTAATAAACAACGATAAAGCACTCCTTGATGATGCTCACACAATCCAAGATGTTTGGACCAAACTAGTCTGAGATCTTGTTCATTACCGCATGGAGTTTCTGAGTCTGTAAATCTTTATGGGAGTAGAAAGCTTCATCTTTTCGCTTGGAGTGGCTAGTGGAATTTTGTCTCATGCAGCGGCAGGGCAAAACTTGCAGTTAGCAGTCCAAAGCTTAACTCACAATACCATCAGGGCTCCATGTTTATTATATACATTGTCAAATTTATAGAATGATTAGACGAAATTTATTCCTGAGAAATAAGTAGTTTACACTCTCTAACCTAGATTGCTTTTGGTCAAGGTTATGCCAACAAGACGCTAGCCATTATTATTTTTTTTTTTTTCGTATTGCCTTAATCCATCTACATAAAAGTAGCCACAATTTACAGTATTTATTAGATTCTAGGCACTTTGCTAATTTCATCTTAGTTTGATAAAGCCCTCTGATATTGGTAATAAATGTACCCATTTTACAGATGAGAAAGCTGAGACTGTAAGAAATTGAGTAATGTCTCCAAAATCACAGAGCTAGAATGTTTGATTCCAAAGCCTGTGCTCTTAATCACTGTTCAGCTTAGCATTGAGAGATACTTTGCTTTTTTGAGAAAAAGTCTCAATTTATAAACTTTTAGATTAGAAAGAACTTTTATCACTGATTTTGCCAAGTTGATTGCATTACAAAGGGTGTGATAATTGGATTTGGGAGTAATTTTTAAATTAATCTTTGGCCTTAAACATATAGCATTCCTGAACATAATTTGATTCACTTTTGTCTGAAATAAACTGTGCCGGCTTCAGATTATGAAAATATGTGTCATTTAGACAGGAAGACAATCCCTTAATAGTGGTAGAACGTCAAGAGCACCAAACTTTAAGCTTACTCTGAACAAAACATTGCCTCCCTACATGCCTTCAGTTTAGTGTATAAATACAAAATTTGAAGCATTTATTGAATGCTTGCTATGTGCCTGACACATTCACATTTTATTTAATTCTCTTAACAGCTCTGGCATTAGAGTTTTGCTGTCTCTTTTTTACAGAATGTTGCTGTTGTCATTAAGGGCTGTCGAGTTCTGACTCATAGTAGCAACCCTCTATAAGGTTTCTGAGGAGCAGCTGGTGTGTTCGAACTGACGACCTTGTGGTTCACAGTCCAGTGCTGATCCTATAGCACCATACCAGGAGTCCTAAAAGGGCTTCTAATGGGTTGTCAATAAGATGCTACCTTGACTGAAGATTTAAATGAGGTATGGTGGGGAGGAATACCCTTTGGCAATCTAAAGTTTGAAATAGGACTTCAGTCTTCTGCAATAATGGAATTCCCAGTCAACAGTGGCAGCAGAGAGGAGAGGGATTTAGGTATCTTTAGGTTACCTCACAGTCTTGCTGGTGGTGGTTCTTGTTAATCAATTCAACATTTGTTAAACTGTGCTCAGTCATGCTTCTAGGAGGAATTTATTGAATCCAATCAAATGTGTCTTCTTATGCTATTCACTTACTCTATCCATGTCTAATGAGTCAAATGATTTGGTGCAGGACTGGTCAAAGTTTGACATTGCTATCCTGCATTCATGAGATGATGAAATCATGGAGGGCATCACTAACTTGTCAGTATTCGTTGAAGGCCAGACTGAACATAAGGATTTCAACGTAGTGTATCAGGTAGTTATTAGCAATTCATCAGACTTGGCATACTCCTTGAGACCTATTTGTCAACCCTGGGTTAATGAAGCAAACACTAACTCTTCACTGTTCTAGCTGTCTGTGTGAACTTAGGCAAGCATTATTCTCTCCAAGTCTCAACCATCATCTATAAAGAAGAGATATTGCCTAACCTATGGGCTATATCTGCTGCACAGGAACTTTTTAAAGTATTGAAGAGCAGAGATGTCAGCTTGAGGACTAAGGTGCACCTGACCCAAGCCATGGTATTTTCAATAACCTCATATGGATGCGAAAGCTGGACAGTGAATAAGGAAGATCGTAGAAGAATTGATGCCTTTGAGTTGTGGTGTTGGAGGAGAATACTGAAAGTGCCATGGACTGCCAAAAGAACCAATAGATCTGTTTTGGAAGAAGTGCAACCAGAGTGCTCCTTGGAGGCCAAGATGACTAAGCTTCGTCTCTCCTACTTTGGACACACTGTCCGGAGAGAACAGTTGCTGGAGAAGGATGTCATGGTGGGTAAGGTGGAGGGTCAGAGAAAAAGAGGAAGACCCCCAACGAGATGGATCAGCCAGGTGGCATCACTGATGGCGTCAAGTGTGGCAGCGGTAGTGAGATTGGCCCAGGATCGGACATTGTTTCGTTCTGCTGTGCATGGGGTCGCTATGAGTCAGTTCTGACTCGATGGCACCTGACAACAACAATGGACTATATCAAATTTATATGAGCACAAAATGAGATTTAGAATTAACAAAAATAAAAAATAGGAAGCTTCACCTTCAAGGTAAGGAGATAATATTTTCTCAGAAAATGAATTTTGTTTTAGTGAAACCATAGTATATTTGTCCAATCACCCAAAGTAAATCACAGCTGATTTTGTTCGTCTACATCCAACCTGATTTTGTCTTCTAAATAGCTCTTTGAATTCTCCCTTTTATTCACAGCACTTCAGTAGGGAGTCTCTGCTCTCATTATTGGTCTATGAGACACCTGGTCTATCTGCCACCAATATTCCCAGTGACCTCTTTACCAGACTGTCAGTCCTCTGTTTTACACATCCCACCGCTAAGGGTGTCTCCTATGAGAAAATCTAAACTCCATATTCTGGCTCACATAAACTTTCTGCTTTTTATTCTCTCAACCACCCAGGGTTTTGCGTGACCCTGTGCCTGTCTTTTTCCCTGTTGTATTCCGTATAAATGCCATTCGCAGCCCTTGTTCACTTGACAAACTCAGAATCCTTCTTCCATAACCCAATGCTGTGTTGTTTGGGCCTCAAGAAAGCGTTATGGTAAAGTGAAATAGTACTTCAAATGACTTGGCACGGGTTGTCCATTTATGCCCCAAATCTCTCTGGGAAGGGCATTCTCTGCAGCTCACAGCAAGCCCAGGGGACAAGAAGATTCCAAGCAGGAAGTAGATATGGTTTCCCTAAGTAAAGGTGCCCGAAGCTTAGAAGAGCCCATATTTGTTGGTTGCCATCAAGTTGATCTCTGACTCATGGCAACCCCTCCTGTGCTCCATGCAGTTGATTTTCCATAAGAAGAAAGCTAAGCCTTGTCTCTGAGACACCTTTGGTGGACTTAAACTGCCAGCCTTTGGGTTAGCAGCTGAACATGTTGACTGTTTGCTCTACTCAGGGATGCCATAAATGTTCACAGAACCTGAGAATAAGATGAAAGCTGTTCATGTAGAAGAAAAGTAGTTGTATAAATTTAAATTTTTTTGCAAAATCTCTATATACCCTGTTCACTTAGCCACATCATCCTTCTTTATGACTGAGACTATAGGAGCAAGACAGGACTCTTGCCCACTGTGGATTCCCAAACATCTTAACAAATGCTTGGATATTTCTCCTTTACTTTGTCTTCCTCTCCTTTTTATTCCTTCTCTTCCTTGTAATTCATAGTAATTATAATGACATTTTCTAATTTACTCAGCACTTTCACATACACTACACCATTTTTTCTTCACAACTACCAGGTGAGGAGCATTACTATTATATCTTTGTTTTAGACATGAGTAAACTGAGGTGCAGAGAAATTAAATGGTTTTTTCAGTATATCACAGTTAGGATGTAATGGCACATTATGGAATTGAGATTTAAACTAACATTCTTCAACTCTAAATCTCAAGATTTTGTTGTTTGTTTTTATAAAATATTGTGACATTGAGTTTTAAGCTGGAATTATGCTTAAATTTGTAGCATCTTTCTTGGGATTAAAAGACTTTTTTTTTAATAAACTCTCTTAAAGTACCTTTGGTTGTTCTAGGATAGAAAACCCATTCTATATGTCTGTTAGACATCTTGGTATGGTGCTGTGGTTTAATGTGCCGGACTGCAAGTTTGTCAGTTCAAGCTCACCAGTTGCTCATTGGAAACCCTATGTAGGGTTGCCATGGGTGGGAACAGACTTGATGGCACTTAACAACAACAAACAATATGCATGTTAAGATCATCTATATTATCACTTACTAATGTCATTCTATTGCAACTCTAGTATCATTATGGGGGCCTGGTGTGATGCTGTAGGGTAAGCAGTAGACTGCTAACTGAAAGATTGGCAGTTCAAACCCACCAGCTGCTCCTCAGAAACCCTATACAGGATCACTATGAGTCAGAACTGACTTGATGGCACTTAACCACAACAGTATCATTATGTTTACCACTTTGTTTTGCAAATCTCTCTTTGCTGTTGTCTCAGGTACATCTGTGAGTATCTTCAGGGCAGGGATCATGCTTTATTGCTTTGTCATGTACCAACAGGGCCAAGTACACAGGGCCTAGCACTGAGTTTGTTAAATGAGTGAATGATTATATAACACCAACATTTGTTGAGTCCTTGCTATTACTAGCAGCTTTGTTCCCATCTACAAATCCATTAACATTTAATTTCTGTTTATCACCACAAAACCCCATGTGAGCCATGTACTATTATAATTTCCATTTTACAGTTGGTAAAACAGAGACTTGGAAAGGTTAAGTAACTTGTCATGTGTTTATCTATCAAGTAAATAGTAGGCTAAGACATGAGCCCAGGTCCACACATTTTACCATGCCAGTGAGTGTGAGTGCGTAGCAACTGTGATGAGGGATGTAATAAGAGGAAGGCACTTTGACCTCAGAAGGCCTGATACTGAACTCTGTCCCTTAGCCCGCTGAGAAGCTTGAAATAAGTTACCACATTTCTCTGCATCTCAGTTTCCTAAAGTAGGTGATAATGTGTGCTTGTTAGGTTTTTTGTGAAGATCAAATGATAGGATGGTGTCTTAGGCTGGGTTTTCTAGAGAAGCAAAACCAGTGGTGATGGGGGGGAAATATATATATATATATCAAGAGAAGTTTATTATTAAGGAAATGGCTTACAGTTGCAGAGTCTCAGATCCCCAGTGGAAGAAAGAAAGAAAAACTTTTCCTCTGTGTCCATTCTATTGGGAGCAGGCTACCGCCCAAAGGAAGCATCCCTTCAACTGATTGGCTGTTCATATCCACTCCAGCCGCTCCGCGGGAGAAAGATGAGGCTTTCTATTCCCGTAAGGATTTACACCCTCGGAAACCCTGTACAGGGTCGCTATGGGTCGGAACCGACTCAACGGCACTTAACAACAACAACAACAATAGAGCTAACTATGCCTGTAATCTGGTCCTATCCAGATAACACATTCCCACTGCCAAGCCTCTGGAAATCCTGGCCTAGTCAAGTTGACACAAAATCTTAACTAGTAGCCTTTGTGATTCTAGAGAATTCTCTTGATCTGATGTCAATGATGTTGTTGCTGTGGTTGTTATACTAGTATTAAGAGTCCCTGTTTGGGAGTTTCCAGGGGTCCTGCTCAGGACTAGCTTTCCAAGAGGGTATTTAACTGTGCTGGGTCCACTCACCAATTAGTGATGGGAAGGAAGGGGCAGCAGGTTGTTTCTAACTATTCTTTAACCTCTGGGCCAACCCATAGGTGTTCCCCATCCCACCCCATCTTTATCTTCTTGAAAAAAGAAAAAGAAAAGAAGAGATATTTTATAACTTATGATGAGCTAAACAGAACTCTTGGGCGGTAGCCTGCTCCCAATAGAATTCACATGAAAAGTAGCTTAATCACATGCTTTGCTTCTTTTTCTCAACTCTTTTCAAAAAACAAAACAAAAAACCTTATTGTAGATTGAGTGAAAGTTTACAGACAAGATCACCTGTTTTGCATTCAGCAAATCATAATCCTTTGTTTCTCCTCAATGATTGCAATCCCCTTTATGTAACAACAACTATCTCACTTCCTCCCTGTGGTTCCTGTTTCCATTCCACCCTCCTTCCCATCCCTTCTCAACTTTGCCCTCTGGTAAATGTTGCCGTTTTGATTTTGAATGATTGGCTTCAACATTTTCCCCTTCCTTCCTCCCTCTCTTTTTTTCTTCATGTCCATCTCTGCATCTTCACGCTTTCTCTATGTCTCTCTCTCTTTTTGCCCTCTCTGTATCCTTTTCTTTTCTTTACACTCTGGCTCATTAATCCACAGTACCACACCAGAACTTCTCATACCTTTATAGCTCCCCTGTCCCATTTTTGGTAGCCAATGCCTAAGTTCTAAAGACTAAGTAACTTATCAACTCTGTGTTCTAGGACAGGCTTGATCCTTGATGTGAAGAATCCTTTCCTCTTGGTTGGAATTTTAAGCAACTACATCCACACGCAAAGGTCCAGTTCATCAAATTGTAGCAATTTACTCTTGCTTCCTGTATCAAAATTATCATCTTTCTTTAGTTGAGTTCTGATCAGCAAGTCATCTAAGCTAGGTCAAATGGGTACTATCTGCAAATTTGGATGTTCTTGCATACCACTTCAGACCAGCTGGGCACTTCACTCTCAACTGTAGCCCTTAGTGTAGTGGCTAGGTCAGTATCCATGGGCTTGGGAGTTCCCAATCTCCCTAAACTTCATATTAGTCAGCCCTTCCTCTTGTCTCTCTCATCTCAAGGTTTACAGCCATCTATGGAACATGGTGGAACTCAGCCTATGTCTTCATTGTTACATTTCCCTCACTTCCACTCACAAGTAGACTGAGGTGGTCACCAGCAATTTTATAAACCTGCTTGTGCATTCCCTTTGAATTTCAGTCTTGGAAGGGGGTTTTCCCTGATGCGCTGACTTTTCTTGCCTTGTTGGTTCCCAGATAAACAGCTTGTTTTTGTAATGGCCAAAGGGTCTGCTTTTTTTTTTTTTTCCTGCTGGTCTTTCTTTCAAAAAGTATCTTCTGTTCCTCTAGCCATTCCGGGTTGGTCTGCATGCCCTTCAAGTGGAAATGTCCCACTTCAGAAGGTTCTGGTTGGGGCTCTGTATTCTACAAAGGCTTAACAAGAAGCCAATTTCACTGGGCAAATTTTAGTACCCCTTTTAGCTAATCCAATCAGCTATTGATTGAAGATAGGCTTACGAGATTTCTTTAATCAAATTTCCCAATATTCCTTTTTATCCCACAAATGTCTATTTTACAACAGAGGCAGAGAAACCAATATCCACAAGACAGTCAAGCACCTTAATATTATTTCCTCTCCTTTATTCATTCAGACTATGTCTCGATCTCTGTATCATAGAGTCCTGTTACTCCAAGGTTGAGTATGCATCACTATTTACTGCTATTCCATTTAGCCCATGCAAACCTCCCTAAGTCTTTCCCTATCTTCGTTCATCCACCCCCTCTCCATTCTTGTACATTGCCTTCCCCTCCCTGGTAGAGTGCCCTCCCCATCACTCGAGCTATCATGTGTCTATTCTCTAACCTGTGCCTTACTGTCCCCTCCCTCCCACTCCTGGTAACCATCAAATAATTATTCTTTTAGTATGGAAATCTTCTCTTAAGCTTTTACAATAATGGCTTTATGCACTATTTGTCATTTTGTGACTGACTAACTTCATTCAGCATAATGTCCTCAAGGTTCATCCAGGTTATGAGGTGTTTCGCAGCTTCATCATTATTCTTCAAGGTTGCATAGCATTCCATTGTGTGTATATATGAAAGTGATGTCCACATAGACTGTCTCCATCTTTTTGTTATTGTGAATATTGCTGTGATAAACATTGGTGTGTATATATCTACTTATGTTCTGGCTCATATTTCTTATGAATATATATACTCAATAGTGGAATTGCTAGATCATAACGTATTTCTATTTCCAACTTTCTGAGGAAGCGCCATACCATTTTCTAGAGTGGCTAAACCATTTTGCATTCCCACCAACAATATAGGAGGGTCCCAGTCTTGTCACACCCTTGCTAGCATTTATTGTCCTCTGCTTTTTTGAACTTTGCTTTTGTCGCTGGTATGTGATGATATCTCATTGTTGTTTTGATTTGCCTCTCTCTAATGGATATTTCATGAATATTTCTTCATGTTTGTTGGCTGCCTGAATGTCTTCCTTGGTGAAGTGTCTGTTCATGTCCTGTGCCCATTTTTTAATTGGGTTATTTGCCTTTTTGTTGTAGATGTGTTGTAGTTTCCTATTGATTTTAGAGATTAGCCACTTGTCTGATATGTCATTGCAAAAAATGTTTCCCAGTCGGTGGTTGTTGTTACGTGCCATCAAATTGGTTTCAACCTATAGCGAGGAGCAGCTGGTGAGCTTAAACCACTGACCTTGCAGTTCAAATGGCTTTGCAGTCTGGCGCATTAACCCACAGTGCCACACCAGGACTCCCAGTCGGTGGGCTCCCTTTTTACTCTTTTGGTGAACTTTTAAAAATTAAAAAAAAAAAACTGTTTTATTGTGAATTATGTAATAGTTTACATGGGAGAACTTTAGCTTTATATTCATCCTATCGTATATCTTTTCATTGCCATGGTTACAATCCCCTCCATGCATCATCAACCAACTAAAGGGTATACCCTGCAAGCCTGTACCTTGGTCGTCAGCATACAGCCCCTCTCCCTCTCTGGATCTAAAGTCCCCAGCCGTTCTATCTCTTCATGTCATCATCTCTGCCTCCATCTCTGGCGTCACTGCTTCTCTGGGTAGGGTCCCGCTCTTCGCTGTTCTCCCTTGATGGTCCCAGGGACCTCCGCTCCTAGATGCAAAGTCAATCATGCCCCTCCTTTTGCTACAAAATGTCTAGCTTTACATTTCCAACCCTCACAATCAGTCCTGATAACAATTATGCACTATTGCATCACAAAAGACCTAGACGCATCTTCTTTCATTAGCCCTGCCCAGGCAGATTAGATACTACTTAGGGGAGATTCTACCTTCTTTCACACCCTCTGAATCTAGACTCCATCTTGAAAGCTTGTAAGCCAGTCATTTCTTGTCTTTGTAGCCCCTCCCCCCATTTTGGGTAGCCAATGTCCAAGTTGCCCATCCCTGTCTACTCTGTGTATGGAGGGGGTGGGAATGATCCTTGCTGTAAAAATGTGTTCCCTCTTTTGAACTACTGCATCCATAGGTGTAGGTCAAGTTCATCAAATTGTATCAGATTACTCTTTTTTTCCTCTTCTTTCTTCTTCTAGTTGAGCTCTGATCATCCAGTAATGGAAGCCAGGTCAAGCGGGTATTATCTGCAAGTGTGGGTGTTCTTATGCATATGCCCTCTCTTCTTATTAGCCGGATGCTTCACTCTCCACTCTAGTCCTCTGTGCCTATGTCACTGACTCTGGGCTCAAGAGTCCCCAGGTCTTGCCACACTGCTGGCTAACCAGGTCTCCACCTGGGTTAACAGGAGTCTATTGAATGTGGTAGGGCTTAGCTTGCAGCTTCATTGCTGTTTTTCCCTTACTTCCCCTTATCGGTGACCAACATGGTCACCAATCAGAGCACGTATTCCCATTGAATCTTAGTCTTAGAAGGTGGTTTGCCCTGAGGGAACCAGACCATTTGCCTTGATGTTTTCTGGGTGAGCAACTTGCTTGATCTTGTAGTAATCAGTCGGACTTCTGTTATTGTTTTGTATTTTTCCTGTCGGTCTTTCTTTCAAAAATTGTCTTCTGTTCTTCTAGCCACTCCAGGCCAGTCTGCTTGTCCTTTCAAGTGGAAATTTCCTACCTCAGAAGATTCTGGATGGTGTTCAGGTTTCCACCTATGGTCTTATGTAATGCAGAGGCTCCACAGTAAGCCTTGTTCACTGGGCACGATGCAGCCCCATTTTAGGTATTCCAATCAGTTATAGGCAGAAGACGGACTTAAAAGCTTTCTATGGTGACATTTCTGGCTATTCCTTTCTCTCCCCTTCAAGTGTCTATTTTATAATGGTATGCAAGGGAAACCAGGATTCAAAAGACAACTAAGTATCTTATTAACATTATTTACCCCCCTTTTCCCATTCCAACCATGTCTCAATCTTTGTATCCCAGAGCCCTGTTGTTCCTAGGTTGTTCAAACATCATTATTTACCTCTGTCACACTTAGCCCATGCAAACCTGTCTAATTGTTCTCCCACCTGCTTTGTTCTTCTATTCCCCTCCCTCTTCTTGTGTATTTCCCCCCTCCCAAGCACCTAAATTCTCCTGTGTCTATTCCCTACCCTGTGCTTCACCTTCCCCTCCATCCCCTCACCCTATCCCCCATATCCTAGTAACCAGCAAAGAACCACCCTCCCTCCCATCCTTAGTATGGGTTATTTTTCTTAGTCTTTTACAGTAGTGGTCCTATGCAGTATTTCTCTTTTTGTGACTGACTAATTTCACTCAGCATAATGTCCTCAAGGTTCATCCATGTTATACGGTGGCTTGCAGCTTCCTTGTTATTCTCCAAGGTAGCATGATATTCCATTGTGTGTATGTATCACAGTTTGTTTATCCATTCTTCAGCTGATGGGCACTTAGACTGTCTCCATCTTTTTGCAATTTTGGTGAACTTTTTGATGCACCCAAGTTTCTAAGTATATCTCAGTCATCTATTTTGTCTTCTATTGTTTGTGCAAAATTTGCAGTGTTTGATAGTCTATGTGTGCCCTGTATTTGAGACCTTAAATTTATCCCTATTTTTTCATTGGTGACCTTTATAATTCTAGGACTTACATTCAGGCCTTTAATCCATCTTGAGTTAGTTTTATATATGGTGTAAGGTAAAGACCTTGTTTCATTCTTGTGTATATTGATTTCCAGTTTCGCCAGCACCATTTGTTGAAGAGACTGTATCTTCCCCCATTTAATATAGTTTGGCCCTTTGTTAAAATTCACTTGACTGTATGAGACCACAACTTACTTTTATATATACCATGCTAAGCATTTGGCATTTCAAAATGCTTGTATAACATAATCCAAGTGTTTATCTTACTTCAGTGCTAGCTTTCATATAAAATAAGCTCTGGTGGAGGCAAATTGGCACAGTGGCTACAACAGTGGGCTCAAACATAGCAACAGCTGTTAGGATGACACAGGACCAGACAGTGTTTTGTTCTGTTGTGCAGATAAGGTCATTGTGAGTCAGAGCTGACTCAGTGACACCTAACAGCAACAAACAACAAAGACCATCTCATCCAGATATCTAGGTTCTTAAGTCCAAGGTTACAAATTTGGGACTTCATGTAAGATTTTGAGAAAAAAAATCAAAAAGCACATTATTAATAGCATATGTTTGGGTGCCTCTACTTTATAAACTATTATATTCACTATTATTATGTACAATTGTGTTATAAAGTTCTCATGAGGTCCCTGAATTTGCCCTGTTGCTTTTTTTTTTTTACCTCATGGTTCTATTTTTTCTTCAGAATCAATATAGAGCAGAGATTTGCTCTCTATATGCTTGATAGAGCACATAATCATAAACACTTTTAGACTTAGCTCCTCCTAGGCCTCAGTTCATGGAGTTTTTATAAAAACCTAAATAAGTTACATGGAAAGCATTTAGAACTATGCCTGATACCTCATAAATACTCAAATCATTTATTAAAATATATACCATTGGTTTCAATTCAGCTACATAGATAGAGCTAAGCTGCCTTTCATGATATTGCAAACTCTGAAAGAAGTGCCAGGAGTAGCAAAATCTCCTGCTCCTGGGAAGTAGCCCAAAGAGCTATGGAGTTGCCATTTGTAGTTTTTTGGGGACATACATTTGAACCACACTCTATTGGAGGATGTTGATGACAGCCCCTCATCTGCTAGAACATGAGCCATGCCAGCTGCCCATCTAAGATCTATTTCCCACAATTATGCATGTCACAACTCTCCTCAAAAGATGAAATCCAAAATTGTTTTGTTTTCATCTGAAAACAGTCTTGGAAGACACAGTAATTTCTATTGCTACTGATGAAAGAAGAAAAGGCAATCAGATCTTATAAAGTGATAGTGACAAGAGTTGTGGGAGACCTACTCAAGAATTTTTAAATTCTATTTGCTTAATAAGACCATGGGAATATTTGTGTTAGCTGGAACTATAGTTACAGTTAAATGCCTTATCTTAATGGTCAATAAGAGCAAGAAGAACTCACTATGTTAGCATTTGCATTATTCAGAAAATGATCTAATTGTATAAATGATTTTCTGAATTTCTATATAATCTCATTAACATTAGTTTTTGTTTCTTAGATTAAAACAAAACAAGCCACAGCTAAAATGCTCAAATATTATTGCTCTGAATTAATAGCTTCTTAGTCCAATTAGTGAACATTATTGTTGCAATGTATTTGAACTTGCAGAATACACCAGAGACAGCACAAAACACTCCTGTGAACATGCACGCATGAAAAGAACAACGAAACCAAACAAAAAATGTCGTTCCAGAACAGTTCAATTCTTCTGCACTAATATATTTCATGGCTGGTGTTCCTAATTTCCACTTGCTTGATGGTTCTCAGCATTAACAACTCTGCAAAGAGAAGGACTGTTATGGGCACCCTCAGCCTCCCACCTTTTTTTAATCCTGTCACAAAACAAGATTCTGTTGCAGGCTCTGCTTGAATATTGAGCAGGCTAACTTTGCATGCTGCTGCCAGTTCCTTTCAGGCGGGAGAACAAGCCAGTCCATGGCAGAGGCTGGCATTCGCTTCCCACTGCAGGTGATGTAACCTGTTTGTGAAGCACATTATAAAGAGAGGCTCTGTATTTTAATGGTCAGTTAGTAGCTGGCTACCAACCGTCTGTGCTCTCTGCCTGGGGACAGGAATACCAGGCTTATTAAATATTGAAAAGTTGTTCATTACTATAGGGATCTATGACAACAGCATATCTGCATATTTAGAAAACAGCAAGTTTACATTCTTCAGAATAGCTGTTCCCTTTCTGGAGAAGGACTAATGTTTGTCTGGCTAAAGATGCATAAAAATGCAGGCTCAGTCTTGGAGATCAGCTCTGGTGCTTTTCTTTCTTTCAAAGTGAAAATTTCAAAAACCAGACTTGCTTATAGAGAGAGATTTAAAAACAAACAAACCTTTCAGAAAATCCAGCTATCTCATATGGGCTGTATGGGAGGAAATGCCAAATGTTTGAAATTCTAACTTACCTGTCAGTTTATTATTAGAAAATGTACTTAATTAGATTACTTGGGGTCCTAAGCAACTGGGAAATTTAGAATATAGGTAAGTTGTAGGGAGAAAAGTGATGGGATATTAGCTGTCACCATAAAGTCTTCACAATAATTGGAAAACTATAATCACCAAGAGCTCAGTCAATGCTGGCTACAAATGAGAAGTCCAGGAAAGTACTATCCATCTTGTATTCAAAAACAGGATCTGTATACTTAAGCATAGTTACTAATTACTCATTAAATGCCAAGATCACTGGACAAATACCAGACCAACAAATTATTTAGGTTCCGGCTACAGAACCTATCAAGACTGTCCACAAAGAAGTCACCTCAAAATATATGGGGTGTAAAAAAAAACTATATATATATTTGTTGTTGTTAAGTGCCGTTGAGTGGGTTCCGACCCATAGCGACCCTGTACAGGGTTTCCAAGGCTATAAATCTTTACGGGAGCAGAAGTCTCATCTTTCTCCCACGGAGCCGCTAGTTTTGAACTGCTGACCTTAAGGTTCGCAGCCCGATTCGTAACCACTACGCTATCAGAGCTCCTTCATATATATATATTGGCTCATGCATGTGCTTTGGATAGGTTATCTGGAGGTGTCAATCCCTGCAAAAGGATACCATACTTGGTAAAGTTTTGTTGTCTTGGTAGAGGGTAGGGGAAAAAAGAGGAAGACCCCCCCCCCCATGGGATAGATTGACACAGTTGCTGTAGAAGGATTGTGAGGATGGCAGGACCATCAGCAGTGTTGTGTTCTGTTGTGCATGAAGTCTCTAATGACATTTAACAACAATGTCGTGGTGTTGTTGTTATTAAGTGCCATTGAGTTGATCCAACTCATAGTGACCCTGCATAGGGCTTCCAAGGAGTAGTTGGTGAGTTTGAACCTCCAATCTGTGGTTCAAACCAATCTTTCAGTCCAGTGCTTTATCCCATAACACCACACTAGAACTCCAACAACAAATATACACGGAGTCCTGGTGGATCTGTATGATAAACACTGGACTGTGGACCACAAGGTGGGCAGTTCAAGACCACCAGGAACTCCATGGGAAAGATGAGGCTGTCTGCTCTGGCAAAGATTTATAGCCTCGGAAACCCTATACTGGGTTACTATGAATGGAACCAACTTGACGGCACTCAGCAGCACCCTACCTTGTTTATATCTATCTATCAATCTATCTATATATCTATCTATACAAACATTGATGGCAGTGAGTTTAGTGCAAGAAAAGGTTCAAAGCCTTTTCAATGATTTAAAAACTACGTGTGCAGCAAGAGAAGGTGTTGTTAGGTGCTGTCAAATCAGTTCCAACTCATAGGGGTCCTAATGTGGCACTGTAGGATAAGTGGATAAGCACTGGACTGCTAACCCCAAGGTCGATGGTATAAATAATATATAAGTTGTGGTGTGCCGTGAAGTCCAGTGCATTAACCCAGAGTGCCACAACTGTATATATATATATATATATATATATATATATAGAGAGAGAGAGAGAGAGAGAGAGAGATGTTATTGTTGTTGTTAGGTACCGTTGAGGCAGTTCCGACTCAGAGTGACCCTGTATAGGGTTTCCAAGGAATGCAGAATTGTCAAGGAGTGATTGGTGTGTTTGAACCACCAGCCTTGTGGTTCAAAGTGATCTTTCAGTCCAGTGCTTATCCTACAGCACCACACCAGGACTCTGTGTAGGGTTTCTGAGGCTGGAAATCTTTGCAATAGACAGCCTCAGGTTATTTCCATGGAGTGCTGGTAAATATGAATTGCTAACCTTGTGGTTAACAGTCCAGTGCTTTCCTACAGAGCCACCAATGCTCTCGCATCTTTGTAGATTTAGATACATGCTTATGTGTGTGTGTATTCTTATATAGGTGAAAATATACATAGCAAAACATTTACTGACTGATTTACCAGTTACTACATGTACGAGAGATATCATTGCTGATGTCCGATGGATCTTGGCTGAAAGCAGAGAATATCAGAAGGATGTTTACCTGTGCTTTATTGA
>NW_006408522.1:10611632-10619071 GCF_000296735.1 Chrysochloris asiatica
CAACTAATCTCACTATTCCTTTCCAAATTATTCCACCACCGGACTTCTGATGATTCAACTATTCTAAGGGAGTCGCAGTGTCATCTTTGTGTTGACACACATCAGTTTTCACTGTGACCATGCACATCACTTCACTGTTTAATATGGCTTTTGAGATGTGTGTAATATCTGAGTATGGACTTCACCTTTGAATATGAAAGGGCCAAGAGACCAAAGAAAGAGGCTGACAGATCTAGGACCATGATATAGGAGTTTGTTAAGGACTACTGCAGAGTGATGACCTGGGTAGTAGTAAGACAGGCTCGAATCTCTGCACTCCCTGAAAGCCATCCTTGGAGATGTTTACATAAGAGTAATCTGGCAAGTGGAAGTCAGCTAGAGGAAAACAATAGGGTAGCCCATTCAGCCTTTCCTGCATCCCTTCATGTATGTTTATTATGCTGAGAATAGTGAGGCTGTTGATCACAGAAATAATTCTTGGTGGTATCTCATGAACTTTATTCTTTCTTCCCACTCCTTTTGATTCTTCTCTTTCTTGGGTTCTTGTATATTGAGACACATTAAATCAGACCAGTGGCTCTTCTGAGACCTGGATGGTTCAAACTTTGCCTCCAAACATCATACTTAGAGGTAGAAATGTTCTATAACCATCCCTAACTCTGTGATTAGAATAGTCATCCAGGACAAAGCTCTAGGTGAAATTTGCCTTTCATGTTTCTCAGTAGATGCGCAATGTATTTCCCATACATTTTCATTGACATTTTCTTCTTTACTTAGCTGATTATTCTGTTACCTCTTGCTGATTTGGGAGAATATAGTTATTAAAAGTTTGGGCTCTGAGGTATGATTATCTCATTGCGGATCTTGTAATACGTTTAGTTCTAGAACCCTGGGCAAGCAAGTCACTTTTGAGTATCTCTGTTTTTCGCATTGTGTAACAATAGCAATAATGTTGTCAGTCTTATAGATTTGCTATAAGGATTAAATAATTAATGTCAATGACTTAGCACCATGTTGTTGTTGTTAAGTTTGGTCAAGTCAGTTCCAACCCATAGCGACCCTGTATAGGGTTTCCAAGGAGCTGCTGGTGAGCTTGAACCACCGACCCTGTGGTTCAAACCACCCTTGTTGTCCAGTGCTTTATCCCAGGATTCCTGGTCAATGCATAATAAATGCTCAATATATGTTAACCATTGTTAGTGTGACTTCAACGTTATCTATTGCTAATTGAATACCTACTTTGGACAGACATTGGAGTATAAAGACATAGTAAAACACATTCTATGGGAATAAGCTCAGAGTGTACTGGCAGAAATAGACATGAAACAGTTGCAATGTAATATCATAAAGTACTTTTGTAATGACAATTTTATTTATTCTTACTTGGTTTTAAAATGCAGTTTGTGAGCTATTGTTGTTGTTAAGTGCCATAGAGTCAGTTCCGACCCATAGCGACCCTGTACAGGGTTTACGAGGGTATAAATCTTTACGGGAGTAGAAAGCCTCATCTTTCTCTTGCGGAGCGGCTGGTAGTTTCAAACCGCTGACCTTAAGGTTCGCAGCCTGACTCGTAACACCATTTTAAAATGTGGAATCTGAAACCCAGAGGAGCGGCATGAAGAGCCTGGAGTCAGAGTAAGAGACGAAGTGCTCTGTCTTTTGGTTCCACCTCTTGCTTTGTTCAACTTGTCAGCCTACCTAATGGCTATAGATTTCTGCATTGTTACTAGTAATCTTGCTTGAACACTCCCTCTTTTGTCTGGCTCACTTTCCATGTATTATAAAATCAGGAAACCAGTTGCTATTGCATCAACTTTGATTCATGGCCACCCCATGTTTATCAGAGCAGAATTGTACTCCATGGGGTTTTCAGAAGTAGATCCCCACACATTTCTTCCAAGACATTTCTGGTTAGACTTAAACCTCCAACCTTTTGGCTAGCAACCAATTGTATTTGCCAGTTGTCCCACCCACAGACTCCCCTTGTGTTAGAGTCTAGGTGAATTCCATTAAAGACTATGGTGTCATGAAAAGAGTTGTCATGGTTATTGTAGTCCTAGTCCAGGTCTGTTACTTAGGTTACATAAGCACTTACTTGGTGTCCTTATTTGTGACCTCCATTTCTCCAACTGTTCAATGAAGGCTTTGAGGAGTGCAGTAGTTTTCAGACAGTCTGGTGTGGGGCAGATTCTTGGCTGTCATATTATGCAGTGAGATCTACTTTCTCCATCAGAGGGCTCTGCTCTTCTCCGGGTCAACATCTTCACGTTTCATGGAAAGATTATCTTTGAAAGAAGGAAAGATTTGGTGTTGCAAACATTTTGAAAACCTCTGGGCAAAATGATTTCTAATCTCTTATTTTAAAAATCTATGGGTACAGTGGTTGAGAAAGAAAGAGAAAGGCTACAAAGAAGAAAAGTACTTTAATATATTCTCATTCTTGCTACCCACCCCCCAAAATGCTCAAGAGCAAACTATTTACTTTTAATAGCTAAATGGGTTAGTAATTCAATTTCTTAAGATTTTGGTCTCTCATATATAAATAAATATGCAAATGTTTACATATGAGAGACCAGAGTCTATGGAGCAAGTCTATAATCAATGTGGGGGGAAATCACTGTAGTGTTTGGCAGAATGGTATTGAAGTTTAAGGATGAGTTCAAGTTCTGGCTCCATGTGTGCTAAATGCTCCCTTCCCCAAGTCACTTTACTGCTCTCAGCTTTGGTTTCACCTGCTCTGCCTACCTTACAGGATTGCTAAAATAACTGAAGTAAAGTTACTTATAAACTGTGTTGTTTTGTTAGTTGCCATCAAGTCTGGCTCCAACTCATGGAGACCTTACATATAACAGAAGGAAACATTGCCTGGTCCTCCACCATCCTCACAATTGTTACTATGTTTGACCCCATTGTAAACTCTAGTTGCTATGAAAATATTAATGATCCTTTCATGATGCTCTTAATGTGGCGATGAAGTTACAGTGAATATTTGTTAGGTTTTCGAATTCAACGTTTCCGATTTTCAGACATGTCTAACATGCACCTATGGTAGAAACGTGTCCAGAGTTTATTCCAACAGATAGGTTTTTAGTTAGCAAAGAAGAAAGGGATATTTGTGTCTGTGTGTTGTTATTGTTACTGCTGTCCAGGCAGACAAATGGGTTTATATCCAGATGTCCCCTACATTATTAATGAAAAATTTGCTATCACCTGAGGCTAACCTAGTTCCCTTTACAAGTCTTCGGCGACTAACAATCTCACTGCTTATCTGAAAAGAAGTCGGCCAAGCAAAGAATCTCCTCCCTGTTCTTTCCCCTAAGAAACACGTTAACATGCCTAGCGCATGACTGCTTCAAATTAGGTTTGAATAAAACACTGTGATAAATAAGTAAGTGTGTTCCCTACACAGATTGCCACTTGTTTAGGGATTAAAGTATCGATTTTTGAATGTTGCTGGGATTTAGACATGGGTTAATTAAACATTTACATATATGTGCTGAACAATATATTGCATGATACAATAATGTGCACTTTAATCAGAAACCATGGGTGTTTGTGTTTGCTTTTTCCATGTTAATTGGCACCATGCTGGCTCAAGCTTAGGTATTTGGCTAGATGGAAGAAAATAGACATGGTGTTTTAAATATTTTAATTAGGACCAGCAGTTCTCAGCTCTCTCATTTCTCATTGGATTGTTTTTCATGCATGAATAAATTAGCTAGCATGGAAGTACTCGGTAGAAAGTGGTTGCCCTCTGGCCATAAAATGAGTCCTGTTCATTAATACTTTAATGAAATTAGCTGTGAGCAAAATATTATTCCTTTTAACTGTGTTCTAATTTCTTAATTTTAATTAGGCACATAATTGTAGGGTGCTGAAATGATCTTCATGTTCAGCAACTAAATTCCAGCATCAGGAGCCTGTGGCTGAAACACCACACTCTCCCAACACATTCCAGCAGGAAATGTTCCGTCCAACTTTTTTCTGTCTTTCCTCCATTTGCTTTGCCAGTGAACCCCCTCACCTCTCTATCACAATATGGTAATGCACAGCTCCTGCAGTCATTGGTCATGAAGTGGCTGAGCACAGGAATCCTTCAGGAGCCGGCAGTATGGAAGTTCCCAAAGAATCTGGTCTGGTGATTTTTTTTTTTCCCATCAGGTTTTGTCTCCTCAGATCCCCATCTAATTTTATTTTAGAGTTCACTGTTAAGTGCCTCTCTCTTTTCTCTACTTATTACTTTATTATAAAACTCTGATGGTTCAGGTGTGGCAGGCACTGTAGGATAAGCACTGAATTGCAAGGTCAGTTTGAACTGCAAGATCGGCTCCTCAGAAACCCTATACGGGGTTGCTATGAGTTGGAACCGAATGGACGGCACCTAATGACAACAACATCGATGATTCAGTGGTAGAGTTTTTGCCTTCAATGCGGAGACCCAGGCTCCATTCCCAGGTGATGTACCTCATGTACAGCCACATCTTGTTTATCAGTGGGGGCTTGTGCATTGCTATGATGTGGAGCAAATTTCAGTGGAGTTTCCCATTAACACAAAGAAGAAAGTCCTAGTGATCTATGAGGGTGAGTCAAAAATGATCTGTACTCTGATTATATTAAAACTCCCACCCATGTACACGACTGATGACAACATTGAGTGTGCACGTGAAATGATTCTGCCAATAGACAAGTGACAGTGGAGTATGTGGCAAACCACTTGCAAATCAGCCATGGCTCTGTCTATGAAATAATTCATGACAGATTTGGGTTTAGAAAATTTGTGTGAGATGAGTACCGAAACAACTCAAGGAAGAGCATAAACAGAAGCATTTGAACATCTGCAAACAAAATTTGGACCAATACGTGAAAGAAAGAAAAGTTTGTTTGTTTTTAAGACTTTTTTTCTTTAAAAAAATTCTTTTAAAAAATCATTACATTAACAAGACATGGATTCATCACTACGAGCCTGAGAGTAAACAGCAGAGTATGAAATGGAAACATCCTCATTCCGCAACCAAGAAAAAGTTCAAAAGTCCACCATCAGCTGGAAAATTGATGCTTACAGTTTTCTGGGATTCTCAAGGGCCAGTATTGGAACAAGTTTCAACAATCAGGATAAAGATTCAACAATCAACAGTGCTCATTAGAATGAGATGCTCACTGAAGAGCTGAAGCCTAATCTTTGAATTAATCCCGGAACACCGCTATCCAAGTGCATTGTGATCTTGCTGACAGTGCACATCCTCACATCTCTGCCCACACTGTTGACACTCTGCAAAAACATAAAGCATCCTCTCTATAGTCCTGATCTCGCTTCATAGGACTTTCACCAGTTTGGTCACCTGAAAGCAAACTTTAGAGGATGAAGATTCACCTCTCTTGAAGAAGTGAAGACAATGGAGCATTCGTGACTTGAAGCTCAGCCTAAACCATTTTTTTTTAGTAAGGGAACATGAAAGCTTGTTGACCGATGGACAAAGTATATTGAAAAGCAAGGAGATTATGTCAAAAATGATATATTTATCTTTTCTAAAAGTTGATTAAAATAAATTCTACAGCCAGAATGTAGATAATTTTTGACTCAACCTGGTACTTCTGAAAATAAGCCCATGAAAATCCTATAGGTCATAATGGTCCAAGCCACAATAGATCATAGGATGGTACAAGAGTATGTAGCATTTTGTTCTATTGTGCATGAGGGCATCATGAATGGGAGAATGATTGGATGGCAGCTAACAACAACAACATCTTATTGGCTAATTCAGATAGGATTTGTGAGCCCTTGAAGTCAGGGAATATTTTCTCTTCCAATCCCCAGTTTGTGGTACATCACTCTTATTCTACAGATGTTGTTGTTGTTAAGTGTCGCTGAGTTGGTTCTGACTCAGAACGACCCTGTATAGGGTTTCTGAGCAGCGGCTGGTGAGCTTGAACCACCAGCAAGTGATTCCAATGACTTTGCAGTCCACAACTCCACACCAGGACAGTGTATGACACCTAACAAAAATGGTCATTCCATAACACGGACATTTTCTAATACAAATTGTGGCATTTTATATTTGCAGTAAGTAAGAAATCCCTAAGGTAAATACCAAAAAAGAACTTTTGGTTTGGTTAGAGCAATAATCTGAATTTAAAGAGTTTTGATTTAAAAGGAAATAATGTAAAATCTAGATTTAAATTTAAGGGAGAAACAAAAGCTTATACATACAACTTTACATTATTCCTCAAAACTTAAACTGAGAATGCTAAGGACATAATGAGTATATGGGATTTAACAACTACTAAAAATTGTTTGCAGCCCCTCCCTTTCCCCTTCCCCAATGTGACATCATATACCTGGATTGATGGTTTTTGAGTGAATTGAGAGAGGCAACTGATTCACTTATTTAAATATTTTATGGGTGTTACCTTAAACATAGGAGAGTGTGGTGGTTTCATACTATAAGCACTCTGTGGGAGAAAAATAATGCTTTCTGTTCTGACAAAAATTTTAAAGCCTTGGAAACCCTATACAAGGTCACTATGAGTCTGAATGGACTTGAAGGCATTTAACAACAGCATCAACCTTAAGCATGTTGTTGTTATTGTTAGGTGCCGTCGAGTCAGTTCCAACCCATAGAGACCCTGTACAGGGTTTCTGAGGAACAGCTGGTGATCTTGAACTGCCAACATTGCGGTTCAAACCGACTTTGCTGTCCAGTGCATTAACCCACTGTGCTACACCAGGAGTCCAACCTTAAGCATAGCTTGATCAAAAAGTTCATAATAGTACCTACTTCACAAGCATATTGGGAGTACTAAAGGAGATGAATAAGACATGTATTCTGTAAGATAAACACTGGACTGCAAACTACAAGGTTGGTGGTTCAAGTGCACTTGTGCAGGAGAAAGATGAGACCTTCTGCTCCCGCAAAGATTTCCAGTCTCAGAAACCCTATACAGGGTCGTTAAGAGTCGGAACCAACTTGACGGCACATAACAACAACAATTTAATAAAAAATAGAGATACAATGTAATTGTACAGCATGAAGCTAATCTTTTCTTACATGTGTCTAAAAAAATAATTATATTGAGTGAGGCCTTGTCTCAGATTTAGCCAGATGTTGACCCACAGCAGATTTCAGGGATTCCAATGGCTGGTTATGTAAATACTGTGAACACAGGTGTGGCACTGTGGGTTAATGCGCTTGAATGCAAAGTCAACTTGAACCACAAGGTCGGCAGTTCAAGCTCACCAGCTGCTCCTGGGAAACCCTATATGGGGTCACCATGGGTCAGAGCTCTGGTAGTGTAGTGGTTACAAATTGGGCTGCGAACCACAAGATCAAAAGTTTGAAACTACCAGCTGTTCCACTAGAGAAAGATGAGGCTTTCTGCTCCCGTAAAGATTTACAGCCTCGGAAACCCTATACAGGGTCGCTATGAGTCAGAACCGACTC
>NW_006408522.1:10620149-10622958 GCF_000296735.1 Chrysochloris asiatica
AAAAAAAAACGGTGTTATAATTAAATGGAATAATTCATAGACATCAAAAAGAATAAACTAGAAGTACATGGATAAGCACTAGACTGTGAACAACAAGGTCAAGGTCCAGCTACTCTGTGGAAGAAAGATAAGGCTTTCTGCTCCAGCAAAGATTTACAGCCTAGGAAACCCTATACAGGGTCACTATGAGTTGGAATTGACTTGATGGTTCTATTTAGGTGCTGTTGAGTTGGTTATGACTCATAGCAATCCTCTACACAACAGAATGAAACACTGCCCAGTTCTGCACCACATTCACAATCCTTCTTAGGCTTCAGCCCATTGCTGCTGCTGCTGCTGCTGCTGCCTTATCAGTTCTTCTCTTTTATGCTGACCCTCCACTTTATCAAGCATGCTGTCCTTCTCCAGGGACTGGTCCCTCCTGATAATATGTCCATAGTATGAGAGACAAAGTCTGGCCATCCTAGTTTCTGAAAAGCATTCTGGCTGTACTTCTGCCAACACAGATTTGTTTGTTCTTCTGGCAGGTCAATATTCTTCTCCAACATCATAACTCACTTGCATTAATTCTTCTACTGTTTTCCTTATTCATTGTCCAACTTTCACATGTTGAAATACCATGGCTTGAAACAGATGCATCTTGATCCTCAAACTAATGTCTTTGCTCTTGGACACTTTAAAGAGGTCTTGTGCAGTATTTACATAATGTAACATGCTGCTGGATTTCTTAACTGCTGGATCCATTAGGGTTGATAATGGATCCAAATAAAGTGAAGTGTTTGATAACTTCCATCTTTTCTCCATTTATCAAGATGTTATTTATTGGCCCAGTGGTGAAGATTTTTGTTTTCTTTACATTGAGGTGCAGCCCATACTGAAGGCTATGGTCCCTGATCTTCATCAGTAGTATTTAAAGTCCCGTTCGCGTTCAGCAAGCAAGGTTGTGCACATACACACACACACATACATATATGGAATGCAGTGGCTTTCTAAAAAAGATGAGGCTTTCTGCTCCCACAAATATTGACAGCCTCAGAAACCCTATACAGGGTCTCTATGAACTGGAGCTAATTCGACAGGTCATAAATAACAACATATATATAGTGTAGTAGTTACAAGTCAAGGTCACAACCTCCAGGTCAGCATTTCTAAACTACCAGCTGTTCCATGGGAGAAAGATGAGGCTTTCTACTCCCGTAAAGATTTACAGCCTCAGAAACCCTATACAGTGTCACTATGAGTCAGAACGGACTCCACATCACATAACCACCTCCACTTACAAATATGTATATTTAAATACTGCTATAGATTTTTGCCTTACAGGCACAGGGATTACGATACATTTTTATTTAGTAAGATTCTCCTCCCCCCCCAAAAAAATAACACCAAAATAATGTGTTTAACTTGTATAAACTACATTGTATTGTATGCACTGCAATACCATCTTGACAGAAGAAAACTTTCACAAGGCATCTATGAAATCAATTCTCTCTTTTATCATTTTAAATGTCTGATGATTTCCACAAACCAGTTTCTGTTTCTATGACCTGCAAACTTTGTTTCTTTCAGTTACCTCAGGGGCTTCCTGGTAGTATAGCGCACATTTATGTCTCCATCTGATCTTCGTCTTCACACCTTTGTGTCTTGACCTCACACCATGTGGATCAACATGGTGAGTAATGTGAGTACTCTGGGGAGCCATTCCTGCACTGGAACAAGTATCAAAACACATGGCCATATCTTACTAAATCTAAATTAAAATCTCCCCCAACTTAGATCTTCCTTAACAGGATCTGAAAAGTGTCAATAGCATTCCAATGGTACCTGATACAAAGCGAAAGAAGAGAGATATTGAAATTGTGTGAGAAGAGTCAGTGATTTTATCCAACTATGGTTAATATAGAAGCTCTGGTAGCATAGTGGTTACGAATCAGGCTGCTAATCTCACGGTTAGCAGTTCAAAACTACCAGCTGTTCTGCAGGAGAAAGATGAGGCTTGCTGCTCCCATAAAGATTTACAGGCTCAAAAACCCTATTCAGGGTCACTATAAGTCGGAACCGACTCCACGGCACATAACAACAACAACACATGGTTAAAATATTTTACTTAAACAAATTTTACAAAGATTGTTGAACACATTGCCAAAGTCCATTCTAGGGCATTAGAAAGGACCCAGGCAAGTAAGAGACCCTGAAGCTTAAGTTTCATTAATGTTAGGATAGTTATATATGTTCACAAATTCTACATAAGGTTACAATACTGTATTTATCTTTCTGTAACTTGGTGAGCTTGAACCGCCAACCTTGCAGTTCAAACTGACTTGGTCAGTTTGACAACATAGTCAAACCATTACTATATTGTGAAGTGCCATGAAGTCGATTCTGATTCATAGTGACCCTGTATAGGGTTTCCAAGGAGTGAATGGTGAGCTTGAACCGCTGACCTTGTGGTTCAAACGAACTTTGCAGTACAGTGCTTTAATCCATAGTGCCACAGTCTACATTAAATTATAAATGTGTGTCCATCACTTTTGCTTCACCCATTAGACAGGATCTGTAACCATGGCCTATGGCACCTAGAACTCTGTCCAATATCAATCAATCTTTGTTGAATTTAGTTCTGTATGAGAATTTCCCTTAGAGAAATGCATTCTTCCTTTGAGGTTGGGTGGGAGTGAAGAGAAAACAGCATGCTGATTTTACACAGTGGCATAGTGTTCCAATAGAGTTACCAAGTAATGGAAGAAAGAACTCTTTCTTCTTTGTGGAGTAAACTTATCTCAGAAATCTGCGTTTACCTATTTGTCCT
>NW_006408522.1:10623370-10625478 GCF_000296735.1 Chrysochloris asiatica
ATTTCCAACCCTCACAATCAGTCCTGATAACATTTATTCACTATTGTATCACCAGAGACCCGTCTGCATTTCATTGCATCAGCCCCACCTAGTCAGATTGAATACTACTCACTGGAGATGCTTTAGTTTTCTAGTTTGCCTTTAACTTTGTTCATGATGTCTTTCATTAGGTAGAGCTTTCATTGTAGCCTGCTCAAATGTATCCATATTTTCCTATATGACTAGTTGTTTTGTATGTTTTTGGAAATTTCCTTTTATACCATTATGTTCTAAACATGGTTCCTTTGGAAATATTTTTTCTAAATGTTTTAGACTTTTGGTTTTCTACATTTAGTCTTTAATGAACTTAGAATAATGCCCACAACACTTTAAAATCAATAGATGCCTTCAGGGCAAACCCTCAGGGCTCACCTCGCCTGGTCTTCTTTCTCTGAGGTCTCAGCTCCCTGAGTCTTAGTGCGTTTTTTGTGTTCTATTGTTTTCAAACAGAGAAGATAGAGAAAAATATCTTTCTGAGATCTCTCAGTGGGAGAGTTTTTCTGACCCCAAGTAGCCCACTATAGCCTGAAAAAGAAGAACCTGTGGTTTTCTTACTACATTTCATGAGTGTTTTATATATTAAGGGTATTGTGGTAAAATGGTTTCTCTTATGTGAACTTTTGCCTTGGTTTTTTTGAGAAAAAAAAAAAATTGAGAGACTTTCCCCTTAAATACTGAACTTTTACCTTTGTCTTCATTTTCTATCTAAAAGGGTTTATTACTTTTGTCCAGGCTGATTGACATTTCCTGGGTAAGCTTAAGCAACTTGGTTTTGTGACTTTTTGTCTAGTCCTGTTGCAATCTGCCCCCTGATTAGTATGTACGTTGCAGAGATTGGTGAACAGACTGTGTAAATGAGCTGACTATAGCCTGCTATGCAAATGATGTATCTGTGACCTAGTGAGAGGAGATTGGTCAGCTGTGGCCACCACTGGGAGGAGCCTTGCCTTGAAATTGAGGAGTTGTGTATATAAGCAGCCAACCTCATAGTGATTTTTCAGACAGAAAGAATCAGGAAGAGAAGCAGCAGATAGAAAACAGAAAAAGCAGAGAGAGAGGGAGAGGAGGCAAGAAATGTAAAATAGTTGTAACATAGGTAAAGAACTGTAACACTGAAGACGGTGACATGCCTAGAAGGGTCCTGGGGCCCTTTTGGGGTAGAGTCAGTGGTGACAGATGGGAGGGTCAACAAGAGCCTGTCCACAGGAAGTCTAAAAGAGACCTGCCTCGAGGGGGCTGAAAGAAGGCCTATCTGGTGAAGAGTTGCTGAGCAAGCTGTCCTGCATTGTCAGAGAAGGGATAGTGATACTGACTTGTAGACTGCTGATCTGGATTCCTAGTTGGACCCTGTTCCTTCATAAACCACTTAACTGCAAATAAGGTCTATGGATTCTGTGTGGCCACTGCAATGGATTATGAAACCCAGAAGAAAGGCAGAGAGTGCCTGGAGGGATGGCCACTATTAAGAATTGGTAAACAGGTTGGAGAATGGAAGTATATCTGACTTCCAACTCACAGGGATCAGTTTTGGGCTCTTCTTGGTTCATATTATCCCCCTTGAAATTACACAGGGTTTAACCCTCCTACTGAAACTACAATTGCCATTCTAATTTTACAGCTATCTATTCATTTTATTGGAATCCTGGTGTGGCTCTGTAGGATAAGCACTAGACTGCAAGGTTGTTTGAATGGCAAGGTGGTGGTTCAAGCTCACCAGCTACTCCTCAAACCGTATACAAGGTTGCTGTGAGTCAGAACAGACTCAACAACACTTAACAACAGCAATAAATTAATTTTATTGAAGTCCTGGTGCAACAGTGTAGGATAAGCACTGAACTGCTAACCACAAGTTCAGCAATTCAAATTCACCAGCCACTTCTTTATAATATTATAAATGTAATATTAATAATATGTAGATATTCATATATTAGAATAGCAATTATGAGTTGGGCTGCTAACTGCAAGGTCAGCAGTTTGAAAGTACCAGCTGTTCCGCAGGAGAAAGATGAGGCTTTCTGCTCCCATAGAGATTTACAGCTGCGGAAACCCTACACAGGGTCACTATGAGT
>NW_006408522.1:10625637-10631308 GCF_000296735.1 Chrysochloris asiatica
TTTGAACCTCCAAGCTGCATTTTAAGCTCACTAGCCACTCCTTGGAAACCCTGTGCAGGGTCACTATGGGTCAGAACTGACATGATGGCACTTAGCAATAATAATTCATTTTATTTTATGATCATTTTTCATAATTTTCCCAGTCTGTTTTATTTAATCTTGCTTGCATTTTTTGACACAGAAATTTAAAATGTCACATAATATACTGGGTCTTGGTTTTTTTCCTTTATGAAGTTCCACTGCTTTCAATATTTTCTCTACTTTAAATAATATTCACCTGCCTGACTGAGCTTGAGTTAAAATGATCTATTTTGTTGGTACAGCTAAATATCCTCATATAAAAGAATGAAGCTGGGTCTATACCACTCACAATATGTAAAATTAACTCAAAGGGAATCAGGATCTAAATGTAAGAGCTAAAACTATAAAACTATAAGAAAACATTACTGCAAATCTTCATGACCTTGAATTAGGTAAGTGTCTTAGATATGACAACAGCAAAAAGGAAAAAGAAAAAGTAAACTGGACATGATAAAAACTCATCAAAATTTTGTGCTTCAAGGGAGACTATCGAGAAAGTGAAAGACAGCCCACAGAATGCGAGTAGATATTTGCAAATCATGTCTGTAATAAAGTACTTGTGTCTGGACTATCCAAGAACAACTCAATAATAAAAAGACAAATAATGTCATTTAAAAATGGACAAAGGATCTGATAATAAATATTTTCGCAAAGATAGACAAATTATCAACAAGTTCATAAAAATATGCTGAACATCACTAGCTATCAGGGCAAGATAAATCAAAGCTGCAATAAGATAGATACTACTTCACACCCAACAGGATGGTAATAATAAAAAAAGATAGGTAATAAGTCTTGACAAGAATGTAGAAGAATTGAAACCCTCTTATGGTGCTGATAGAAATATGAAAAGGTGTAGCCACTTTGGAAAACTGTTTGGCCATTCCTCAGACAGTTAAACAGCATTATCAACATATGATCCATCAGTTCCACTGCTAGGCATAGGTCCAAGAAAATAAAACATATATGCATATAAACTTGTGCATGAATGCTCATAGTGGCATTACTCATAGCAACTAAAAAATTAAAGCAATCCAAATGTCCATCTACTGAATATAAAATGAGTACAAAAATGAAATGTGGTATATACATACAATGAAATGTTACCTGGCAATAAAAACGAAAGAAGTACTGATACGTATTACAATAGGATGGCACTTGAAAACACTACACTAAGTCAAAGAAATCACTAACAACAGACCCTTTATTGTAAACTTCCATTTATATACAATATCCTGAATAGGTAGATCTATAAAGAATAAAAGTAAAATAACAGTTGCCTAGGTCCTGGTGTGGTGCTGCGGGTTAATGTGCTGGACTGCAGAGTCATTTGAACCACAAAGTCGGTGATTTGAGCTCACCAGCCACTCTGTGAAAACCCTGTACAAGGTCGCTTATGGGTTGGAAGTGAGTCGGCGGCACTTAACAACAACAACAACAGGTCTGATGAAGAATGGGTGAAGGCTGCCCGTCAGTTATAATGACATGTTCTAAAATGAATTGAGGTGATACTTATACCACACTGCAGATCTTATGAAAGGTACTGAATTGTACACTTGAAGTGGGTGAATTATCTGATGTAAATTATGTATCAATAAAACTCTATTTTAAAAGTTTCATTGGACTTTCATGGGACCAGAAACTTGGCATAGGGAGTGCTCAAGAGTCTTGCCTCTCCAGAATTACATGGTCTCTAACCTATGTTATCTTTGATTCCTCTGTTCTTTTGGCATATAAACTGAATGTGGCCACCCAACCCTTGCTTTGTATCATTTCCCAGGTCAAGGGTTCAGCAGACTGCCTAACATCTCTGCTTTCAACTCCAGAGTTGCAGGAATGCAAATCTGACTGGACCAACTTGAGTTCAGTATTGACCCCTGGCTTGTGCCATTGTGATCAGGAGGGTTGGGTTGCGTAGAATAAGTTTAACCTTGAGACTATATCCTCAGTATGTGTGTGCGTGCATGTGTGTGTGTGTGTGTGTGTGTGTGCGTGCATGCATGTGTGTGTGTGTGAAAGAAGGGTGTGAGTTAAGCAGACACTCCTGAAAGTATCCATCACACAAATAATGTCAACTTAAAATTTTACCACTCATTGTCAGAAAGCAATAGGCAAACAGGCACCAGGCTAATCTGAAAGAGCATAAAACTTTTTTTAAAATCTCATAATTATATATTCAAACTCAAGTAAACATTCAAAATTTTAACAAGTATACTATTTTTAAGAAATTGAGATATTACATTCCAATGGGATTTATGAGGTATCCACTAGACCAGGAGGTGTTTTAATTTTGGTTTGTTTTAATTTTTTTCTATTGTAAATTGAGTGAAGATTTATAGATTAGATCATCAGTATGACATCTTCTCAACTCATATACTTTGTTTTATTTCAATGATTGCAATCCCCTCAATATAACACCTTATCCCAGTTCCTCCCTGTGATTCTTGTTTCCATTCTTTCTTCTTTGCCAACCCTTCTGAATTTTGTCCTTAGATAAATGCTGCCCTTTTGATCTCTAACAGTTGATCATTCTATGGTCTGCATACACCACTGTTGCTGATGCCTCCTTATATACTTATCTACTGCTTGGCTGAAAATTGAGCCACAAGGGCAAGTTCAGTTCCATACCTGAAGGGTGACCAAGGGCCATAGTCACATTGATCTCTTTCTGATCAATAAACTTGGTCTTTTCTATGACTTTGAATTATGTTCCTCATTATCTCCCACATTTCCAGAACCTTCTAATGTAATCTCGTTCAGAGAAGTTGATAGTGGTAACTGGGAACCATCTAGTTCTTTGGGTCACAGGATCATGGAGAAGATAGTTACGTGTTTCATTGGTCCATTGGGCGAATTATTCCCAAGCAACTTCAGTTCTCGTCACTCTTCTTTCCTCTACACAGGAAGAGACCAATAGTTGCATGTTACATGGACACTCATAAGCCTTTATGATCTAGACTGGGAGACTTTTTTTTTTTTAATGAATAAAGTGATTTTATTTCTCTGAACTTCAAGAGCTGACAGTATGGGATCATAAAACTACAACAACAACTGAGGTTATCAGTTGCATATGAGTGGTCATCTCAAATAAACTGCTCAAAAACAGAGTCAATGCTAGAAACAAAGCCCAATTATTTAACAGCATTCAATCTTTGCATAGATTTGAAGTTGCTCCTTTATGTTTTACATAGATACTTTTTATTTTTTAAAGGTTTTTGTTGTGGATTGAGTGAAAGTTTACAGGGCAGATTATCAGTTTTACATTCAACAAATCATACACCTTGTTTCATTACAATGATTATAATCCCCTCCATGTACCATCAGTTAACAGTGTTTCTCTCTATTCACTTTAGCTCTTTTATTTTTAAAAACAAAAACAAAAACAAAAACCACTCAGGCATATGTAATAACTTATACCTACAAAGGGCACATTCTGCAGGTCTGCCTCCTGGCCACCAGCTCTTTGTCCCTCTCTTCCCATGAATCTAGAGTCCTCAGCCACTCCCCCTCTCCATGACCCCATCTCTGCCTCTGTCTCTAGTGTCACTGCTTCACTGGATAAGGTCCTGCATTCTGCTTGTGCTCTTCTCCCTTGATGGTCCTAAGGTCCTCTGTTTTCTGAACTGTAAGATTAACCACTCCCCTGTTTTTGTTATAAAACTTCTATCTTTACAATTGTAACAGTCCCAATTAGTCATGATAACAATTACTCAGTATTGAATCATAAAAATCTTATCCTCATCTCTTTTCACCAGACCCATCTAGATAAGATGAACACTATTCAGTGGGGACTCTTCCCTTCCTTCTCCCCCCGCCCACTCTTAAATTTAACTCTCTCTTGAAACCTTATAATCCATAGACTTGGAGATTCTTGAAGATGAGTTTTTGTCTTTATTTTGGAATCCCCAGTGCCTGGTATAGGGAGTGCACTGGCTCTTTAGAATATTGGACTTCAAACCTCAAGGCTGCCAGTTTGAACCCACTAGTTGTTCTGAGGGAGAAAGATGAAGTTTTCTGGTCCTGAAAAGATATATAGTCTTGGAAACCCTATACAGGGTCACTATGAGGTAGAGTCCACTCGACAACAAGTGCCTAGTATAGTGTCTGGTACAAATGAAATGTTCAAACAAAAGTTTCAGAATGGAAATGAATTGATCTTACAATGAAGTTGCTTTTCCTGAACACATTCTGACAAATTAGGGGAAGGGAATTGGAAAATGATTCTGTATTAAATCTAGAGTGTAAATCTTTGTGGGCACAGAAAGCCTACTTTTTCTCCTGCACACCGGCTGGTGGACTTGAATTGCTGACCTTGTGGTTCACAGTCCAGTGCTTATCCTACATAACCACTGAACTCCCCCAATGCAAAATTGTCATTGTTTTTTACTGCTTGAGCTTCACGTGGCATCTGTTCTTAGGTTATTGCTACAGCCTGGCTAAGTCCAGAAGAACAAATTATTTTAGTTCTTGACAATGTTGTATCTCTGAGAACTGAATAAAGGTTAGTTTGCAATTTAAAACAAACAAAAAAACTTCACTGTTTTTTATAGAGCTTGAAAACAATTTTTCTGGTTTTGTGTTTTGTGTTTGTTATTTTATAGATTGCCACTAGAAACAAGAAAGCTAAGAGATTTGTCATTTCCACTGGCAATCTCCTTTTGCTGTATAAACAATTTAAAATATAATGTGCTGTATGGTCTGGAAACATGTGACATGACCGTGGGGAGTATTTACTTTTTACCTGTGGTCAGTCTTCCATCAACCCGAATACTCTTAGGACTCAAGACAGAGAGACTGGGCTCACATAGCCTCTAAATCATCATTTATCACTTAGCCAAACAGTTGCTTCTGATTGAGTTAGAAGGAGTATTATTTATTGATAGAAGTAGAGTGAAAGAAACAATCTTGGCATTGCCAAAGAGGAAGCCTAGAATGTAAGTCATGCAGTATTAAAAAATGCAGGGAAAATTTATCTATCTATCTGGAGTCTGGTGTGGCACTGTGGGTTAATGCGCCAGAGTGCAAAGTCATTTGAACTGCAAGGTCGGCAGTTCAAGCTCACCAGCTTTTCCTCAGTAACCCTATACAGGGTCGCTATGGGTCGGAATTGACTTGACAGCACTTCACAACAACAAATCTATCTATCTATCTATCTATCTATCTATCTATCTATCTATCTATCTATCTATCTATCTATCTATCATCATCTATCTCTATCTATCTATCTATCTATCTATCTATCTATCTATCTATCTATCTCTCTATCTCTCTATCTACCTATCTATCATCTATCTGTCCATTCCTCCCTTCCTTTTCTCTCTTTACTTTCATTGTTTCTAAAGTAGTTAAGAGTTTTATGCAAATGCAAACACACACCCACCCACATGTTTTCCTGTGGAAAAGAATGGAAGATGATAGATATTAAGAGAAACACAAAAACAAGAACATACATCAAATGGTATTGTTCCCTCTGTGTGGTGAGTCTGTGCATTATTTTTAATGTCCTTTTTGAGCCCTTCTGAATTTCACAAAATTTATTCTATGAATATGTATTACTTTCTAAATAAGAAAATAAGCATTAAATCATAGC
>NW_006408522.1:10631795-10632763 GCF_000296735.1 Chrysochloris asiatica
TTTTTTCCTTGCAGAGTTTTATATATATCATTCCATTGTCTTCTTGCCTGCATGGTTTCTGCTGAGAAATCAGAGATAAGTCTTATTAGTTCTCCTTTGTAGGTAACTTTTCATTTTTTCCTGACCAGCTCTCAGGATTTTTTCCTTGTCTTTGGTTTTGATAAGTTTGATTATAATGTTTTGGTGATTTTCTTTTGGGGTCTGTCCTGTTTGGAGTTCATTTAACTTCTTGAATGGCTTATTTTCTCATCTTTCATGATATGAAGAAAGTTTTCTTCCAGTAACTCTTGGACAATTTTCTCTTCCTGTTCTGGAATTCCAATCACATGTAAGCTATTCTTCTTGATAGTGTTCCACATAAATCTTAGGCTTTCTTTGGAATTTTGAATTCTTTATCTCTGATTGTTCCCCTCAAAGATGAGTATTAAGAGATTTATCTTCACACAGGATACTTTGGGTGCTGGGGAGGGGGCAATACAGAAGAAGGGAGAGGGGAATGGAAGAACAAGGCAGATGGGTGAACAATTAGGCAGGTTTGCATGGCTAAGTGGGACAGAGGTAAATAATGATGTATGCACAACCTTGGAACAACAGGTCTCTGGGATACAGGGATTGAGGCATGGTTGGAAAAGGCAAAAGGGGGGAAACAATATAGAGATGCTTGACTGTCTTTTGGATCTTCTTTACCCTTGCATACCATTAAAAAAATAGACACTTGAGGGGGAGAGAAAGGAATAATTAGAAATATCACCATAGAAAGCTTGTAAGTCCCTCTTCTGCCTATAACTGATTGGAAGACCTAAAATGGGGCTACAACATGCCCAGTGAAGGAAGCTTCCTGTGGAGCCTCTGCATTACATAAAACCATTGGGGGAATCCTGAACCCCATCCAGAATCTTCTGAGGTGGGAAATTTCCACTTGAAAGGACAAGCAGACCAGCCTGGAGTGGCTAGAAGAACAGAAGATA
>NW_006408522.1:10633508-10650086 GCF_000296735.1 Chrysochloris asiatica
AGAGGAAGGTAGAATCTCCACTGAGTAGTATCCAATCTGTCTAGGCGGGGCTGATGGAAGGAGATGGGGAAAGCACTCATGTGGCACAATAGTGAATTATTGCTGTCAGGACTCACTGTGAGGGTTGGAAATGTAAAGGTAGGTGTTTGGTAGCAAAAGGAGGGGAGTGATTAACTTTGCAGTCTAGGAGCAGAGGTCCCTGGGACCATCAAGGTAGAAGAGCCGAGAGCGGGACCCTACCCAGAGAAACAGTGATGCCACAGATGGAGGCAGAGATGATACAGATGGAGACAGAGATGATTACATGGAGAGATAGAGTGGTTGGGTACTCTATACCCCAAGAGGGAGAGGGGCTGTGTGCTGACAACCGAGGGGCAGGCTTGCAGGGTATACCCTTTGGTTGGTTGATGTTGCATGGAGGGGATTGTAACCATGGCAATGATACAATATACAATAGGATGAATGTAAAGCTAATGTTCTCCCATGTAAACTATCACATAATTCATAATAAAACATTAAAAAAGAAAAGAGAGATTTGTCCTCAAACTGATTCAACTTCCATTGATTCAAAGCTACTTTTCCCTTTCGGTGTATTATCTATTTCTGATGTTAGTATTAATCTTCTGGCTTTCTAGTTGCTGTGTTGCTGTGTCATTTATTTATTTTGTCAGTTTGTTGTTATGCTATTTTCCTGAATTCTTCCTTGCTTTTGTTGCTCTTTCTCTTCAATTCATTGAAGGTACTGAAATCCCATTCTTTTCAATTCCTTATCAAGTAGATCTGATGCAATTTCTGGTATTATATTTTTTTATTCTATATCTTGGTCACTTGTTTGAAGCACTCTGTCTTGTTTCTTCACATAAGCTCAAACTGTCTGCTTTCTCTGAGACATTGTAGTGTCATTGTATGTATATTTAGTTGATGATTATATGTTGGTGTGTTATCTGGATGTGATAGAGGCTGGAAGGAAGTCTGAACACAGTTCTCAGTTTGCTGTTTGTGTAACGTAGTTCAGTAGGGTTCATGTACCTCCGGAAGGACCTGAGGCAGAGGCTGAATAGGAGGGAGCAACACTGGTCAATGTGTTGTCGATGACAGGACTGGCCATGCCTTGGCTACCAGGAGGGCAAGGGAACAAGGGAGGATTCCACCTCCTTGTCTCCTACCTGCAGCCCAGCCCTGTGCATCAGCAGTCATTTGCAAGAGCTCAAGACATCCATCTCTCTGTCCTATCTTCTGAAGCTCAGTGTTCCAAAACCACTATCTCTAACTAGTTCACTTGTTCTCCATGTCTTAATTACAAAGGGTCTTCTGTCTCTTCCACCATCTTGCCCAAACTCCTTAAAGTGTTTGTTTGTTTTGTTTTTTCATTTAAAATTTTAAATATAGAATAGGAAATAGAATATTGAGATGAGAGGAAAGAAGCAAAGAAAGAGAGCTCTTCCTAGACAGTTAGCCTAGTATCTCCCTACCTATATAACACTGATCTCTGGTTTTGTCAAGCACTGGCTTTCTGTACTGGGACTATAACTTCAGTTTATAGAAATTTAGGAATTTCTGACACTCAGTTGTTCCACATCTGCCTATTCTAATGAAAATGAACTGATGGGGGAAAGAAAATGATAAAAAATTATCAAGTACGGTTCTAGTATCAAAGCTACTGCAAGGTTTAACTCTTGCTTGTATTGAGTTTTAGAAATGATTCACATCTATTTCTTGAGCATAGAGTAGTTTACAATTATGTTTCAAATAATGAGAACTTTTAAAAAAAATTTTGTTTTAAGTTCATATACTTTCATAAACTTAAGCCAAAGAGATTTTAAATCCTTGATAGGGTAATTTCACATTTACTACATTTGATTTTAAAGATTAACAGATGAGGTTTGTTCAAATTGCCCAAACCTGATGTTTGTCTTAACAATCGTAGGTTGAAAAATGGCAATGCCAGACAAAGAAACTACCAGAAAAGCTTCCAGAGCCTCCTCACTTCTGCAGCAGCCAGCCCCTCAGTCCTTTCACTCTGGTTCTAAAGGTCCAACCGTTAGCTTTATAAATAATGATACCAAGCTGCCTGAAGCTAGTGTCCCTTGTGGTTGGGGAGATTTTGGCATTAAAGCAAACATCATCAATTTTTTAAGAAATGGAAATGAGTTCTAGATGTGGAGGATTGAAAGGGCTCATGTGTGCTGGGCTTCAATCTGTCCGAACCTGAGGACATTTTAAAATAAAAATTAGTTCAAAAATAAAGTTCTTCTGACATCATTCTCTTAAAGTGGAGGGTCAGTGAAAAAGAGGAAGACCCCCCTCACGAGACAGATTGGCACAGTCGTTGTAAGGATGGTGCAGCACTGGGCAGGGCTTCATTCTATTGTGCAGAGGGTCTCAGTGAGTCAGAACCAACTTGATGGCACCTAACAACATCTGGAGAGAAATATTTTCATATCAATGTTTATTTCTTTAAAGAAGAAGATCAAAATTTAAAATATTTCTTAGGCATAAATAGTACATATAGAAACTGATGAGTTGGTGTATGTTTTGCTGTGTATAGTCTCAACAACAAAATTAATTAAATGAGATAAAAATAAAAATAAATTATTAAATAAGTAAATAAATAAAGTTCTTCTGGGAAGAAGGAGGCATGGCTATTTGAAAACATGCTCCACTCCCCAAGTCCTCACCCAACGTAATGATATGAAAACAGGACCAATTTCTTCGGTGGCAGGATAAGCAATGACTATTGAAAGAGAATCCAAAGTTCTGAGATCAGGATTTCATTTCTTTGTTTAAACTAAAGTTCACATTTACTTCTCTTTGAAAAACTTTGGGATTTTTCCCCCCATTTAATTCATTTAAGTTGAGCTCTTACAGTAAAGCATCTCTCTTGCCTTTTCCATTCCTCAGCAATATTTAAATGAGAGTGCTGAAAGAAAAAATAAATAACCATAATTTTTCTTAAATTTCCATCTGACAGTTGACAGAATTCCTAGTTTACAATATTGCTGTGGGTTTTTTTTTTTTAAAGGAAGATCTTAAATCCCTGCACTTTATAGTTACAAAAAGCAACTTCAGTGTTGCTAGAAATATTAAAACTGATTGTTAATTGGCATATTGAGTCAGCTTTCCAATGTTATTTCAAATATAAATCAATACACTAAATGGTTTTCTGTCTTAAAACAACTTTGTGGTAGACATTTTTTTCCCAATGTGAATGAACTACTCTTTTCATTTAAAAAATAATCTAGATGTGTGTAACAAGTCCTCAGAAACAGGCAAGATTGTGTTTTGATGCCATTAATTACATTTGATTATCAAACTGCTGTGTTCATGCTAATGGCTAAATCCCATGGGATCTCACTAGGATGAGATACAGGCCAGAACAGACCATAAAATTCATCAGCAGAGTTGCTGAATTTCACACCTTCGAAACCATATTTAAAGACACATTATTAGTCATGAAAAGATCCCTGGTGGGACAGTGGTTAAGTGCTCACCTGCTAACTGGAAGGCTGGTGGTTCAAACCCGTTAGTCGCTCTTTGGGAGAAAGTGAGGCAATCTGCTTCATAAAGACTTACAGCACTGGAGACTCGATGGGGCAGTTTTAATCTGCCCAATAGGGTCACCATCTGTGAGAATCAACTTGTCTGCCATGGGTTTGGTTGGGGTTTATTAGTCATGCTGCTAAGTTAGTTGAGGCAAAAACCATTCAGAAACAAATAATGAATTTGGCGAATGTTCTGTCATGAGGAAAAAGGACCTCCGTGGGTTGAGCCTTGGTCTGTTCACCTCAAGAATGGCGACCCACCAGCTGTTCCTGGCAATTTAGGAAACCCTATGGAGCGGTTCTTCTCTGTCCTTTAGGATCGCTTCGAGTCAGAATTGACTCCATGGCAGTGAGTGTGGTTTTTGTTTTTTTACAAAGGAGGAAGTTAACTTGTTTCCCTTTCAATCTGTCCAAATTTAGGCATCACAGATTCTACTTCTAGATTTCTATGAACAAAATAAAGCTGAAACCTGAGGTAATTATGTTTTACCTAGATGAGGAGAATAAAACCTCCAAACCTCCACCCTTCTCCTGTGTGGACTGATGATGCCTTCTGATTGTTGTTAAGTACCATGGAGTCGGTTCCGACTCATAGTGACCCTGCATAGAGTTGCCAAGGCTGCAAATCTTTAAGGGAGCAGAAAACCTCACCTTTCTCCCATGGAACAGCTAGTAGTTTTGAACTACCGACCTTGAGGTTAGCAGCTCAGTTCGTGAAATACTTATACATCACAGAAAATTAAAGCTCCTAGTGAACATTTCCTTCCTTACAGTAAGGTCTACTAGGTGGAAATATTTTAAGGCAGAAAGATACATAGATAGATAGATAGATAGAGAGAGAGAGAGAGAGAGAGAGTCCTCGTGTGGTATACTGTAGGATCAGCACCAGACTGTGAACCACAATGGCAGTAGCCTAAACCCATTAGCTACTTCTCAGAAAATCTATATAGGGTTGCTATGAGTCAGAACTCATATATATATATCTGTTAGTGTAGTGGTTACAAATCATACTGTGAACCACAAGTTCAGCAGTTCAAAACTACCAGCTGCTCTGTGAGAGAAAGATGAGGCATTCTGCTTCCATAGAGATTTACAGCCTCGGAAACCCTGTACAGGGTCGCTATGAGTCGGAAGCGACTCCACAGCAGCCAGCTATATATATATAGATAAATTGTTGTTGTTAAGTGCTGTTGAGTCGGTTCTGACCCATAGCGACCCTGTATAGGGTTTCAATATATATATATATTCACAAAGAGAGAAACAGAAGCTGAGACAGGGAAATAGTAGAGAAGAAAACTAGTGAGAGAGAAGGAGATTAGGAAATAACGGTAGAAAGCAAGGAAGGCAAAGGAGTAGAGCTAGAAAGAAAAAGTAAGAGACAACATAGAAAGAAAGAATGAAGAAGAGAGAGACACATTAAGAATTGCCAGTGGTCATTTTCAAGTGGCAACATAGCTAAATGTGAGGACCATTCAAATATCAACTTATGTCCTAAATAGGAACAAAAATAGGCGAAGGACGAGAAAGAAACAACAGAAGTTCAGCTGGAGATATCTATGGCATAGGAAAATATCCCTATTTGGCCTGGGAGACAAGTTGACTGAGGTTTGTAGTTCGTAGATGATCAAAATAAATTCCTTGAAATCACTTGTAAAAACGAGAAACTGATATTCTGGTGATGCTTCCTCTAGGACATAGCATCCTAAGAACCTTTTCTAAACTGCATCTTGTTAGAAAGCACATTAATGAAATTGGGCGTGATTAAATGGAAGCAATACTCTTGTTAGGTTCTATTAAAATGAGTCTCTCTTTTCAAAGAGATCCATTTCTCACCATCTTATCAGAGGATGCCACTGCGGTGGGAACCAAGTGCTCCCTTTCCAATTTAATGAGAAATCAAAAGTGCAGAGCAGCCGCACCGACCAAAACCAACAACTCTGAAGGATGACCCTTCAGTGGAAATGCATTATGGGCAGGTCATGTGATTTCCCGGAACTCACATTTTAACCTCAGTGTGGTCCCCTCTACTTTATCTCAATAAGATCCCAGCTTCTGTTTTACCCTAGATGGAGTCAGCTGTGGACAAACAGTAACAGTAACTGTCAGAGCTCAGGTTTCCCTAAGACCTCATATTCTTCAAGTGGATATTATAGGTATAAAGACCAGTGAAGTTGATTATGAAACAGCAAGTATTCCTTTAGGATTTTGATGTCAGAGAAAGAAAGTCATTGTTTCTGTTGCCAAGACGCTGTCAAATCTGCCTTAATTATGATTAATAACATACACGTACCTGAGAAGACATTGCGTGTGTGTCTCTCTCTCTCTCCTGCTGACTTTCTTAAAATGCCTCTTTGCTAAATATTATCTCAGGGACTGATGCAGCTATTGCTTTGGGGACAGACTAGTATGGTGTCTTTCTGTATGGAGGTGTTTATAAAACATTTGTGCTTGGCTAAATAAATCAGTCTCCAATAGCTCTCCAAGCATATTTCTTTTCTTTGCAGTTGCTTGTTTTACAGTGAAAAGAGAGAGAGAGAGAGAGAGAGAGAGAGAGAGAGAGAATCTTTTGGGTGGCCAATTTTAAGCCTTTCATAAATGAGCTGTCTGATTTTAAAGCAAGTCCGTAAATATTTTCTGTCATCTGCTGTTGAAGTGAATGGCAAACATGATACTTCTGAAGTGAACAGTTTTATTTTTACAGGCAGGAAACATGAGGAGTAGTTGTGGTGTTGATGTGGGAGTTGAGTACGAAGCGCATGTTGTGAATTGCAGCAAAACAAGTATATAGATTCCTATCTGGATCATGGTTGCAATGTAATCAACAATAGTGGTCTATGATAATTACAAAATACTGAAATAAAAATAGAGACCACTCATGCTAGAATCCTTTGTAAGGATACACTTCTAACTCTGTGTTATTTAGACAGTAGGTGAATTTGGAAGTATATGTATTTGAGAAAGGATATAAAAAAGAATTGTGTGTATGACTTTTGTACAAATTTGGACTTTTTAGTAATTTTACTTTTACTTATCCTTTTAACGTTCCCAGAGTGTGTTATATTTGCAAAGTGTTTTACTCTGGCTTTATTCCCAATAATAATACACATGACTTTATTCTATTGTTAAGGTAAAGTTAACAGGCTTCGGAATTCAGGGTGTTGATGGCTCCATCTCTGGCTTAATTAGACAGTTTAAGCTCTAATTGGCTGGTGTTAAGTCAATCAATCAGTAAGAGAGTTGCACATTCACTCACTGGGAATTGTGGGAGCCATTGATTTAGAGAATGCCAAGCACTCCAGAAGAGGTGGTATGTGACTAAGGGAACTGCATGTTGTAAAGGGCACTGACGGCAGTGGGCGTCCAGGAATGCCTGGTCAGATGTCAGCCTTCCCCATGTGCAGGGTTTGAGGCAAAACAGATTGCCTCCTATCCTGATCACTGGAGAAACAATTGTTAGCACCAAACATTAGCTTACCAACGTGGAAGCAGAAGTGATTGTCAACTCTTAACAAAAGCTGCTTTGGAAAGCCTGTCTTGAGCATTGTGCCTTTTAAAGATCAAGCTATATGGTATCTAATGGTTGTTGTTTAGGGCTGTTGACTTGCTTCCGACTCATAGCAACCCTGTATTGGCTTTCCAAGAAGTGGCTGGTGCGCTTGAACTGTCAACCTTGTCGTTCAAGCTGACTTTGCAGTCCAGCACATTAGCCCACAGCACCACACCAGAAAAGGTTAAAGAAGAAACTTAGGAGGCAGTGAATTTGTGTCATTGGTGGAGGAATCGTTTGCAAAAGAAGATCCGTTTGAAAGATGCAACCAGTGTCATTATTGAATTGTACATTTGAAAATTATTTAATCAGTGCTTGTTTTGCTGTGTATACTTTCAACAACAAAAAATAATTTTAGAAATAAGATTTCCAACTTAGTTTTAAAACAAAAAAATCTGCCTTGGGAAGTAGAGAAGCAAGGGTGAATCTGAATCCAAATGTCCAGGTATGATGAAGTGAGTGCAGTGTAGTCAGGTAGACCAGAACGTAGGTGTCACAGCCAAAACAGTCTTTCAAATGCTGACTCCAAAGGCTGTCCGTTCCTTCAGGAAAGGGTTTGTCCCTCCTGTATCTTTGTATCTCTCACAATGTCTATCACTTGGCCTCATGCACAGTTTACTGAGTGATTACTGAATAATCACATGAAAACACTTATTCTAATAACTGATGAATCACTGACCAAAGCAGAAGACTTCCAGCGTTTTAACCAGTTATGAAACAGAAGTTAATTCTTTTCTTAAATCAATAGATTTCAATGTGGGAACTCAATGAATATCACTTATTGTTTAATCGTTACATTTGGAATGATGGCAAGAGTCCTAGTCGTGCAGTGGTTTAATGCTCAGCTGCTGACTGAAAAGTTGTCAGTTTGAATCCCCCAGCCACTCCACAGGAGAATATGTAGAGTCAGCGTCCATCATGATTACTGCCTTGGGACCCCTATGGCGCAGTTCTACTCTGCCCTTTTGGGTTGCTATGAGTTGGAATTGGCTCAACAGCTACAGTTACCACGATGGACATCTACCATTGGTTAATGTTACTTCTAAGTGATGTTTGGCAGTGTCTCCAAAGCAACTCATCCTTGCTACTAGTGTACACAAGAATGTGTGTGTCCCTTAGCTATGTGGATGGATACTCAAGATGGTCACCTTGAAGAGATTGTGGATATTCGATTGCATACATTCTGATGTGTATAAAAAATATCAGTCATTGACAAAATGCTGATGGATTTTGAAGGTGTTCGGAAGTCCATTATGTGTTTTCTTTACCTCTGTGAATGTTTTAAAAGTTTCTTGTGAAAAAGTTAAAATACCAGCCATATAATTTATATTCTCAATTTGTGCAAATTGATTCAAAGACTGACTGATACCCACTGTCATCGACTTGATCCTGAGTCACAGTAACCCTATAGGACAGGGTTGTTGCTAACCGCTGGAGAGTTGGTTCCTACTCATAGTGACCCTGTATAGGGTTTCCAAGGAGCAGCTGGTGAGTTTGAACCACTGACTCAGAACTTCCCACGTTTCCAAGGCTTCCAGTGTTTCCAAGACTGAAGTCTTTAAGGAAGCTGACTGCCACATCTTTCTTCTGTGAAGTAGATGGTGAATTCAAACTACTGCCCTTATAGTTAGCAGCTGAGTGCTTAATCACTGCGCCACAAGGGCTCCTTTTGAAGACTGATGTTGTTGTTAGGTGCTATTGAGTCAGTTCCAACTCACAGAGATCCTATTCACAACAGAAGGACACACTGCCTGGTTCTGCACCATCCTCATAATTATCGTTACACTTGAGCCCATTGCTGCTGCCACTGTGCCAGTCTACCTTGGGGGTGTTCCTCTTTTTCACTGACTCTCCACTTTACCAAGCATGATGTCCTTCTCCAAAAACTGGTCACTCCTGATAACATGACTGTTGTTGTTGTTGTTAAGTGCCATTGAGTCAGTTCTGCTTCATAGTGACCTGCATAGGGTTTCCTAGAACCTGCATAGGGTTTCCTAGAACCACCAACCTTGTGGTTAGCAATCCAGTGACTCCACCAGGACTCCATAAAGTACTTTGTTGTTGTTAAGTGCATTTGAGACTGTTCTAACTCATAGCAGCACTGCAGAGAGTTTTCAAGGAGCGACTGGTGGGTTTGAACCGCCAACCTTGTGGTTAGCAGCCCGGTACTTATCCAACAGTGCCACATCAGGACAAGTACTTTAAAGATCCTTGAATCCTTACCTTTTAACTTGACTGAAGAGGAAACTGAAAATATAATGGAACAAGACTTACAAAGGTTGATAGTAACCAAGGAGATGCAAGAAGACAGTCATCTTAAGGGACTTATTTTACATTGTCTTGCTATCTCAAGGAGTCCTGGTGATGTTGTACGATAAGCACTGAACTTCTAACCACAAGGTTGGCAGTTCAAATCCACCAGCCGTTCTGCGGGAGAAAGATGAGGCTTTCTGCTCCCGTAAAGATTTACAGCCTCTGAAACCTTATACAGGGTTACGGTGAGCTGGACATGACTTGATTGCAGTGAGTTTTGGGTTTAGGTGGCTATTTCAAGAAGAAGCCCTGGTGGTACTGTAAGATAAGCACTGGACTGTTAACCACAATGTCAGTGACTGAAACCCATCAGCGATTCTGAGGACGAAAGATAAGGCTGTCTGCTCCTGTGAAGTCTCAGAAACCCTATATGGGGTTGTGATGCTGTAGGATAATGGGCTGGACCATTTGAGCCACAAAGTCATCAGTTCAAACCCACCAGCTGCTCCTCAGAAACCCTATATAGCACTGAACAACAACAAATGAGTTGGAATCAACTTGATGGCAGTGAGTGGGTTTGGGGGCTATTTCAAGGACAGTGACTCTGCTGTTACTTTCAATGTGTGAGGTTGTTGTTGTTGCTAAGTGTCATTGAGTCAGTTCTGACTCATAGTGACCCTGTATAGGGTTTCCAAGGAGCAGCTGGTGAGCTTGAACCCCTGACCTTGTGGTTCAAACCAACTTTGCAGCCCAGCGTGATAACCCACAGTGCCACATCAGGATCCCAATGTGTGAGATAGTTAAGGAGAATAGCACTCAAATCAACACTCTAACCTGTGGTTGTGCCATGCACACTGTGGCGGATCCCTAAAAAGCCATTCAAGAAGCCAAGAGCAGCCTAAATATCAAGGCAATTGAGGTCAATGACTCTTAAAGCAGTCTTGCATGTTTTTTACTGTTGATTTTGGGATGTTAGATTGATTTCATTTTTAACACCAAAAATCCCTTACATGATCTGACCCTGCAAACTTTGATGACCTTTTCTACTGACATCAAAAGAAAAAAACAATCATTGTAATAAAATATAGGCAATATAAACTTTGCCATTTATACATTGTGAAGTATTCAATTCAGTGACATTAATTGCATTAACCATGTTGTCCAGCCATCACCTCTGTTTCTGAAACTCTTCTATCACCCAAACAGGGAGCAATAGCTCCCCATTCTTCCCTCCTACCAGACTCTGGTAATGACTCACTACTTAGGTGTCTTAGCATTTATCTGTTATAGAAGGACGCATACAATATTTGTCAAACTTATTTCACTTTGCATAAAAATTTCAAGGTTTATCCACGTCATAGCATGCATCAGAACCTCTCTCTCTTTATGGCTGAATAATATTCCGTTGTATATACAGACCCCATTTTGGGCCTTCCATGTCTCCGGTGATGGACACTTGGATTCTACTTTTTGGCTACTGTGATAATGCTGCAACAAATCTTGGTGCACCAGTACCTGTTGAGTCCCTCCTTTCAATTCTTGTCGGACATACTTCTGACATTTTCTTTCTTATACCCCACAGTCCAGACCTGGTCTTTCTGACCCTGAATGTTCCACCATAGCACCTACTTCTAAGCTTTTGCACTTGCTATTTTCTGCACCTAGAACTCTTTTTTCTCCACGTCTTCACATGGCTGGGTTCCTCTTGTTATTTTAAAATAATCTATGTTCATAGGGAGTCCTGGTGAGGTGCTGTAGAATAAGGACTGCTAATGACAAGGTTGGAGGTTCAAACCCACCAGCCACTCCTCAGAAACCTTATACAGGATTGCTAAGAGTCAGAACGGACTCAATGACACTTAGCAGCAACAACATGACTATGTATTGCCTTTAAAGAGAAGCCTTTTCTCACTGTTGTTGCCATCGAGTGTACCCTGAGAAGATGACTGATCAGAGCACAATGGGACAAAATGGTGCCCCCGACCAGCCCCTTCTCTCTCACTTCCCTAGCTTTAATGGCAAGCCCTCTGCACACTAGTTATTTTGATTCTTTATCTTCTTTAATTTTATCCATGATATTTACAAATACTCAAAATTTTCATATCTATTAGTTATATGTTTTCTTCCTACCTGTGTATGCAAGATTGTAAGATTCGCAAATTGAATGTATTGTTCCCAGAGCAATGATTGGTACTTGGTAGACCCTCACTAGGTACTTGTGGAATCTTTGAATCTCCTGAGTTTTCGTCCATCAGAAACTGTGAGAAGTAGTGGGACAGTCCCTTCCCTAAAGTAGTGTGCCATGGTGAGTGTTATGACAAAGCCCGGTGCTATGAGAATCAAGGGAGGACTGTCGAACTCAGAGCAGGATCACTAAGGATAACGGACTGACACGACTTCCTGAAGAATCTGGGGAACAGATGCAGCAAGTGCCCTGTCCACGTAGCCTTGGTATTCACCATGCTTGACTCTGCTGCTTCTACTGTGTCTGAAGACTTCCTCTTGCTGGCAGAGAGCCCAGCTAAAGCAGATAGCAGACTGGAATCCCTGCCTGGAGTATCTCACAATGGAAGACTGATGGGAGCAGTTGCTTTGGGAAATGTGAAGTGTGTTCCACGCGACTTCTTGGAACTCCACAGTGGAACGGAGCCTCAGTTACTCACAGAGATAATCTGCTCAATGATGATTGGCTTCCTTCTCTTCCATGTCTTATACCCCAACTTCCCTACCTCCAAAAGAAATTACTTTCTTTCCAATCTGGTCTCAAGTTCGCCTTTTGGAAGAATGCAACCCAGGGCATCTGGCAAATAAAACATGATCCAGAGCATTCTGGACAGAGACAATGACTTTCCTAAAAGCCAAGACTTGGGAAAGGCCTGATATGTTTAGAGAGTAAAGAGAAGATGACCATGGATACACTGAGAGGCCGTGACAGAGAGAGGCAGGAGACGAAGTGGGAAAATATTGGATGAGCTCATTTACTGCTTGTATGAGTTTTTCTAGGCATAGTGGTGGCAGATTTGTACTAATGGACCTATCATTCTCCCATGTAAGCAGTGTATATACATATAGGTTTATATATCCTGTAGGATAAGCACTGAACTGCTAACCGCAGGTTGGCAGTTCAAACCCACCAGCTGTTCCTCAGCAGGGTTGCTGAGTTGAAATAGACTCAACAGCCCTTGACAGCAATATATATGTATATAGAGTCCTGGTGTGGCGCTGTGGGATAATGCACTAGACCACAAGGTTGGTGGGTCAAACTCACCAGTCACTCCTTGGAAACTCTATACAGGGTCGTTCTGCATCAGAACCAACTCAAAGGCACTTAACAATAATATACATATATATTCCCAGCACACATCATGTACTTCTGTTCTATTCTAAAACTGTACATTTCAGCATTCATAGAAACCATGCTAACCCACACACACATATACACATTTTAAGGAGCTCTGGTAGTATAGTGGTTATGAGTTGGGATGCTACCCTCAACGTCAGCAGTTCAAAACTGCCAGCTATTCCACAGAAGAAAGATGATGTTTTCTGCTCCTGTAAATCCTATGCAGGCTCGCTGTGAATCGGAACTGACTCCATGGCACATCATATTGTGTGTGTATATATGTTGTTGTTGTTGTTATGTACTGTCGAGTCGGTTCCGACCCTTAACGACTCTGTTTCTGAAGCTGTAAATCTTTACGGGAGCAGAAAGCCTCATCTTTCTCTCACGTAACAGCTGGTAGCTTCAAACTGCTGACCTTGCAGTTCACAGCCCAATTCGTAACCACTACGGTACCAAAGCTCCTTGTATGTGTATATACACACACACACACACACACATATATATATATTAACATCTTACTAACCTTTGTTGTTCTTAAGTGTCGTTGAGTCAGTTCCAACTCATAGCAACCCTGTACAGGATTTTGGGGGAGTGGCTGGTGAATTTGAACCACCGACCTTGAGATTCACACAGACTTTGCAGTCCAATGTTTATCTTAATGTTAACGTTAATATATATTAAAAGCCAGATACTTTTGTTCCTTTCCCAAACTGTATATTTCAGCATTTACAAAAGCCATGTTAATATATGTATGTATATTTTTAGATAGATAGCTATATTGGAATCCTGGTGTGGCACTGTAGGATAAGCACTTGACCACAAGATTGGTTTGAACCGCAAGGTTGGTAGTTCAAACTCACTAGCTGCTCCTTGGAAACCCTATCCAGGGTTACTATGGGTCAGAACCGACTCAACGGCATTTAACAGCAATATATATATATAGTTTTTTTTAATATAAAAACCAAGTTAATATATAATATATATGTATATTGTATATATATTTCCATGGTTTTCGTAAGTGCTGAAATCTACAGTTTTGGAATGAAACAAAAGTACCTGGCTTACACTGGGAATAAAAGTCGCAATCTTGTTCTCCTTCAGCCTCACCTTCTTATCAAATGCACTAGTTAGACACTAATTAGAGAGGTAATACAGGCCAATCACAGTTTTGTATATGAAGTAAAAATGAGGGGAAAAAAATCAGTCAATATAAAATAATTTGTAGTTTGGTTTGGAGTTTATGAATAAAGACCAGAACAGTCTGTCCAAAATAAAATGGCTTGTTCCTCCCTCTTCTCCTGCTGACCAGCAGACCGGGCAGGAAGAAACTATTTGTGGCTTCTAAACTATTTTTGGTCCCCACGTCCCTGACCCCATGCCATTTTCAAAGGGGAGTCATCAGAGAGATCCATGCTACATTTAACTTTGGGATCTCTCTGGTGGGCTTGTGTCTAACCAGACACAGCAGATCTGAATATTTCCTGCATGCTAAGCAGACCATTGTCAGCCGCTTCCTCTAGGCTAGATTGTTATAAATGCTGTTTATGATCCTGCTATGACAACTGTGAAGGACATGGCAAAGAATTTATCACAGGATTATTCATCCACCAGCAGAATACCTAATAAGATTCTAAATGACCCAAGATGATAATAAGATCTAGCTTGTAGCAATAAGGTATTAATAAACTGCTTTTTTCAATAAGGGAGCGTCCTGGCATCATTACCCTGACATATTTGTTTTGCTTATATTTTGAGAACAAAGTAGGGCTGTTGGATTGAATAGTGAATTTATAAAAACCCCTGATGTATGAAAAATACAATCTGCATGAAGTAGAACCCATAGGTTAAAGTCAAGAGCATGGTGTTTTCCTATGACACCCGTGAGTCACACTCCTAAGTCATCGATTCTAATTGTTCCGTGCCATTTGCCTTTGTATTTAAAAATTATATAAGAATAATATATCTCCCACTATTCACCACAAGGCCATAATTCAAATGAAGAAATTCAGTAAAATCATAAACCAAGGAAGTGCAGTGTAGATGAAAAATGGAGGCATTCAAATCAAAACCTGGGATTTGACTACATGTCCCTGTTTTAAAAAATAAAATTATTTACTATCAGGTTAACTGCAAACCCAAATCCCATTTGCTACCACTCAGCTATTCTTAAGGAGGACAGCTGATGGGGAATTTGAGAACCCACCATTAGAACAATTTTCAGCAGCAGAACCTGAAATAGTAAACTGCTCCCGTCAGCGATGAAGCACTGCGGCACCTGGGCTTTCCTTTCTGACACATAGCTTCTCTCTCAACAACTCTGTGAAAGGAAAAGGCCCAAAAGGCTCAGAATACTTTTACTTCATGTCCACAGAAGTAGTCTTGTGCCTTCAAAGGCATTCTCTGGTGAGCTGAATGTATCAGGGAGAATATGTGCAGTGACGTTGGCAATGCTCGTTTTCTGTCTTTGGATAATTTGCATACAATAAAATATACACGTCTCTGTGTATATAGCTTGATGAGTTTTGACAAGTGAATACTTGTGTAAATACACCCCAAACAAGCTATAGAATATCTCTATCACCTTAGAAGGAGTGTTGGTGGTATCGTGGGTTACGTGTTGGACTACTGATCATTAAGTCAGCAGCTGGAATCTATGATGTGGGAGAAAGATGAGGTTTTCTGCTCCTGTAAAGATTTATAGCCTCGGAAACCCTGTTCTATGAGTCAGAACCAACTCTTTGGCACACCAAAACAGCAGCTCCCAGGTGCTCTGTTCCAGCCACCATCCAGCCATTCACTGATCTCAGCCTTCTGTTTTGACTTTTATCACCACAGATTACACTGGGATGTTGTTGAACTTCATATGAATGAAAATACACAGTATGCATTCTGTTGTGTCTAACATTTTTTAAGTCAACATATGTTATTGAGAGTCACCCATGTTGCATGTTGTTGTTCAGTACCATCGACTTGGTACCAACTCACATCGACCCTGGATAAGGTTTCTAAAGAGTGACTGGTGAGCTTTTGTTGCTGTGTGGTAGTCTGTTGTATGGACATACCACATTTTGTTTAATCCTCCTTTTATTGATGAACACTTGGTTGTTCCCAGCCATTATGAATAGGGCTGTTATGAACATTCATTCACGTAGCCAACCTTTTTATTATTTCAAAATGGATAATTACCTAAACAAACTATAAAACTTCTGGAAGAAAATAGAGAACATTTCCACAGACCTGGATATAGACAAAATGTTCTTAGCTAACACTCTTAAAACATGAATTGTACTAGAAACAATTGATCAATTGGACACCATTAGAATAGTAAAGTGCTTGGTATATTAAGCAAGCAGTTGGGAATAGACTTACTAGGTCATAGGTCATATTATGACATAGGTCATAGCATAAATTAGGTTTTATTGTATAAGAAACTGCCAATAATTGCGAGAATTGCAGATCCTCCACACTCTTGATTACGCTTAACGTCATACATTTCTTTGATTTTATCCCTTCTGTTGTGTGCTGTTCAGCTAGTCCTGACTCCCAGTGACCTATATGAGAAAGTAGAACTCTCCTCATAACACTTCCTGGATTGACATTTTTGTGGGATGCATAGTAGCTCTGTAGGATAAACACTGGGCTGAGAACCACAAAGTCAGTGGTTCGAGTCCACCAGCTGCTCCAAGTGAGGAAAATGAGGCTTTCTACTCTTGCAAAGATTTACAGACTTGAAAACCCTATACAGGGTTACTATGAGTTGGAGATGAGTCAACAGCACCTAACAACAATGATATATATATATATACATATGTAAATGTTTTATTGTGAATTATGTGATAGTTTACATGGGAGAACATTAGTTTTACATTCATTCTATCGTATATTATTTCATT
>NW_006408522.1:10650576-10653621 GCF_000296735.1 Chrysochloris asiatica
CCCCCCCCGCCCCTCATTTTGGGTAGCCAATGTCCAAGTTGCCCATTCCTGTCTACTCTGTGTGTGGAGGGGGTGGGAATGATTCTTGCAGTAAGGATATGTTTTCTTTTTTGAGCTACTGCATCCATAGGTGTAGGTCAAGTTCATCAAATTGTATGAGAATACTTTTTTTTCCCCTCTCCTTTCTTCTTCTGGTTGAGTTCTGATCATCTAGTCATTGAAGCCAGGTCAAATGGGTATTATCTGCAAGTGTGTGTGTTCTTGCGCATATCCCCTCTATTCTTATTAGCTGGATGCTTCACTCTCCACTCTAGTCCTCTGTGGCTGTGTCACTGACTCTGGGCCCTAGAGTTCCCAGGTTTTGCCACACTGCTGGCCAACCAGGTCTCCACCTGGGTTCACAGGAGTCTATTGCACGAACAACAATGATATTTATAGTTGCAAATTGCCAGGTCTTTTCTTCTATGGAGTGGCTTGTGGGTTTGAATTGCCAACCTTTAGGTTAGTAGCCGAGTGCTTAACCATTGTGCCTCTAGGACTCCTTTTAGCCATTCTATTGGGTATAAAATGAAAAATCTTTGTGATTGTAATCAACAATATTTTTAAACTTAAAAAAAAAAAAAAAAGGCTAGTATGTCAACTAATGTATTGGTCTCCTGGTGTTGCTATAGCAAATTAACACAAACTGGATGGATTAAAACACCAATATATTCTCACACAACTTTGGAAGACAGAAGTCCAAAATCCAGGTGTCAGTAGGGCTATGCAGACTCTTGGGGAGATGCCATTCCTTGGGTCTTTTAGCTTCTGGTGACTCTGGGCAATCCTTGGCTGTGACTGCCAACTCAATCTCTGCTTCAGTCTTTACACAACTTTCTTCTCTTCATTTGTGTCTTCTGCTCTTCTTTCTTTCATAAAGACACTTGTTATTGGATTTAAGGCCCACCTAGAGAATCCAGGATGCTCTCATCTTCAGATCCTTTACTTAATTACATCCACAAAAACCCTTTTCCCAAATAAATTCACATTCATAACATTTGGGGATTAGGATATGGCTACATATTTTCAATGCCACCATTCAACCCCCACAGGGCCAATATGAATTGGAACTGAATTGATGACACCTAACAGCAACAACATTCAAATCACTGATGAGTCCTTGTGTAACTGCATTGGGTTGCTAACAGAAAGGCCCTCAGTTCAAACCCACCAGCTGCTTTGTAGGAGAAAGATGAGATGGTTCTATAAAAATTTACCATTTCAGAAACCATATATAGGGTTGCTATGAGTCAGAATCAACTCAATTACAGTGGTTTTGGTTTTGGTTTGGATTCAACTCACTAGAATTGGTGAGTGATAGGATTTATGGTTAGCTTAGAATAACAATTGGCCACATTCTATTTTGTGTGAATGTGGTGCTATAGGATAAGCACTGGACCACAAGGTCAATTTGAACTGCAAGGTGGCAGTTCAAACTCACCAACCACTCCTAGGAAACCGTATACAGGGTCACCATGAGTCAGAACTGACGTAGTGGCACTTAATAACAACAATAACATTTTTAAGCAAGGTATTTTGATCAATGTATTTTATACTGTTAGGTCAGCATCAAACCTCCTTTAACCATAGTCATTCAATGTTTGCCTTCAAGTCCAGTATCTTTGTCTACTGATTGGTCAATGGATAATCTTGTGGAAAATTGATTTTTGTTAATTAAGCATCCAATTTCAGTAGTCTACAAGTCACATGACTAAAATGACCCAAATCCTAAGGGAAATAACCCACTCCTCACTTATAGACATGGTTAGATTCCAACTGCCTAGTCATGAAGAACATCAGCATTATAAGAAAATGGAGGACTACAGCCAAAATTCTGTGGGGACCATATTTGACTTCCTCTCACTCCACAAGGAGGAATGAGAACCAAATTCAAAATCAGCTCAAGGTTGATGATTCCTATGAAGTGGAGGTCAGACATGCCTAATTTCCCCCCATAACACTCTCTGTTTCACATCTGGGTTCAATAATCCATTGCAATGGCCACACAGAACTGATTATACTCATGATTAAGGGATTTATTAGGGAAGTGAACTGGGTGCAATTCAGGATCAAAACGAATGCAGGAGGCAGCAGTTCTCCAATCAGGAATGCCTCCTGTCTGCCATAATGTAGGGATGCCTCACTCTTATCTTCGGCCTTTCGGCCATGAGGGGCAAGTGCTATAAAGCTCTTTTAGCCAGCTACACTCAGACTTTTCCTTTTGGATGGTCCTGGAGAGATGTCTTTCTGAGATGTCTAAGATGGCTCCTTTTAAACCTAGCTGGATTGCAAAACTAACAAATCCCAACCTTAAGAGTTCTGAAAACCTTATTTGCACGTTCCCACCCAATTACTTGGAATCCTAGTGTGGCGCTATGGGTTAATGCGCTGAACTGCAAAGTCGGTTTGAACTACAAGTTCAGTGGTTCAAGCTCACCAACCACTCCTCAGAAACCCTATACAGAGTCGCTATAGGTTGCAACCGACTCAACAGTACTTAAGAACAACAACAAAACTCAGTTGTTGTTGTTAGGTGCCTTTGAGTCGGTACCGACCCATAGCGACCTTATGCACAGCAGAATAAAACACTGCCCGATCCTGGGCCAGCCTCACTACTGTTGCCACACTTGAGTCCATTGATGCTGCTACTTGGCCACTCCATCTCGTTGGAGGTCTTCCTCTTTTTCTCTGACCCTCCACCTTACCAAACATGATATCCTTCTCCAGGTACTGGTCCCTCGTGACAATATATCCAAAGTATGAGAGACGAAGTTTGGTCATCTTGGCCTCCAAGGAGCACTCTGGATGCACTTCTTCCAAAATGGATCTATTGGTTCTTTTGGAAGCCCATGGCACTTTCAATATTCTCCTCCAACACCATAACTCAAAAGCAGCAATTCTTCTAAGGTCTTCCTTATTCACTGTCCAGCTTTCGCATGCATATGAGGTTATTGAAAATACCATGACTTGGGTCAGGCACACCTTAGTCCTCAAGCTGACATCTTT
>NW_006408522.1:10654546-10708987 GCF_000296735.1 Chrysochloris asiatica
TCCTGGGCTGCCTCACTTTCTTGAAAGATTTCAATTTTTATTCCATCAATTCCTTGTTCTTTGCCAATTCCTTCAATGCACTTTGGACTTCCTCCTTCAGTATCATTGGCTCTTGATCAAATGCTACCTCTTGAAATGGTTGAACATTAATCATTTCCTTTTGGTACAGTAACTCTGTGTATTCCTTCCATCTTCTCTTGATGTTTTCTGCATCATTCAATAATTTGTCCAGAGAATCCTTCAATAACGAAAGTCAAGGCTTTAATTTTTCTTCAGTTTCCCTAGTTTGAGAAATGCTGAGCATGTACTTACTTTTTGGTTTTCTGACTCCAGATCTTTGCACATTTTGTTGTAATATTTGGCTTTGTCTTCTCGATCTGATCTTTGAAATTTTCTGTTCAGCTCTTGGACCTCCTGATTTCTTCCATTTGTTTTAGCATCTCTATGCTGGAGAGCAAGTTTTACTGTCTATTCTGACATGCATTTTGACCTTTTCCTTCTTTCTTGTCTTCTTAATGACTTTGCTTTCTTCATGTATGATGTTCTTGATGTCATCCCACAACTCTTCTGGTCTTCATTCTTTAGTGTTTAATGTATCAAATCTGATTTTTAGATGATCTCTAAATTCAGGTGAGATATATTTAAGGTCATATTTGGCTCTCGTGGACTTGTTTTCATTTTCTTCAGCTTCAGTTTGAATTTGCATATAAGTAATTGATGGTCTGTTCCACAGTTTGCCCTTGGCCTTGTTTTGACTGATGATATGGAGCTTATCCATCGTCTCTTTCAGCAGATGTAGTCAATTTGATTTCTATGTATTCCATCTGGCGAGGTCTATGTGTATAGTTGTCTCTTATGCTGTCTAAAGAAGATATTTGAAATGAACAAATCATTGGTTTTGCTGAATTCTATCATGCGTTCTCCACCATCATTTCTATCACCAAGGCCATATTTTCCACCTACGGATCCTTTCTCTTTGCTCCCAACCTTTGCATTCCAATCCCCAGTAACGATCAATGCATCTTGATTGCATGTTTGATCAATTTCAGATGGAAGAAGTTGGTAGAATCTTCTGTTTCATCCTCACTGGCTTTAGTGGTTGGTATGTGAATTTGAATAATAGTGGTATTAACTGGGCTTCCCTGTAGGAGCATGGTTGTACCTCATGGCTGATCTGGATATGTTCTTTTTGACAATGAATGTAACACCATTCCTCTTAAATTTGTCATTTCCGCCATAATAAACCATGTGATCATCAGACTCAAAATGGCCAATACCAGTCCATTTCAGCTCACTAACGCCTAAGATATCAATGTTTATGCGTTCCATTTCATTTTTGACAACTTCCAATTTTCCCAGATTCATCTTCGTACATTCCATGTTCTGATTTTCAGTGGATGTTTACAGTTGTTTCTCTTCATTTTGAGTTGTGCCCCATCAGCAAATGAAGGTCCCGTGGGCTTTTCTCCTACTGGCTTTTCTCCATTCGTGTCATCACAGTCAATTCTAATTTGAGGAGGCAGCTCTTCCCCAGTCGCATTTTTAGTTCCTTCCAACCTGAGGGGCTCATTTTCCGGCACTATATCTGACAGTGTTTCTCTGCTATTCATAAGGTTTTCAGTGACTAAATATTCAGAAGTGACTAAATATTCACTCTTTCTTCCTAGTCTGTCTTCATCTGGAAGCTCATTTGAAACCTGTCCACCATAGGTGACCCTGCTGGTATTTTAAATACTAGTGGCATAACTTTCAGAATCACAGCAACTCACAAGCCACCATAGTATGACAAACTGACAGATGAGTGATGGAAAACTCATTTAATTGGTGGGAATTAAGAAGACATTGGATAGAAAAGCCATATCAAGTAAATTCAAGGTATCACAACTACATTATTACTGCCAAATGACATCATTGCATAACTGGCCAATTATATCATTGCATAACTGACACATCACTGAGAATCATGGTCCAGCAAGCCAACTTGACACATAATCTTAACCACAACATCCAGCATTACTCTCACCTTATACCTTGAATGTCATTACTGCCAGAATGCATGTTGTTAATGTGCAAAATATTCAAATAATAGATTTTTTACTATTGTACATGCAAAATATTGGATAATGAGATAGTCAACAGGTGAGGAGTAGGTGTGCAGAGTATTGTTTTACTTGTAGAACATGATACATAGAGATTCTATAAATTATTTTCTGTTAACGAAGTAGATTGTTTGAAGCTTGCATTGGGGCATTGGGTTGAGAGGAAATCTTAATGAAGACCATATGTTAAAATTCCCCAACAAATAAAGTGCTGGACATACTTTTGCAAGTAAAAAATGATAAAAGTTCTATATCTGTTACTAATATGTTATTGCACTTGTTGACTTCTTTTTTAAAACGAATTATACAAATGTTTCGATTCTCCATGTAGGACATTGCTTACATATGAAATGATACCAACTGACTTGTAACTGAAACAAGGTCGTTCATTTCTTTCAATTGAGGGTCGTATGAAAATGGTGATGTAGTCTAATATGTTCAGTATTTATTAGGACAGAATATGTTTTCAGTATTTATTAGGACAGAACTTTACATTATTGTTCTTCAGAGAGCTACCTTTGCATGATATACTAGAAAGACCAAGAAGGCTCCAAGTGGCTTGGTTACACCACTCCCTTCTGAGAAAAGTGGTCAAAGGTTACTGGCTGAGCACAAATTCCCCTGTCTATGTAATGTGGCCCAAGGAGCTCTGGTAGCATAGTGGTTACAAATTGGGCTGGGAACTGCAAGGTCAGCAGTTCGAAGCTACCAGCTGTTCCGCGGGAGAAAGATGAGGCTTTCTTCTCCAGTAAAGATTTACAGTCTTGGAAACCCTGTACAGAGTCGCTATGAGTTGGAACCAACTCCACAGCACATAACCACCATGTAATGTGGCCCAATATCCCTGATGACAGTTGATGGGTCTGGAAATTGCTACCTGTCATAAAAACACTTTGCTGAAGTCTGAGCATGATGCAAAGGATGGTGATGATGATGACAATAACAACTGACACTGATTGAACACTTATGGTCAACTCTGCAGTCGAATACTTTTGTGAGGAAAACTGCCTATAGAATGTAACACTCTTTGCTGTCACGTTTGGGTTGCCATGCTCTACCACTAGGGGGTAGTATAATAGTTAGTGTCTTATGTCCATTAAATGCAAATTCCTTAATCCTTTTAAAGGAGCTCTGGTAACTAACGAACTGGTTACAAATCTGGCTGCCAATCTCATGGTCAGCAGTTCAAAACTACCTGCTGTTCCTCGGGAGAAAGATGAAGCTTTCTGCTCCAGTAAAGATTTACAGCCTCGGAAACCCTGTACAGGATAGCTATGAGTCGGAACCGACTCCACGGCACATAACAACAACAATCCTTTTAAATCCATGTCTTTTATCACGTAGAATGGATATATCACTTTTCAGTACTATGATTTAATAACTTAACAGTGAATTTGATATTTTATAAATGCTGTTGATAATTTTTTTCTAATAATTTTTCTACTTGTAATAATTTTACTTGGTTTAAAAAAGTATCTGCTATCAGTAATAAATTACTAGAATGTACTTTTTTTGTGCTTAACGCTTGCCTAGAGTACTTATCTTTCTTTCCATCACACAAACAGGGGTTATGCTTAATACTTTTGAAGAGAGGGAGATGCATTGTTTTTAATACAGAGAAATATAGTAGAAGACACCTACTTTGTTCTCAAGAATCTTACAGTTTTGTTGCAGAAATGAAAGGCATGCAAATCACCCACACTGACCAGATTCTAAATCCAGCGTGCTAACTAAAGTCTCCCAGTAGGATGGAGGATGATTTGTTCAGGTTTTCTTACACTTCTGTTAAATCTTGTATTGACTGTATTGTTGTTGTTAAGTACCGTGGGAGTCGATTCCGACTCGTAGTGACCCTGCAAAGGATTTCCGAGGCTGTAAATCTTTATAGGAGCAGACCGCCTCATCTTTCTCCCACGGAACCGCTGGTAGTTTCGAACTGCCAATCTTTAGGTTAGCAGCCTGATTCGTCACCACTACCCTACCAGAGCTCCTTGTATTAATGATAGCTTGAGGTTATTCTAGGCTCTACAATCTCCTGATTGTTATGTTGTCTTAGAAAATTGATCTTTTCCTTTCTCTTAAATGAATGACCTTTAAAAGTTTCCTGTATATTTCCCCACCCTATAAATACTATATCTTAAAACTGTTAGATTTTCTTTGGGTTAATATTAGATTGATATATTTATTCCATTCCTAATCTTTCAATTTTTCTGTGTTAACACTCATCCGTCAGTGTGTCGTACTGTGGTACCTTGTGTGTTGTTGTGATGTTGGAATTTATGCCACCGGTATTTAAGACACTAGCAGGTCACCATGGTAGGCAGGTTGCAGTAGAGTTTCCAGACTAACATAGACTAAGAGGAAGGACCTGTGGGTCTACTTTAAAAACTAGCCAATAAATAGCTTGTGAATAATAGGAGAATATTGCAAAATTAAACCATGTGATATACACAAGAGTATTGTTGTTGTTAAGTGCCGTCAAGTGGGTTCTGACTCATAGTGACCCTATATAGAGTTTCCAAGGAGCAGCTGGTGGGTTTGAACTGCTGACCTTGTGGTTTGCAGTCCAGTCTGATCCTACAGTGCTGTACCAGGAGTCCACATAAGAGTATATCACACCTGACTTTAAAGACTAGCTCAAGAATAGTTTTGACTTACTTAGCATGAATGACTGCAAGCCAGATAAGTTGTATAAAGACATCATAAAGGAAGAAAGCAAAATTATATTAAAAAGACAGGAAAGAAAGAAAAGACCAAATTGGATGTCTGAAACTTGTAGCATAACTAAAATGAATGGAAGAAATGATGAAGTAGTAGAATTGGACAGAAGATTTCAAAGGGCAACTGGAGAAGATAAAGTATTATAATGAAATGTGCTAAGAGCTGGAGTTAGAAGACCAAAGGAAAGAACATGTTCAGTATTTCTCAAGCTGCAAGAAGTGAATGAAAATTTCAGGTCTCAAGTACAATATTAAAGAATTCTATGGGCAAAATGTTGAATGATTGAGAAAGCATCAAAATAAGTTGGAAGAAATGCATACAGTCAGTGTACCAAAAGAATCAATTGGTTTTCAGCCATTTCAGGGTAGAATATATGATCAAGAACTGATAGTATTGAAGGAAGAAATCTAAATTGCATTGAGGGCATTGGTGACAACAAGGGGCCAGGAACTGATGGAATTCAAGTGTTTTTAGGAACACTGGAAGTACTCACTTATGTATGCCAAGAAGTTTGAAAGACAGTTACTTGGCCCACCAACTGGAAGAGAGCCACAATTGTGCCCTTTCCAAACAAAGGAGATCCAACAGAATTTGCAAGTTATTAAATAATATCATTAATATCACATGTAAGTAAAAATTTCTAAAGGTAATTTTTAAAAAAATGGTTCATTGAGAGGAAACTGCCAGAAATTCAAACTTGAGTCAGAAGTAGACATGAAATAAGGGGTGTAATTGCTGATGTCAGAGGGCTCTTGGTTGAAAGCAGAAGAATAACATAGAAATGTTTACCTGTGCTTTATTGACTGTGCAAAGACATTCAACTGTGTGGATCATAACAAGCTCATGTGAAACTTAAACATAGACCAAAAGATAATCTTTCTAACAGAGCAAAGGGAATATTTGTTGTTGTTGTTGAGTGCCATCGAATTGTTTCCAATCCAAAACAACCCTGCATAGGGTTTCCAAGGAGCGGCTGGTGAGCTTGAACCATCGACCTTGCAATTTAAACCAACTTTGTAGTCCAGTGCATTAACTCACAGTGCCACACAAGGGGATATTGTATGGTTTCAAATCAGAAAAGATGTGCAACAGGATTGTGTCCTTTCACCAGATGTATTCAATCTGTCTGCTGAACAAGTAGTTGAAAAAGCTGTACTATATGAAGAAGAATGTGACATCAGGATTGGAGGAAGACGTATTAACAACCTGTGATATTCAGATAATGCAACCTTGCTTACTGCAAGTGAAGAGGACTTGAAGCACTTACTTTGATAAAGATCAAAAACTGTAGCTTTCAGTATGATTACATCTCAACATAAAGAAGACAAAACTCCTCACAACTGGACCAATAAACAATATCATGATAAACAGAGAAAAGTCATTTTACTAGGATCTACAGTCAATGCCCATGGAAGCTGTAGTTAAAAAAAAATCAAATCATGTATTGTGTTGGTCAGATCTGCTGCAAAAGACCTTTTTAAATTGTTAAAAAGCAAAGATGTACCAGCCTCTTTTTAAATTGTTAAAAAGCATTAAGGTGTACCAGACTCAAGGCATTGTACTTTCAATGGCCTCATATGCATGTGAAAGATGGGCAATGAATAAGGAAGAGTGGGGTAAAAATGATGTTTTTAAAGTACTGTGTTGTTGTACTTTATGATTCATAGTGACTCTGTATAGGGTTTCTGAGGCACTTCTGGTGAGTTTGAACCACTGACCATGTGGTTTAAACCAACTTTACGGTGGAATGTTTATCTTACAGTGCCACACCAGGACTCTGGTGAAGAATATTTACTATTCCATAGACTGCCAGGAAAAAAACAAGTCTATTCTGGAAGGACTACAAGGCACTCTAGACCTGTCATCAGAAGGGACCAGTCCCTGAAGAAGGACATTGTTTAGTAAAGCAGAGGATCAGTGAAAATGAGAAAGACTCTCAACAAGATAGACAGACACAATAGCTGCAGTAATGTGTTCAAACATGGTGGTAATTGTGAGGCTGGCATAGGACTGGGCAGTGTTTCATCCTGTTGTACAGAGGGTCCCTAAGAGTCAGCAGGGACTCAAAGGTACCACCACCAAAGAGCTCTGGTAGCACAGTGGTTATGAATCAGCAGTTTGAAACTACAAGCTGCTCCGCGGGAGAAAGATGAGGCTTTCTGCTTCCGTAAAGACTTACAGCCTCAGAAGCCCTGTTCAGGGTCGCTATGGGTTGGAACCGCCTCAACGGCATTTAACAACAACAACAACACCTTTGTGTCATGTTTTGTGTGTCTCTTCCAACCATAACTGAATTATTAAAATTAATTCAAGATTATCGGTGCATTTAAATTTGTCATGCTTTCTTTACATTTTTTCCCTACAATTTTGTCTGTCATTTCAATAGAATTTTTCTTTTTCTTTTTTCTTCATGCTCTTATTTTTTCTTTACTGGGTTTTCTTAGATAGACTGTTTTCTTTAAGCACTGGGCCACAAGGTTGGTTTGAAATGCAAGGTTGGCAGTTCAAAGTCAACAGCTGTTGCTTGGAAACCCCACACAGGGTCACTATGAGTCGAAACTGACTCCAGGGCACTTTAACAACAACATTGCTTCTTGCAATGCTATTCCTTTGTCCTGGGTTCAGTTTTCTACTCACTACAATACAGTGAATGGTAAAATCTCATAATCTTCATTTTATTGGTCTTTATTTTGTCATCCTACTTGAGTGATAATTTGACTATTTTTCTGTTCTCTATGTAAAAAAAATAAATTATTGAAGTATGTTCTTGTTAAGTACCATCAAGTGAGCTCTGATTCATACGACCCTTATAGGGTTTCCGAGAAGCCGCTGGTAAGTTTGAACTGCCAACCTTGTTGTTAGCAGTCCATTGCTGATCTTAAAGCACCACACCAGGATTCCTATTGAAGTATGGCGGTGGAGGGTCACAGAGTCGGTTCTGACTCATAGTAACCCTGGATAGGCTTTCCGAGGCTGTAAATCTTTACAGAAGAAAATCTCATCTTTCTCCTGAGGAATGGCTGGTAATTTTGAACGGCTGATCACAGGTTAGCAACGCAATTCATAACCACTACACTCCCAATATAGATATAGATATGGATATGGATATAGATATATAGATAGATAGTTGTTGTTGTTAAGTGCTGTTGAGTCGATTCCGACCCATAGCAACCCTGTGTAGGGTTTCCAAGGAGCTGCTGGTGAGCTTGAACCACCGACCTTGCAGTTCAAACGACTTTGCAGTCTGATACATTAGCCCACAGCGCCACACCAGGACTCCATATATTATATATGTCGTTTGAACTGCAAAGTCAGTGGTTCAAGCTCACCAGCTGCTCCTCGGAAACCCTATACAGGGTCGCTATGGATCGGAACTGACTAGACAGCACTATATATATATATATATATATATAGTTATTGTTAGGTGCCATAGAGTCACTTCTGACTCATAGGGTTTCTGAGGAGTGGCTGGTGGGTTTGAACCACCAATTGTGGTTAGCAGTCCAATGCTGACCCTGCAGCACCACACCAGGACTCCTATTAAAGTGTGTGGTGGTGGTGGTAGTTATGTGTTATGGAGTTGGTTCTGACTCATAGTGGCCCTGCATAGGGTTTCTGAAGCTGCAAATCTTTATGTGATCAGAAAGTCTCATTTTTCTCCCATAGAACAACTGGTAATTTCCAACTGCTGACCTTGAGTAGCCTGACTCGTAACCAGTACGTTATATATCTGTATCTATCTTTATCTACATATATGTAGAGAGCGAATATCCTGGTGTGGTGATCAGTACTGGACTGCAAGGTCACTTGAATTGCAACGTTGTTTGTTGTTGTTAAGTGCTGTCGAGTTGGTTCCAACTCGTAGTGACCCTGTATAGAGTTTCCGAGGAGAGGCTGGTGAGTTTGAACCACCGACCTTACAATTCAAAGGACCTTGTGGTTCAGTGCTTATCCTACAGTGCCACACCAGGACTCCATATATATCCTTCAGACATATTGTCAGGAGGGATCAGTCACTGGAGAAGGATATCATGTTTTGTAAGGTGGAGAGTCAGAGAAAAAGAGGAAGATTCCCAGTCAGATGGATTGGTAAAGTGGCAGTATCAATGGGCTCAAGCGTGACAACAATTGTGAGGCTGGCCCAGGACGGGGCAGTATTTAGTTCTTTGTGCATAGGTTCACTAGGAGTCAGTACCGACACGATGGCACCTAACAACAACTACTACTACATTTCATCCTTTATATATTGTTCTTGTTGTTAAATGCCATTGAGTCAGTTCTGACTTATAGTGGCCCTGTATAGGGTTTCCATGCAGCAGCTGGTGAGTTTGAACTACAGACCTAGCAATTCAAATGATCTTGTGGCCCATGCTTAGCCTACTGTGCCACACCAGGAATCCATAGATACACAAGGGCATCCTGGTGTGGCTCCATAGGATAAGCACTGGACCGCAAGGTTGGTTGAATTGTAAGGTCAGCAGTTCTAACCCATCAGCTACTCCTCAAAAACCCTATACATGGTTGCTATGAATTGCAGCCAATTCGATGGTATTTAACAACAACACAACATATATGAAAAAATAAGCTCAAAGAATCATGGAGTTCAGAAAAGGTTCAATGCTTTAAAAATATTTTTAGGTTAATTAGATTTCGATCTCTATGAAAGGATAAATATATGCATCTAATGCCTGACATAATATTTTCACACAGTGTTTTTATCTTCTGGAGAATGACAACTTTCCTCTTCTCTCTGCTTTTTCCAATGTCTTTTCCTTTGTAGGAACAAAACTGTGAACGGCAGGATGCCAGGTTTTTGCAGGAAACACATATGACTTCAAAACCTTACATGCTGACTTGGTCCTTGAGGCAGTGGGTGATTGTGAATAAAGGAATTAGAAATGTTCCTAGTGTGTTTCAACCTGTAGTTAATGGAGAAAGGAGACTCAAGTCAGAATTTTGGTTTTTAATTTTTAATTTAATCAACTATGACTTTGCTGTTGAAAATAGTATATCGAGAAAATCTCTTGTTCCACTTTGGAAATGCCTTTAACACTTATTAAAGTGGAAGGGTCTACCTAATCTAACTCCTGGAGGGTAGTTGCAAAGATTAAATGAGAAATCAGAAGTGAATAAGCCTTAAAATACTAAAGTGGTATACAAGAAAGACTGCCTAGCTTAATGGTCCCCACCATACTGGGTGTGGGCATATTGCTTCAATTCTCTGTGGTCAGTGTTCTCAGGTGAAAATGGGGGCGATAATGGCTCTCCCTGCAGTACTGCCTGACACACAGTAAGTTTACAGTAAGTGTTATTACGTCTCTTGCTACCGTAATATATAGCAACTTTGAACTTAAGTCCAGGAACCTCAATCAGGCCTGCATTCAGTGTTTGAGAATTCCCTCAAATACCCCAGATATTGTATCTGTGTGTCTGTAAGGGGACAGTTAATTTTTCTTGGGAGAAGTCCATATTTTTCATTAGATTTTTTAAAAAGTATGTAACTCCCAAAAAATATAAGATCCATTAATCTACACAGATATTTGGATCTAAAGACTGTAGAGGTAAATACTTCTATGCATGACCAATAGGCTTTCTGGACCTTGTTGAGGTTAGTAAATGTTTAAGTTGGTAAACATTAATGGGCCACCAGGCACTGGTCCACGCAAGTCAGTCAGCTGTAAAGGGGGAACAGCCTATTAAGGAACCCAAATGAGAACCTGAAAAATCATTCAGATGATTTCCGCTGAAGGTCATTGTTGCAATGTCTTTTTCTAAGAGCACTTTCAGTGACAGATGAGGCACTGTTTTACTAAGATGGCCTGTGAAGAGTTCTCTTCAAATCTTTCTTTCAACACAATGTAGAATGTTGTTCCTTCTTGTGAAGCTCTGTGAGAGTCTTATGGTTGTTTGATGAAAACCGAAGAACATGAGTTTAAGAACTAAAGTATTTCAAAATACGTGATGGAGAAATTTCCAAATTTAATAAACTGTGTGGCAGTATAGGATCAACAATAAACTACGAAGCACAAGGTTGACAGTTCAAACCCATCAGTTGCTCCTCGGAAATCCTTTGTAGGGTCACTATGAGTCGGAACTAACTTGACGGCACTTATTAACAATAAGACTCATTTGATTTATTTGCTTCTAGTTTGACCTTCTCTTGCTTTGGCACAGCCTAGGCATTTAAATAGATTTGGAAAAGCTTGTAAAAGCGTAAACGTCAAACTTTATTTCTTTTTAATGATGTGTGTCATCTAAATAGCAAGACCATCAAGAGAGGATGTTGTGCCTCTGCTATTTTTTTCTCTTCTGCTCTTGGATGCTTTTGAACATATGTAAAAATATTTATATAGCATTTCAAGTTAGCAGCATTCAGCACCGATATACTCTTTTGAACTCTCCTTTTCAGTAATAGCATATTTAACTCAAAAGAAGTCATAGGCATATTGGGGGCAGAGAGTAGATACAAATCTAACAAAAAGCTAATGAGCTCTCCTGTGATTATCAGGGAGGATGGTGTCTCATTAAATCTCATTTCCTGGGCAAGTCCACATAGGAAGAAGAAATTATCTGAAATAAAGGCCTGAGAACCGAATGCAGTCAGATCTATGGACATCTGTATATTCAGCTACATGATAATCAGTGCAAATAGTAAAATGTTTTAATGAGGTCCTCTGAAGTATTTAATTGGTTACTCTATTAATTTTTTTTTTTTTTCAGTTTTGCTGTTTTTTGTTAGGAATGGGCCCCACAGCAGGGAGAATCCTGAAACCAAGTAGGATTGCCTTTTAGTTAGATTCAGTTCAATCTCTTATTCCCATACAATGTATCCCTTTATGCATGCTAACATTATCATTGATATGCACATCTATGCTGATATGTAGGGGTCAGGATGTTTAGAATCTATAAAAGCTTCTTTTGCTTCACACATTATATAAGTATCTGCTTAGAATTAATCCTCTTACAGGTTCCTTTGAGTGAATCAATGGGTTTTCTTATGGGTTTTCTACTGCTAAGAAGAAAATGTCCCAAAAAGGACAAGTCATAGCAAGAGAGAGTAGGGACTACAATTTGTTTTTGATATCTTAACTTCCCTTTCAATGTCCATTTCCTGCTTCCTGTTGCATCCTTCATCTCTTGTTCTGCAAACTTGAGTCAATATCTAAACAACAACAGCCTGAGATATAGTACTTCTAAAGGACTCATCGAGGGACTCATAAAACAAATCAGTGAAATTCTAGTGTTAGAATTTAAGATGTCATAGTAGGTTGATTGGTGGAGTTGTAATATATTGATATGTCTCAAATCATATCCGTTCATCTAACCAGCCTTATTGTCCAGTCATCTCACATATATTGGCATTTGAAACAGTTGGTTAGAGAACACTTCCATTGAATGGTAATGGAGGACTAAGAGGAACCAAAAGGTTTTTGGCTCCCGTTGCTGTATGACCAGTTACTAACTCATCATATAATATTATTGGTAACCTCATCCTAAAATAGTGGACACCACTTTTATTTCATATTCTTTCCCTAAGCTTTGTAGTTCCAGATTCTACCCATTCATCAACTTTTAGACTTGCCAGTAAGGCCCATACTGTCCTAACCAGAAGGATCACCTACAGATATGATTTATTTTTAGAAAGCTGCAGGCAGGATTCCTAATGGAGAAATCATTCCAGACAACCTTTTCATAGCAAAGATGGGTTTGCCAATGCAGAATGTCAAGGTGATTTACATGAATTCAGGTCCCAACTCATATTCACTTTGAACATCCCATATTTAAGATTATTCATTTTTTAAGGTCAAAGACATCTAAGAAAACATATTATGGTAGACCATGCCAAAAGAAGAAGGGGGTGAAGAATGTAAGGATTTTCATTCATGACATGAAGGGGGAGTGAATAAAGGTACTATATTGGCTTGATTTTAAAGTGCATATGAAGAAAATCATTTTAGTGTTTTACAGGAATCCTTTTACAGTTTATAAATATGATTAATATAGCTTTTTGGTTTTTTTTCTCCCCAAATATCCATTATTAAATCTTGTGATCAATGACTTCCTAGAATTTAAAAAATATTGTAGGCTGTTGTTGTTGTTAAGTGTTGTCGAGTCAACTCCAACCCATAGTGACCCTATATAAGGTTTCTGAGGAGCAGCTGGTGAGCTTGAACCACCGACCTTGCAGTTCAAATGTCTTTGCAGTCTGGCACATTAACCCACTGTGCCACACCAGGACTAAAGAGTCTTATTTATAACTTGTTGACATTTTGGTTTATACAAATACCACAGACAAATCCTTTTGATTAGTGACAAGGGAAAGGCCTGGTAACTCTCTAAGAACAAGTTGAAGGCATTCAAGTTGCAGAAAGCCTAGCTCAAATATGACAACTGGCTGAAGTAACCTAAAGCCAGGACAAACTGTGAAGCCCAAGTCCTTGTGTGTGAAAATCTGAACTGAGATCCTGCAACATGCATGAAGTGCAGCGTACATCCAAGGTTGAAGGCCAGGTTGGTCAATGACAATGGGCGTAATCCAAGGGATACAAGTTTCTGAGGAAAATCTTTAGAAAGCACTAAAGTCAAAAACCTACCATAAACTATTTTTGGAGGCTATGCCCCAAACTATTAAGTGGGATGATAGGGGAAAGACACTTAAGCCCTCTAACTTTGGATATTTTGCAGGTCTGTGTTGCTTAATTATCTTCTAATGAGTATGCATTTTTTAAATTTAAGAAACTATGAAAAGAAAAGAAAAAATACATATCTCAAAGTAAAAGCATTTTCAGCTTTTAAGATGAAGACCTAGAAAATTCAGAATAAGACATTTCATCGACTAGTGATACTTCACCACTCACCTGTCAGTTTGTCACACTGTGTTGTCTTGTGTGTTGCTGTGAGGCTGGAATCTATGCCACATTTTGTCATAATATTTGACTTTGTGTTCTCGAGCTGACCTTTGCAATTTTCTGTTCAGCTTTCTTAACTCCTCATTTCATAGTTTCTTAAATATATATGGACAAAGAAGAAAAGAAGTGAAAGTGAGTCAAGAGCTTCAGCTCTTCAGTGAGCATCTCACTGTAAGGAACACTGCTGATGGTTGAACCTTTTTCCTGATAGTGTTCCAATACTGGCTCTTGAGAATCCCAGAAAACTGTAAGCACCAATTTTCTAGCTGATGGTTGACTTTTGAACTTTTTGTTGGTTGGGGAAGGAGGATGTTTTCATTTCATACTCTGCCGTTTACTCTCAGGATCCTAAGATATGAATCCATATCTTCTCACCAGTAATGAAAAGGATTTGGACCAATCCTTCCTTTAAGGATTAGTCCAAATTTTGTCCAAGCACTTCTGCTGATGCTCTTCCATGAGTTGCTTCTGTACCCATCTCAGTCAAACTTTTTGAAACCCAAGTCTGTCATAGATAATTTCATAGACAGGGCCATGGCTCATTTACTAATGATTTGCCACATAATCCACTGCCACTTGTCTATTTACAGAATCATTTTACATGCACACTCAAGAGTGCAGATTATTTTTGACTCACCCTCATTTTATATATAGAGAGAGAGTGGTGGTTAAGTGCTGTAGAATTGAGTCTAACTCATAGCAACCCTGTACCTGTATAGGGAGCAGTTGGTGAGTTTGAACTGCTGACCTTGTGGTTCACAGTCCAATGCTGATCCCACAGTGCCACACCAAGAATCACACACTATATGCACACACACATACATACAAGCTTCACTGGTTTGTTTCTCTAGAGAACCCAGCCTAAGATAATAGCTTAGCTGTAGGCTCCAGAGGGCTATTGGTTCCAGAAACACCCAGCAGGGCCACTGGCTAAGGTTCCCAATCCAGTGCTCTATAAGGAGCTCTGGTAGCGTAGTGGTTACGAATCGGGCTGCGAACCTTAAGGTCAGCGGTTCGAAACTACCAGCCGCTCCGCGGGAGAAAGATGAGGCTTTCTACTCCCGTAAAGATTTACACCCTCGGAAACCCTGTACAGGGTCGCTATGGGTCGGAACCGACTCGATAGCACATAACAACAACAACAACATGCTGATGGCAGAGGGAATGATGAGCACAAACATGCAAGTATCCTATGCTTGAGGGCCTTAAGTAAGCATTCATCTAGGAAGGAACCTTGTTTTCCCTCTGTTATGGATCGAATTGTCCCTCCAAAAGATATATTGAAACCCTAATCCCCTATATTTGTGAATGTCACCTTATTTGGAAATAGGGTTTCTCTTTTGTTACCAGTTAATCAATGAAGTCATTAAGAAGACAAGAAAGAAGGAAAAGTGTTCAGAAGGGACTAGTCCTTGGAGAAGGACATCATGCTTGGTGAAGTGGAGGGTCATTGAAAAGGAGGAAGATGTCCAACGAGGTGGATTGGCACAGTGGCAGCAGCAACGGGCTCAAACGTTAACAACATTATGAGGGCAGTGCAGGACCTGGGCAGTGTTTTATTTTGTTATGGATCAGAATGGGCTCAACAGCACCTGCCAACAGCAATAACATCTAGAGTAGGAGAGTTCCTATTCTCAATGATAATCTTATAAAAGGGGAGAACAGTCACGGAAACAGGGGAAGACGGAGGTTGTACGGAGATACATCTACAAGGCAAGGAACGCCAAGAAAGACCCAGAGCTCCCCGAAGCTGAAGGAGACAAGAATAGATCTTCCCGTTGATGGGCAGATAGAGAACATAGTTCTACTGACACCATGAATTCAGGTTTACAGCCTCCAGAAATGTGAGAAAATACATTTCTGTTCTTTAAATGACCCATTTTGTGATGTTTTTCAGAGCTAGAAAGCTACAGTGCTCCTCTTCTCTGGTTCTCCATTAAAACAAACCAAATGGGAAGAGAAAAGTCTTGCTTTTTCTTCTCATTCATGTGTCTGACACAGGGAGTGAGGGCATGTGGAAGCTCATCAGCTATTGTGTGCATAAAGCTGCCTATAAATCTTCATTCGTGATTTAAGTAAAAAGTGGGGCAGTTGCCCTTGGAACTACCAATGCCATCGATTTCTATTTTGGGAGTATCTTGGTCCTCATTCTGTACCTTCAATCCATCTAATGTCTTGATTTTCCAGTGCCATCTCCATCCATGTTGCATTTTTTCCTTCTATTGTCAGTCACTGCCTCTTCCTTGGTATATTTTTTACCTGATATACTTCTGCAACTTGAAAACTAATCCCTCGCCAGTGTGGCTATCTGACTGTGTGTGCAGTTTTTGAATGTAGATGGTGTTTCTGAGTTGAAAATGAGCTGTGAATCTGAAAAGCATACATTAACTTGAACAGCAACAAAATCCAGTTGTCATCGAATCATTTCCAAGTCATGGTGACCCCTGTGTGTCAGAGGAGAAGTGCACCACATAGAATTTTCATGGCTCAATTTTGGGAAGTAGATCACCAAGCCTTTCTTCTAAGTTACCTCTGGGTGGACTCAAACCTTCAACCTTTTGGTTAGCAGCTGAACATCTCAAACATTCGCACCACTCAGGAACTCTAAAGGGATAATTAAGTTTATCTGATGGTAATAATTAAGTTTATCTGATGGGAACCTAATCCTTGCAGAAATAGCCAAGAATGGCTTGGTGGTGGTCTTTTTCTTCTGGCTTGCCTCCCTGCTTTACTGCAGAGCTGGAGTCAGCCAGGGGGAGGGGGTGGCTAATGAAACATTCCAAGTCTCAGAGAGCAACAAGCAGAATCACAGAGTTGCTTTGCTATCTGCTGCTGCTCACCTTACGTGTCTATTTTTCCCTTCAAACTTCAATGGCTTTTCCAGTGCCCCCCTTTGAAAAAGATTGATGTGGCTGGCAATGGCAAGGGGATTAACATGAATAACAAATTATTCTGACACGTTTGAAGTTATAGACCTATTATACTTGCCCTTTAGGGAAACACTGGGTTTTACCGAGCTATTGTTATTCTCAACAAATTTCAGCAATTATTAGTGCTAGGAGTTGGGTTCCTTGGTTTAAGCTCAGCTTATACAAATCGCCTTTGCCTTTTGGGAAGTTTCTCTTATTTCCTGGCTGTCAAGCGAAGGAGGTTGCATGGGATAGGGCAGTATTTGCTAACCCTAACCCTAAAATTTGCAGCTAAGCTTTAAACTGTCTAAATATTTTGCAACTCAATCCTCAGGCGTGACAGAGACAAAGAGGAGATGGATCAAGAGAAGCCCAGAGAAATTGTATTTGCTCAGGAGAGGGTGGAGAGGGTGTGGGCAATAGATAAGAATAGTTTGTCCCACTAACTTAGAGAATGGTGGTTGGGAAATAGAAAAGGATTAGAAATCGTGTCAGTGTTGTGGTTGTGTTGTAGTTTCAATCCTTTGACTAAACCCAGTTTCCTTGGCGAGGATCACAAATATATTACCTCTTAAAGTCATCACTTTCTTACCTGTGATATGGGTAGAAGAAAATACGGATTTTAGACTGAGACGTATGTTAAATAATGACTTTCCTTATTATATAATGCTTGTTATATTATTTCTAATATTGCTAATATTAGCTGTAGGAGACCTGGTGGCACTGTGGATTAGGTTTTGGGCTGCTAACTGCAAGGTTGTTGTTTTGTTGTTGTTGTTAAGTGTCATCGAGTTGGTTCTGACTCTCAGCAACCCTGTATAGGGCTTCCAAGGAACATTTGATGGGTTTGAACTGCCAACCTGTGGCTTGCTTATCCTACAGTGCCAGTGGTTCAAAATCACCAGCTATTCCATGAGAGAAATTAGATTTACAGAAAATCGTATATAGCGTCACTATGAGTAGGAAGTGACTCAATTGCACTGGGTTTGGTTTGATCTTTTGGCTTCTCACTTGTATCTATAATTCTGATGACTGTTTTTTAAAAGGGGCCCCTCCAATGATCTGTGTAACTATCTATATAGAAGTTATGGGACAAAGCAGTATAATAAAGTATATTAAACACTCATCTATTTAACCAGTTGGACTCCTGGTGTGGCAGTGTGCATAATGTGAACCCAAATTCGTTGGTTCAAACCCACCAGGCACTCCTTGGAAACCCTATACTGGGTCGCTATAGGTCGGAATTGACTTGATGTTGCTTAACAACAACAGTATAACTAGTTGCCTTCTAATGAATTCTAACTCATTAGATCCTAGGTGTGTCCAAATAGAGCTGTGCCTCATAGGGTTTTCAATGTCTGATTTTTTGGAAGCTGATCACCAGGCCTTTCTTCTGAGGAGCCTTTGGATCGACTCCCACCTCTAATCCCCAGGTAGCACTCAAACATGTTTACCATTTGTGCCACCAGGGACTCTGTTTATCTGTATTTGTTGTTGTTGCTCTTTAAGTGCTGTCAAGTCGGTTCCTACTCATAGCGACCCTGTGTAAGGTTTCTGAGGAGCAGTTGGTGAGTTTGAACTGCTGAACTTGTGGTTCATAGTGCCACACCCAGATTCAAATCCCCAGCCTGCAACCACTTATATGTGGCTATGGTTACTCACCATTTACAAATCATAATTTCTCCATACTCCAGCAGTATTTATTTTAAAAGATGTCAAGAGAAGTAAATGAAATGACATCTGTAAAGCACTTAGGAGAGCGCCATGAAGTCATTGTTTCAGCATAAGAGTTCACTAAGCATCCTGGATGGTCCCACAGGCTCCACTGTGATAGGAAGAGGTCTCTTACTCTTACAGTATGCTACTCTTGTGCTTCTCAGGGGCAGGCCCACTTCCTTCAGCTTTCTCACTGCAGCATGCTCTGCAGGCGCCATATTGCCATTCTCAAGGCAGTTGGCTTGGCCTGTATCTGAGTGAACATTTGTATAGCCTGGATCCCTGTTAGCAGTGTCTCCTACTGCACTACTCTTCTTCTCACAGGACAGTAATCATCATGGACTAGCTGTCTGAGTTACAACGAGTGTCCAGATTTTGTCATTAGCTTGTTGTTGTTAAGTGTTGTTGAGTTGCTTCTGACCCATAGCTACCTTGTATAGAGTTCCTGACGAGCAGCTGGAGAGCTTGAACCATTGACCTTGTGGTTCAAACTGACTTTGCAGTCCAGCACATTAACCCACAGCAAGAAGTTCTAACTCACCATGTCTGAGGAGCCTTGTCCTTCCCCTTCCCATTTTAATATCATCAGTTGGAATCATCTTTTCTGGGTGACATTTCTGATGGGTAGGAAGTAAATGAGATGAAGCCATGGACAGAATTCAGATCAGATTTTAAGATTATTCAGTTCAGAGTATTGCGTGAAACACACAGAAAACAATCTTTTCTTCAGACACTTGAAAGAATTCCTTCCTATATAAAGATAATTACTAGCACAACTTCATGATTGAGCCTAAAAGGGGAGACAGGCAGTGTTCTAATAGAGTTACTAGAATGCTACAACAAGAAATATAGATGCACTGATCTCATTTTAAGCATACCTTTAAGCATATGTTTGTGTAAAAGGCTGGGTTTCCAAAAGAATACTGCAAACAACTAACAGGTTAAAAACAATACTTGGAGGTTCTCAGAATTTTCGTCTAATTTAATCCTTGCATCTGTCAATGAGGTAAAGGTCATTATCTTCATATTTCTTCAGACAAGGAAACAGAATTCACTACAAATAAAGACAGCTTTTCAATCTAACCTCTCCTGTGATATTTAAAATACTACATTTACCAAAACCCTACTTAGCCCTATGTTTTCAGGAATATATTAATGATCTGAAACAAGACATGAAAGGGGAATGACAATGCATGGTATATATTAAATGTTTACATTTAATAAATAAGTTAATACCTTTTTGACACAAAATTATATAATGCAATACACTCATACAATTTTGAAAACATGGGGGATTAAGTTAAAAATATTAACACACAAGAGCACCATAGGGAGTGTGAGTCATCGATGGGGCTTACAAAGTTCAATTTGGAATTAAACAGCTTTTTTGATGCTGTGTATGCTGTGGCAATGGTATTTATTACTTCATTTGAGGATGAGTGAAAAGTTTAAAATTTGAGGCTTTCAGGGAGAGAAAAGCTTAGTGGCACAATGGGTACAGCTCAGTTGCTAACTGAAACGTTAGCAGTTCCAACCAGGATGTCAGACCACTTCTTCCCAATTCAGTCATGGGACGAAGCAACACTGTAACAGACTTGACTCATAAAATGTGTGTGAACTGGAGTAGTAATTGGAAAAGGAAAAATGAAATGTTGACACCTGCTAGAAACTTAATCTCTTTCTTAGAAAACAAGGGCAGTATACATATTCCCTAGCAACCAAATCTCCTGATCAGCAAAGTCAGAAAGAACCAATGCCACACTCAAAGCACGCTGTATTAAATGTGTGACACTCTCCACAGTCCTGGTAAAAATTCAATCTTCCATATCAGGCTCCTTTTCCAAGACTCCCATTTCAGGGTGTCAATCTATAAAATTTCTCATTCTGATTATTATTTGACTTCACTTAGAATGTTACATTTTGGGTTTCAATTTTGATTCCTTGACCATGACTGCACCAACTCAAAGTGTTTCAAAGCCCTGGTCCCACCCACTCAGCAGCCCTGAGGGAGAAAGCCCTTTTCCCTTAAAGATTACAATCCAGAAACACCCATGGGGGTACTTTGACTCTGTCACATGGGTCTTTTGATATCTAATAACACCAACCGCAACATAGAATGGGAGATTCACACAACATAGCCCCCAACTGTGCCCATGAAAGGCTCAGGACAGAGTATGTGTCCTCAATGTAGTTGAAAAAGGAAAAAAAAAAAAAAAAAAAGAAAACCCTGCTTGTTTTCCCAATGCTCTGGCAGCGACACTTTGGGATTGTCATTCCCCCTCGTGTGTTCCCTTCCCTCCCACTACAGTATAGCCCAGAGAAGTGCTCCTTATGTGGGGATGGGTGTAATGTGTTTGTTACTAGTTGGAGGTAGGTAAACTGAGATTTTGTAAGTAATCCCTGAGAAACTGCATAGCAATTTGGCTTGGCTACTAGAGAACAGATTTGATACATTAAACAGTAAAGACCAAAGACCAGAAGAATTGTGGTATGACATCAAGAACATCATACAGGAAGAAAGCAAACAGTCATTAAGCAGACAAGAAAGAAGGAAAAGATCAAAATGGATGTCAGAAGAGACACTGAAACTTGCTCTCCAGCATAGAGATGCTAAAGCAAATGGAAGAAATGAGGCGGTCCAAGAGCTGAACAGAAAATTTCAAAGGTCAGCTCAAGAAGACAAAATAAAATATTACAACAAAATGTGCAAAGATCTGGAGTCAGAAAACCAAAAGGGTAGAACACACTCAGCATATCTCAAGCTGGGGGAACTGAAGAAAAAAATCTAGCCTCTACTTTCATTATTGAAAGATTCTCCGGGCAAATTATTGAATGATGCAGAAAGCATCAAAAGAAGATGGAAAGAATACACAGAGTCACTGTATCAAAAGGAAATGGTTGATGTTCAGCCATTTCAAGAGGTAGCATATGATCAAGAGCCAATAATACTGGAGGAAGAAGTCCAAGGAGCATTGAGGGAATTGGCAAAGAACAAGGCACCAGGAATTGATGGAATAAAAATTGAAATTTTTCAGGAAAGTGAGGTGGCACTGGAGGCACTGCCTCATCTACGCCAAGAAATTTGGAAGACAACTCTCTGGCCAACTGATTGGAAGAGATCCGTATTTGTGCCCATTCTGAGGTGACCCAAGAGAATGAGGAAATCATCTGACAATATCTTTGATAGCCCATGCAAGTAAAGTTTTACTAAGGTAATACAGAAATAGCTGCAAGCATATATATTGACAGAGAAATTCCAGAGGTTCAAGCTGGAGTCAGAAGTTAACGTGGAACAAGGGATATCATTGCTGACGCACGATGAATCTTGGCTGAAAGCAGAGAATATCAGAAAGATATTTACCTGTGCTTTATTGACTACGCAAAGGCTTTCGATTGTATGGATCATAACAAGCTATGGACAACATTGCAAAGTATGAGTATTCCTGAACACTTAATTGTGCTCATGAGGAATCTGTACATGGACCAAGAGGCAGTTGTTCGAACAGAACATGGGAACACTGAATGGTTTAAATTAAGAAAGGTGTGTGACAGGGTTGTATTCTTTCACCATACTTATTCAACCTGTATGCTGAGCAAACAATCTGAGAAGCTGGCTTATATGAAGAAAAACATGGCATCAGGATTGGAGGAAGACTCATTAACAACCTGCAATATGCAGATGATACAACCTTGCTTGCTGAAAGTGAAGAGGACTTAAAATACTTATTGATGAAGATCAAAGTGCACAACCTTCAGTATGGATTAAATATCATTGTAAAAAAAAACACAAAAATCCTCACCACTGGACCAATAAACAACATTCTTATCAATGGAGAAAAGACTGAAGTTGTCAAGGACTTCATTCTTCTTGGATCAACTATCAACACTCATGGAAGCAGCAGTCAAGAAATCAAATGACTTATTGCATTAGGTAAATCAGCTGCTCAAGACCTCTTTAAAGTGTTGAAGAGCAAAGATATGAGCTTGAGGACTAAGGTGCGCCTGTCCCAAGCCATGGTATTTTCAATAATCTCATATGCATGCGAAACCTGGACAGTGAATAAGGAAGACCTTAGAAGAATTGATGCTTTTGAGTTATGGTGTTGGAGGAGAATATTGAAAGTGCCATGGACTGCCAAAAAAACAAACAGATCTGTGTTGGAAGAAGTTTGGCCAGAGTGCTCCTTAGAGGCCACGATGGCCAAACTTCATCTCTCATACTTTGGACATATCGTCAGGAGGGACCAGTCACTGGAGACGGATATCATGTGTGGTAAGGTGGAGGGTCAGAGGAAAAGAGGAAGACTCCTAGCTAGATGGATTGACAAAATGGCAACATGAATGGGCTCCAGTGTGGCAACTATAGTGAGGTTGGCCCAGGACCGGGCAGTATTTCTTTTCTGTTATACATAGGGTCACTATGAGTCCGTACTGACTCGGTGGCACCTAACAACAACAACAACCAGAGTACTGGTGTGGCGCTGTGGGATAGAGCACTAGATTGCAAGATTGGATTGAACCAAAAGGTCAGCAGTTCAAATTCACCAACCGCTCCTTGGAAACCTTACACAGGGTCACTATGAATTGAAGCTGACTCAACAGCACTTAGCAACAACAACAACAACCAGAGCTCAGGGAGATGACAGGAAAGCAATTTCATGTCTGTTGGATTTAATAACAAAAACAGTTGCTTTTTGTATTGTCTCTGTTTTTATATTTCTCCTTTCTAACAAAAATTTTTATTATATTTTCCAAAGCTGTGACTGGTTGAAAACAAAGAAACTGGGTGGTCTATAACAGGTAATTAGATAATTTGGAGGGCACCCACATAAAGCTTAATGTGTGGTTCTTATATCCATATGACTTTGGGGACTTAATTTTTTTTTCTGCCTTAATTTCCTCATCTATAAAATGCTGGAGGTAGCAATTGTACCTGCCTCATTGAGGTCTGAGAAGTGAAGAGGTCAATATTTATAAAGCTTTTAGAGAAGAGCCTGGCACAGAATAAAGACTCAGTACAGTTTAGGTATTGTCACTTGCATTTCTAGATGCTGTGACTCACCTGAATCTTCAAAAGCCAGGGCAGCATTAATGACTCTTGTGGACTCGAGGCGCTTTTGCCTCCATGGGCCTTTTCCTCCATAAAAACATATATTAAGTATTTTTTATGAACGTGTTGGTATAAAGATGAATAAAATACAGTCTTGGTTTATTATTTACTATAGTCCTGATTTAGTGCTCTAGGATATGTACTGAACTGCTAAGTGCAAGATCAGTGATTCACACTCACCTGCTGCTCCTCGGAAATCCTACACAGAGTTGCTATGAGTTGGAACCAACTTGATGGCACTTCCAACAACTGGTGGGTTTTGAACTGCTAGCCTGTGGTTCGCACTCCTGTGCTAATCCTACAGCACCACACCAGGAGTCCAGCAACAGCAATATAGACCCTTAAAGGAGTCCCTGAGTGGTGCAAATGATTAAGGACCTGTTTATAAACAAAAAGGTTGGCAGTTCAAATTCACCCAGAGATGCCTCAGAAAAAAGACTTGGTGATCTGCTTCCAACCATCACAGCCATTGAAAATCCCATGGAACACGTTTGACTCTGACATATGTGGGGTCTCCATACATTGGAATTGGTTCAATGGCATCTGTTTTGTGTTTTTGTTACTATGGAACTGTTTTGTTACTGCAATTACTGTAGATAATGGCTAAGTCAGCCCTGCTCTAAGCCTTTTCTTCTTTTGCTGGAATGTTCTCTCCCCTCTTGAGTATGGTGTCTTCATCATTTGAGACTTTGCCTGAGTTTCCTTCGCAGTCCTTCCTATAGGAAACTGAAGTATTATAACGATTTATTTTCCAGTCTGTTTCTCAGGCTAGACTATAAATTCTTCAAGCTCAAGAAACATCTTTCTGTCTCCTGAGTGCTAAGTGGGCAAAATGTGTCATGATGGGTGGAGCCACAGATGTTAGGGATCCAGGGAATCATGGAAGGTTTATTCAGAAAACTGAAGCAGTTTAAAAGGACTCTTTTACTTTCCATTTGCCAAGTCCACTGGCAGTTGAACACTGGTGTCCCTCAAACCACAAGAGGAAGACTGTTGTTGTTATGTGCCGCGGAGTCAGTTCTGACTCATAGCGACCCTATACAGGGTTTCCGAGGCTGTCAATCTTTATGGGAGCAGAAAGCCTCATCTTTCTCCCGTGGAACAGCTGGTAGTTTCGAACTGCTGACCTTGTGCTTCGCAGCCCGATTCGTAACCACTACACACCAGAGGAAGACTAGTCTCAGATAATTCAGTAGTCAAGTAGCAAAGAGCTTTACTAGACAATTGCCTGCTGGGAACTCCCACTGATGGAACACGAACAAGAGCTCAAGTCATACATGACGCTGAGAACAGCCCCCTAAGAGCGGATCTGCTGCCTCATTAAAAATCAATCAAATGCTTTCACCATTGAATAATACGTTTGCCAGGGCTGGCTCCAAGGAACAGCTATGAGATTCTATTCTAATTTCAAATATGGTACAAGACTGAGCTAGAGTATAGCTCTGGCAATGAGGATTTCTCATTATTATAAGGTGAATTAATAAAGTAGTAACCAAGGGATAAAAATCTCTACAAGAAGACAATTTAATCTTTTAAAATACTCTGCCATTGCATGCTCTTCACAAGACAGGTGTACGGTTTATGAGGGTAAGTCAAAAAGATTGCTACAAAATCATGTTGTTGCTGTGTGCCATCAAGTTGGTTCCTACTCATAGCGACCTTGCATACGGTTTCTGAGAGTGACTGGTGGATTTGAACTGTCAACCTTGCGCTTACTACCAGTCCATTGCTTATCCTACAGTGCCACATCAGGGCTCACAAAATCATGTTGTTAAGTTATGTTATGTGCCATTGAGTTGGTTCTGACTCATGGTAACCCTGTATAGGGTTTCCCAGGAGCCACTGGTGGGTTTGAAGTGCTGACCTTGTGGTAAGCAGTTCAGTGTTTATCCTATATTGTCATACCCGGACTCCACTCAAGATCATAGACACCTTTACTAATCAAAAATATCAAAATACGTAGGTATTGATTCTCCAGATATCCTCCATCTAGTTCTAAATACTTCTGAAGACAATGTTTCCATCTTTCTAACCCTTCCCAAAAGAATTCTGCACTCTTGAGTTTACACCAAGAGTGCATTTGTATCCTTGAAGGACTCAGATGGTGTTCCTTTCCAGTGTACTTTGAGTTTGGAGAATAAAAACGACATCTGAAAGGGCAAAATCAGGACTGCAGAAGGGATGGGGTAAGTTTTCCCAATTAATTTCTCCTAGGACAGCTCTTGCTCAAAGCATGAGCAGGTTCATTCTCATGACAGAAACAAAATCGTAGGGGCAATTATCCTGGACTTTTTCCTCATCAATGCTGTAATCAAGTTTCTTAAAACTTCTTTATAGTAAGCTCTCATGATCATCTGTTAAAATTTGTGAAGATTATCCTCTGGAATTCTAAAAAATAGTCACCGTAACCTCTGAACTTCAAACTTCATATGCATGTGAAAGTTGGGCTGTGATTATGGAAGACTGTAATTGGTGCATTTGAGTGATGGTGTTGGAAGAGAATATTCAAAATACCATGGACTGCCAAAAGAACAAACCAATCTGTGTTGGGAGAAGTACAGTCAGAGTGCTCCTTGGAAGGCAGATGGCAAGACTTCATCTCTCATATTTCGGATGTGTTATCAGGAGGGGCCAGTCCCTGGAGAAGGATATCATATTTGGTAAAGTAGAGGGTCAGAGAAAAAGAGAAAGACCCCCCAGTAAAATGGATTGGCCCTGTGGCAGCAGTAATGGGCTCCGGCATATCAAGGATTGTAAAGTTGGCACAGGACTGGGCAGTATTTCGTTCTGTTGTGCATAGGGTCGCTATGAGTCGGTAATGACTCTGTGGCACCTAACAGCAACAACCTTCGGAACTCTCTGTGTTGTATTTAGCTGGTCTGATAATGTCCTTGTTGTTAAGTGCTATCAAGTCGGTTCCAACCCACAGCGAGCCTGCTGAACAGGGTTTCAGAGGCTGTAAATCTTTATGGGAGCAGAAACCTCCTCTTTCTCCCACAAAACAGCTGGTAGTTTCTAACTGCTGAGCTTACAATTCGCAGCCCAATTCGTAACCACTACGCTACCAGAGCTCCTTGATAATGTCCTTAGAAGCCACTATTTTGATTGGACCTTTGTTCTGAAGGCACCCTAATGAGACAAAGACAACTGTATTATTGAGACAACTTGTCTGCTGTCATCCACTGATGGCAGTGACATGTTCAAACATGTTTTATTAATTATTAACCAGAATCTTAGTAGCAATATTTATTTACTTCCCCTCATATTTAACAGTACAGCCCAATCTCACAAGCCATTGTCTGTAGTGAAGGTTTTCCAACTTCATGTGTATTCAAGACACCCAGGAGTCTATTGTACATGCAGATCCTGAACCCAGTCCCGGAGACTACCATAAATTGAACAAACGGTGCAGGTAAATGATGTTGCTGATGGTTTGAATCATACTTTAAGAACATGAACTTTGCTGGATTTCCATTGAATATGTGAGAATCGTTTCTTCTATAGTATGGCCCTAGTGTCTATATACATAGCTCCTGGCTCTTACTTGTTGGATGCCCAGAACATAGTATAAACCTTTCTTAAAAAAACTGGTAAAGATACATGCACCAAATCATCTGCCAATTCAACAATTTTTGTGTGTATGAATCAATGGCATTAATTACATTATTCATGTTATACAACCATTAGATTGATTCCTGAGTTATTCTGCCACTATTAACAGAACTTAGTACCTGTAAGCAGTAGCTTCCCCTTCCCGTGGTTGTTGTTGTTGTTAGGTGCCATCGAATCCACTCCAACTCATAGCGAACCAATGCACAGCAGAAAGAAACACTGCCCAGTCCTGCATTGTCCTCAAAAAATTTGTTACAACTGAGCCCACTGCTGCTGCCACTGTGCCAATCCACCTTATTAGGGGTTTTCCTATATTTTGCTGACCCTCCACTTTACCAAGCATGATGTCCTTCTTCAGGGCCTGATCCTTCCTGATAATAAGCCCAAAGTATGAGAGACACATGAGAGACATAGTATAGCCATCCTGGCTTCTAAGAGTATTCCATCTGTCCTTGATCCAATATAGACTTGTTTATTCTTCTGGAAGTCCATGGTAAAGCTTTCGGGACCTTCATTTACTTACGGGGCACAGCTCAAAACGTGGGTAGGCAGCTGTTAAGTTCCATTGATAATTGGGACATGAAATGTAAGAGGTATGAATCTAGGATAACTGAAAACTGTGAGAAATTAAAAGGAATGTGCAAAGATCGATATCCTAATCATTGTTGTTGTTGTTAAGTGATTTCAGGTCAATTCCAACTCATTGTTATTTTTTTGTTGTTAGGTACCATCGAATCAGCACCAAGTCACACTGACCCTATGCACAACAGAGCAAAACACTGTCCAGTCCTACGCCAATTTCACATTGTTGCTACATTTGAGCTCATTGCTGCTGCCACTATGCTGTTCCATCTCGTTGAGGATTTTCCTCCTTTTCGCTGATCCTCCAGTTTCTCAAACATAATGTCTTTCTCCAGGGATTGGTCCCTCCTGACAATGTGTCCAAAGTATGAGAGATGACGTCTGGCTGTCCTGGCTTCCAAGGAACATTCTGGCTGCACTTCTTCCAAAACAGATATGTTTGTTCTTCTGGAAGTCCATGGTGCTTTTAATATTCTCCTCCAACACCATAGCTCAAGTGCATCAATCCTTCTACGGTCTTCCTTATTCACTGTCCAACTTTAACATACATATGAGGTTGCTGAAACTACCATGGCTTGGGTCAGGCGCACCTTAGTCCTCAATTTGACATCTTTGCTCTTCAACACTTTAAAGAGGTCTTGTGCAGCAGATTTGCCTAATGCAATATGTTAATTTCTTGACACTGCTTCCATGAGTGTTCATGTTGATCGAGCAAAACGAAGTCTTTGACAACTTCAGCATCTCCGTTTATATGAACATTTTTTATTGGTCCAGATGTAAGAGTTTTGGTTTTCTTTACGTTGAAGTGCAAGCCATACTGAAGGCGGTGATCTTTGGTTTTCATCAGTAAATATTTGAAGTCCTCTTCACTTTCAGCAAGCAAGGTTGTATCATTTGCATACCTGATGTTGTTAAATGAGTCTTCCTCCAATCCTGATGCCATGTTTTTCTTCATATAATCCATCTTCTTAGATTATGGGTTTAACCTATAGATTTAATAAGTATAGTGAAAGAATACAATCCTGACACACACCTTTCTTAATTTTAAACCACTCAATGTGCCCTTGTTCTGTTCGAACAACTGCCTCTTGGTCTATGTACCGGTTCCTCATGGGCACAGTTCAGTGTTCTAGAATATTCATACTTAGCAATGTTGTCTATAGCTTTTCATGATCCACACACACAGTCAAAAGCCTTTGTGTAGTCAATAAAGCACAGGTAAACATCTCTGGAGTAGTCTCTGCTTTCAGCCAAGATCCATCTAATGTCAGCAATGATATCCCTTGTTCCACATCCTCTTCTTCATACAGCTTGAACCTCTGGAAGTTCTCTGTCAATGTATGGTTGTGGTCATTTTTCAATTATCATCAGAAAAATTTTGCTTGCATGGAATATTAATGACATTGTACAATGATTTCCACATTCCGTTGGGACACACCTCTCTTTGGAATGGACATGAATGTGGATCTCTTCCTGTTAGTTGGCCCAGTAGTTATCTTCGAAATTTCTTGGCATAGATGAGTGAGTGCCTCCAATGCTGCATCATGCCAACTTATAGAGACCCTGTATAAGGTTTCTCAGGAGTAGCTGGTGGTTTTGAACTGTCAACCTTGTGTTTAGCAGTTCAGTGCTCAGGACTCCTAGGCATAGGTGGTGGTGGTGGTGGTTGTGTGCCTTGGAGTTGTTTTCCAACTCATAGTAACCCTACCTAGGGTATCCAAGGCTGTAAATCTTTACAGGAGCAGAAAGTCTTATCTTTCTCCCGTGGAACAGCTGATAGTTTTGAACTGCTGACCTAGAGGTTAGCAGCCCGACTAGTAACCACTACGCTACCAGAGCTCCTCGGCATTAGTGAGCTAAAATGGACTGGTATTGGCCATTTTGAATATGCTAATCTTATTGTTTACTATGCCAAATTGAAAAGGAATGGTGTTGCATTCATCATTAAAAAGAACATTTAAAGATCTATCTTGAAGTACAATGCTGTCTGTGATTAGATAATATCTGCAAGTCTACAAGGAAGACTAGGTAATACCACCATTATTCAAATTTATGCACCATTCACTAAAGCCAGTGATAATGAAATCGAAGAATTCTACCAACTTCTTCAGTCTGAAATTGATTAAGCCTGCAATCCAGATGTATTGATAATTGCTGCTTATTGGAATGCAAAGGTTGAAAACAAAGAGAAAGGGTCAGTAATTAGAAAATATGGTCTTGGGGATAGAAATCATACTGGAGGTCCTATCATAGAATTTTGCAATGACTTATTCATTATTAATTGTTGTTGTTAAGTGCCGTCGAGTCAGTTCCGACCCATAGCGACCCTGTACAGGGTTTCAGAGGCTGTAAATCTTTATGGGAGCAGAAAGCCTCATCTTTCTCCTGCAGAACGGCTGCTAGTTCGAACTGCTGACCTTAAGGTTCGCAGCCCGATTCGTAACCACTACGCTACCAGAGCTACTTTATTAATACCTTTTTTAAACAACATAAAAGACAAGATGATAGAAAGGCTCCATGTCATCTGTCTAAACAAGGCCAGGATAAGACTGTGGTACACACATGCTCATATGCAAATTCAGGCTGACACTGAAGAAAATGAAAAAAAGCCACCATAGTCTAAATATGACCTTCAACATATCCCACCTGAGTTTAGAGACAATCTCACAAATGGATTTGATGCATTAGACACTAATTACAGAAAATCAGTGGAGTTGTGAAATGATTTAAAGAACATCATACCGGAAGAAGGCAAAAGGTCATTCAGATGACAAGAAAAAAAGGGAAAGACCAAAATGGACATCAGAAGAGCCTCTGAAACTTGCTCTCCACTATAGAGATGCTAAATCAAATGGAAGAAATGAGGAGGTAAAAGAGCTGAACTGAAAATATCAAAGGGCAGCTCAAGAAGACAAAATAAGTATTATAATGAAAGGTGCAAAGACCTGAAGTCAGAAAACCAAATGGAAGGAACAGGCTCAGCATTTCTCAAGCTGGAGAAACTGAAGAAAAAATTCAAGCCTCGATTTGCAATTTTGAAGGATTCTATGGGCAAAATGGTATCCTGGTGTGATACTGCAACTTAATATGCTGGACTGTAAGGTGGGTTTGAACTGCAAGGTCAATGGTTCAAGCTCACCAGTCACTCCTTGGAACCCCTATACAGGGTCGCTATGAGTCGGGATCGACTCAACAGCTCTTAACAACAGCAACAAATAGGCACAATATTGAATGGTGCTGAAAACATCAAAGGAAGATGGAAGGAGTATACAGAGTCACTACCAAAAAGAAATGGTTGATGTTCTGCCATTTCAAGAGGTAGCATATGATCAAGAGCCAATGATACCGAAGGAAGAAGTCCAAGGTGCCCTGAAGGCACTGGCAAAGAACAAGACTCTGGGAATTGGTAGCAAACAAACTGAAATCTTTCTACAAACTGTTACAGCACTGGAGGCACTCAGTCATCTATGCCAAGGAATTTGGAGGATAGAGATCTGGCCAACTGATTAGAAGAGATTCATATACCCATTCCAGTGGGGTGCAGAAATCATCAGACAATATCATTAATATCACATGCAAGTAAAATTTTGCTAAAGGTAATTCAAAAATGGTGGTAACAGTACATTGAGAAAGAACTGCCAGAGACTCAAGCCTGATTTAGAGGAAGAAAGGAACAAGGGATATTGTTACTGATGTCAGACGAATCATGGCATAAAACAGAGAATACCAGAAAGATGTTTACCTGTGTTTTATTGACTATGCAAAGGCTTTTGACTGTGTATATATATCATGACAAGTTATGGAAAGCATTATAAATAATGAGCATTCCAGGACACTTAATTGTGCTCATGAGGAACCTGTACATAGACCAAGAGGCAGTTGTTTAAACAGAACAAGGAAATACTGAATGGTTTAAAAATCAGGAAAGCTGTGCACCAAGATTGTGTTCTTTAACCATACATTTTCAATCTGTATGCTGATCAAATAACCAGTGAAGTAGGATTATATGAAGAAGAACATAGCATTGGGATTGGAGGAAGACTTATTAACAACTTGCGATATGCAGATGATACAACCTTGCTTGCTGAAAGTGAAGTGGATTTAAAATACTTATGGATGAACGTCAAAGATAACAGCCTTTGTTTTGGATTGCACTTGAATGTAAAGAAGAAAAAACCCTCACAACAGACCAACAAGTATCATCATGATAAATGGAGATAAGATGAAAGTTGACAAAGATGCCATTTTGCTTGGATCCACTCTCAACAGTCATTGAAGCAGCAATCAAGAAATTTTAGTTTGTGGCCTAAGGTGTCTTAACCAACCGTTGGTATTTTCAATAACCTCATATGCATGTGAAAATTGTGAATAAGAAAAAACATAAAAGAATAATATCAAAGTACCATAGACTGCCAGAAGCACAAGCAAATCTGTGTTCGATGAAGTACAGCCAGAATGCTCCTTAGAAGGCAGAAAGGTGAGACTTTGTTTCTCATACATGTCATCTTCATACATGTCATCAGGAGGGACCATCCCTGCAGAAGGATATCATGCTTAGTGAAGTGGAGGGACAGGGAAAAAGAGGTAGACATCCAATGATATGGATTGACCCAGTGGCTGCAGTAATGGGCTCAAATGTGTTGTGAGCATGGCGCATGACAGGGCAGTATTTCATTCTTTTGTGCATAGGGTCACTATGAGTTGGAACTGACACGACGGCACCTATCAACAACAAAAACATTAATTGCTTAAGGAGCTCTGGTGGCTCTGTGGGTTAGGCATTGGGTTGCTAACTGTAAGGTAGATGGTATAAACCCACCCTAAGTTCTCACCATGAGTTCAAGCCACCCCCCCCGGAAAAAGATAAGGCTGTTTGTTCCTGTTAAGATTTACGGTCTCAGACACCCTCTAAAGGGTTGCTTTAAGTCAGAATCAGCTCGGGACTAGGGTTGTGGGTTAATGCACTGGGCTGCAAGGTTGCTTTGAACTGCAAAGTCTATGGTCCAAGCTCAGCAGCCGCTCCTCAGAAACCCTATACAGGGTCGCTATGAGTCAGAACTAACACGATGGGACTTAACAACAACAACATATATACAAGGTGATCGTGGTGGCGGTGTACCATGGAGTCGGTTCCAACTCATAGTGACCCTGAATAGGGTTTCCAAGGCTGTAAATCTTTAAGGGAGCAGAAAGTCTCATCTTTCTCCTGTGGGGTGACTGGCAGATTCGAACTGCTGACACTGAGGTTAGCAATCTGACTCATAACTGCTACGCTACCAGAGCTCCTTATATATACAGATACACACACACACATATATACTTATTTCACATAAATGAAATCATACAATATTTGTCTTTTGTGACTTAGTTTCACGTAGCATAATGTTGTGTTTGTTTGTTTTTTGTTTTTTAGCATAATGTTTTCAAAGTTCATACATATTGTATCATGTCTCAGAACTTCATTTCTCTGTTTGACCGAATAATATTCCATTGTATTTATGTACATTTTGTTTTTCTGTTCATCTGTTTATCACTGGCGGGCATTTAGGGTGTTTCCACCTTTTTGGCTATTGTGAAAAGTGATTCAGTGAACATTGGTGCATGAGTTTCTGTCTGCCTTTCAGCTCTCATTCTTCTGCATGTATACGTAGGATTGGGATTGTTGAATCATGTGGTTCTATGTTCAACTTTTTGAGGCCCGGCCAAACTATTTTCCAAAATGGCTGTAGAATTTTGCATTCCCACAGCAATGGATGTTCTCCTAAAATATAATTCTTAAGCTTGGAAGAAAGCCAGAAAAATTCCCTCTATGCCCCACACCATTCTGCAGTCCCATGTTATTTTCCCTGTTTCTCTGGTTTAAGAGATGGTCATGTGGGTATCTGTAAGATGGGCTGTGTCTCTTTTTCTCAACTCAGAGCTGGTCCTGTGCTGTGAAGCCAGCCCCCTGGAACTCTGCACTGGGCTTCCATTTGCTATCAAGGCTTTAATGAGGAGGGACAGGCAATTATTATTATTTATTTCACTAATTAACTAGATAATCATTCATTCTGAAACTCTTCAGGGTTGGAAATTTGTTCGTTTGTGCCCTTTGTTTAATGCAGTTTCATCCCCCTCAACCCCTTTTCCTTTACGGAAATGGCTGCTTGGTTAAATGGGGGGCAATGATAGGAGGTGAGAAGGGGGAATTAAAAAAGGAGATGGAGATCATTTCTGAGCTGTGAAGATAATGCAACAAGGAGGCAGAGTCCATAAACACATCACCTTTCAGTCTCTGAAGACATAATGCTTGATGATAACCATAAAACATGTTAGTGCAAAATAAATTGCTGCTCTATTCAAATCCTTAAACGTACTACTGTGGATGTCACTGGAGACATGCAACGATTTTTTCCCATCCTGAGGTCTATTTTATCATAATTTGTGGGGTGGGTGACAGCCTTCTACACATGATTGCTTTTCCCTGCACAGTTAGCTTGTCAAGGTCAGGGTCCTTTGGCCTTTTATGAATGGAGGACTATTAAGAAATGAGCAGGATAATGGAACAGCAGAGAGAAGAAACTTTATTTTTCTTTACTAATACCTGCACTGGGTTTCCATGGTGTTTGCTTATGAGAAGCTACTCTTGTTCGGTTCTCCAGGTTGTTTGAATGAAGACGGGGTTACAATGGTTGTTTTGGTACTCTGCATCTGATTTTTGTGTGAAATTCAAAAAATCTTTGGGAGGCTGGGATTCTTCTTCAATGACCGAGGAATATGTTCACTTTCAGGTAGGTTTATTTTTTTTTTAAGGAAATGAGTATAATGGGAAGTTGGTGTTTAATGAATAGAGCCTTTTTTTTACAGGATGGATTTTCTATATAGCTCTGTCTGTTAAACCAAAGGACTCCTGGGATGGTTCTGTAAGAGAAGCACTGGACTGTGAACCACAAGGTTGGCAGTTCAATCCCACCAGCTGCTCCTCGGAAACCCTATACGGGGTCACTGTGAGTCAGAACCAACTTGATGGCAATTAACAACAACATGTAAACCAAGCCTACTATTTACAACCCTAAATAGAACAAGCCTGGCAGATTAGGCTTGGTGTTATTGTTGATGTTGTAAAGTGCCATCAAGTCGATTCCAACCCATAGCAACACTGTACAGGGTTTCCGAGGAATGAGTTTGAACCGCCAACTTTGCAGTCCAGTGTATTAACCCACAGAGCCTACATATCTTAAAAAAATAAAAAAAATTTTTTTTTTAAGATTTCCATTTTGAGGGTTAAAACCAGATGTTGGAGGTATTAAAAGTTGTTGCCAATGATATTAACAAAAAATGGCAGAAGAGACCTTACCTCCATAAAGGAGAACTTAACTAGCTACCATAATTAAACAGTATGCTCTTCACCTTTGTTTATTTTTCAATAGGTTAAAGAATTCAAGGTAGAGAACATATTGCCTAAATGACCCTTCCTCCCACAGTGAGTTTCTGCATTCTCAATAGTACCAAGAATTCCTCAGAAATTTTGCTAAAAACAGCCAAGGAGACATAGACAAATCCTTGTGCAAAAAGTTCATGGAACTATTTATTCTTTCCAGGTCTTTAACTGGAGTCACCATGTGGCACTGCAGGATAATGCAGTGGACTGCAAGGTCGGTCTAAACTGAAAGGTCTGTTTGAACCACAAGGTTGGTGGTTCAAACCCACCAGCTGCTCCTCAGAAACCCTAGATAGGGTCACTATGAGTCAGAACTGACTCGATGGCACTTAGCAACACCAACAATACTTACAGAAGTTCCATCAAAATAACTTTTTATGTCCTAATGTTCTGTTGCTGTTGTTGTTAAATGCCATCAAGTCGGTTCCAACCCATAGTGACCCTGGATAGGGTTTCTGAGGAGCAGCTGGGGAGCTTGAACTGCCAACCTTGCAGTTCAAACGGCTTTGCAGTCTGGTGCATTAACTCACAGCGCCACACCAGGACTCTAGGGTTAATTCTGGTAGTAGTAGTATGTGGTACTGTAAATTTACTTGATACAGTTTTCTTGTTGTTGTTGTTGTTAATTGTCGTTGAGCTGGTTCTAACACATAACAAACCTGTATAGGGCTTCTGAGGCGGGGCTGGTAAATTTGAACTGCCTTGCAGTCTAGTGCTTATCCTACAGTGCCACACCAGGACTCAACTCCCACCAAATGATTGGATGTTGTTGTTGTTATGTGCCGTGGTGTCGGTTTTGACTCACAGCCACCCTGTGCAGGGTTTCCGAGGCTGTAAATCTTTACAGGAGCAGAGAACCTCATCTTTCTCCCAAGGAACAACTGGTAGTTTCTAACTGCTGACCTTGTGGTTCGCAGCCCAATTCGTAACCACCACGCTACCAGAGCTCTTTAAATGATTGGATAGGACCATGCAAAGAGGGTATGCGGGATGGTGACATTGCGATTGTTTAGTCTTGTCATCTCACTAGGTTAACAAGAAGCCATCTCAGAAGCAGGAACAAATGATCCCAAGACCATCAGGAAAAAAGAGTCATGAATGCAGGGTTAGATCTTTACCTGGAAAATGGAGGCAGTGACAGGGAAAGAAAGAGTATCTGGTCTTCCTGGCCCATGTACCCAGTAAAGCTAAGTGCCTACAAGCAGGAGGCTGGCTTACAAAGTGTGCCTTTTGGGCATTTACAGACAGGTGAAAGAAGCTTTGAAATACTCGCCTGAGCAAGGCAGAGGCCAAGGGGTCACATGCATGAGAGGCCAAAGACAAGAGCAAGCATGCCTGCAGTAATGCAGTGAAGAGAAGTTCCTGACTGGAGGGCTCTGCATCCAGAGAGGTTTCTGCTCCTGAATTGCACTCTGTTTATTAATAAACCCCATAATCATGACTATTGTCAATGAGCTCTGTGTGGCCATTGTAACTGATTATCAAACCCAGAAATGAAGCAGACAGTTCTGTGGGAGGGCTGGTTGGTGTCAAAGGAGGGCAACAAAGGTTGTAGGGTGGAAGTATGCCTGACCTCTGCCTCACAGAAATCAGCCTTGGCCTGATTTTGAGTTTGATTCTTCTTCCCTCATATGACGCCAGAGGAAACCAGACATGGCTTCCATGACATTTTTGCATAGCACCAGGATCAATGTCTTAGAATCTGTTTCCTCACTACCTCAGTGATAAGATATTTATTGAAAAGAACAAAAATAACTTTAGAAATGAGAATTACTTTACATTGATGAAAGTATAGATCCTAACCTAATAATTTCCTGGAGTTGATCTTCATACTTAATATAAAATATAAAAATGCATTGTAAATGAAAGAAGTGCTTACCCTACTTGAGTGTGAAGCACAATTACTGTTTCCAAGAACCAATATGTTGTTGCTGACTCATAGAGGAGCTCTACACAACAGAACAAAACACTGCCCAATCCTGTGTCATCCTCACAACTGTTATATTTGAGCCCATTGTTGCTGTCACTGCGTCAAACCATTTTGTTGGGGGTCTTCCTCTTTCTCACTGACCATCCACTTTTCCAAGCATAATGTCCTTCCTTCTCCAAGTACTGGTCCCTCCTGATCATATGTCCAAGTACGAGAGATGAAGTCTCACTATCCTCACTTCTAAGGAGAATTCTGAGTGCACTTCTTCCAACACAGATTTATTTGTTATTCTGGCACTTCAGGGCAATTTCAATATTCTTTTCTAACACCATAATTCAAATGCATTAATTCTATGGTCTTCCTTATTCATTGTCCTACTTTTACATGCATATGAGGCAACTGAAAATACCGTGGAGTGGGTTAGGCATATCTTAGTTCTCAACTGACAGCTTTGTTCTTGAATACTTTTAAAAGGTCTTGTGCAGAAGATGGGCCTAATGTAATACATCATTTGACATTTTGACTACTGCTTCAATGAACATTGATTGTGCATCCACGCAAATTAAAGTCTTTGACAATTTCAATCTTTCTCCATTTATCATGATATTATTTACTGGTCCAGTTGTGAAGATTTTTGTTTTCTTTACACTGAGGAGCAATCCATACTCAAGGCTGTAGTATCTGATCTTCATCCTCTTCATTTTCAGCATGTAAGGTTATATCATCTGCATATTGCAAGTTATTTATGAGTCTTCCTTCAATCCTCAAGCCATGTTATTCATATAATCAGTTTCTCAGATTATTTGCTCAGCATACAGATGGAATAACTATGATGAAAAGAGACAGCCCTGGTGCACATCTTTCCTGATTTTAAACCATTTAGGATCCCTGTGTTCTGTTTGAATGACTGCCTCTTGGCCTACGTACAAGTTACTTATGAACACAATGAAATGTTCTGGAATGTCCATTTCTCTCAGTGTTACCCATAGTTTGTTATTGAGTATCTTTGCATGGTCAACAATGCACAGATAAATAACTTTCTGGTATTCTTTGCTTTCAGTCAAGATCCATCTAACATCAGCAATGATATTCCTAGTTTCATGTCCTCTTCTGAATCTGATTTGAATTTCTGGAAGCTCTCTGTTGATGTACTGCTGCAACCATTTTTTATTTATTTTCAACAAAATTTTACTTGCATGTGATAGTAATTATATTGTTCAATGATTTCTGTATTCTGTTGGATCGTCTTTCTGTGGAATGGGCACATATATGGATCTCTTCCAATCAGCTGGCCAGATAACTGTCTTCCTAATTTCTTGGCATAGATCAGTGAGTATCTCCAGTGCTGCATCAGTTTGTTGAAAGACTTCAACTGGTATTCCATCAATTCCCAGAGCCTTGTTTTTCAACATTGCCTTCAGTGCTGCTTGAACTTCTTCCTCCAATACCATTGGTTCTTGATCATGTGCTCCTTCTTGCAGTGAATGAACATCAGCCAATTATTTTTGATGCAGTAACTATATGTATTCCTTCTATCTTCTTTGGATATCTCTAGAGTCATTCAATATTTTTTCATAGAATCCTTCAATATTTCAAGCCAAAGCTTGAGAAATGGTCAGCAAATTCTTTCAGCTTGAGAATTGGTCAGTGAATTCTTCCCTTTTCGTTTTCTAACTCCATATCTTTGTACATTTCATTATGATATTTGATTTTGTCTTCTAGGACTGCCCTTTGAAATTTTCTGTTCAGTTCTTATACTTCCTTATTTCTTCCAGTTGTGTTATTTTCTCTATGCTCAACAGCAAGTTTCATAGTCTCTTCTGGCATCCATTTTGATTTTCTCTTTCTTTTCTGACTTTTTAATGACCTTTTGCTGTATGATAGTCTTGATGTCATCCCATAACTCTTCTAGTCTTTAGTCACTAGTGTCTAATGCATCAAATCTGTTCTTTAGATGATTTCTAAATTCAGGTGGGCTATATTCAAGGTCAAGGAGCTCTGGTAGCGTAGAGGTTTTGAATTGGGCAGCGAACCACAAGGTCAGCAGTTCGAAACTACCAGCTCTTCCATTGGAGAAAGATGAGGCATTCTACTCCTGTAAAGATTTACGGCCTCGGAAGCCCTGTACAGGGTCGCTATGAGTCGGAACCGACTCCATGGCACACAGTCACCAGCCACCAGCCATATTCAAGGTCATATTTGTTTTCCTGTGAAATTGTTTTAATTTTCTTCAGTTTTAGCCTGAATTTGAATATGAACAATAGATCATCTGTTCCAGTCTGTCCCTGGCCTGATTTTGGCTGATGATATTGAGTTTCTTCACCATCTCTTTCCACAGATGTAGTCAATTTGATTCCTGTTTATTCCATCTGGTGAGGTCCATACATGTAGTTTCCTTTTAGATTATTGAAAAAGGGTATTTACAATAAATAAGTCAATGGTCTTACAAAATTCTATCATGGTATATCCAGCATCATTTTTATTACCAGGCTATACTTTCCAACTACTGATCCTTCCTTTTTACTTCCAACTTTCTTATTCCAATCACCAGTAACTATCAATACATCTTTACTGCATGTTTGATTAATTTCAGGCTGAAGAATTTGGTAGAACTCTTCCATTTCATCATCACTGAGTTTAGTAGTTGGTGTATAAATTTGAATAATAGTGGAATTAACTGTTCTTCCTTGTAGGCATATAGGTATTCTATCACAGACAGCATTGTGAATATTTCAGGATAGATCTTGAAATGTTCTTTTTGATGATGAATACACCATTACTTTTCAAGTTGTCATTCCCAGAATTGTAAACCATATAATTGTCTTATTCAAAATAGCCAATACCAGTCGATTTCAGCTCACAAATGTCTCAGATATTGATCTTTATGTGTTCCTTTCATGTTTGACAAATTCCAGTTTTCCTAGATTCATACTTTGTACTTGCCATGTTCCAAATGTTAATAGATATTTGTAGCTGTTTCTTCTCATTTTGCATTGTGCCACATCAACAATTGAAGGTCCCAAAATCTTAACTCCATCCATGTCATTAAAGTGTACTGTGCTTTGAGGAGGCAGCTCTACCCCAGTCATATTTTGGGTCCCTTGCAACCTGAGAGACTCATTTTATGGCATTATATCTGAAAATACTCTGACGCTATTCATAAGGTTTTCAGTGGCTATCCATTCAGAAGTGGTCCACCTCTCCTGCTTCCTAGTCCGTCTTAAACTGAAAGCTATACTGGACCCTGGATGACCCTGCCAGTATTTAAAATGCTGGTGGCATAGCTTCCAGCATCACAGCAACACACAAGCCTCCATAGTACAACAAACTGACAGAGGAGTGGTGGGCACTTATATGGCATGTTAAAAATAAATTTGATGGTCTGAAATAGTACAGTTATATCATTAAAAGCACAAGAAAGCTAGGGAAAGGATAATTTGGAGGTACTAATCAATAGTTAAGTTGCATTTAAAAAAAAAAAACATTTAAAATAACCTAGACTTCTCCTTACCAAGTTACATGTACTGCATGATGACTAGGAAATAGAGAGGACGAACAAGGTCAAGTTGCACACCAACCATTTGAAGGAACAGAATTTTATCATGGTACAGAAAAGATAGAAATGAAGAGCTAAGGAATGAAAAAGGGTTGAAATCATCAACAAAATTAGAGTTGAATGAGATGAACTCAAAGCTCTTTCCCCATTCAGGCGCTAAGGGAATGTGAGATAGTGCAGAGTGAGTGTAAGCAATGGGTAGCAGGTGGGGAAATGTTTGCTCCTCCCAAACACCATTTCAAGCACACATACAAGGGGTCATCAAAGCAAGTTTTGCAAGCGGTGTTTGCAATTTTGCTGAAAATGAGATCCTGAGATCTATGTGAAACCGCCATGACTTGTTGAAACCAAAATGTGCTTTCCTGATCAGTCTCATAATAATGAGTTTTCTAATGTGGTGCTGTAGGATAAGCACTGGACTGCTAACCATGCTAACCACAAGGTCGGCAGTTCAAACTTAACAGCCGCTCTCGGAAAATCTCTACAGGGTCACTATGAATCTGAACTAGAGAACACACAACAACAACAATGTGGAATAGAGCTTCAAATTCCCAATGAATTCAGACTTATGGAACCCTTGAGAGTATTGCCCTGGGACACTCTTCAAACTTTGAAACTGGACTAACCCTTGATGTTTAAGGAACTCTGTCTAACTTCCCTTCTTGCTACCCCCTCCCCCCACTGTCCCCAAAGTTGTTCATGCTATAAAACGGATTCAGGAGTCCTGGTGTGGTGCTGTAGGATAAGCACTGGGCTGAGAGGTCAGTTTGAATCTCAAGGTTGGCAGTTCAAACTCACCAGCTGCTCCTCAGAAACCCTAGACAGGATTGCTTTGAGTCGGAACTGACTTAACAACAAGAACTGATTCAAGAATATTTTAACAACAAATCAATTTAACTGTAAAAAGTAAAGACTATCATCTTTAAGTTTTGAGGTGTTTTTTTTTTAAAGCAAAAACTATATGATGCCAACAATTAACAACAGTAACTCTAAAAGCATAGATGAGAAATTTAGAGGCCACTGAGTCTAAATTAATGGGGGTGAAACAACTAGAGCAGAAAGTACAAGAATATTGTCACAAGGTGAAGAATGCACCCTATTCATTGAAGAATAGGTGTAGGAATTGTTCAATGGGAGCATGTTTCAATGTGCATATTTTCAAAAAAATTTTGAAAAATGGTTTTCCTACAACTTGTCAAGCATTCACCTGCCTCAGGACCTTTGCATTTTCCCTTTCTAGAATGATCTTCCCAGTATCTGTGTGACACACACCCTAACTTAGGAAAAGATTCTGCTCAAATATCACTCACTAAAGATGCTTGTCTTCCCTGGTCATCTTATTGAGAACAACAGCTCACTCTCAGAGGCTATCTCTACCCTCCTTCTTCCTTTCCATAACACATCCACATCTGATGTAAGATGTTTGTGTTTGCTTGTCTCCTCACTAGAAAGCCAGTTCTATAAAGGCAGAGTCTGTGCCAGAGGAACCTCCCAACAATGAAAATTATAGACTGATGTCTTCACAGCATCTCAATCAGTGCCTATCATGTAGTAGAAACTCAATAAATATCTGTTGAATAAATAAGTTAATAATAATAATATGCCAAAAACTCAAACCAGTTGCTATAAATTGATTCCAATGATGAAAATCCTATGTGTGTCACAATTGTGCTCCATATGGTTTTCAGTGGCTGATTTTTCAGAAGTAGATCCCCAGGTCTTTCTTTTGAGGAGCCTCTGAGTAGATTCAAACTTCTCATATTACAGTTAAGCTGATAGTGTTAACCACTGAGGCCAGAAAACGTCCTTGTTTTGTGCACTTTCCCTGTGGCAGACTCCACACCCTTTAATTCAAGCTATTCTCAATACCCTACAAGGTTGGTCACTTCATTATTTCACACTCCATTTTACAATGGGGGAAGCAACCTTGGAGGCCCCACATGCATAGAACCCTGCTCTAAGAAATACAGAGCAGCCCTCTCTTTGTAGAGAATTTGTGGTCATGCACAAATTTAAAAAGAAAATAATATTCAGACAATATCAAAGTCATACAAAAAATTAGCAGGTAATAAATAACTTAAGAGGATTTTAATTTCAGTTGATTTCCTAGAAAGGGTATTTTGCTTATGGTTACAACATTTAGAGAAGGGAAAAAAAATATGACACCAAATTCAATATGAAATACAAGTAAACAACAAACAATCATTTTGTGTAAGTATGCTCCTAAATAATTGTTTATTGTTCATTTGAGCTTTAAATTGAACTGAGATGAAATGAGTCATCTGACAACCCTACTTTTGCTCATTGCCATTTATAACCAGATTTTGTTGTTGTTGAATGCCATCGAGTTGGTTCTGACTGATAATGACCCTGTACGGGGTTTCCAAGGAGTGGCTAGTGAGCTTGAACTGCTGATCTTGCGGTTCATACTGACCTTGTGATCATGGTCCTTATCCTACAGCACCACAAACAGATAGAGTAGGAAAAATAATAATGGAAATAATAGCAGTAAAATCGTTGTTGTTGTTAAGTGCTGTCGACTTGGTTCCATCTGTAGCAACCTTGTATAGAATTTCCAAGGAGCAGTTGGTGGGTTTGAATCACCGACCTTGCAGCTCAAACTGATCTTGAGGTCCAGCGCATTATCCTGCAGCACCATTCTAGGACTCCAAAATCAATGATAAAAACCTCCATTTGCTGTTGAGTTGATTCCACCTCATGGCTACCCCATGTGTGTCAGAGTAGAACTGAGCTCCACAGGATTTTCAGTGATTGGTATTTTGGAAGTAGACTGCCAGCCCTTTCTTCTGAAGTACTTTTGGGTGGGCTCAAGCCACCGACCTTTTGGTTAGCAACTGAGTGTGTTAACCATTCACACCACACCCAAGGACTCTAAAAGCCTTTGCAGTTATCACTTTTGTTCCCTTTGAACTGTGTGCTCTTTGCAGAAATCATCTCTAGTCTTCACAACAGCTATACCTGGTTGAAATGATCTCCCATTCATCAGATGAGGAAATTGAAACTCAGAGAAAATATAAAGTTTGCCCAAAGTCACAGAGCCCAAAAGCCCCTGTTTCAGGCTTGGTGCCCTGATCTCCAAGACAATGCTGGCCCTACTCTGTTATTTCAAGTTCTAGCTTAGAGACAGCTCATGAGCCAAAAAACAAAAACCACAAACCCTTTTCTAGGTGAAGCAAAGAAAGAAGCTTCCTGAAATCTGGACACCTGTCTCTATGTTAGAGTGCCTCACCTCCCAAGCAACTTCTCTGCCAATGGGGTCATTAAGACTCAGGACCTTCTTGTTATTTCTACTGCGAATAAACAGAAAAGATCAGCATCTTGCGTTTGTCCAACTCCAAAGTCACATGCATTTATTCTAAATGACAATATTTAACAACAAAATTGCTTCATTTCAACCTCATTGCATTCCTCCTAGTGGAGTACTATAATTTAAAAATAATAAATGCAACAGAGTGAGTATATTGCTTTCATTAATCCCCAATACTGCTTATTTTCAGCACTTTTAAATTATTTGGGTGTGCTCAATAGATTTAGTTGAAGTGGAAAGAGAATCATTCAAATTTCAGACCATTTGCAATTATCAATTTATCTGCTGCTTTCCAGCTAAGTAACTGAACTTCAAAGTAACATTAAGTTTGAATGATTTCCTCTCCATCCCCTTCCTGGGATGAAACAGTGAATTCGTCAAGTAAAAATGTCCGTGGAGCTGAAGGAGCTATAAACAAGGGCATCATAGCCTCTGAGTTATCATCAGCCAGCACAGGTGATGTTGATAGCATGTCATGGTATCCCAAGGACAGTCAGAGTGACAGCGGAAACTTTCTGTCTTTATGCCCAAAGTGAAGAATGAAGGCAATGATTAAAACATTTACTTCAACCTTTCCTTGGTTCCCAAGTAATTAAGGAAAACATGGGACTGTAAGTACTAGTCTCTAAGTACTAGGATTGCTGGAAGTATAAAATATATTTGAATTTCAGATGACAATGAATGCTTGTTTAATATAAATCCATCCTAAATATTGCACCCTGCATTTTTATTTGCTAAATCTGGCAACCCAATTAAAGACCCTACCTCTCACTAACTTCCCTGGTGTTGGTCTTTACTCTTGGCATGGTAATAACTAATTCTAATGGCTGGCTTAACGGTATTCAGTGGTTACTATGTGCAGAGCATCATTCTAGATGCTTTCCAAATATGATCACTTTATTCTCACAACAGTTCTGCCAGTTAGGAGCATTATCATCCATTTTATAAATACAGGTAAATCTCCTTTGATCTGGCTTTGCAAATAATAGCAATTTTTACAAAGTGTAAGTTTGTGGCAACCCTGGGTTGAGAAAGCCTCTCAGCACTATTTTTTCAACAGCATGCGCTTCACTTGATGTCTGTGCCACATTTTGGTAATTCTAACAATATTTCATACTTTTTCATAATGCTATTATGTGCATTTAAAACACTGCCATATAGTGTCAACATAACGTTTATATGCACTGGGAAGTTACAAAAAGTGTGTGCCTCACTTTGTGGCAATATTCGTCTTCTGCTCTTGGTCTGGAACTGAATGTGCAGTATCTCTGAGGTCTGCCTGCACAGGGAAATGACGCATGGTGAGGTTAAGGTACTTTCCTAAGATCTCAGCAAACATGTGGAGGTGAAGGGCATGTACAAACCCCCGGCCTCTGTGACGTCATAACACCATTATGCTTTCTAATAATCAAATGAAAACAAATGACTGGTTGTAGCTAGGATCATGCAAAGCTCTATTTTGCTTTAAGGATACAAATGCTATCTTAAACTCATGTGGACATATTCAAGGTTGCATTTGCAGTGTATATGTTGAGAGCCATATATGCAGAACTCATTGTAAAATAGACAGGCCCATCCCCATATTATTAATAGGAACCTTCCAACTATGGAAGATCTAGAAATTCAAATTGTGAAATGCAATGGAAATGATTGAGCAAAATTTTGAATGAGTGGAAGCAATTCCCAAACAACAAGTTATTTTGAACTCAGTAGAATGGCTGTGAATTCACTTCTTTTAAAGCTCATTATGAGTTGCCTGAAATTTTCACACTTAATTTGGGGGTTCTTGAGTTACGGATGTGCTTCAACTTTGGCTCCATCTCCTAAATGGATGGCGAGCAAGTTAACTTACCAATGGGCGGAAATCAAAAAGATGATGAAGCAGCATTTTAAGAAAATGCAAAAGAAGAAGAACACTCATGACACAATACCAGTGTTTTCAATTTGCACATTCCTTTCCTGTTACTGATTTCTAAAGTGTCCAGAACTGACAGAGATTCCACCATGCTGATTAGAAATGAACTCATCGATTTCTGTCAAGAAGAAACTGCCTACATAGAAGAAAAGGCAGATGAGGAAAGAACCCTTCTTGCAGTTTGTAGCGATTCTATTTCTTTTTTCTTAAAAATAAAAAATCCATAAACAGGATATGCACTGAAGTGTTAAGTACTTTTATCCTCTTTCACCAAAATGATTCTCCTTCCATTTTGAAGGCATGAGAAATTGAAAATTGACTTCTGAATGCTGAGTTCAAAAGAGGAGCTCCCATAGTGTAGTGGTTAAAGCATTTGCCTGCTAACCAAAAGGTCAGCATTTCTAACCCACCAGTCGCTCCACAGGAGAAAATGTGACAGTCTGTTTCCTGAAAGATTTACAGCTATGAGTTGGAATCATCTCCAAGGCAGTGGGTTTGGTGGATTTGGAAGTTCAAGTCCAAGCATCTAAAACTATCTAGACTGATGTTCAAGTGTGGCACAGAAATCCCTCCACGGCTTTGAACGGATTCATTCTGTTTTGATCCCCTGTTGAGAATTTGCATTTCCATTTCAGATATAGTCGATCTACATTTTAATAAGGCATACAGAAAAATCACCTGGGGCTCTATAAGACTCAACTAGGGATCTTGTTAAATTGTACACGGGTGAGTCAAAAATTATGTGCACTCTGGTTGTACTAAAACCCTGGTCCACGTCCATGGCTAATGACAACATTGTGCATGCACATGAAAGGATTCTATCAATTAGACAAGTGACAATGGATTATGTGGCAATTAATTTGCAAATCAGCCATGGCTCTGTCTATGATTATTTAATCCACAACAGACTTGGGCTTTAACAAGTTTGTATGAGATGGGTACCGAAACAACTCACAGGAGAACATAAACAGCAGTGTTTGGACATTTGAAAAGAAAATTTGCACTGATACATGAAGGAAATAAAAGTTCCTTTAAAAAAAAAAAAATTGTTAGTGGTGATGAGACATGGATTCATCACTACGAGTCTGAGAGTAAATGGCAGAATATGAAATGGAATCATCCTCAGTCCCTGACCAAGAAAAAAGGTAAAAAATCAGCAATCAGCTGGAAAATTGATGCTTACAGTTTTCTATGATTCTCCAGGGCCAGTATTGGAACACTATTAGGAAAAATGTTCAACAATCAACGGTGCTCATTACAGTGATATGTTCACTGAAGAGCTAAAGTCTAAATTTCTGAGGACTAGTTATCCAAGAGCTCCTGATCTTGCATGACAATGCACATCCACACACCTCTGCCCACACTGTTGACACTTTACAAAAACTTCTTTTTGAAGTGTTAAAGCATTCTCCCTATAGTCCTCATCTTGTTCCATTGGACTTTCATCTGTTTGGTCCCCTGAAAGCAGCCCTTTGAGGGCAAAGATGAAGAAATGAAGACAGCAGCGCATTTGTGGCTCACAGCACAGCCTAAAATAAGGGAATATGAGTGCTTGTCGACAGATGGACAAAGGATATTGAAAAGCAAGGATATTATGACAAAGCTTTTTCTAAAAGTTGATTGAAATGAATCCTACAGCCAGAGCAGATAATTTTTGACCCACCCTTGTAGTTCTGATTCAGTATATCTGGTGGAAAGTCAAATTTTCAGCAGGGTCAATCCAGAATGAACTAGTTTGTTGTCCTGAGTCCATCAAGTACTCTTGGAGTCCCAGCAGTCACCAGGCACTGAAATGAGTAAACACATACAGAACTTGAACTTGCCATGCTGTGGCAGAAGTCTGGATTGTTGTAGACAATAATGTATAATGTTGCTACTTTATACAGGTGGACTAAAATGACTGGTCTGAGAAGAAGCAGAACCAAAGGGTCATGATTCTTCAACGGAGACTGCCTTGACCCAGGACCGTTTTCACATGTGCTCAGGGAAGTTTTTGGCCTATTCAGTATCAGCTTTTGCTTTCAGTGAGTAAATAGTATGCCCCCCCAAATGAGAAGACTACTATAATACTTAAGGAAAACAACAATCAGTAAAAAAAATTAAAGGAATTCAACTGCAGCCCTTATAAAGTTGCCTTGTTTCATAACACCTCAAGTTGTTCAACTATGGGATCAGAACAGGGTTGCGGAGGAGCTAAATACACTAGTAAAAAGTGAAATGATTTTCAGTTGGAAGCCACAGCTGGTATGAAAATAAACATTGAATCAGTTCCTTCCTCTAAGTCTATGTTCCATTAGAATAACTACGGTAGGCGACATTTTTCACATTTTAATTGGTGTTTTGCTGATTTTATCAGAATTTCTGCTGATCAAAGCAAATTGGCTATTTATTTATTTTGCAATGAAGCTAACTGTTCACTGCAAGTTTAATGTACTGTAATGAATTTTAAATATCCTCCCAGTCAGATTACAAAGCATTTGAATCAAGACATCCTTGTTACATTTAAATTATTAATTACTCAAATGAACAAAAGGTAACTTTCAGATAGAATGTCATGTTTTTAAGTGCATGTGAATTGGAGGAAAATGTAGGGCTTGCATTAAATGATGTCCGGAAAATGAAAAAAATGTTTCCCCCTGCAGTCTGCTTAACCCACTCGTACCTGCTTGGTTTTTAGACATATGATAAATACTTTCATTATTAGTTTATTTTAAAGAGCTTACAGAACAATAAGTTTTTATGTTATTTACACTCCAGTGACTTTGGTTTAATTGGCTTCTTTTATGTTATTTATATAAGCATAAATCATATTGGGTTTTAAAGTATTAATGATGCATTTTATGTTAGAATGCTGTTTTCCACCAGAGTAGCACTCCATAAATTCATACCATCCCTGGGTAGCACTAAAGAACTTTACAAAGTCTACTTCCAAAGTTGTTCAAAGTGCCCCTTGAACTATAGCAGAATTTAGGACTAGGATGAGAAGATCCCTGAATTATAATTCATTTGCTTTTGATCACCAAATTAGTTCATTCAAATATTTCTGGGGAGCAATTCTCAGCTCTGTACATAGATTTTTGTTTTTCAAGGCACTATACAAAGCAAAAAGGAGCTCTGGTAGCGTAGTGGTTATGAATCGGGCTGCGAACCTTAAGGTCAGCGGTTCGAAACTACCAGCCGCTCCGCGGGAGAAAGATGAGGCTTTCTACTCCCGTAAGGATTTACACCCTCGGAAACCCTGTACAGGGTCGCTATGGGTCAGAACCGACTCGACGGCACTTAACAACAATAACAACAACAATACAAAGCAAAAATACATTTCAATGCAACTGAGTTTTGCGCTTTGCTTCCATTAATTGTAGGAGCCTGGTGACTAAGTGCCTAACACTAGAGCTCTCAGAAATGGTATCTGTCAAGGAAAGAGGCTGGCTAAAAGGTCTTCGTTGTAGGTTTTTATAAACATCCATTTGGTCGTCTATGGACCTCTTTCTATTAAATGTTAAGATGGTGTTGTGAGTAAATAGGATATCCTTACATAGCCCACACTTCTAAATAAACTGTAAGATTTTATAGCTATTTAGATATCCCCAGAGAAGTCCTGGTGACACCAACAGTTAAGTGCTGGGATGATGGAAAGGTTAGCAGTTTGAATGCACCCAGAAGCTCCTTGGGAGAAACATCTGGCTATCTGCTTCTGTAAAGGTTGATAGTTGTGTGCCTCTGAGTTGGTTCTGACTCTTAGTGACCCTGTAAATCTTTATGGGAGCAGAAAGTCTCATCTGTCTCCCAAAGAATGGCTGGTAGATTTGAACAGCTGACTTTGCTGGAAGCAGTCCAATTCATATCCCACCATGCTACAGGGCTCCTGTAAGATTGTTGCTGTTGTTGTTGTTGTTGTTAAGGGCCGTCAAGTTGGTTCTGACTCATAGTGACCCTGTGGAGGGTTTCTGAGGAGCAGTTGTTGGGTTTGAACTGCCGAACTTATTCTTCGCAGTCCAGTGCTGATCCCACAGTGCCACATCAGGAGTCCTGAAAGTTTACAACCAAGAAATTCCTATGGAGGCATTTCAACTTGATGGCCCCCAACAACAGTCTTTGCCAACTGACTCTTCTAGTGTAGTGCTGTAGGATAAGCACTGGCCTACTAACAGCAATGTTGGAAATTCAAACCCACCAGCCATTCCTCAGAAACCCTATACTGGGTCGCATATAACAACTCTGCATATTGGCCTCCTTTAATGATGGAAAGTATATTGAGAGAAATGTAAGCCATTAAAGACGTTTTTGAATGAACAAGTGATATGATTTCAATTTTGCTGGGTAAGAACCAGTGTGACCCAGGAATGGAAATCAGAAAGAAAGAAAGCAATACAGTAAATGTAACAGCATAATGAAAATTGTATCATGGGGTGGTCATTCGATTCTGAATGATTTTGGGAAAGTTAGGTGCTTATCTGAAGCCCAGCCTTGATCTTTGGGGTGATAAGAATGGTGAGTGGGGAAGAGATGAAATATTTCTTGAGCACTCATTTCTGAAACGACACTTGAAACTTGCTCAAACATAGGTTTTCATATTGAGAGACGTTTGATACAAACTGGTTGTCTTGGACTTAGAGTGTTCACTTATCAAAGTGCTGAAAGAAGCCCGGTACAAGATGACTTTATTCTATAGTGTGGGCACATGGAAAGAGCCCTTGGAATCAAAGAGATATTGCTGGTTGGTGAACTTTGGGTGAGTTCGTTAGCCAATCTCAGCTTTAGGTTCTTCATTTATAAAACACAGATAGTCATAGAGCTTGCTGCACAAGGAATAAATGAAATGAGGACATGGAGCCTTTGCTTCGTACCTTGCTCCTAATCGTTGTTCAATCAAGGGTCCTTATTATCATGTATCTTCAGTGTAGGTACTCTACACATGTGTATTTACAGTAAATCATGCTTTTCATGATGGTATGTTTTGGACTCAGATGGAAACCATTGGGAAAATGACAAATGTTTATTTACTAAGACTAATGCCATTGAAGAGGAGAAAGACCATCTCCATCTAAATAAATACTACACCCAGACACTAGAAAAATAGCTCATAGGCCACAGCAGCTGTTCTCAGTATGAATTGTGTTTTCTCTATAAATGGGGTAGAATGTTCAGTAGGTGGAGAAGGAAAGGCAGACAGTTCATTGGGTTTGCACCCACAGCTGATGAGGGGAAAACCACGTAGCCAACTTGTGTGTGTGGCTTGTGTTTGCCACTTTGCTTTTGAATCATGCTTTCAGTTTACAAGGTGCTTACACGTTTTCTCACTTTGTCTTCATACAAAGGGAGGCAAGTGGGTCAGTGGTGGGTACCTCCATCTTGCAGATGAAGTCATTATGACTCAGAAAGGCAAAGGGGCTTTCCCAAGGAAGAACTGCAACCAACACAAGGAGCTGCCTCTGTTAGTAATTTAACTTGATCAAAATTTCTGACAGCTGTCAAAGCAACTCACTTGTCACAACCGCCCTATGGATAGGTCCACGTCTTAGTTTCCCAGCACTGTGGTGACAGAAATAGCCACAAGTCAGCAGAGGGCTTTAAGGACCAGAAATTGATTTTCTCACAGTTCTGGGAGTTAAAAGTCCAATTAGCATCTCCCTGTCCATTTGGATTTCTTCTTGCCACATGTTACTTTTAGTAAGTGCCATCAAGTTGGTTCTACTTCATAGCAACCCTGTACAGGATTCCTGAGGCTGTACATTTTTATGTGAGTAGAAAGCCTCATCTTTCTCCCATGGAGCAACTGCTGGATTCCAACTGCTGACCTTGCAGTGAGTAGCTCCACAAGTAACCCACTAAGTCACCATAGCCCCAAGGTTTCCTTGTTCTTTGGTGATCCTCACGTGGATCTATCTACCCTTCCCCTCCCAATCCCTTTCATGCTTGCTTCTGTGTCTAATCTGCTCTTTTGGGAACTCAGAAGTGATGAGGTTTAGACACATCCTACATTAATATGGTCTGAATTCATAACAAAAACAATTAAGAAACAAAATTTTATCTACTGGTATAAAGGTTAGAATGCCAACACTTATTTAGGGGGTGGGGGAGAGACAATCCAATCCATAACAGCATATTATTACTAAGCCCATTTTACAGATGTGGAAACGGAGACATGGAAAGGTGAAATACTTGGCAGTTACTTTAAGGTAGAAAGATGAGGCTTTCTGCTCCTGTAAAGATTTACAGCCTCAGAAACCATGTACAGGGTCGCTATGAGTTGGTTCCAACTCCACGGCACATAACCACCACCACCACCACCACACTTGAGACTATGGTGAATTTATTCATTTTTGGATGTGCTACAATGAAAACAACAAAGCAATAAAGAATATAACTTTGTGCCATGTGTTCTGCTGTTGAATATTTAATATATTTGCCTTTCAAACTGCTCTCTTGTTTGATTGATTTTATACATTTATAAAATGTCATATAAAAATACACTAATGTAATAGTTATGACTGATTGAATTGTTCATTTAAAAAAAGAACTTGGCTCTGAGAGGACCTTGCCCAGAAATCTGGGGCTTTGCTGCTTATCTGCCTGTGAGTCATAACCAACTTGAGTGCTCTTAATAACAACAATATTGCTTTGAAGGTTTTGAAGTTTGCCTAAGTATCATGCAAGGCATTTTCCTTTGCACACAATGAGTGCCTTCTCATTGGCTAATTTTCTGAAATAGACCATCAGGCTTCTTCCTGGTGATGGTGGTGATGTAGCGTGGAGTCGATTCTGACTCCTAGAGACCCTGTAAAGGGTTTCTGAGGCTATAAATCTTTGTGGGAGCAGAATGACTCATCTTACTCCCACGGAACAGCTGGTAGTTTTAAACTGCTAACCTTGACATTAGCAGCCCAATTTGTAACCACTATGCTACCAGAGCTCCTTAGGTTTCTTCCTACTATGTCTTAATCTGGAAGCTCCACTAAACTTTGTCTTGTCCATCATGGATGAGCTTGCTAGCTTCGAGAGCTGCTATGCCAGAAATACCACAAATCTTGGGCATTAATATTAAACAGAATTTATTCTCTCACAGTTGAGGAGGCTAGAAATCCAGGTTGAGGGTGCCGCTCTAGCGGAAAGTCCTTGTTCCTTGGTAATTTTCATGTGGTGTGGCATGTCTCTTCCCCTGTATCTGCTCATTTCTCTATGCCGAATACACGTTTTAATGTTGAGAGAGAGATTGATTCAAAACACACGCTACACTCATGCTGTCTAATTGTTACAACAACAGCAAAAACATTCCCAAATGGGATTCCAACCACATTTATAGAGACTAGGATTTACAGCACGTATTTTTAGGGGACACAAAATTCAGTCCACCACAGCAGACTCTTCATGAAGACATATGATAAATTTTTATTGGGTCTTAGGCTGAACATGTAAGCACGGTGGCTCCGTATAAGACTGGACTGCAAACCACATGGTCTGAGGTTCTAGCCTGCCAAATGCTCTCCGGAAGAAAGATGAGGCTTTCAGTTCCCATGAAAATGTACAGCCTCAGAAACTCCACACAGGGCTGCTATGAGTTGGAGCCAATTAGACAGTACCTAACAACAACAATAAGGAGCTCTGGTAGCTTAGTGGTTACAAATCAGGCTGCGAACCTTAGGGTCAGTAATTTGAAACTACCAGCTGTTCTGCAGGAGAAAGATGAGGCTTTCTGCTCCTGTAAAGGTTTACAGCCTCGGAAATCCTATACAGGGTCGCTATGAGTCGGAACCGACTCCACGGCACCTAGCAACAACAATATGCTGAACATATTTGTTTTTCTCATGGACACCATGGAGCATATAAGTGGTGTTCCCTTCTGTGAAGTAGTAGATGGAGCCTCAACTCTAACTTGTTACTTACTTCCATCAGTTATAAGACATTGCAGGCACATTTTGTTATTTGTTTCATTCAATGATTCCTTCTCTTTCCTTTTCTTGTTGTTGTTGTTGTTAAGGGCCGTCAATCTGACTCATAGCAACCCTGTATAAGGATCCCAAGGAGCAACTGGTCGGTTTGTGCCACCACTGTGCTATTCAGATTGACCTTGTGGTCCAGGGCTGATCCTATAGCACTGTACCAGATTTCTTCATTTAATTTCTTTAAAGCTTGTCTCATTTATATTCTTGCAACAAGATCCTTTTTGCTTCTCCTTTTCCCTCCTTTCAATGCTCCTCAAGTTGCATTCTACTTAATAGAAGAAACCACCTGCCATGCCCAACCCTGAAGAAGGGAACAGAGGACAAATTGGCAGGATGTACTATATGCTAAGAATGACATTGTGCTTAGCTAATGGATGGACATAGACCTAAAATCTAAATGTATAGTCAACCAAAATCCAAGAGAATGGGCAGAAAATGTTGTTGTTGTTGTTGTTAGTTGCCATCGAGTTGGTACCAACTCATAACGACCCTATGTACAACAGAACAAAACACTGCCCGGTTCTGGGTCAACCTCACTACTGTTGCCAGGCATGAGTCCATCGATGCTGCCACTTGGCCAATACATCTCGTTGGGGGCTTCTTCTTTTTCTCTGACCCTCCACCTTACCAAACATGATATCCTTGTCCAGTGACTGGTCCCTCCTGACAATATGTCCAAAGTATGAGAGGC
>NW_006408522.1:10710178-10750784 GCF_000296735.1 Chrysochloris asiatica
GTTTTTCTTCATATAACAGAGCTTCTCAGATTATTTGCTCAGCATAAAGGTTGAATATGTATGGTGAAAGAATACAACCTTGTCGCACACCTTTCAAATATTTAGTCACTGAAAACCTTATGAATAGTAGAGAAACTACTTGGGTACTTGTAGTTTATTCCCCAGTCAAAATGTTGTTTTCATGGAGTCCTGGTGGCACAGTAGGTTAAGCACTGGACTGCTAACTGCAAGGTCAGCAGTTCAAACTTACTAGCCACTTCCTGGGAGAAAGATGAGGCTTTCTGCTATCATAAAGATTTGCAGCCTTGGAAAATATTAGGGTTTCTATGAGCCAGAATCATTGATAGCAGTGGGCAAACAATGTTGTTAGTAGTAGGAAGGGCCTTAGTCTTGCAGCCTGATGAGCAAATAACACAGTATTTTCATATTTCAGAGTCAAGATGATTGAATTTCAAAGAAGCAGAAGCCTAGGGGAGCCATTAACTCTTTAACAATTTACCATTTCCAGTTATTGCAAGAATGTTCATTCCATTTCCAAAAGTAAACATAGAAATAGTAGACTCTTAAACCCCAAACAAACCCCCTGCCATCAAAGTTGATTCCAACTCATTATTGTTAGGTGCTTTTGAGTTAGTTCCAACTCCTAGCGACCCTGTACACACAGAACAGGACACTACCCAGACCGGTACCATCATCACAATGTTATTATGCTGGAGCCCAGTGTTGCTGCCGATGGGTCAATCCATTTCATTTCCTCTTTTTCATTGAGCCTCCACTTTACCAAGCATAATGTCCTTCTCCAGGGATTGGACCCTCCTGATAACATGTCTGAAGAAGGAGGGGTGAAGTCTAATCATCCTGGCTTCTAAGAAGCATTTTGGTTGTACTTCTTCCAATACAGATCTGTTTGTTCTACTGGCAGTCCATGGTACTTTTAATTTTTCCTTCTCCAACACCATAATTCTTCTGCGATCTTCCTTAATATTCGTTGTCCAAATTTCACATGTATTTGAGGCCATTGAAATTACCATGGCTTGGGTCAGGCTCCTTAGTCCTCAAACTGGTATCTTTGCTCTTGAACACTTTAAAAGGTCTTGTGCAGAAGATTTGCCTAATACAACACGTTGTTTGATTTCCTGACTGCTGCTTCCATGAGTGTTGAATGTGAATCCAAGCAAAATGAAGTCTTTGACAACTTCAATTTTTTCTCCATTTATCATGGTGTCATTTATTGGTCCAGTAGTGAGGATTTTTGTTTTTGTTGCATTGAAGTGCAAGCCATACAGAAGGCTGTGATTTTTGTTCTTCATCAGTAAGTATTTAAAGCCCTCTTCACTTCTAGCAAATGAGATTGTAGCGTCTGCATATTCCATGTTGTTAATGGGTCTTCCTCCAATCCTAATGTCATGTTCTTCTTCATATAATCCAGTTTCTCAGATTGTTTGCTCAGCATACAGATTGAATGCGCATAGTGCAAGGAAACAATTCCAACTCATAACGACTCTACATAGGGTTTCTGAGACTGTAATTCTTTATGGATGCAGACAGTCTCATCTTTCTCCCTGGATCAGCTGATTGACTGATTTTGCAATTAGTAGCCTAACACATAATTCAATGCACCACCAACACTCCTTCATTTGTAGAATATAACATTAAAATGTTAGAGTTTGGTGTTTTACTCTTTCAGCCTTTGCTAAGTTTCTCTCCACTTTAATAGTGAAACACAACTCTGAGATTTTCTTAAAGGCAGTTGTTCCAAACCTGAGTTAATTTTCCAATTGTTATAACAGAGCCTTCACTGGCTCTGTTAGACTCTAAGATAACCTAGAGGTCTTCCAAAGTTAGGCAGGATACAGGAAGAGTTACATTAATTTCAATATAAAACCATATTTTCCAATATTATTGAAGGGTAGGAAAAGATTTGATTGAACTAGAGCAAATACTTCCGCAAGACCTACAGAGCAATGATACCTTTAAAATAAATAATGATGAATTTTAATACCTTATTCATTCATTCATGCAACATATTCACCATTTGTATTCTGGGAGTTAAAAGAAAGTTAAGATTTTTTTTTCTGTCTACAAGAAATTTATCAGAAAGGTAGACAATAAAGGATAAAGTAAGGTAGAAAGTGAAATTACTCTTTTTGTTGTTTTTGTCAAATACCATGGTGACTCATGGTGACCACAGGGATAACAGAACAAAATACTGCCGAGTTCTTCATGATCATTAGTATCTTTGAGTCCATTGTTGTAGCCATGGTGTCAATCCATGGCAATGACCAAACATGATGTCCTTCTCCAGTGATCAGTGCCTCCTGATGACACGTTCAAAGTAAATGAACCAAAGTGTTGGACAATCTACTGTGCTCCACAGGTTCTCATTGGAAAATCTTCTGAAACAGATCACCAGGCCTTTGTTTTCAGTACGTCTTAATCTGGATGATCGACTGAAGCCTGCCCACAATGAATGACCTTGCTGGTATTTGAAATACCAATCACATTTCTTTCAGCATTGTAGTTACACTCAAGGCCCCAACCATAGTACAACAAACTCACAGACTTTGTATAGCAAATATGGGTACCAATAGAGTGTAAAGTTCAGAGGAGGACTAGAGACAGTGCTCCTTATTAAAGGAAATCCATAAAGTAGTATTTAACCTAATGAGTAATAGATAGGATTGGGACATACCCAGATTGTAAAGTGAAGAGACAAATACAGACCAAGTAAAGGAAACATAGGTAAAGGCAGGAAAGTTTAGGTCCTATGAGTGAGACTGAGTACTTACTATAACTGAAGCATAGATGGAATGTTGTTGAATTGTTGTTAAGTACCACCGTTGAGTTGTTAGCACCCCTGTATAGGGTTTCTAACTCATAATGACTCTATATAGGATTTAAATCTTTGTGGGAGCAGAAAGCCTCATCTTTCTCCAGTGGAGCAGCTGATGGGCTCAAGCTGCCAACCTTGTGGTTCACAGTCCAGTGCTTATTGTATGGAGCCACCATGTCTCATAGATGGAACGTTGTTGTTATTTGTTGTTAACTGCCATTGAGTCAGGTTTGACTCATAGCAACCCATATAGGGTTTCCAAGGAGTGGGTGGTGGATTTGAACTGCCAACCTCATGGTTTACAGTCAAGTGCTTATCCTACAGGTGCACATCAGTACTCTATAGAAGGAATGTTGTTGTTGTTGTCAAGTGCCGTTGAGTTGGTTCTGACCCATAATGACCCTGTACCAGGCTTCCAAGGGGTGACTGGTATGCTTGAACTGCCGACCTTGTGGTTCAAACTGACATTGCAGTCCAATAGTGCCACACCACGTTAGCTGGAATGTTGTTGTTGTTGTTGTTGTTGTTAGGTGCCATCAAGTTGGTGCTGACTCATAGTGACCTTATGCACAGCAGAACGAAACACTGCCTGATCCTGGGCCAGCCTCACAACTGTTGCCGCGCTTGAGCCCATGGATGCTACCACTTGGCCAATCCATCTCGCTGGGGGTCTTCCTCTTTTTCTCTGACCCTCCATCTTGCCAAACATGATATCCTTCTCCAGCAACTGTTCCCTTCTGACAATATGCCTGAAGTATGAGAGACAAAGACTGGCCATTCTGGCCTCCAAGGAGCACTCTGGCTGCACTTCTTCCAACACAGATCAGTTGGTTCTTTTGGCAGCCCATGGCATGTTCAATATTCTCCTCCAACACCATAAGTCAAAAGCATCAATTCTTCTACAGTCTTCCTTATTCACTGTCCAGCTTTCGTATGCATATGAGGTTATTGAAAATACCATGACTTGGATCAGGCACACTTTACTCCTCAAGCTCATATCTTTGCTCTTCAACACTTTAAAAAGCTTTCTGCAGAAGGTTTGCCTAATGCAAATACATCGTTTGACTTCTTGACTGCTGCTTCCATGAATGTTGATAGTCGAACCAAGAAGAATGAAGTCCTTGACAACTTCAATCTGTTCTCCATTGATAAGAATGTTCTTTTATTGGTCCAGTGGTGAGGATTTTTGTTTTCTTTACATTGAGATGCAATCTATACCGAAGGCTGGGCTCTTTGATCTTCATCAGTAAATATTTTGTCTTCTTCACTTTCAGCAATGTTGTATTATCTGCATATCGCAGGTTGTTAATGAGTCTTCCTCCATTCCTGATGCCATGTTTTTCTTCATATAACCCAGTTTCTCGGATTATTTGCAACCCTGTAAAGGGTTTCCAAGAAGTGTCTGGTGGGTTGGAACTACCCATCTTGTTATTACTAGTCCAGTGCTTATCCTACAGAGCCACACCACTCCCACATTCTAGTAGTAGTTGTTGTTGTTGTTAAGTGCCGTCGAGTCAGTTCTGACCCATAGTGACCCTGTATAGGGTTTCCAAAGAGCAAATGGTGAGCTTGAACCACAGACCTTGAGGTTCAAATGACATTTTAGTCCAGCGCATTAATCCACAGTGCCACACCAGGAGTTAGAGGCCCCCATATTTATCTAGCCTACTAGCTAGAACTCCTAAAGGACAGGAAATATGTTTTATTAAATTTTTTATCCTTAATACCTAGCATATGTAAGAGTTCATTAAATTGTTCATTGAATGACTAGACATTAATATTGCTGTTTGACTGGTCTTTTTTTCATATTTGAAGAATAATTTAATTTTAAATATTGGAAACCTAAATGTATGTTTTGTTAACTAACCTCTGACTTGAGCCAAGTTCTGTCATTTTAGAATTTCCCATCTTATATGAAATTAATTCAAATATGAGAATCTGAGAATATACACTATCTTTGACAGTTAGTACTCCTTCCATCATAAATACCTTTTGCACAAAGCTATGGAAAGAGATTTATTGAAGAAAAAAATTAAAATATTGAAATGCAGAACACAGAAGCAGAAAACACTTTCCAAATCCTAAACAAAGCCATGTTTAGTCATGATCACTAGAGGGTCAAGGAAGCATCTAGTTTCAGCCCTAAGGACTTGACCATGAAGTTTGATGCACTTCTGTGGAAGCCTCTAGAGCCTGCTCCCTCTAGTGAACTTAAAATGCACCCCAGTAGTAGCAGCTCATCTTTATCACATCTTAAACTTAGCAGGTGTGAAAATATCTCCACTCCTTTTACTCTGTTTTCTGGTCTTCTTTCTATTTTATTCTCTGTCAGTAAAGTTTGTGATTTCTTTATATTGATCTTGCACAATTCTTCTTTTCTGCTATAGTGAATGGGATTTTTTAAAAAATCATATGTTGTAATTAATTATTGTTGATACATGAGGAAGTTTTTTATTTTCATATGTCACTCTTGTATCTCTTATAACTGTTTAAAACTTGATTGGAAATAACTTTAATATCCATCAATAAGAAAATTGTTAATCAGGGTAAATATATTTTATGGATCATTGTGCAGCTATTTCAAACACACACATATATAATTTAGAGAGAGCTCCAAGATTAAGTTTAAAAAAGAGAAAGTTGCAGGATCTAACATAGTTCAAGAATGTAAAACTACTACATGTTAAGGTATGAGTATACAATGTAAATACAGAAAATAAAGACTGGAAAAATACAACCTAATTTTACCAATAATTGCCTTATCATGGCGACATAACAGAGAGTTAAAATTTTTTACATATATTCAAATAGTTCATATAGACTTTGTATATATGTATTGTTTTATTTTTCTATAAGCAAAATGTATGTATTATTTTTATAATTAAAAATTAAGAGAAAGAGGGAATAAACAGGATTCTGGGAAGAGACAAGTTGATTAAGATTGACGTGGAGGAAGCTGCAGGGAGAGTAGGTCTAAGTCCATAGAAAATCCTCATGAGTCATTAATTTCTACAATATCTTTAAAGTCACTTCCATTGAGCTTTGGAAAATCTGTGGCTCTCTACAATCTGTCAAGAGGTATTACCAGCATCTATTAGAGCAGAAAATGAAGATAAAATGAAACACAACTGTCCAATGAAATCAGTAGAGACTTCTCTCCAGTGTTTATCTACTTCATGTGATTTCTCCCATGTAAGAGCCATGAACTAGAGGAAGACCTAAAAAATTAACTGGCTAAATGAATTGGATAATTTTCCTTCTAGCTCTCTCATTGCCAGCTGGGAACCAGACGAGACCAGTCTTTACTTTCTGTGTTTTTCTTGTGTCTAGAGTTGCCACATGGGAAATTATTTCAGCCTGAATTTAAAGATGGGAGTCCTGTTCGCTTAATTGTATCATGTGAGTCAAGGCACCTTGTTTGTCTTGAAGCAGGACCTTTCTTTGGCTTGGCACATGAAGTCCTTATGCTAATGGCCCCTGACCATGGCATATCACTATAAGTGTCTATGACCACACCCTTTGCAGAGGTAGAGTCACATCTTAAATGGTGTCCTAAGCAAGTTTGGGCAGATAGATGGTCTTGACTTTTATTTCTATAGCACATTAAATGAAGATCAATGATGAACACACCATATAGGTCTATCGATGTTTCTCTTTCATGTAGGATTCACCTCAGAACACTTATTCTGTAGGTCTTGCATAGACCTTGGAACTTACATTTCTAAGAATAAAAATTCTCAGGGAATTTGGATATGACTGGTCCTCAGACCACTCTTAGAGTACTAAGGGTGTATAGCACATGTTATATTGGTATGCAATAAATATTTGCTGAATGAGTCTGTTCCAACCTTATTCCCAGAAATTTGAAACCTCTTGTGAAGACCATGCCTTGTTCTTTGTTCTCCTCTGTGGAAATCTGAATGGGATTTTTGCTTTATGGAAAGCACATTCTATTGAGCTACTGTGTTTTGCATGCTTCCACCTTCGTTCAGCTATTCTGCCCACGTTGAGACAAAGCCCAGAGCTGTTTTTTACATATTGCCAACTTCCCTGTGTGAGGCCTGATCTAGTCACCCTTTCCCAGGGCAATTTGGCATAATTATCAATTTCTGCCCAGCAGAGATGCCACACTGGGGCTGTAGGTCGGCATCACAGGCAAAGCCAAGAGAGAAATGGGTGGCCCCTCTGCGAGACCAGTTCTTTCCAGAGCCGCCAGCCCTTTACCTCCTCTGGGTCAGCGACTTGCTCAAGCACAAAATTAGTTCACAAAACTTAACAAACCGAAAAATAAAAATCAAGCAAGCACAGACTCCAACACAGAGGTGTTCTAAACAGAACAAGGATTAAAAGTCAACTGGATGGGAGTCCTGAGTAATGCACTGCTTAATTAGTTGCTCTTTCACTGGAGGAAAAATAACTGCTTGTTGGGATTAGAAATTAAAATCTTAATCCTGGCTTTTTTTTAGGGATGGATATTTTTCAGAGAGTAGAAACAAAACCCAAGTTAGAAAACGATTGAAATATATATGTTGAAATATTCTTTCAGAATGAGCAGGGAATGATTTGAACAGATGAAGGTGTTAGTTTTATTTTATGCAACCGTAAAATAAACCATTTAAAATAAGAATTACTTTGTGCAAGATTGTTGGGTTGTATAGACAGGGACATTCTGCTGTCTTGCTATCAATTTAACAGCTATTTTCGTTTATTGGTTGCTCAGCTGGGGGCTGTGTTTGGTACAATGTTAACAGAATTCACTTGGGGATTATAGCGTATGCACATTAACAGGATAGATTGGGCTGTAATTTGTAGCGCGAGCCTGGTTTTGCAGGAAGCATTTTCTACCCACCCACAGCTTCATGGCGATGTTAGAATCTGTCTAGTTGTAGAGGATCAGTAGCTTAAGGAACTAATGAATATTCATTTCTTTTCCCTAGGTACAAAGTAAAATAACCAGTAATTAGTATAATATTTAATACTTCTATTCAAAATAAATAAATCTTTTGTAAAAAAAAAAAAAAAAACCTAATTATTATAACGTAGCAAATTCTGCATATGTAACTGGAATTGGATGTGGTATTTTGAAAATGCTTCTAAAGCCTTCATTTACATGTTTTGAGATTAGTTAATTATTCTCCTTGTATGAATAAAACAGAACTCAAAATTTTTACCTGCATATATTATTCATTTTCCTATCTCCCAAATTTGGCTGATTCTAATATTTAAATTTCATGTATTTTTTTTTAAGATACCGAAGATGTTTTGAAGCAATGTTTTGAATTTGGGTTTGTTCTTGTCCTCCCCTTCTCTTGTTCTACAGATGTAGGATGGTTTGGGGAAGTTTCCAGAGGATGTTTTTTTATCTGATCCTAGGTTTATGAGGCAAGGTTTGTCTATTCCAATATTTTTAAATAAACATTTCAGCACTTACTATGCAGCAGGCACTGTGCAGGGCTCTTCACATACATTATCAGACTTCTATTATAAAACAATCCTTGAGATTTGCTTTTCCGCAGTTATTTTGCAGAGAAGGAAACTGAACTCAAAGTGATTAACTCCTTTGATGCAAAGGGTGTTACCTTTGTGTGAAGTACTGTCTAGTCAATTCTGACTCTTAGCGACCCTGTATAGGGTTTCCAAGGAGCGGCTGGCGAGTTTGAACCACTGACCTTGTGATTCAAACTGACCTTGCGGTCCAGTGCTTTTTCCTACAATGCCACCACACCAGGACTCCAGATGCAAAGGGCAGAATCCTAAATGATCTGTCTGAGTTCAAATCCAGTTAACACCACAACTACCAAGATTCTGAAGCCTGCTCTTCTTCCCAATTGCTGAAATGACAAAGGTTTAGAGGAGTTGATGACATACATACCTGTGGGAATATAAACATTTGCCAGGGTACTGTCATGGGCTTAGGTACTTGTGGGTGTCAACCTATGCTGGGTGGAGTGGACAGCCTGGGACGAGTTACCTTACAACAAATACTTTTTGGATCAGAAATAACCAATGAATCTTCTGATTTATAGCTCAGAGGTTTCTTAGTGATATTGGATAGTGCCTTTCAGAAAGAATTCTGGGAACTCTCCATTGCCGCGCCCCCATCCCCCATCAGTCACATACACACATACTAGCAGGAACTCTATCATGTGACTATGTTAAATTGACTTCAGAGAACTTTTGCTTTCCAAAGTCACTTTCTAATTTTCTTGTTTATTGACTATCTTGAGTGCCATTCTGTCACTTAGAACATCTCTGGAAGATAGTAGGTAATAGATAAATATGCTTTAAACAAATGACAAAACCAATGAATGAATGAAAATTGTTGTTGCCACCGTCAAGGGAGAAGAGCACGAGCAGAATGTGGGACCTTATACAGGGAAGTAGTGACACCAGAGATGGAGGCAGAGATGAGGACATGGAGAGAGGGAGAAGCTGAGGATTCTAGGCTCATGTAAAGAGGAGGACTGAGAGCTGGAAGCCAAGAGGCAAGCTTTCAGAATGTTTGTTTTGGTTGTTTAAATGATCGTGTATTCTTGAGTGTTTCTGTGTACGTAAAAAAAAACAAAAAACCCAGAGGGAATAAAGCAAATACTGTTGAATGATGATGCACAGAGGGAATTGTAATCATTGCAATAAAATGAAATACCATAAGATGAGTGTAAAACTGATGCTCTACCATGTAAACCATCACTCAATTCATAATGAAAACTTTTTTTTAAAAGGAAAGAAAATTGTTGTAAGTGCTGTCCAGTCGATTAGGACTCATAGCAGTCTTATGCACAACAGAAGGAAACACTGCCCCGTCCTGTGCCATCCTCACAGTCATTGTTAAACTTGACAAGGCACATTGCTGCTGCCACTGTGCCAATCCATCTTGTTGGGGTCTTCCTCTCTCTTGCTGACTCTTCATTTTACCAAGCATGATATCCTTCTCCAGGGACTGGTCCTTCCTGAAAATATGTCTGAAATATGAGATCAAGTCTGGCCATCCTTGCCTCCAAGGAGCATTCTGGATCTACTTCTTCCAACACAGATTTGTTTGTTCTTCTAGCAGTCCATGGTACCTTTAATATTCTTCTCCAACACCATAACTCAAATGCATCAATTCTTCCACGGTCTTTCTTATTTATTGTCCAACTGTCACATACATATGAGGTTATTGAAAATACTACCGCTTGAGTCAGGCACACCTTAGTCCTGACATCTTTGCTCCTAAACACTTTAAAGAGTCTTGTGCAGCAGAACTGCTTAATGCAATATGTCGTTTGGTTTCTTGACTGTTGTTTCCATTAGTGATGATTGTAGGTCCAAGCAAAATGAAGTTAGATTTGTAGAATTGCCAATTATAGAGTTTGGAGGCACTTGATAGGTAAACTGTCCCAACTTTATAGCTAAAAATCTCTGTTTGATTATTTGATGAACTGGACCTTTGCTTATGGATACAGTAGTTCAAAATACCAACTTAAAAGGAAGGAGTCTTCACATCAAGGATCAAGCATATCCCTTCAGTGCATAAGGTGGAAAGGGATGGGCAGCTGAGACATCTTCCACCTAAAAGGAGGGAGGGGTGCTATAAAGGTACGAAGTGGCTGGCTTACAAGTTTTCAAGTGAGTGTTTAGTTTCAGAGCAGGAATGAGGGAAGGGTAGGAGCCCCACTGAAGAGTTTTCATCTTGTCTAGATGGGTACTGGTGAAAAGAGATGGGGATAGGTTTATTTTGATTCAATAGTGAGTAATTGTTATCATGTAAGTGATTGTAATAACTGTAAGGGTAAAAATTGTGTAACAAAAAGGGAGGAGTAGCTAATCTTACATTCCAGGAACAGAGAACCCAAGGACCATCAAGAGGGAAGAGCATAAGTGGAACGTGGGATCCTAATCAGAGAAGCAGTTGCACCAGAGATGGAGGCAGAGGTGATGGCATGGAGAGATAAAGCACCGAAGGACTCTAGACTCATGTAAAGAGAAACACTATGTGCTGGTGGGCAGGAGGCTGGCTTGCAAAATATGCCCATGGACTGTTTAAATGATTATATATCCCTGTGTGTTTTTGTGTACACAAAGCAAAATAAAACAAAAACAAAGCAGGCATAGAGGCAAATACTGTTAACCAATGGCACACAGAGGGGGTGGTAATCATAGCAGTGGAAAAAAAAAAAAAAAATACGGCCGGTTGAGTGCAAACCAATGTTCTGCCATGTAAACTATCACTCAGTTCATAATAAAAGCTTTATATATGAAAAAAAAATAATATTATGTACTTCACGAGGCTATTTGGAGAATTAAGTATACCCAGCACTTGCCAACTTGTACTATGTGAAAGCTGGTACCACTATTTTGTTTACCTACAGATAGTAATGTTCTTTGCATAGAAAATTGACAGAATTGAGGAACTGGAACTACCTAAGAACTCTCACTATGATCCAGTGTAACAGGGCCAAACCTTGGAGGTGTTATTTATTTCTAACTCATATGTGATTTGCCAAGTGTGATAAGTGAATTCTGGTGGAATAAACCCGCTTATTTCAGAACACTTCTGAGATAGGGTGAAAGTAATTCAAGTAATAAATGATCCTCTCTTTCCCCAAGATCTTCCTGGTCTTTTGTTCTCTGATCTGATGGGAGTGCCAGATGCAGATCCATCCATCTTCATCAAAAAGCAATGCTAAACTGGGGGTGTCAGAAAGGATGGGTGGGCTGTGGAATAGTGGAGATTCAAACTCAGAAACTTGAGCTGATGTCCAAAATTAGAGGAGTGTTTTCTTTTCAAATATGCATTATCTAGGTACTTGGGTTTTTATTTTAATAGTTAGTCAAGTATCGATATTGAAAATTGTCCAAAGTTTAGACTTAGTTCTCTGGGGAAGCAAAACCAGTGAAACTTACATGTGTGAATATTTAAAGAGATGTCTATATCAAGGAAATGGCTCACAATTGTAGACGTGGGAGAGTTACAAGTCTGAGTCAGATGAACCAAGATAAGCAAGCCATCAAGTCCATCAAGAAGGCAGAAAGGCAGGTCCAGCGGGTAAGAAGGTAAACTGCTAGTGGCTGCTAGGACTGACAGGCAACAGAGCAAACCACTGGCTCAAGTCTAAAGAACGAGAGATTGGAGGATGACCCAGATGCAAGATCCAGATCTAACAGAAAAGCAAACAAGCTTTACTTGACTGTCTATTAGAAGTAGACCACACCCCTGAGGAAACATCCTTTCAATTGATCAACTGCTCACAGTCAATCAACAGAGTTAACTTTGTTGTTGTTGTTAGGTGCCATCGAGTCGGTACCAACTCATAGCGACTTTATGCATATCAGAACGAAACATTGCCCGATCCTAGGCCAACCTCAGGATCGTTGCCAGGGTCTATATGCTTCTCTCCATGTGTACACCTCAGGTGGTGTAATTTGAGGACTTATAAAAAGATCTGGTGTGGCACTGTAGGATAAGTACTGGACTGTTAACTACAAAGTTAGAGGTTCAAACCCACCAACTGCTCCTCAGAATCCCTATACAGGGTTGCTATGAGTCAGAACCAACTTGATGCCACCTAACAACAACAAGAGACCACTGCAGGAGGCATTGCTCATGCAGTGGTACAATCCTCACCTTCCATACAGAGACCAGGCTTGATTTCAGCCAATCCACCTCATGCAACACTCTTCTGTGAGGGAGGCTTGTGTGTTGCTACCATGTTGAATGGGTGTCATCAGAGCTTCCCCATTAAAATCAACTAGGGAGGAAGGCCTAAGGATTTGCTCCCCAAATCAAACAATGAAAACCTTATGGATCACAATGGCCCAATCTGATACTGATCATGGGGATGACATGGGACTGGGCAGTCTTTTCTTCTGTTATGCATGGAGAAACCTTGAGCTGGGAGGTCAACTTGTAGAATGTAGCGCCTTCAGGTATTTAATCTGGAGTTCTAGTTTTGCCAACCCATAGTGTTAGATCCAAGCACTTTCAAGTTGAGGCTTACAATGGTGTTGAGTACCCTTTGGGCATTTACTGGCAGCTCTAACCAAACTTTGCAACATTGCTGAAGCACAGCAGAAGCCAAGGGGCCCGTGGCTGGGAAGCCGGGGACCAGAGAGAGGCTTGTCTGTGGACATGACCGGGAAGAGACTGTCTTGACTAAAGAACTGTCTTGAGCATTTCTGACTCTGAATTGTAACCTGTTCACTTCCCTTCATCTCTCATACTTTGGACATATTGTCAGGAGGGACTAGTTGCTAGAGAAGGATATCATCTTTGGTAATGTGGAGGGTCAGAGAAAAAGAGGAAGACCCCCAACAACATGGATTAGCCAAGTGGCAGCATTGATGGACTCAAGTATGGCAACAGAAGTGAGGTTGGCCCAGGACAAGGCAGTGTGTCTGTCGTTCTGCTGTGCATAAGGTTGCTATGAGTCGGTACCGACTCGGTGGCACTTAACAACACACAACAACTTCCCTAAGAAACCCTATAATTGTGAATATGGTCTGTGTGTTCTGTGAAGCCACTGCAATGAATTATTGAACCCAACTAAGAAATAAAGAGGGCTGTGAGAGGCATGGTTCGAGTCAGAATTGGTTAGGAATGTTGGCAAATGGAGACTTGCCTTGTGTTGATGTTGAGTTGGATTCCCCTTTTCCCTTGTAGTGTTAGAAAAGATCAGATGCCACCTTAACATCACCATTTTGACAGTGAGGTAAGAGACCTAACTCTTTTGCTCGCTATTATTTCTCTAGCACTTAGAACAAATAGTAGGAGCAGCAACACATTTTGGTAAATGCATGGGTCGATGAAAGTTTACTGGGAACCTATTATGTTCCCAGTTCCCCAGGCCTTAGAGTTCCTGTTGTTCCCAGGCTTCAGCTATTTATATGTCGCCTTCCCAATATTTACCAGATCTATGAACTACTTCCTCTTGTATTTACTTAACATTTCTCTTTAAATTGACTTTCTTTATGTTTAGCCTCACCCAAAGGTGAAATTAAGGGTTTGGTGTCTACTTAAATTTTTCTTCCCTAATTCACATTAAAGTAAACTTGTAGTTATTAAAACAAAAATAAGACTCTTGCATTGCCTAAAATTATCTTAAGGGACTTCATTAAAATACAAATCTTACGCAGAATATGTTTAAAACATTGTTGATTGTATCCACTGGCTATGGACCTGGGAAATGAAGGTGCTCAGAAATGGAAGTTCTGCTGAGGATGGATTTTGGAACGGAGGCTAGTTCTTGAGGGAACAGGTAGTCCAGAACAACCCAAATGGCCAGTTGGTACAGCAGGAAGTAGCTGTGATTTGTGGTTCTGGCTCTCTGTGACTTTGACCAGGTAAATCATTTGCTAAGCCTATTGTCCCTCTACTCTAGTATGGGAACAACAATAGGCTCCACACTTCCACAGAGCTTGAAAAATACCTGAAAAGTGTGTTCAAATCCAAGATCTAGCTAGTAGCTGCACAATAAATATTTTATTCATTTCTATTATCATGAACCAGTGACACTGAAGGAAGAAGTCCAAGGTGTACTGAAGGCACTGGCAAAGAACAGACTCTAGGAATTGATAGAATACAAATTACAAGCTTTCAACAAACTGAGGCAGCACTGGAGGCACTCACTCATCTCTGTCAGGAAATTTGGATGACAACTACCTGACCAAGTGATCGGAAGAGATCCATATCTGTGCCTATTTCAAAGAGAGGTGACCGAAAAGAATAAAGAAATCATCAGACAATATCATTAATATCACATGCAAGCAAAATATTGCTAAAGATCATTCAAAACCAGCTGCGGCAGTACATTGACAGGGAGCTGCCAGAAGTTCTGACAATATTCAGACAGGGACATTGAATGAGGGATATCATTGCTGATGTCAGATAGATCTTAACTAAAAGCAGAGAATAACAGAAAGAAGTTTGCCTGTGCTTTATTGACAACGCAAATGTTTTCCATTGTGTGGATCATGACAAGCTATGGACGACATTGCGGAGAATGAGTATTCCGTAATACTTAATTGTGCTCATGAGGAACCTGCACATAGACCAAGAGGCAGTCATTTGAACAGAACAAGGGGACACTGAATGGTAATTAGGAAAGATGTGTGCCAGGGTTGCATTCTGTCACCACACTTATTCAATCTATATGCTGAACAAATAATCTGAGAAGCTGGATTGTATGAAGATGAACGTAGCATCAGGATTGGAGGAAGACTCATTAGCAACCTGAGATATGCAGATGATACAACCTTGCTTGTTGAAAGCTAAGAGGGCTTAAAATGCTTATCGATGAAGATCAAAGCCCGTAGTCTTCAGTATGGGTTGTACCTTCATGTAAATAAAACAAAAATTCTTACCACTGGACCAACTAATAACATCATGATAAATGGGGAGATGACTAAAGTTGCCAAAGACTTCATTCTGCTTGTACCCACCACCAACACTCATAGAAGCAGCAGTTAAAAAATCAAACGATGTATTGCATTTGGTTGATCTGCTGCACAAGACCTCTTTAAAGTATTCAAGAGCAAATATGTCAGTTTGAGGACTAAGGTGCGCCTGACCCAAACCATGGTATTTTCAATAGCCTCATATGCATGCGAAAGTTGGACAATGAATAAGGAAGACCATAGAATGGCTGATGCATCTGAGTTACGGTGCTGGAGGAGAATATTAAAAGTACTGTGGACTTCCAGAAGAACAAACAAATCTCTATTGTAAAAAGTACAGTCAGAATGCTCCTTAGAAGCCAGGATGGCCAGACTTCATCTCTCATACTTCTGACATATTAATCAGGAAGGGCCAGTCCCTGAAGAAGAATGTCATGCTTAGTAAAGTGGAGGGTCAGTGAAAATCACCAAGATCTCCAATGGGGTCGATTGGCACAGTGGCAGCAGCAGTGAGCTCAAGCATAGCAATTGTGAGACTGGTACTGGGCAGAGCAGTGTTTCCGTCTATTGTGCACAAGGTCACTATGAGTGGATACAGATTCGACAGGACCTACCAACAACAACAACAACATGAGACTGGCATGCAATTAATGTGAAGTTGAATACCAAAAAGCAAAAAAGGGGTTACAGAAAACAATTGATTCATTCATTCCATTCAGTAAATATTATGTTCGGACACCAATACTGTTGTGTTATTGTATGCCACTGAGTTGGTTCTGACTCATAAAGACCCTACAGGACAGAACAGAACTGTCCCATAGGGTTTTCTAGGCTACCTATCATCTTTATAGGAGCAGATTTCAAGGTCTTTTCTCCTGGTGGATTTGAACCACCAAACTTTAGGTTAGAAACTGAGAAGTTAACCATGGTGTTGGGAATGTTGCAGCAAAAGAGACAAGCATGGCCTTTAGCCTCCTAGTCTAGCAGGAGAGACAGACAGTTACACAAACATTTTCGTGTGTAATTCTTAGATTATGGCAGTGAGAGAAGCCACACGTGAAAAATAAGAATGCACGGTACAGCGCGAGTGTACGTCAGGGCATCATCTAGTCGGATAGCTGAGGAGGGTGTTGCTAACAGAAGTAAAACATGAGTAAAAGTTAAGCAAGTTTTATCAAAGAACACTGAAAATGTTTGTCTTTCCAAATTTTTAGGAGAGCAAGTCATCATCTCACGTTCATCCTGCCACCCCGTCTTATTTCTGGTGTGACGCACAGCGCTGGGCTGCTCACAGCAAGCTGTGCAGTTCAGACCCACCAGCTGCTTCTTGGAAACCCTATACAGGGTCTCTATGAGTTGGAACCAACTCAACAGCACTTAAAACAAAACAAATTCTACTTCTGACCAACCAGTTACAGCTTGACATTCTGGCGGGTTTGTTTTCTCACTCCCTCACCAGTTGGTGGAGCACATTGGCTGCTGCTGTCATAAAAAGAATCTCGAAGTGTAATTTAAGGAAAGATCATCGAGCCCAGAAAATTGCACACAGCAAAGTACTAATGAGACTGTGTCTCCATTCCTAAATTATAAAGAACTAGTTATTTTAGAGTCTCATGGTTCATATCTTGTGGGAATTCCCTTGATCTAAGACAAAAGTAAATGTGATAGGCACCGATTCCAAGTTTGCAAATGTAGGAAGGTTAGAGTATGAAATCTATAATATGATATATCTGGAATAAGATGTAAATATCACTACCGAGCAAATTAGGCATCCAAGTCCTCATTTGACAGGCCAGTTAAGAGAAGGGCACTGGCAAATGTAAGTGAAAGCAATTTTTTTTGGCTCATAGTTACTTATTAGCCCAGCCTACCCATGTTTATGATTCTCAAAGCATTTCAAAATGTTTATTTTTCTTTAGTTGATTTTTCCTTTTTTTAAACCCAAGAAATACATATTTATTGTAGATAAAATAACAAACACAGAGAGGCAAAACAGAATTAACAAATACATATTAGCCATTATCCCAGTACCCAGAAAATATGAGGTAGTTTCAAAAAGTTCATGGAAAATTTCCATTATCTCTTATTTCCATTTTTTCCATGAATAGTTTTAAGCCCCTCTGTGGGTTAATGAACTGGAGTACAAAGTCAATTTGAACTGCAAGGTCAGTGGTTCAAGCTCACCAGCTGCTCCTCAGAAACCCTATATAGGGTCGCTATGGGTCCGAACTGACTCCACAGCACTTCATAACAACAACAAAGTATTAACAAATGTAAACATTGCATAGTGTCTCTTTCTAGATATGTCTATGCATATATATGTGTGTCTCTGTGTGTATATTTAGAGTAATTTGAAGTCATATTGATATCACTCTGTTTTGACAGTCTTTTATAATTTTCTTTTTAACTTTCAACAAAAAAAATGGCTTTTCAAGATAAATTTGAGACCTTCTAAGAAGTCAAATCGCCTATAAAAGCATTTGAGGAGATTATTCCTCCAAATAGCCCACAATTCACAATCCCTTTCAGCAGACTTTGTTAACCTTAGGGATTAACAGCCTCCTGAGCAGTGACAAGCCAAGAGCTGAGTTTGTGCCACTTGGGACTTCCTGGAGTTGGACAGGAAGTGACTGGGCCCGGAAAATACTGGCCAGCCTTCTTTCCTCTTCAGTTTTCAACACCAGAGCTATAGACGTATATTCCCAAGCAGGAACAAAAAAGACTTCAACTGTTGATAAGAGCTCCGCAGTTTGAAGGGTGTCAAGAAAATAACATTCAGTGTTCATTTGTAGTGTGATGAAGATGAACTCATATTCTTAGAGTCCTGAGTTAAAGACTACTCCTGGTGTGGTGCTGTAGGATAAGCACTGGACTGCTAACTGTGATGTCGGTGGTTCAAACCCATCAGCTTTTCCTTGGGAACCGTATACAGTAGAGATGGGAAAACTGTTTGCTACCACGGACCATTTGGATATTTATAACATCACTTAATATATATAATATATAATATAACATGTTGCTATGAGAAATGCTCCTAGATTTATTGAATCTTGAGTCCCACCCGCAGTTGACTTGGCAGGGCTAGACTGAATGATTTCTCAGGCTTATATAGCCTGGAGGTCAGATGTTCCCCAACTCTGCTATACAGCGTCATTATAAGTTAGGAACTGACTCAGTAGTGCTTAACAACAACAAACTTTGTGAGCTGTAGTGTAGGTGTCTCTCCTATTTCTAAAGCTTATCCAAATACAACTTTCCAAAGGACCTTTGAGAATACAGGATACACACAGCGAATGCATCCTTTAGTCGAGAATGTAGCATCACAAACTCAACAGTTGTAGCAATCAGATGTTGTTGTTAAGTGCCGTCAATTGGTTCCAACTCAAACAACCCTGTATAGGGTTTCCGAGGAGCAACTGGCAGATTTGAAAAGCCGAACTTGTGGTCCAGTGCATTCTCTTGCATAGTCACACCACATAGTGTATTTTAAAAATATAACAAAACAGTTTGTTGGCTGCATTTTCCTATTTCACACCAAATGCTCCCAAACTCATCAGCAAGCCTCCCTCCCCCCACCTCCCCAGGACTATTATGTGCTAAACTTCCAGACACACTCACCAGAGGAGAAAACTGTGTATAGAAGGGGTTATCTGCAAATTCAAAAGACTCATTCTGGTGGAGGACAAGTTTGTTATGGAAATGATGCAATTAGTATACCTGTTGGGGAAGGAGGGGACTGCTGCATTGTTCACACAGTGCCCCAGGTTGGCTGATTAAAGCAGAAAAGGAAGGCAACATTGATAAACACATCCAGTATGATATACTACAAGGGAGGACTGAATAACAGCCCTGAAGCCATGTCTAGCTAGTGGGGCACTTGGCTTGAGGTCCTATTATGATTTTGTTTTTGTCTTGTTTTTCCAAAGAACAAATTTGTGCTGGGAAATGTTCTGCTTTCATTATCATCTTTGTCCAAAACTTGTGTTGGAACTTCAAGATCTAAATGAATTATAACAGAGAGTTAGTGTTATCGTGTTTCTCCAAAATCACAATAACAAAACACAGTTCAAGCACATTCAACATTTGCTTGCTTAACCATAATCATAGCTGTTGCTATTGCTGGCTGCCATCTGAGCTACTTGATCCATGGCTACTCCACACACAGCAGCACTAGACACTGTCGGGTCCTGCATTATCCCCATGACAGGTTTAGATTAGACTGTTGCAATCTCTGGAGCTTTCTCTGGAGGATTTTCGGAAGTAGATTGCCAGTCCTTTCATCCTAGTAGGTGTTAGTTTGAACACTCTGCTGAAACTTGTCCAGCATCGTTTGTTGTTGTTGTTAATGCTGTCATGTTCATTCTGCCTCATAGGGTTTCCAAGAAGCCCCTGGTGAGTTCGAACTGCCCTCCTCGTGGTTCAAACAGAACATAGGGTCCTGTGCTTTATCACACAGTGCCATACCAGAACTTCAGCATCATAGTAACATTAAAACATATCTGAAAAATGAGTCATGGCTGTGCATTGGCCAATGAGATGCATTGGCCAGGAATCAAACCCTTTTTCCCTCATGGAAGGCAGGAGTTCTACCACTGCATCACCACTGCCCACCTAATTGTAGTAGCTAATACCCATTTGGCACTTATGATGCTTGGACATTACCTCATTTAATTCCAGCTACAGTGATATGAAATAAGTGCTCTAGTTTGCTTCCAGACTAAACATCCTTTCAGTGAGGATGCTCTCGCTTGGTATATAGGAAGGACTTGGCAGTCCACTTCTGAAAAAATCAACCATTGGGAACCTTGTGAATCCTAATAGAGTATTATCTGAAACAGTGCTGGAAGACAAAACCTAAGGTTGGAAGGCTCTCAGAACATGACTGAGGAAGAGCTACCTCCTCAAAGTAGAGTTGACTCTAATGATTGATAGAATAGAGCTTCTAGGACCTTCATTTGCTGATGTGGTACAACTCAAAAGAAGAAGAAACAGGTGCAAATATCCATTAATAATCAAAACGTGGAATGTACAAAGTATGAATCTAGGAAAATTGGAAATTGTCAAAAATGAAATGGAGCACATATCTTAGACATTAGTGGGCTGAAATGGACTGGAATTGCCATTTTGAATCAGACAATCATATGGTCTACTATGCTGGGTGGTAGCATTATCAGATAAGTACTAGATTGCTAGCTTCAAGGTTAGTGGTCCAAATCTACCAGCGTTCTTTTGAAATCCTATACAGGATCACTATGAGTTGGGACCCTACTCAAAAACACTTAAGAACAACAACAAAGGGTCATATTTACCATTGAAAAAAACATTTCAAGATCCATCCTGAAGCACGATGCTATGAGTGATGGGATAATATCTATCTGCCTACAAGAAAGGTCAATTAATATGGCTAATATTCAAAGTTATGCCCCCACCATTAAGGCCAAAGATGAAGAAATAGAATATTTTTATCAACTTCTTCAGCCTGAACCAGACGAAAAATGCAATCAAGATGCATTGATAATTACTGGTGATTGGAATTCAAAAGCAGGAAGCAAAGTAGAGAGATTGGTAGTTGGAAAATACAGCTTTGATGACAAAAAGAAAGAATTCTGGAAGACTGGCTTATTAATTGCAGATACCCATTTTCAACAACATAAGCAGTGATTGTTATCTAGAACTCAGATGGAATCAATGGGAATCAAATGGAGTACCTCTGTGGAAAGAGATGATGGAGAAGCCTAATATCATCAACTGGAGTAAGACCAGGATCAGACTGCAGAACAGACCATGCAAATTCAAGTCGAAACAGAAGTAAATTTAAACAAATTTCTGACACCCTGGTGTAGCACTCTAGGATAAGCACTGGACTGCTAGCCTCAAAGTTCAAATCCTCCAGCTGCTCCTTTGAAACCCTATACACAATTGCTATGAGTTGGAACTGACTCAAAGATACTTAACAACACAACAACACAAGAGTCAAAGTATGGTATGAGGTATAGCCCCTTGAATTTAGAGACCATCTCAAAAGCAGATTTGATGCATTGGACACTAATAACTGAAGACCAGACAAGTTTTGGATGACACCAAAGATATCATCATATATGAAGAGAGCAAAAGGTCATTACAAAGACAGGACAGAAAGAAAAGACCAAAATGGATATCAGAAGAGACTCTGAAACTTGCTCTTGAATGCAGAGTAGCTATAATAAATGTGGGAAATGAGGATGATGAGACTTTGCCTTTCTTACTTTGTGCATGGTCAAGTAGAGGGTCAGTGAAAAAGAAGAGCTTCAATGAGATGGATTCACACAGCAGTTACAGCAATGAGCTGAAACACAGCAGTGATTGTGAGGATGAACTAGGACTGGGCTGGGTAGTGTTTTGTTCTGTTGTAAATAGGGACTCTAAGGGTCAACACCTAACAACAACAGCAAATAACTACAACAGTTTGCTTCATGTTACAGATGAGAAAATTGAGGCAAAGAAAAGTTCCCCTTAGATGTGGTTTGATTCTGAAGTCCATGTTCCTAATCACTGTTCTCTGCTGCCCCTCCAGGTTCCTTTGTTTTGTGACATTCCTGTAAAAGCAAAGGCTCTCTTATGACATGAGGAGGGATGAACTTGGGATTCTGAAGTGGTTCTGAGCAAACTGAAGTAGCTTTGCAAAGTGCACAGCTAATGGACCTGTTCTTAGGGGCTCATTTTTCTGGGCTCCTAATGCCAGGACAGAATGAGAGATTTCACATAGACAATCAAGTTGGAGTGGAGACAGCACATGAAAAGTTTTGCTGCTCAGAGACAATAAATAACATGATTTAATAGAAGTTGAAGTTGCAGTTTCACTTGAGGTTCAAGCATCCTAAAGGAGAGGAAAAACACAAGGGCAGGCCCAGGAGCCCTGGGCTCTACCGGGTTCAGCACTGGCAGTTTGGCCAAGTTCTTGACCTCTGTGAGGCTTGAGTTCTTCAGAGAGTAAGTAAAAAGATTGAGCCCAGTAATCCCCTCTGTGTGTCTCAGGTGTACAGTGTGAGAGCTGGCTGTCACTGGTGTGGCCAGGAAGTTACAGAAAGGGGCACCGTCTGCTTTGTCTTTCATTTCGCCCTTTTCTCCTAACTTCTCCTTTTAGAAAACAACTTCCCAAAGGACCCTTTTGAACACAGGGTGCAGACAACCAAATTTGTCCCTTAGTCTGGAATAACGCATCATAAACCCAGTAGTTATGGGCATCAAAGGAGGCATGTAATAGGCAAAAACAGAAGGCAAGGAGTTCAGTGAGCACTCAATACTGTTTCCTAAAAACATCTATTACTCTTGTTTTGTTAAGTGTCTTTGAGTCAGTTCCTATTCATAGCCACCCTGCATGAGTTTATGAAACTAATTTAAATCTTTGTGGGAGCAGAAAGCCTCGTCTTCCTCCCTATTATTACTCTTAATCCTCTATTTCCCCACTTTTGAACAAGGCACAGACTTAGCGATGCTCATAGCTAATTTTCAGAAGTAGATTGTCAGGATTTTTCCCAAGTGTGTCCTAGCCTAGAAGCTCTAAAGAAACTTGTCCACCATGGTGTTCCTGTTGGTATTTAGAATACTGATGGCATAGACTCCCGTGTCAGTAAAAAGAACATCTTAGTCTTAGAAGAAATAAAACCAGAATGCTCCTTAGAAGCAATAGTGGTAAGAATTCACTTTGTTTACAATGGACACATCATCAGGAAAGATCATTTACTTGACAAGGACATCACATTTGGTGATGTAGGGGGTCAGGGGAAACAAGGAAAGTCCTCAGTGAGATGGACTGACACAACTGCCACAACAATGATCTGAAATATACCAATCAATGGTCACGAAGATGGTGCAGGACCGAGAAACACTGGGTTCAGTTACACGTAAGTTCACCATGATACAGAGCCATCTGGATGGTTACTAACAACAACAGAGAGAAATGTTCCTCTCCCAAAAGAAAAGCAACTTAGTAGATGCAATATGCAAGCTAAACAGTGTGCAACTGTAGATGGATTGGCCTTGGGCCACCAGTTCCTCTCTGGTCTGGAGGTTATGCCTTCTAGAACAACAGATTGACACGATATCAACTTTAAAAGTCTTGAGCGAATGATTGGTTCTTTGCTACTTATTTATATTCACCCAGAAGAATATTTATGGTTTTGCTAAGGTGTGGCCTTTCTAAAGTATCTATAGTTAATTTTCAAATACTTGTGGGAGAGGAGGAAAATGGAGCTTGGCCAATTAATCCACCAATGTGTTATTTTTTTCACATATAGCATGCCCATGTAAATATCACACACAGGCACATAGCACACATAACATGAACATCATACTAATGCATGAAGGCTTTGTAGTGTGGTTTGTAAATGCGTGCCCATTATTTACATGAAACATGTGTTGATTTAAATCTGTTTCTGAAAGTCTGTCGTTTTCTGAAAACAGACATATCTTCAAGTGTAATGCTTGGCATATGTTGGGAATTTAAAAAAAAATGTGGATTGAGAAGATGGATCGATAGATGGAAAGACAGACAGACATTAAGTAGATGAGATTGAAGAGTCTGAGAAAGCTAAATCTTGTGCTTGATGATAGAACTGGAACTAAAACTCAGACCTGCCAATTCAGAACACTGCTAATACAGCTTCATTCCTTAAACGAATGCTGCTCTAAACTGCAGCTCCTGGATACTTTGTGGTTTTGCATGTGTGATCTCTTTACAATTTAGGGTGGTACCACCAGCTCTATGAAGGTAAGGTAGGATTGTTTAAGCCACACAGATGCTCCCCTTGTATATGGACAGACCTAGAGGTATGCTCAGGCTAGGCCAAGTAGGAAGGAAAGAATTCCGTCACCACCTCCAAGTTGTTCAGTAGTAGTAACTGAGGATCATAAGCTTCTCTCAGGCTGAACTTCATCAGGAAGCTGCAAGGATGTCCTAGCTGAGAATTTACTAAGTGTACTGTGGTCTGAGGACCTCTAACCCCTTGTTTTTCCACATGGAACATCGTAGGGAATGGCATTTCTTGCACAGTCTGAGAAGTATCTTAAATATTTTTGGATGGTTTGGTGGTTTCTAAACTCATTATTCAGGACTATGGGTAAACTTATGTGACTTCAGATGTTGAAGAATAAAGTTGGGTCTACTAATAAGAGTTAAAATCACTGCTAATGTTAATGATAAAGGATCCTGGTAGCAAAGTGGATTCTGAGTTTGAATCTACCAGTAACTGTACAGGAGAAAGATGAGGCTTTCTGCTCCCCAAAAGATTAACAGTCACAGAAACCCTATACAGGGTCGCTATGAGTCGGAGCCCACTTGGTGGCACACAACCACCACCATCATCAATGTGAATGGCAGAATAGCATACTTCTAATTCCTCTGGATTATCTATGTCAAGAGCTATGGTTTTGTTTTCTCTCCACTTTCCTGACAATGTTTTACTGAAGTGACCAGGTCAGTAGTCTTGTATTATGTATAGCAATTCTAGAATTGTTGGATTTCTTTCCCGTGGTGTGGCACTGTAGGTTAAGTACACCTTATAGGTTGATGGTTCAAACCCACTGGAAACCCTACACAAGGTTGCTATGAGTCTGAATCAACTTGACAACAACATGGTGTCTTTTATCTTGCTTTTCTACTCTCTCTTTTCTGTGGTCTCACATTGATTGATAAAGACTTGGTTAGATTGGGGTGAACTATTTTTGATGAGAACATTGCATAGGTGTTGCTCTGTACCTTATATTGCATCTTATCAGGAGGTGCATAATGTCTAATTGTTCCACTTTTACAATATTAAGACTTCTCATGGGTTTCGAGCATGACAATCTGACCCCTACTCCTTGCCCCATCTTGTGACTAATGAATAATTTCTTTGGGATAGGGGAAAGTAGTACTTTGATACCATGTGAATCTAATTTCCCATCAGCCTTTAACCTACTGTGTATTTCTAAGAAATATTTTATTGTGCTTCAGGTGAAAGTTTACAAAGCAAATTAGATTCTCACTTAACCATTTTTATACGATCACCTATCCTGTTGGCACTGTAGGATAAACACAGGACCGGAAGGTAGGTTTAAACTGCAAGATTGGTGGGTTAGCCTCACCAGTCACTCCATGCCAACCCTATACAGGGTCACTATGAGTCGGAACCAACTTGGCAGGACTTAACAAAAACAACAACTATATTGACGACCCTTGCTTGAATCTACTAGTTCTTTTCCCAATTCTAGTTGCCATTGAGTTAGTTCTAAATGACCTGATGTGTATCCGAGTAGAATCATGTTTTCAGTGGTTGAATTTTCAGAAGCAGATCTCCAGGACTTTCTTTCTAGGCACCTCTGGGTAATCTTCAACTTTGCTGTTAACAACCAAATGTGTTAACCTTTTTCACCACTCATGAACTTCATTATTTCTTTAGGAATTGCAAAGTGGTGATTTTCTTATTATATCATCCCTTCTACCCTTTTTTTCCCCATCCCTTCTACTTTTTTTTTTTTCCCCCTTCTACTTTTATTAACTGGTATGCATCCATAAAAAGTCCTTCTCTCATCATCTGGGATTTCAATGGTTATGCTAAAATTTACCCTACTGGAAAAGAGCATAATTCTTCCCATTTACCAGTTTTTGGAGTAAGGAGCTGTTGCAATCCCTATTCCAAGGATAACAAATGAGAATTTGTTTGCTTTCTCTTTTTGAGTATCATTATGAACTTTTGGGTTTTTAGATATTCAATGTGATTCGATCCATGACAGGCAGCTACTCACTTTGATGCTTAAATTCTCTTAACTTGGAAGGTGGTTATCTTTCCAGCTTGGCTCTTTTTTTTTTTTAATGTTTTATTGTGAATTATATGATAGTTTACATGGGAGAATTTTAGTTTTACATTCATTACATCTTATATCATCTCACTGCCATGGTTCCAATCCCCTCAATGCATCATCAACCACCCAAAGGGTATATCCCAGAAACCCGCCCCCTACACTTCCCCCTCCTCCCCCCAGTTTTCGGCCCACAGTCCCTTTCCCTCTCTGGGCCCAAGGTCCCCAGTTGCTTCATCACTCCACGTCATCGTCTCTGTCTCTATCTCAGGCATCTCTGTTTTTCTGGGTAGGGTGCCGCTCTCGGCTCTTCTCCGTTGATGGTCCCAGAGGTCTCCGCTCCTATCCTGGAGAATTAATCACTCCCTTCCTTGTTACAGAACTCCCACCTTTGCATTTCCAACCCTCATAATCCATCCTGATAAGCATTATTCACTACAGTATCACGAGTTACCCATCTGTATTTCCTTTCATCAGCTCCACCCAGACAGATTGAATAGTGCCTACTGGAGATTCTGCCTTCCGCCATGCTCCCAAGCACCAGGTTCCCTCTTGAAAGCTTGTAAGCCAGTCACTACTTGCCTTTGTAGTGCCCCCCCTCCCCGTTTGAGTATCCAATGTCCAAGCTGCCCTTCTCCGTCCACTCTGTGTGTGGGTGTGTGTGTGAATGTTTCTTGCTGTGAGGATTTGTTCCCTCTTTTGAGTCTCTACTCCATAGGTATAGGTCAAGTTCATCAGACTGTATCAGCTCACTCTTTTTTTTTCCCCCCTCTTCTTTCCTTTCCTGGTTGAGCTCCGATCATCCAGTCATCCGGTCCAGGTCACGTGGGTATCATCTGCAAGTGTGGACGCTCCTGTGTATATGTTTTCTCTTCCCGTCAGCCGATAGCTCCACTCTCCTCTCGAGTCCTCCGTGGCCACGCCACTGACTCTGGGCCCAAGAGTCCCCAGGCCTATTCACACTGCTTGCCAACCAGGTCCCCAACTGGGTCCACAGAAGTCCACTGAACAATGTAGGGCTTAGCTTGCCTCTTCATTGCTGCTTTTACCCCACTTTCCCCATCGGTGATGTGTATGGTCACCAATCAGAGCGTGCATTTCCCTTGGGTCTTAGTCTTAGAAGGGGGTTTGTGTTGAGAGGACCTGGCCATTTGCCTTGATGTTTTCTAGGGAAGCGATTTGTTTGTTCTTGTAGTAACATTGCCTCCATTTTTCCTGCAGGTCTTTCTTTCAAGAGGTATCCTTTATTCTAGCCGCTCCAGGCTAGTCTGCTCATCCTTTCAAGTGGTCAGGTTGGCTCTTGTTGGACCAATAACTTCTAGAAAGATCCTCAGCAGAGAGCACATGCATGTAATATTGGCTGTTTCTTAGGCTAGATGCTAGCTGAAGAGTGCCACATTCGTAGTCTTGGATTCTTCCACTTCCACTTAACAGGTAAGTCCTGAAAATCTTAGTAAATATTCAAGAGCAAACTGCTGAATGACTCCAAGTTTCAACGTTAGGCTTCATGTGAGAACAGGTTTGCTTTTGAATGTGTCACCTTCATGAGACAAACAGGGCAAATTGAGTCAGTTGTGGCCTGCAAGGATCCAGCCAGGTAGCAACTTCAGCAGATGGTAGCAAATGACTCAAATCTATAAAAATTTAAGTCAGAACTGAGATGTGGGATGGGTTTCGATTTTTCTATCTGACTTAAGTGCCAGCGTCTGTTCTCTTTCAACTGCCGTTACAAGCACCAAATCAAAATGATCTCAGCATTTGAGGCATTTTGTAGTTGAGGGGCGGGCTGGAGGGGAGGGGAGATGACAAAAACAGGTGTTGAGGAAAAATGCTGAGCTTTCCCCTCACTGCTTTTCAGCTGTGTGGCTGAGGCAAGACACCAGTTCCTCATCTTGCTTTGTCAAGGTGTGTGGTGGTGATCAAAGGGAAGATAGCAGACCTGGCAGTATTAGACTAATTGGAGAACTCATTATTGTTGGTAATCATCGATAAGAGGGTACCAGCCAGATGTCCCATAGAATGTATCATAATTCTGGAATTGTCTGAGTCCCTCCCCACCATGCCCTACTTTGTGAGTTCTTTTATCTTGTTCTTCTCTCTCCTGTATGTTCTGAAACCTGTAAGTAAGAGCAAAAGCTGGACTTGAATATGGCGAAATATTATTTTTTAAATAAAAGTTTTTATTGTGAACAGAGTTATAGTTAACATGGGAGAACATCAATTTTACACTCATTGTTTCATTGCAATGGTTACAACACCATGCATCATCATTCAACAGGATTTGCTTCTCTTCCTTCTGGGGTTTTTTGTTTGTTTGTTTGTTTGTTTGTGGCGGGAGTGTACACAAAAACACTCAGGAATATACAGTCATTTAAACAACCAAAAGGCACATTCTGCAAGCCTGCCTCCTGGCCAGCAGCACACAGCCTTTCTTTTTCCATGAGTCTAGCATCCTCAGCTGCTCTATCTCTCCATGTCCTTATCTCTGCCTCCATCTCTAGTATCACTGCTTCTCTAGATAGGGTCCCACATTCCACTCGTGCTCTTCTCCCTTGATGGACCTAGGGTTCTCTGTTCCTGGACTGTAAGATTAACTACTCCCCACTTTATGTTACAAAACTTCTTCTACCTTTACAGTTGTGACAGTCACAATTAGTCATGGTAACAATTACTCACTATTGAATCATAAGAATCTTATACCCACCTCCTGTCACCAGACCCGTCTAGACAAGATGAAAACTATTCAGTGGGGATTTTGCCTTGGTGAAATATTGTTGACAAGAATATATGGATACTTATTATGGACAATGTAATGACTCTGTAGGATAAGCACTGGATTGCGAACTACAAGGTCAGCAGTTTGAGCCCACAAGTTGCTCTGCAGGAAAAAATGAGAGGCTTTTCGCTCCTGTAAAGATTCACAGTCTCGGGAACCCCATACATAGTCACTGTGAGTTGGAACTGACAAATTACCTTGCAATTTATAGTGACAGAGTTGCTGTTGTGATGTGTCACTGACTTGATCCCAATGTATTGCACTCCTATAGGATAGAGTAGAACTGCCCCACAGAATTTCCTCAACATCATGTAGCAACAAACAACAGCAATCTTTACATGAGCTGATTGTCAAGTCTTGTGTCCCATGGAGTGGCTGGAAGGTTTCAAACACCAACCTTTTGGTTACTAGCTAATGTCTTAACCAGTACACCACCAGGGTTCCTTGCTATGAGCTATAACAGTGGTTAATATTATTTCAGTGGATAACTTAGGTAACCCTAAATCCAACTACTTCTTTGAGGCTGTTGTTATCCTACAGCGCCATACTAGGACTCCTCTCTTTGAAGCAGCTGCTGCTATGATTCCCATTTTACAGATGATCAAACTAAAGGTTAAGTAACAGGTAATAAGTGACAAGTATAAGATTTGAACCTGAGCTATCTGGCTCCAAAGTTAGGAATCTTAACCACTCTCTCATGAATGAATATTTTGTGGGGGTGGAAAAAATCTGACAGACATCTACATCATTTGATTTTCATAGCACACATTTGAATGTCTAACTTGAACTTCTAGAAGGCAGAAGAATGTTGGAGGAGATTATCTTTTAGCCAACAGGTAACTAAAGTACACTTTTCCCAGCTAAAATAGACTATATGTGTGTGCTAGTCATCTTTTTTTAGTGGTTACTTGGAGGTACTTAACTTTAAAAAGCGAAGGTGATACTTTCTATCATTTGCTATTGCTTGAAGTCCCAAATATTCACTTTGAACTGCCTGTGATTCCCATCACAGAAAGCACAGTCCAGCTGGGGCAGTGTCCAGTGTTTATACACATGGGTCTCCACAGAGATGGCTTCGGGACTAAATGGGGCTCTGCACTTCTACTTGCATTGTATGTTAGGAGAGGTTGTCTAGAGTTGTTAGTATTTATTGGGTGAACTTGAGAGAAGGGCTGCCTGGATTTTCAAGTGAAACCCACAAGACTTGGTCCCTGATAATCAGAGACCAATTGTAGTTATTGGAATATATGGCTTTCTTAGTTCAAAAGTGGGCTATGAAGAGAATCTTTGGGCTCTGCCCTGGAGATCAAGACCAAGAAAAACTAGGCCCGAGACTCTCAATGTTCTAATACCACCTGCTGGCTGCCACCTAGTCCAGAGAAGGTACAGGGCATTCATAACAATGACTAGAAATTCCTCCGCCTAGGTCCTTGCACAAGTGTTACACCTGTGTCCTGAGACAAGCGGGTGTTATTCTCCACTCCCCCGGCCAAACAGCAAGTGTCTTTGAAGTACCACTTCCTTTGGACCTATCCTGCTGTGCAGCTTAGTTCTTGAAAAGAGCTTTGAAGTCCCACAGGCTTGGCTTGAATCCCTGTCTCCCCGCAGAGTAGCTGTGCGACTTTGAGCTAGTTACCCAGCTTTTCTGAGCTTCATCTTCCCCATCTTTAAACGACAGACAATACCTACTTCATGGGGCCATTGTAAAGCTTTAGAACAAATCAAAATTAAATATGAAACAGTGCCTGAACCACAGGAGGGCCCCTCCTCCAATAGTGACCACCCAGCCAAGACCACTGAGGACATTCTGAAGGAACTTCAGAACAAGGGAGCATAGTTAGTGCTATTTTCACCAGGCAGAGTGGAGCTGTTAAAAGTAATGAGGTTTGCTTTGTTTTGCTTTTTAATCACTCTTCCTATTTGTTTAGCAACCCCCAACATCCCAAATAGAATAACATGTGAATTGTGAATTAATGAATCAGCCCATTCCAAAAAAGTCATCATTGTTCTTAAAGACTAAAATATTCATCCTTTTCATCTTAAAACATACAAGGTTACATCTTTAAAAAAAAAAAAAAAAAAGTTTAAAACTCGAGAGAGCAGTCTAGTCTTAGTTTTCTTAAGTCTCAGACGGAGGCGCATCTGGTACCGTGTTCTAGATTCTAAAAGAGACTCAGCTCCTTTCAGAAGCAACTTCCCAGTGTGTGGTCCTTGGCCGCCCACTGGGGCCGGTTGTGGGGTATTCTTGGGACCCGGACACTTTTGTTTCATTTCTAAACCTGAACACCCTGAAAGGAAGGAACCTTATGTGCTGAGGACTCTGCTGAAATCAGGTTGGGGAGAATTTTCAGGGAAATAGCTCCATAAATTGTGTCTAGATGCAAAACTAACAGGCACATGAAAGATTTGTATTTTGAAAACAAAACCCCAGTGGGATTCTCTCAGCAGAAAATGAAAAGGTCTTCTTAACATTCAGTTGAACTATTAGAGTCATTTTTGCTGTTGCAAGCACTAATGCAGGTGCGGCCACTGTGACAAGCCTGGATCGCAGCACAGCAAATTAGCAAGGTTTTAACTTGGCTGCAAATATCAAGCGGGCTGCTTGTCATTATGCAAAAAGGGCCGAGGGTGGGAGGGGGACCGGCACCTAGCGGCAAAGCACATTATAATTGTTTAAGCAGGCCCCACAAGTCATGCATTTCAATTATTTGTTCAAAGCAGCCTGCAATTAGGAGTTGCAAACAAGGCTTTTGAATGCAAAGTCAGACAATTAAAATGTTTCATGAGTGCATTAGAGAAAGAAGTTCTGAATTAGCACTTTGAATACACAAGACCTCTTTTTTCTAATCTCTATTCCCTTTCACTCTCTGGGAAAAAAAGAAAGCCAGAGAGAGAGAAAGTGAGTGAAAGGGGAAAGAGACATTTTGAGCTGTGGTGGAGGTGATTTTGGTATTTACTTATTTATATCAAATGCCTGACTAATCCAGGGAAGATTGAAACACCCTAATCGGCCACTCGTACATTTCAATGTCTCTTGTTACTTACCAGATAGTCCTTGTCCCAGCATAAAGGTCCAGGTGCCAAAACCCCTCTCCTAGGGGGGTTGTAAATCACTTTAAACGTCTTTCCACCCTCTTCCCTCACCACTCCCCACTCTTCTCTTTGAAGAAGCGGGTCTATTTGAACCAGTGATTTGTGACTTTCCAGTAGTTTCGGCCACAACCCCAAGCTGGTTGTGCTAACACACAGGATGGGGGGTTGAGGGGTGGCAACGTGCACAGTGGGCAGTGTTGGGATGAGGGAAGACAGATTCCGTGTCTCTGGATTTGCTGGTGAGCTCAAGTGAGCAGCTCTTGGGGAGTATGAAACCTATACTAACCTGACACATTTCTCTGAAGAAAGCCCAGCTGCTAAACTCCTTTCCCTCCCCCACCCCACCCACTCATTCCCTTCCCAACCCACAAATTCTCCACTGATATTACATTTTATTTTGTAACTCATTGTATGTTATGCCCCCTGTAACATTTTTTCTTTCTTTTTAAAATTTTTGTCAGAGGACATTTTTAAAAAGCAGAAGAGGGCTTATCCAACACAGGAGGAAAGTAAATATTCTTCCCGCAACCATTTCATTTTCCCCTCTTATAGAGTGAGGTTTCCTTAAAGGCATTATTTGGCAGGGAATCAACCATTATTATAAAGTAAGTGCCTGCAACCCAAAGCAGTTTCTATATATTATTCAGCGTGTGAGATTAACCAGTAGAATCCAGGCAATTTAAGGTGAAGATTGCCGAAGTCTCAGTTAAATGTGCGCATGTGTGTGCGGACCTAATTTGAGAGGCTACTGGTTAGTAGCCTTAATTTATCATCGCTTGACTGTAGCTGATTTATGAAACACCATTTAAATAATCCTATCTATCCTCTTAAAAAGAAAACCCTTTTTAAAGGCAATTATGCAGTTGGGAAGGGAAAAAAAAGTTCTTTAACACACACACACACACACAAATGACAGCACACTTTTCATGGGTATTTTCTATGTTATTTAAACTATTTTTTATTAATTACTTTGCCTCCAAGCAATCATTGAGGGTTGGGGCACTAATAAAACGCCACATATTTGAAAGACTGATGATATTTTATATAATTATTGCGTTCTACTAGCTGGGCATTTTTAAAAATGTTTTTCCATGGGAACTATTTCTATACGGATATGTTTTTGGTTTTGTTTCCATTTCAATTAGGCTATAGATAAGTAAGGATGCTGACATGGTGAATTTTAACATCATATCATTTTACTTTTCAGGAACTGTTGTTGCTTCAACTCATAGTGACCGTATGACCAAGAGGATGAAACCCTGCCCAGTCCTGTCTCATCCTCACAATTGTTGTTATGTTTGATCTCATTGCTGCCGCCACAGTGTCAATCCATCTCTGGGGGGCGGGGGAGGAGTGAATTCTTTTTTCCCTGACTCTACATTTTACCAAACATTTTGTGGTTGTTAAGTGCTGTAGAGTCAGCTCTGACTCATAGCCACCTTGCATAAGGTTTTCAAGGAGCACTTGGTGGGTTTGAACCTTCTACCTTGCGATTAACAGTCCACTGCTCATCCTACAGTGCTGCACCAGGACTCCATTTTGTTTTCAGTTTTTTTTTTAGGTTGGCACAATTTCAAAACTGCCTCTTTTTCTTTCTTTTCTCTTACACCTCTGACATTTTAAAACCATCTTTTGAAATGCCCAAAGTGATACATGAAATCAATTTTAGATTGTTTGGTTTCTGTAAATAGCTACATTAGTTTTGACAGTTGTAAGTGAAGTCGGGTTGCTAACTTCATGGTCAGCAGTTTGAAACTACCAGCTGTTCCTCAGGAGAAAGATGAGGTTTTCTGCTCCCCTAAAGATGTACAGCCTCAGAAACTCTATACAGGGTCACTATAAGTCGGAACCCTGAACAACTGGATGGCACATAACAACAACAACAACAAAATGCCATGAAAGGGTGGTGGTGGAGGGGGGATGTGTTACTTTTCTTTAAAAGTCAAAATAGCTACACATTCTTTGCTTTAGACTTAGCTCAGGTCATTAACAATAGAAAGGAGTTGGGTATGGGAGGGGAAAACAGCTACTAAAAACCCTGCATAAAATCACACTAAGGTGTAACATGATTCTTGTCCACAAAGTACCTTTAAAAAACATCTGTCCTGAATGGAAAGCTTTAATCTGAAGGGACCCACTAAAATAGATTGCAGCCAGGTCATATATTAAAGTATTAAAAAATGACAATAAATTGCATCAGATTTGATGATTTCTGTAAGGCTTCACCACATTTGGGCCTGCTCACATATTTACATATTCAGTTTATGAGTGTTAGTTCTATAGCTAGCTTTCTTCCACCCCAAAGAGGTCATTGAATCAGAGGATTGCCTACAAGTCCAATCAGCAGAGCTGGGAGTCAAACGCTTAAACAGCCTGACAAGTTGTCTTCAGTCTTCTGTAGGTCAATTCTGAGAAAGGATAAGACAAGGAAATACCCTCCCAAAACGATCTACTTCTTCACAAGTAGATAATTCATATGGGGGGGGGGTGTAAAAGAGAAAAAGCAGTTGCAATTGTAAAGAAGAAAAAGAGAAAAAAAACCCTCCAAGCCCTGCTTTTCTAGAACTTGGGTGAAGCTTGCATGTCCGTGGTCCCCCGACAGGTAAGCTAGAAGAGGTATCTGGGTTTTCTCAGGTGGAATCAGCTCTTTCCATGTGTTTCCCATTTACACCAAACATTTCATCCAAATCCATTTCAGAACCAAGAGGTATTGGGGCTCCTGCCACTAAAATGTTACTGTCTCTGGAATTGAGGGCCAGAAACCAGCCGGTCCTTTGGTTATCTCAGTAGGAGGCAGAGAGAAGTTTCTGCTGAAGGACACCAGTACAAATGCCTTTTATGCTAGGGGACAGGGGAATACTTCAAATTATCTACCTTCAAAAGCCCTGTGTTGTAGTCACTACTGGAGAACTGATTCCTGCCTCTGTGAAGTGGAAAAAACAAAGGTGTTCAGGGCTGGGGAAGGGACGAAGGCTTTTCCCAGCTGTAGAATTCAAGGATGATGAAAGGAAGATGCAACTGAATGTAAAACAAATTGTGCACTGGAGGGTGGAAAACACAGATTTGAAACTTAAGTGTCTGGAACAAGAGAGATATGAGTCACTGGAATTTACAAGTTACTATAGGAAACAAAGATAAAGAGATCATGAGAAGAGTAGTAACGCACGTAGCAAAATGACATTCCGTTAACTACAAAACTAGAGGATGGCACAAACAGTTCATCAACTTGGGAAAGGGGTAGTAATTATGGAAGACAACAGCAGACAATAACATTTACGAGAGGACCTCCCTGCAGGGACACAATTGGGTATCTGGCAATTATGTCAAATGATAACCACAAATTTTTCTTCCTCTTCAAAATGGTAAATCAGAGAAAATGAGTGTCTGAAGGGCATTCTAGTCAGGGAGACTGGAATCTGGTTTGCCAGAGGGTATTGGTGTTCTGGCTATAGGGAGACTTGCTTTTCTCAGCACCAAATCCATGTTTCTCTTCTGTCAAAGTAGCAAACGCTTTTGGCTTTGTGAATTTTTGCATGTGGTTGTAAAATATTGTACATATAAGTAGAAGTGCATAAACACCTGTTTAACTGCTACTCAGGTTAAGCAATAGAACACTGCTGGCTCCTAATCAGAACCCCTCCTCAGAGGTGCTTTCTCGACTTTCACTGTAGCAATTATCTTGTTTTTCTTTATCCTTTTAGTACCTATGCATGCTTCTATAAGGGGCCCTGGCTGGTACAAATGGTTTATTTCCTTGACTGCTAATCAAAACATTGGAGGTTCAAGTCACCCAGAGGCACTTCCTAAGAAAGTACTGGAGATCTATTTCCAGAACATCAGCCATAGAAAACCCTATGGAGTATACTTCCACTCTGATACACACAGGTCACCATTACTTGGGGTTGATTCAACAGCAACTGGTTTTAGGTTATGCTTCTCTAGACAATACGGTTAAGCCTGTTTTGCGACTATGAGTAGGAATCAGCTTGACAGCAGTGGGTTTGCCTTGGGGGCTTGGGGTATATTTATATGGAGAAATACAGAAATGATGCCACGTTCCTAAGTCTTTTTTTGTGTCGTATTTCTTTTGCTCAACATAATTTTGTTAGATTCATCTGTGTTATTGTGTATAGATACAGGTTGTTCACTTTCATTTCCAGATAATAATATCCTATTTTATAAATGCCTTGCTATCTGTTTATTATTCTTTTTGGGTTTGTGGCAGAGATTAGGACCAAACCACACATCTTTTTCTCCTAGATACCACTTCTTCCTGGGCACACACGGATTTCCCAGACTCCCTTCCAATAAGTTTTTGACATGGTTCTCGCCTGGTTCATGAGAATCTACCACATACGACCTTCCATAATCTTTTCCCTCTGCTTGATTGGAGTTAGCCTTTGGGTGACCTTGAGTATCAGATGTAGAAGATGACAAAACTAAAAGACAGAAAAAACCCTGGGTCCCCAAATCACCACTAGGATGAGAGCTGTCCAGCGGAGCCCTGTAACTAAGTACATCATCACTGAAGCATTATGGGAGTCTGAAATGTTTGCTGTGTCAAACCATTGAGATTTAGGAGTTTAGCTGTAATAGTAGCTAACTTTGTCTTAACTAACATGGAGCTGTTTCCAGTTCTGGTAGCTATGAACAATGCAGCTATGAGTGCTCTTGATCATCTAAGTCTGCCTTTCTAAAGGGCACACACTTAGAAGTGGCATGGCTGGGTCAAAGACTGTGAGATGTCTCCAATTTGATGAGATAGTGCCAGACTACTTCCAAAATAGTTCATCAATTTACACTCTCACTAGCAATGTGTAAGAGTTCCTGAGTGCCACATCTTTCTCAATACTTGATATTATGAGACTTTTTAGCTTTTGCCATTCTGATGGGAATATAATGGGATTCACTGTGGTAAAAAATTTTCGTTTTGTTATTAATTGGTATTGCCAACAATATTGTGTATTATTTTTATTTTCTCATACACGAAGTCCCTGTCTTGTGCCAATTTTTCTCCTGGTTTTTTTTTTTTTGTTTTTTTTTTTACCTATTAGTATGTGGAGTTTATTTATATATTCTGAATATACAGAAGACCAAGTAAGAATTGATGTCTTTGAATTATGGTGTTGATGAAGAATGTTAAATGTGACATGGAGTACCAGAAGAAAACAAATCTATGTTGGAAGAAGTATAAGATAGGATGCTCTTGGAAGCAAGGGTGGCAAGATTCCATCTCATATATTTTGGATATGCTATATGGAGTCCTGGTGTGGCACTGTTGGTTAATGCTTCAAACTGCAAAGTCATTTGAACTTCAGAGTTGGTGGTTCAAGCTCACCAGCTGCTCCTTGGAAACCCTATACAGGGTCACTATGGGTTGGAATCGACTCAACGACATTTAACAACAACAACACATCAGGAAGCAGCACCACCCATCTGTCAGCTTCTTATACTGTAGTGTTTTGTGGGTTGCTGTGATGTTGGAAACTATGTAGGTATTTTAAGTACTACTACCCATAGGGGACAGTTTTCAGCAGAACTTCCAGACTACACAGACTAGGAATAAGGAGAGGTAGACCACATCTGAATACTCATTCAATGAAAACCTTATACATAGCAGATGAAATTATCTGATAGACTGCTAAAAGATGAATCCCTCAGCTTGGAAGGCACTCAAAATGTGACTGGGAAAGAGATGATTCCTCAAAGTAGAGTAGTGTGGATGGAGCAAAATTTTGCTTTCAGGGTCATCATTTATTTATGGGACACAATTCAAGATGAGGAAAATAAAATTGTGAACATCCATTAATAATTGGAATGTGGAATGTACAAAGTATGTATGAATCTAGGAAAATTGGAAGTCATCAAAAATTAAATGGAAATCATAAAGATCAATGTTCTAGGCATTAGTGAGCTGAAATAAGTGGGTAATGGACATTTTGAATCAGATAATCATGTAGCGTAATGATGACAAGCTGAAGAGTAAAGGTGTCACACTCATTGTCAGAAAGAATATTTCAAGATCTATCTTGATGTGCAATGCTGTCTGTGATAGGATAATATCCATAAGTCTACAAGGAAGACCAAATACTACCACTATTATTCAAATTTATCACCAAACACTAAAGCCAGTGATGATGAAATTGAAGAATTCTACCAAAACTTCCAGTCTGAAACTGATCAAACATGCAATCAAGATGCATTGATAGTTACTGGTGATTAGAATGATAGTGTGAGAAATAAAGAAGAAGGACCAGTAATTGGAAAATATGGCCTTGGTGATAGAAATGATGCTGGAGATCACTTGATAGTATTTTTTAAGACCAATGACTTATTCATTGCAAATAACATTTTTCAACAATATAAACAGTAACTATACACATGAACCTCTTCACATACAGGAAATTGACTACAAATTAACTATATCTGTCAGAAAAAAAAAACAAACAAAAAAAAAACAGTGGAAAAACTCAAAGTCATCATCCAAAACAAGACCAGGGGCCAACTGTGCAGCCATAAATTGCTCATATGTAAATTCAAGCTGAAGGTGAAGAAAATTAAAATAAGTTCATAAGAGCAAAAATATGATCTTGAGCATAACCCATGTGACTTTAGAGACCGTCTCAAAAACAGACTTGATGCATTAGACACTAGTGAGCAAAGATCAGAAGAGTTGTGGGATTACATCAAGAATATCATTAATGAAGAAAGCAAAAATGTTATTAAAAAGACAGAAAAAAAAAAAGAAAAGACCAAAATGAATGTCAGAAGAGACTCTGAAACTTGCTCTCGAATATAGTGAAGCTGAAATGACTGAAAGAAATGATGAAGTAATAGAACTGAACAGAACATTTCAAAGGGAAACTACTACGAGTAACAGTAGGTAAGTACTACAATGGAATGTACAAAGACTTGGACTTAGAAAACCAAAAGGAAAGGCCACACTAAACATTCCTCAAGCTGAAAAAATTGAAGAAAAAATTCAAGCTTTGGGTTGTAATATTGAAGGATTCTGTGTAGTCCTGGTGTGGTGCTGTAGGATAATCACTGGATTGCTAACCACAAGGTTGGCGATTCAAACCTACCAACCACTTCTTGTAAATCCTACACAAGATCACTATGAGTTGGAACCGACTTGATGACACTTACCAGCAACAACAACATGTGCAACATATTGGATGACAAAGGAAGCATTTAAAAAACAAAAACAACAACAAAAAAAATGGGGGAGGGGAGGAATACACAGCGTCACTGTACCAAAAATAATTGATGTTCAGACATTTCAAGAGTGATCAAGAACTGATGGTATTGAAGGAAGAAGTGCAAGCTGCACTGAAGGCATTGGCAAAAACCAAGGCTCCAGGAATTGATGGAATACAAATTGAAATGTTTCAACAAAACATTGCAGCACTGGAGGTGCTCACCTGTGTATGCCAAGAAAAATAGAAGGTGGCTAGACTGGGCAACTGAATAGAAGAAATCCATGCTTCTGCCCATTCCAAAGAAAGGTGACCCAACGGAATGCTGAAACCCCCCAAATACATCATTAATATCACATGTAAGTAAAATTTTGCAGAAGATAATACAAAAACAGTTACAGCAATACATCTATAGGGGGTTGCCATACTAGATTCAGAAGAGGGCATAGAATAAATGATATCATTGCTGATGTCAGGTGGATCTTGGCTAAAAACAGAGCCTACCAGAACGATGTTTACTTATGCTTTATTGACTGTGTGGCGCTGTGAGTTAATGCACCAGACTGTAAATCCGTTTGAACTGCAAGGTCGGTGGTTCAAGCTCACCAGCTACTCCTTGGAAACCTTATGCAGGGTCGCTATGGGTCGGCACCAACTCGACAGCACTTCACAACAACAACAACATAGTGGATCATAACAAGCTATGGATAGCATTGTGAAGAATGGTATTCTAGAACACTTAATAGTGCTCATGAAGAACCTGTACATAGACCAATAGGCAGTTGTTCCAAGAGGACAAGGGAACACCAAATGTTTCAAAATCAGGAAAAGTGTATGCCAGGGTTGTATCCTTACACCATACTTATTCAATCAATATGTTAAGCAAATAATCTAAGGATCTGGATTACTGGAAGAAGAACATAGTATCAGGATGGGAGAAAGACTCATTAACAACCAGTGATATGCAGATGACACAACAGTGCTTACTGGAAGAGGACTTAAACTACTTGCTGATGAACATTAAAGACTACAGCCTTCAGTGTAAATTGCATCTCAAAGGAAACAGAAATTCGCACAACTGGACCAATAGTAAGCAGATAAAAGACTGAAATTGTAAAGACTTTATATTGTTTGGTTCCACAATCAAAGTTCATGGAAGCAGTAATCAAAATCTGCTGCAAAAGACTTATTTAAAGTGTTAAAGAGCAAAGATGTCACTTTGAGGACTAAGGTGCCCTGGTATTTTCAACTGCCTACTAATATACATGTGAAAGTTGGACAATGAATAAAGAAGATTGCATAAGACTGATGCATTTAAATTAGAGTGTTGGTGAAGAATACTCAAAGTACCATGGACCGCCAGAAGAACAAACAAATCTGTCTTAAAAGTACAGGCAGATTGCTTCTTAGAAGCAAGTTGGACATGTGGTCAGCAGGAACCAGTTTCTGGAGAAAGATGTCAGGCTTGGTAAAGTTGTTGTTGTTATGTGCCGTTGAGTTGGTTCCAACCCA
>NW_006408522.1:10752244-10753303 GCF_000296735.1 Chrysochloris asiatica
GAGTGTTGACAGTTGATCCAAGGTTATAAGATAGTCTCCTATATTACCATCTGAGACCTTTATAGCATTGCCTTTGACATTTAGGTTTTAAATTCATCTTGAATTATTATTTATGCATAATGTAAGATAGAACTATTGACTCGCTTCCAACCTATAGCAACCCTAGTAAAACAAAATGAAATAACTGCCTGGTCCTGCCCGATCCTCACAATTGTTGCTATGTTTCAGTCCATTGTTGTAGGCACTGTATCAATCCACCTCAATGAATGACACTTTCAAATTATCCCATCGGGATACCAAATTGTTCTAGGACAATTGATTGAAAACTCTGCTTTTCAATTTACTGTTCTGCTTTGCTACCCATGTTACGTATCCAGATATTATGGGGCTGCTTAGGGCTGATTTGTTCCAATGGTCTATCTCTGCAGCAATTCCACAATATCTTCATTATTATAACTTCATAAAATCTTTATATCTAGTATAGCAATGTTTCCCAAAATGGCTTCTTCGATAATGTCTTGGATTTTTGAAGCCCTTTGTATTGACATATGAAATTTATGATTATTATATTTTTGAAGATTTTAAAAAATTCATTGAATTTATATTTTTCTAACTATTCAAAATTTTTCTTACTTCGTGATTTAGTCATATATTTGAAGGAATAACCATTTTATATAAATTATCCCCTTTAAAAACAAAACAAAAACATTGTCATCAAGTTGATTCTGACTCATAAAGGCCCAGTAGAGCAGAATAGATCTGCCACATAGGGTTTCCAAGGCTTTAACCTTACAGAAGCACACTGCCACACTGTTCTCCATAAACAGTGGCTGGTGGGTTTGAACTGCTGAATTCTTGGTTAGTGTTTGGGTTCTTAACCACTGCACCACTAGGGATCCTTATCAAATATATTTAAAAACAAAACCAAGCCCATTGCCATTGAGTCCATTCCAACTCGTAGAGAGCCTGTATAGGGTTTCTGAGCCTATAAATCTTTATGGGAGCAGGAATCCTCATCTTTCTCCTGTAGAGTGACTGAAAGGTTTTAATTACCAACCA
>NW_006408522.1:10754113-10780958 GCF_000296735.1 Chrysochloris asiatica
GCTCTCATTATGAGCACTTGGTAAAAGGAAAGAAATATTATGTCATCTGCTGACTCATGGTATAGAAGAGCAATGAAATCTTACCTAGAAGTAACTCTCATTGGAAGTTATACAAGTGGAAAAATCATGATACACATTTCTTGTAAGGTTGATCAAGGGATACAGTGACCCCTCCACAGTTTAGGGCTTAGATTCTTGATAACTGCCATTGTAAGAAAATTTGAAATAAAGAAATTTGGATTTAGAGGTGGTGGGAAATAGGAGCTGGCAACCCAGGGAGTAAACAAATCTATAAAACCTCACTAAACAATAATGTATTCACTAAGCTAAAACAACAGAGACAACACCTTTAAGAAGGGCAATCTCAATGACATTTTACATACTTCAAGTAGTAATAATGAAATTGTATCACTGGTTTCTAGCTATCATTTCTTGTTCTAGAGAAAATTTTCTTTTCCAGTTTTAGTAGAAGACTTGCTTTTAAATTCACTGTGTGTGTGTTTACAGATAGGCATTCTAAGCACCATTTCCCCCTGGGTCTGGAACTTTGTCTAATATGTCCAATGCTTTTCTGAATTTATTGTTCAGAAATTACCGAGTCAGACTTACTTCTCTACAGACATTATTGAATGCATTTATAAGTCCTTGATTCCTCCCTCCTCCCTCCTCCCTCCTTCCTTTCTTCCTTTTTTACCCTCCCTCTATTTTTTGAGGTGGGGTAGTTTCAGAAGGAGTAGTTTTCAAAGACTGGATCACGAGTTCAGTCTTGGATGTGCTAAATTCAAAAAGGTGTGTAAAGCAACCAGGTAAGGTAACTGAATATATGAATCCAAATACAGGCACAAGGTAAGCTGTTACTCTAAGTTTGGGGATTTAAAAAAATAACTAATTTGTAAGGTTTCATTATAACAACCTCTTTTTTTTCTCCATCACCAACTTTACCTCATAATAGTTTTCCAAAATTCCCAATTTCCCAATTTTTCTAATTACTCCAAACAAGAATAACTTTGCTATTCTGGAACTGAAATTCTCGTAATATGAGTATTAGGTTATATATCAGTCAAACACTCATACTGAAATATGATATTCTAAAAAACATAGAATTCACCATCAAAATAGTAATATAATTTTGCAAAGCAAAAAAATGCAATATGTCATCATGAATTATCTACAAATACATCAAAAACATATGGATCAAGAATTTAGAAAATATAGAACTTCTGGCAAGATGGAGGACTAGGCAGACACACTACTTGGATTCTCTATAACAAAGATAAAAGAGACCAAATAAAATAAACACAAATGAAAATTCTGGTACCCTGGACTTTAGAACAAGGTTAGAGAAGGGGATGGAGTGCTTGCTGGGAGGAGAGGCCAAGAGGGATGGCGAGAAAAGGAGACTGACTGGTGAACAAGTGGCTGGACACAGCTCGGCCATCTTGTGAGCAACTTTGGCAGTGGAGGGAGCCCTGGAAGAGCAGATTTGCACAGGTCCTGGGAAAGGTGTGGTTTCTTCTTTTTCCCCACACTCCTCTCCTGACCAAAGCTGTGGCCAGCTCATCCTCCCTCATCTACCCCCAATGCAGACTCTGTTCTCCAGGACTTCAATCGCTTTGTTGGGAACCATGCCAGTGTGAGTTGGGGACAGCTTCACTACTTTAGTGTTCCAATTTGGTGCCTGGATTCAGGCGGGCTCAGTTCCAAATCTAAAAAACCCACAGAGCCACCAGATCAGCATTTAACCAGCTACACTGCAATCTCAACAGACATTGAAATGAGCTCCATTAAAGGTCCCCATAAACTACTCCTGGATTGAGTGCCCTGAACATAGATAACAGATAACACTGAGGCCAATAAGAATTCCATCTAGGAACTCTACTAGTACATCCCTTCCACAACAAGCTTGTGAGCTCTTTGAATTACTGGATCCCATCAGAGACTTCTCCCCTCTGGGTCCAACTACTGCACTGTTTGTTTTCACAAATACACAGTCATCATAAAAAATAATATTCCAAGATCAATCTTGAAGCACAATTCTGCCAATGATGGGATAATATCTATATATCTACAAGGAAGACCAGAGTCCCAGTACAGTGTAGTAGGATAAGCATTGGACTGCTAACCAAAAGTTTGATGGTTCAAACCCACTAGCTTCTCCTTGGGAACCATATACAGGGCCACTATGAGTTGGAACCAAATTGACGGTTAATACCACTATTATTCAAATTTATACACCAGCCACTAAAAGCAGTGATGATGAAATTGAAGAATTCTTCCAACTTCTTCAGTCTGAAATTAATCAAACATGCAATTAGGATGCATTGATAACTACTGGTGATTGGAATGCAAAGATTGGAAACAAAGAATAAGGATCAGTAGTTAGAACACAGGGCCTTGGTGACATAAATAATGCTGGAGATCACATGGTAGAAGTTTGCAAGACCAATGACTTAAGCCATTGCAAATACCTTTTTTTATAAACAACATAAAAGGTAACTATATACATGGACCTCACCAGATATAATACACCAAAATCAAATTAACTACGTCTGTGGGAAGAGATGGTGGAAAAGCTCATATCATCAGCCAAAACAAAACTAGGTACAGACTGTGAAACAGACCATCAAATTGCTCATATGAAAGTTCAGACTGAAGCTGAAAAAAATTAAAACAAGTCCACAAGAGCCAAAATATGACCTTGAATGTATCCCACATGAATTTAGAGGCCATCTCAAGAACAGATTAGATGTTTTAGACACTAATGACCAAAACCCCAAAAAGTTGTGGGATGACATCAAGAATATTGTATAGGGAGAAAGCAAAAAGGCCATTGAAAAATAGGAAGGAAAGAAAAGACCAAAATGGATATCAGATAAGACTCTGAAACTTCTCTTGAACATAGAGAAGCTAAAGTGAGTGGAAGAAATGAGGAAGTCAAAGAGCTGAACAGAAAATTTCAAAGGGCAGCTCTAGAAGACAAAATATTATAACAAAATATGCAAAAACCTGTTGGCAAAAAACCAAAAGGGAAGAACATGCTCAACATTTCTCTAGCTAAAAGAACCAAAGAAAAAAACTAAAGCCTCAACGTGCAATCTTGAAGGATTTGATGAGCTTAATACTGAATGATGCAGAAAGCATTAAAAGACTTTGAAAGGAATACACACTGTACAAAAAGAAAAAAAAAAAAAGGTTGATGTTCAACCATTTCAAGAGTTAGCATATTATCAGCTAACAATGATTATGAAGGAAGAAGTCCAAGATGCAAACTAGACTGCAGGAATTGATGGAATACAAATTGGAATCTTTCAACAAACTAATGCAGCATTGAAGGCACTCACTTATCTATGCCAAGAAATTTGGAAGACAGCTAAATGACCAACCAATTGGAAGAGATCATATTTGTGCACATTCCAAAGAAATATGGCCCAATGGAAAGTGGAAATCATAGAACAATATCATTAACATCACGTGCAAGTAAAATTTTACTGAAGATAATTTTACAAAAATGGTTGTAGCAGGACATCAAAAGGGAACTGCCAAAAATTCAAGTTGGATTCAGAAAATGGCATAGAACTAGGGGTATCATTGCTGACGTCAGATGGATCTTAGCTAAAAGCAGAGAATACCAGAAAGATGTTTATTTTTGCTGTTTTGTCTATGCAAAGGCTTTTGACTGTGTGGATCATGACAAACTATGGATAACATACAGAAGATTTAGTATTCCAGAATACTTAATTGTGCTCATGAGAAACCTGAGCATAGATCAAGAGACAGTTGTTTGAACAGAACAAGGGGACTACTGAATAGTTTAAAATCAGGAAAGATGTGTGCCAGGGTTGTGTTTTTTTTACCATACTTATTCAATCTGTATACTGAGCAAATAACAGGAGAAACTGGATTATATGTAGAACGTGGCATCAGCATTGGAGGAAGGCTCAGTAACAACCTGTGATATACAGATGATATAGCCTTGCTTGCTGGAAATGAAGAGGACTTAAAATACTTACTGATAAAAGATCAGAGACTACATTGTACCTTAATGTAAAGAAAATACAAATCTTCATGACTGGTACAATAAATAACATCATGATAAATGTAGAAAAGATTGAAGTTGTGGAAGACTTCATTTTGCTTGGATTCACAATCAACACTCATGGAAGTAGCAGTCAAGAAATCAAACAACGCATTGCATTAGGCAAATCTGTTGCAAAAGACCTCTTTAAGGTATTTGAAAGAGATCAGTTTAAGGACAAAGGTGTGTCTGACCCACAAGTCATGGTATCTTCAGTCACCTCTATGCATTTGAAAGTTGGGCCATAAAAAAATAAGGAAGACTATAGAAAAATTGATACATTTAAGTTATGGTGTTACAAAGAATATTAAAAGTACCATGGACTGCCAGAAGAACAAACACATCTGTACAGCCAGAATGCTCCTTAGAAGCCAGGAGAGTAAGATTTTGTCTCTCATACTTCAAATATGTTTTCAGAAGGCACCAGTCCCTGGAGAAGGATATCATGTTTGGTAAAGTTGTTGTTGTAAAGTGCTGTCGAGTCGATTCTGACCCATAGCAACCCTGTATAGGGTTTCCGAGGAGCAGCTGGTGAGCTTGAACTGCCGACCTTGCAGTTCAAATGGCTTTGCAGTCTGGGGCATGAAGCCACAACGCCCCAGCAGGACTCCTTGGTAATATTAAGGTCAGCAAAAAAAGCGGAAGCTCTCCAATGAGATGGATTAACACAGTGGCAGCAGCAATGGGCTCAAATGTAACAATAGTTGTGAGGACGGCGTAGGACTGGGCAGTGTTTCATTTTGCTGTGCATGGAAATCTATGAATAGGATACAACTCAAAGGCACCTATCAACAACAAAAACAGTCTTCTAAATGTGAGACATTTTAAATCATTCAATATAAAATCTTTCTATATTTTCTCTTTCTCTAGCTAAGTGTTCTTGCCTTTCCTTCCATCTTTCTATCTTTTCATTTATCCATCCATTCCCCTATCTACCCATTCACCGATCTATTTAACAACAGCTGGAGATTGTTCAGATGATCTTCTCATAGCAATGTACTGAATGAAGGAAAAACGTGTATGCATTTATGCAACCTAAGGCCAATGGATGTAAACAGAGAATTAATGATATATTTGGACTATCCTCTTTCAAATGTGCTCTCCTCTCTCCTTCCAGATGCTCTCAACCTCTAGTATATTTAATCCTGATATTTTTTCGACTTAACATGGTAATTTCTAGACTCCCTTTGGTCAGGGCCACAGTGAGTTTCTTGGCGTTAACTACTTTGTCTCTTTGTTCAAAGATATAACCAAAAATTTCCAAGATCTACTTCTTGGAGCTTGAAACTTTGCACAGTTAATAAATTATTTCATGTTATCTTACAAAATTAGAATCCTATTTTCATATTGAGAATTCCAGTTTCTTCTGGTCTCAAGACTTTTCCTTAGTTATTCTACCCTTTCCGACTTTTCCCACTTACTCAGGAAAAACTCATTCTCCATGCTAAGGCTAATCATTGTCCTGTGACCTTGAGCCCATCCTCCCTACCTCTTCTGAAACTCTCTCTTAACTTGCTTTCATCTTGATTTCTTCTCTCATAGCTCCTTTCCTCTGATCTACAACATATTTAAGTCTCTTCAGCTATAACAAATGCATTCCCTGTTTATCTCCTGAAAACATGTTCTTTGCTGCACACACTTTAAGTCCGTCATTTTCCATCTGCTACTTCATCTTGTTCACCATCTTCTCACACCTTAGTCCCTTCCTATCTGTCTCATGTCCTCACCACTCTCCTGAACTGTTCTTTTCTGGGTTACTGGGCACTAAGTGGTGATGGTCTTTCCTTGAACCATTCCCCCAAAACTCTACTTTGTAGTATTAAATGCCAAATGAAGTTTGACAGAGTTGTTGTTTGACAGTTGAATCCAGTTTTTAGTTGAAAGAGGCAACTAATTGGCAAAGACTTGATTCAATTACCTTGATCTGGTGTTCAGTCTTATATGCCCATGAACTGACAATTTTCCATACACCCAGAAATGACCTGACCCTTGGAAACAAGTTGACACTCACTAAACTCCTAAGTGATGTGTATGTGAATTGAAAGGCCAAATAGGATTAGCATAATGGGAGGCATAACATCTCCCTTACCTGATATTCAGCATCTAGCAAGATAGATTATAGTCACAATATGCTTTGCAAACATGCATTGCAATGTACTATAGTGGGATGGAAAGACTATGAAATAAACCTGGGCTTCTTGTGCTTAACTCCATCACATTTGATAGTTGTACAGTTTGGGAGACTCATACAGTGCCTTTGACTCTCAGTTCCAGTATCTGTAAAAATAAGGATAATATTACCCATTTTAAAGGATTGCTATAAGATTTATTAATGGTACATAAGAAACATCTATCACGATAATATCACATAAAAGGTACTTAATGTCATCATCTTCATCCAACAAACATCCAGACATTATAGCTGACTAGACACAAACTGTGATTAGTGCCAGGTCCCTGAGCTCAGTATAGCAGAAATGGCAAAAATAAATAGCCCAATGAAACATAATAGCTTGTATGATAATATTATGCATTCACATTATGCATGCCAGAAGAGGTACTGCTTATCTGCTAGGGGTTTCCCTCTCAGCTTTGCTGGATCAAGTCATGCTCAGTGTCCACAGTTCATGTTAAGCATACTTTCTCTGACTTGATTTGCTGCAATGCACCCCTTTGCTCCCCATATTGTAGCACTCAGAATAGTAATTATTTAATTCGTGTCAGTTTCCCTTACTAGGCCCTCAGCTTCATGAATCTATATTCAAGAACTATCACTGTCTTGATCATTGTTGCAGAGTAAGAGTAAGAAACCTTCGTTTAGTTGACTGAGAATCGTAAGGAGTTTAGTGGAATTGGATGACAGTGGTGGAAGATGAATGAAAATATTGTAAAGACGAGACAATCAAGAGCCTTCTTGGCTATAAGAGGAATTTAGACTTTCTATAGTAGAGACTGGTGAAGTATTGAGAGATTTTCAGCAAGGGATGTGATCCGTTTGGAATTGAAAAATTGTGATGCATGTTTATATGTGGGTAGAGACTAAGACAAGCATCCACAACCAGCTAAGAAGACCTTAATAAAGACCAGGTGAGGAATCTGGAGAACCTGAACTAAGGCAATAGTAGTGGGAATGGAATTAACCAGATTTAGTCAACGAGTAAGGAAGAAGATAAGTTTAGTTTGATTCTCAAGTTTCTTAACTTGTATGATAGAGGATGTAGTCCAGGTTGATAATTGTTGTTGTTTAGTTCTGTTGAGTCAGTTCCAACTCATAGTGACCCTGTATAGGGCTTCTGAGGAGCAGCTGGTGGATTTGAACTGCTGACTTTGTGGTCCAGCGCATGATCCTGCAGCACCAGAGCAGGGAAAAATCCATGATAATCAGCAGAAGATGAGCTTTGGCATTAGATATCTAGGGTGTGACACTGAGTATTATTTCTGATAAAGTCTTAGTTTTCTCATTTGTAAAATATAAATGGTGATATAAGATGTTGTTGTTGTTGTTAAGTGCCATTGAGTCAATTCCAACCCATAGTGACCTTATATAGGGTTTCCAAGGAGCGACTGGTAAGCTTGAACTGTATCGACCTTTGGGATGGGAGGATGGCGAGACTTTATCTCTTGTACTTTGGACATATTGTCATGAAGGACTTGTCCCTGGAGAAGGACATCATGCTTGGGAAGGTGGAGGGTCAGTGAAAAAGAGAAAGACCCCCAACGAGATGAATTGACACAGTGGCAACACCAATGGGCTCACACATAACAACAATTGTGAGCATGGCACAGAACCAGACAGTGTTTTGTTCTGCTATGCACAAGGTTGTTATGAATTGAAACCGCTGGGCAGCACCTAACAACAACAACAACAACACCTTTTGGGATTAGTGTATGAAAAGTCTGGAACTGAGCAGAGACAACCTTTAACATAGTCCATCTGTTCCTTTCCCACCATAGCAAAACCCTGAGCAAAAAATGAAAGTAGATTCAGCGAAAAAAGAATTGGGTTTTGTAAACTTTAAGTTAAAGTTACCTTTGCAATGGGTGAGGACCTCATTGGCTGACATTGTTAGAGGGGGTGACACAAAAGTGACTGGCTATGAAATTCTTGGGCAAGGTTTCAGCAGAAATTTATTGTTTTTCATAAAAATATTCTTGTAGCTAGTTACAACAAGGAGCCCATATAGTATAGTGGGTTATGGGGTGGGTCACTAACTGCAAGGGATGAAGTTTGAATCTACCAGCTGCTCCTTGAGAAAAAGATGAAGCTTTCTGCTCCCGTAAATATTTACAGCCTCAGAAATTCTATACTGAGTCACTGTAAGTTAGAACCAACTCGATTGTAAACAATTTCCACCACCAGTTAGTTACAACAATGAAAACATTTTTCATAAGATAGCTGTAGTGCAGTGATTTCCTTGAAGCACACTTCTAGTCATAGTCTTTGTTGTTGTTGTTAAGTGCCATTGAGTCAGGATCTGACTCATACTGACCCTGTACAGGGTTTCCAAGGAGCAGCTGGTGAGTTAGAACTGCCAACCTTAACGACCCACACGGACGTTGCAGTTTACCACATTAACCGGAAATGCCACGCCAGAAGTCTTTGTAACTTTCACCAAATGACTGGGTGGGACCATGCAGATTGGGTGTCATTTCCTCTTTTTGCCATCCCACTGGGTAAGAAATGAGCCATTTCAGAGGCAAGACTGGGGAAAGGGAGGGATTTCACCACCATCAAGAGAAAAAAAAAGCCAGGAGCTGAGTGTGTCCTTTGGATTTCAAGACCCATGTGCCCTGAACCTCCTCAATCCAGGAGTCGGACAACTATTAAACCAGAGAAATGGCAGAAGAGTGATAAAACAGCAGCAGCAGCAGCAGCGGAACCAAAAGCCAGAGCGTAAGAATGGTGGACTTCGCAGCCCACACAGCAAATAAAACGGGGTGTCTTCAGGGCGGGAGGCTTGCCTGTGGAGTGCATGTCTCCAGGCACTGAATTTAGGGAGCTCGGTTTGCTGGCCCAGGGAGCTCGGGTTAGGCGGCCTATAAGCTGATGCTTATGGTGGAGTGAAGTGCCCTTTAAACATTTATCAGCAGCACTAAAACGAGCTTTGTAACATTGCTCAAGCAGGGCAGAGGCCAAGTAGCCACATGGCTGAGAGCCTGAGGACCAGAGAGAGACATGACTGCAGGTTATTGGGAGGGCTACTCTGCTTCTGGCTGTCTGCTTCAGCTTGCTGCCACCCTCTAGTTTTCAAACATTCCTGGTCCAATGTCCAGTGGCACTAATGTGGACTCCTCAGGGAACTCTCCCAGCAAAACAGTAGCTGCCTGGGTGGTGAGATTCACCATCTGGCAGAGGGAAAATACCACCTGTGAAGTAAGGCATGCGGGCAGTGCCACCTCAGCAGGTTCTGGGGGGGATGTGGTGATTCTACACAGAAGAGTCACCTGGCCTCAAAGTTGGCCCTGTTCCAGTATTGGTTATGAGTCTTCTGTTCATCACTTCTGTGTTTATGCTGCACATTTGAGGCAAGTACACTCATTCATAGATTTGGCTACATCTATCTTAATAAGAAGGGATAAAAACAATACATCTTGGACCAAATGCCTAGCAATTTATTTTTTGTGGTTCGCAAGAAAGAAATTTTCTGTAAGCTTACTGTTTCTCACTTAATGATAATTGATTTTATGAATCAAATAATTTTTTCCTTTGGCTAATAAAGTTTGTCATTATTAAAAAAAAAGGGGGGGGTTGTTGTTGTTGTTAAGTGCCACTGAGTCAGTCCCAATTCATCTCAACCCTGTATATGATTTCTGAGAAGCGGCAGGTGAGTTTAAATTGCCAATTTTGTGGTGCAAACCGACCTTTTGGTCCTGTGTTTATCCTACAGCGCCACAGGTACTCCTGATCAAAGATTTCAATCCTGAGCAGTTGTGATCCTAAATTGAAATCTGTTAAATTCCCCAATTAGGGTCAGCCAAAAAGAGGAAGACGCCCAATGAGATGGATTGGCACAGTGGCAGTAGCAGTGGGCTCAAGCATAGCAAAGATTGAGAGATTGGTGCATGACAAGGCACTGTTTCATTCTGTTGTGCATAAGGTTGCTACGAGTGGGCACGGACTCGACAGCACCTAACACAAGTTTCCTAATTAAGCCCATAATTATGATGTTATCTGTGAGTTTGTTATGACCATTGCAATGGAGTAAAACTACCCCATAGAGTTGCCAAGGGTGTAAATCTTTACAGAAGCAAACTGCTACATCTGTTTCCTATGGAGCGACTGGTGGGCTTGAACTTTCTATCTTTTGGTTAGCAGCCCAATGCGTAACCATCTGCATCACCAGGGCTCCTTAGTTAAAGGGAAAGAAGAAGAAAAATTTTTTTAAGTTTCCACTCAGTTACTAATTCTATGTAGATAGAGATTATAAAACAATTTTGTTAGTATCCATATAATCTAAGTAATATTATATTGAAGCAATTGAAAACTCTATCACATATTGTGTGATTAAAATTGATAAGATACATTACTAAGGATGCTGTATGGTCTGGTGTGGAGGAGGCCCATGGGTGGGGTGACATCAGGAGTTAACACACTGAGTGACACTAAGCCTAGGGACGCCACTGCTCACAGGTTTCACTACATTGTAGCATTGTAACAGTTTTGGTTTTTAAAACCACTTACACTTCCTGGAATCCTGGTGTGGCGCTGTGGGTTAATGTGCCAGACTGCAAAGCCATTTGAAAGGCAAGTTCGGTGGTTCAAACTCACCAGCGGCTCCTCAGAAACCCTATACAGGGTCACTAAGGGTTGGAACCGACATGACGTCACTTAACAACAACAAACTTCCTGTAGTTGGTAGTTTCAAAAACATCTCCACTTTCCATAAAACACAACTCAAGAAAGATTTCCTCTAATCATATGTTGATTAAAGTCAGTATAAGATCAGGAATCAAAGATTAATAGTATTTCCAGCAAATCAGAATACAGAAAAATGCATATTCAAAAGAAGAGGTAAAATAGAATAGTAACTCAATTATCTCCCAATTAGCAAGTAAGTTTTTCATCACAGTGCCTTACAACTCCTAAGCATTTTGCAAGTTGAGATTAGAGAGCAGGTATGTATTAATTTTCTTTCATACTAAATTTTATTTGGTGGCATTAGATAGAATGTTATTTTTATCAGAAAGATGCACAAATTTACATAAAAGACTTTCAAGCAGTGTAGGTAGAGAAGAAAAAACAATTTTTTTTTCAAATAATCTCTGGTTTTGAATTAGAGAAGTTGATACTGTATTACCTGCCACTACATGTGTTCCTGATAACCCCTCCCCTTCTTTTTCTGACCTCATTTTCCCATGAGGTGTAGCCAAGGGATAAAAATTAACAAAGCAACCAAGATGGACAGGTTCTTGAACTGCTTTGTTCGTTGAGAAAACCAACATCAGTTAGTCTTTAATTCTTTGCAAGACTTCTTGTGTTCATCAAATCTGAGACCCCTTAAGCAACAAACTTAAACTGGACACTAAAGAGACCCCGCCCCTCACAGTTTGGCAACAAAGTGACCAAATCACCTTTGCTAGTAATTCCAGCTCCTCAAATGAAGACCCTTGTCCCCCTACATGTTCACTCTAAGTCCCAGCAGCAATTCCTTCTCTAATTGTGAGTCACTTTGCTCCAGAGTCAGTCCCTGGTCAGTGAGTGCTATCTATATTCAAAGTAGAAACCACTGGGAGTCACACAGAGGTTTATGGGCCTGCACTACTGGTTTGCCCTGTTCTTCCCAGCTGTTGAAGCAAGCTAGGGGCAAAAGGTGACAAGGTGACTTCTACTCCACCTGCTTCTGTTGTTGTTTCTTTTAAGTGCTCTTAAATGGGCTTTTAAGTGTGAACTTTGCAACCACATCCCTGCCAAAGAACAACCTTAGAGGCAACTGTAGCCTGTTCAAAGAGATGGCTGGGTGAGAACCTCAGACTTTCCAGATTTCTATTCCTGAGCTTGTGCTAATCTGCCTGCCAGGTGGTTAGTGCCAATGCTAACTGTATGGACTTATGAGTGTATCCCTTTGCCAAAGCTGCAGAAAGTTCTGAAGTCTGAAGTTCTCACATCTGGGATAAATCAGAAGTCACAGATTTCTCCTTATCCTCCTTAAAATGTTGAAGCTGGGGTAGAATTTTCAGCTAGCTAAAATAAAGTTACTTAGTCCTGGTGTGATACTGTAGGACAATGTACTAGACTTCAAGGTCGGTTCGAACTGCAAGGTCGGCGGTTCAAACTTACCAGCCTCTCCTTGGAAATCCTATATGGGGCTGCTATGAGTCAGAACCATCTCAGTGGCACTTAACCACAACAATAGCCCTCGTGTTGGGTTAGCAGTCTGTGCTTATTATACAACGCCACACCAGGACTCCAACAACATAGCCCTATTGTAAGGAGCCCTGGTAGAGTAGAGCATACACACTGGGCTGTGAACCACAAGGTGTGAATTCACCCACTACTTCCAGGGAGAAAGATGACACTTTCTGCTCCTGTAAAGATTTACTGCTTTGACAACCCTATACAGGGTCATTATGAGTTGGCACTGACTCGATGGCATGCAACAGCATCATAACCCTGGTGTGGCATTATAGGGTAAGCATTAGACTACTAACAGCACAAATGGCAGTCCAAATAATTTCTTGGAAACCCTGTACAGACTTCCTATGAGTTGGAACTGATTCACTGGCTCTTAACGATGACAACAAAAAGCCCAGAGAAGTTACATTAGCAATCGATTGTAGTGTCACAAATTATATCTTTTAAAGTGAAAACTGGACTAGTGTAATGCTTACAGTCAAGAACAGTGGAGACAGGCCACCTGGGTTCAATTCCTGGCTCCACCTCATTTTTCATGTCTGTAACGAATCGAGCTGCTAACCTCAGAGTCAGCAGTTCGAAACTACCAGCTGCTCCGCTGGAGAAAGATAAGGCTCTCTGCTCCCTTAAAGATTTACAGCCTCGGAAATCCTGTACAGGGTCGCTATGAGTCAGAATCGACTCCACGGCACATAACAACAACAACAACAACAACAAAGTAGGGATACTAATAGTATATCCTATGTAGTTTAGACATGTTACCAAGAGGGACCTGTTCCTAGAGATGTACATCATGCATGGAAAAGTAAAGGATCAGCAAAAGACAGGAGGACATTCAACAAGATGAATTGACAGTTGCTGCGACAGTAGGCTCAGACATAAAAAACAACTGTGAGGCTGACACAGGATTGGGCAATATTTCTTTCTGAGATACATAGGGTCATGCTGAGTCACAATCAACTCAATGGCACCTAACAGCAAAAACAACAACCTATTTAAATAAGTCAACATCTACAAAGAACTTAGAATGTTGTTGTTGTCAAGTGCCATCGAGTCGGTTCCAACCCATAATGACCCTGTATAGGGTTTCTGAGGAGCAGCTGGTGAGCTTGAACCACTGACCTTGTAGTTCAAACATCTTTGCAGTCTGGCGCATTAACCCACAGCGCCACACCAGGACTCCTTAGCACTTAACAGGCACTTAGAATACTGTGTTGAAATAGACATGAAAAGCCATATAATCTAAGTCTGCTGTGGTGCTGTGGGTTAATGCTCTGGACTTCAAAGTTGGTTTGAACTGCATGGTCAGGAGTTCAAGTTCAACAGTCGCTCCTCAGAAATCCTATACATTGTCGCTATGGGTTGGAACTGACTCAACGGCACTTAACAACAACAACAAATATTGGTTTCAGTTACAAACCTAGGGGGTCCATCAAGTAATCTAATGTGAGCCTCAGTTTTGGGAATAACGTCCATAGGTTTGGCAATATTTTCAGTCATCTTACCAAGGGCCCAGTTCTAAAGTGGACACTTTATACCTGTGATCTCATTTAAGCTTTATAACACCCTATGAAGTTGGTACTGTTGTTGTCAAAATGGGTCTTGCCCTGGGTGACTTCCATTCAATAAAGCACATGGAGATGCGGAAAGAGGAAGAACATTTTCTTGTGAGTGCACAAGCATGGAGCAGAAAGGAAGGTCCTCAAATTATGCTACTCATGTTGCTTTTATGCAGTTTAGCATGAGGAGGTTCATACAGTCATCATAGCTGACAGAGGTTTACATGAGGTAACACAGTACACATGCATACCAGAGGATACAAAGCTGGTGACTGTTAGTATGTCTCATTATAATGTCAAATCTGCATCCAGAAGGTTTTCAGTATGAGGATCCCTCGTGGCACAGTGAGTTAAAAACTGGGCTGCTGAACACAAGGTTGGTGGCTCAAATCCTTTGGTCAATCCTTGAGACAAAGAGAGGCTGTCTGCTTCTGTAAAGGTTTACAGTCTTGGAAACCCTAGGGAGCAGTAATTCTACACTGTCCTAAAGTGTCCCTCCGAGTAGGAATTGACTCAGTGGCCCCCTTTCACCTATATTCCTATCAGCCTTCAGCTTCCTAGGGCCAGTGAGTAATCTTCAAGAGGTGTCTTTGTTACTTTTCTCATTTTTTCCTCCAGAGAATTTTGTGGATCAGGTTCAGGGTGTTTCTGACAGTTTGACTGTTGGCCAGAAATAGTAACACCGTTGGGTTAACTATCACTATCAATCACCGTCCCTATTCCACATAGAAGGAAACTGAGGCTCAATGGGGCTGCATATGATGTCCAGGGTTGATGGTGGTTATATGCCGTGGAGTTGGAACCGACTCATAGTGACCCTGTACAGGGTTTCCGAGGCTGTAAATCTTTATGAGAGCAAAAAGCCTCATCTTTCTCTCGTGGAACAGCTGATAGTTTCAAACTGCTGACCTTAAGGTTCACAGCCTGATTCATAACCGCTATGCTACCAGAGCTCCTAGGGTTACCAGATAGTAAATGACAGAACCGGGACTCACACCCATATATCTGATACCAATGCCCATAAGTCTGACCCTCTGTCATCTACCTTAAGCTTCCCTTGAGGTGACAGGTTCTTGCATCAAAGTTGTGTCTATTAGCTGATTGTGAATGTCAGCAAGTAGGAGTTGTATTGTCCAAGGAATCACAAGTTGTATAAGTTCTGAATTTGCACTTCATACCTGTTTACTGACTAGCTCCTCTTTCCCTGGGAAAAGGATGGCTGGAACTAGTTTCCTACATGCTGTCACACGTATCCTTATAAAAAGGAGGCAAGGAAAGACTTGACCCACGAAAGAAGAGGAGAAATTAACATGACCACAGAGGCAGAGATTAGAGTCATAATGGTCCCAAGCCAAGGAATGCCAACAGCCAGAGAAACTGAAGGAGGCAAGGCATGGATTCTCCTCTAAAGGAATGTGGAACCTGCCCAAACCTTGTTTTTTGACCCAGTGGAACTGATTTTAGACTCTGACCTCCAGAACTGTGAGAAAACACATTATCTATGATTTAAGCCACCAAATCTTTGGTAAATTGTGACCACAAATGTGGAAAACGAATTATTGTTGGTAGTAGCAGTCAATTCCAAATCATGACAACCACAGGGATTTCAAAGTTTGGAAGCAGATCACCAGATCTGTCTTCCCAGATGCGTCTGGGTGGGTCCAAACCACCAACCTTTCATTTAGTAGTTAAGTGCAACTGTTTGTGCTATCCAGGGATTCCTAGAAAATGAATACAAATGGTAATTAACATTTGGCTCTGTGCCTTTTTGGTAAAATTCCAACGGCATGGACATTGAATAAAGCGTTCTACATCTGTATAGTTGTACTAAATGTGGAACAAGTCTTTTATCCTACACTAAGCAGTGGATCCTTAATCAAGCTAAATATTGGAATCATCTGGGAAGGTTTTAAAAATCTCCAGTATCAACCCACAACTCAGACCAATTACATCAGAGTCTCTACAGGTGTGACCAGGCATTAGCACTTTCTAAAACTCCCAGGTGACTCCAGGCTACAGCCACATTTGGAACTGCTGTTTTGGCAAGGAGCCTGGAACATCTTTATCTATGCCTGCACCTCTCCCAGTAATGCTGGGTATGAATTCCAAACTGCCTACTAACATCTGCACTTGGTTGCCTCCGTGACAAATGCTAGTATGATAGAAAGCCCCCCCAAAAAACATTACTATAAAATCACAGACACATTTATTAAACAAAAATATCAAAATAAGACAGCGTGAAGCAATTGTCTTTCCAGGTATCCTCCTTCTAAGTCTAGACACTTCTGAAGGGAATGTTTCCATCTCTCTAACCCTCCCTGGAAGAATTCTGTACTCAACCATTTACACTATATCAAAATGGCAGTTTTGGCATCCTCTAGAAACTCAAATCGTGTTCCTTTTCAATGGTATTTGAGTTTGGGGACTAAAAAGTAGTCTGAAAGGGCAAGATCAGGCCTGTAAGGTGGATAAGGAAAGCCCTTGCTATCCTCTAAGAATAAGCAGGTACATTGTCGTGATGGGAAAAATTCTTCTGCAAATTCCTTGGCTTGTTTTCTCACCTATGTACGTGTCCATTTTCTTAAAACTTCTTCAGAGTAAGTTTCCATGATCATCCTGTGTCCTTTGAGAAAAAGTACCAAGATTACCCTTTGTTGGTGCTATTGTTGTTAGGCTCACTGAGTCAGAACTAATTCGATGCACCTATCTATCTATAACAGAATGAAACGCAGCCCAAGCCTGTGTCATCCTCACAATTGTTGTTGTTTGGACCCATTGCTGGTGTCACTATGTCAGTCCATCTTGTTGGGGGTCTTCCTCTTTTCCCTTGACCCTCCACTTTACCCAGTATGAGGTTCTTCACCAGGAACCATATCCTTCTGAGTAATCACTCTACCTTGAATTGAACTGGCCCAACAGATCCCCTCAGAAGCTACTGTTCTGATTAGACCTTTTCATTGGAGGGTGCCCTAAGGTGACTAAGATAAATGTATTACTGTGAGAACTTATCTGCAGTCATCCACTCATCATAAAAACACGCTAAAATGTTCTCTTTGGAATAAACCTGTGCATGTATGAACTGCAATCCTAGTAGCAATAGTTTCTTACTTACTATCATAAAAATAAAAATATTAATATATCAGAAACAGAGTTCATTCCTTTCTCTGAGCAAACTTGTACCTCCTGCATACTTAGGAGTTTCTGCATACTTAGTGTCATTGGGGCATTGTATGACATTCATCCCATGAGTTCTGCTGGTCATGTTGCCCCATGGAAGGGACTTTGAGTCGTTGGGGGGCTTTTGAGGAAGCGGAGTAAAGGGACAAGCACATTGGACATTGCAACACTCCCCTATCTTCACACACCGTTGTTGTTTAAAACAAAACAAAAACCTGATAGTTATGTCAAGGTTCTATGGAAATTTTCATTTGAAAAAATATTTCTACTTTTTAAAAAAATAAGGGAAAAAGTGGAAAGCCATGTGGCTATACTACATATTCTGTGTTTTCTTGGGGGCTGGAACATGGGGAAATACTATGAAAAAGAAGCCTGGCAGCCCACTTTCTCTCACAGAACAGACCACAGAATGATCCAGACACCAGAAAAGAGAATGTGGGAAGGCCCACCACCTCTACAGACCCAGAAACTACTCCTCAGTATCATACGTATCACTTCCTTTTCACAGAAGAATAAATGGAAGCTCAGTGAGGTTAAGACATTTTCCCAAAACCACATAGCTAGCAAGTAAGTGACTCCTGTTACTGAATCTGCCTCTTTCTTATCCTCAAGTTCCCAGCCTTACATTTTATTTTGTTCTTTCTATTTTTATCCAACCTGCTGTTTTGTTTTCAAACTTTGGTGAGTATAAGAATCACATGGCTAGTTTATTAAAGATGCCAATGACTCGGTCCCAGCTCCTGGGAGTTGATACAGTAGATCTGGAATGGGGACCAGGCATCTATGTGCCTTTGACTAAACAAGTAACTCAGGTGACTGTACTGTACGCAGCCCATGCGCCACTCTCTGGGAAACCCGGGTCTGATGTGGAATTTGCATAAGAAGAGGATGTCCTTGGCTCCACAAACATGTTCAAACAGTTGGAGGCACTGAGGAGCTTGTATTTCGCTCTTCAGAGAGAGACCGTTGGGTCTCTGCTGGTTGTAGGGTTGGGAGAGTGGGCTTCTGTTGAGATCCCAGAAAGGCCCCATGGGGGTCAGGAGCAACTGATGGCCCCCTATTGTTGTTGCTGTTTAGTGTCATCAAGTCAGTTCCCCATAATGCCCCTGTATAGAGTTTCTGAAGAGTGGCTGGTGGGTTTGAACCACTGAACTTTCATTTAGAAGTCCAGTGCTTACCCTACAGTGCCACACCAGGAACCCAGGATTGCCCCACAGGGAACACCCAATATAGGACAAGCCCTGGACTGCTTACTGCAAGATCAGTGGTTCAAACCCACTAGCCACTCCTCAGAAACCCTATATAGGGTTGTTGTGAATCAGACTCAAGTCAAAAGCACGTAACAACAGCAACAATTGTTTCCTAACCTCTTCGAAACTCACCTATCCCAAATTCTATAGCAGGTGACCGAAACAGATTTACAATTGTCAAAAGGATCCAATTTTAGAGTTGAATTTTTGCAAACACAAGAGCCAAATGCTGTAGATGGTCAGCTTGCACTCCTTTGAGGACTGACTGAAAGCCATCATTAAATGCTCACTTATCTGTTGATCTGGCTCTCAGCTGCAGGCTGCCTTCTGCTACCGAGGTTCATAATGGCAGCTTTGAAGTCCAGCACAAGTGTGAATTTACTGTTTTGTAAAGACCAGATTCCTGAACAGGTCATAAATTATCTTGTTAGACAAAAGCTTCTGGGGAAATGTTATGTGTTGAAATCCTTCAGTGGGTGATTACCCTAACACATTGCTGGCAGAGCAAATAGCTGGCACATAGACACCAAAACTCAACAGCTGCCAAACTCCAGAGGAGCCGCAGCTATCCTAGGCTTTGAAATTCTAGTTCAACCCTTTTCCTAGGTGAAAGCGAGAGAATATGAATGAAATGCATTTAAAAAAAAAATTGCTTCCCATTCTTGATGTTGTTTAGGAGAAATTTGTTTTGGGATCCATTGACGAATAGTCAACTAGCATTAAATGCATTTTGGTGACATTATTCTCCTCTGTCTCAAGAAAATTCCTTTTAATTAATGGCTTTTTCTTCCTATGCTCCTACCTTTCCTACCTGTCCAGGTGACTTTCCAAGATCCATAACTGACACAATGAACTCTTTAACACTGGTCACTTATTGGTCATTAGCTGATGATACATCTTTTCTCTCCAGATCTGGTGTGAAGCACTGGTCTCTGTTAGGAAGCTCATGATTCTCTTTGCTCCAACAACAGAGATTCTGTTGTTTCCAAATAAATGGATACACTTGAATAGACTCAAAAGCAAACTGAAAATAATATTGGGTCAAAATTTAGACTGTATTCTTTCCTTTCTTTTAGAATTTTGTATAAAAATATAAGTAGAAAACTAATATGTGGTTTTTGAAGAGAATCTTAAAAATACAGAAAGTACCAAAATGAAAAAGAAAATTAAAAACTACCTGTATGCAAGGTATACAAGGCCCTAAAGGGTATAGAGGTAAATCGTGTTATATACACAACATTGGAGCAACCGTGTTCTGCGTAGATAGATACATGGACAGAGCCACCGACTGACAGGAATGGGAGGAAGACTGAAAGTATGCCCACAAATTTGAAAGAGGATATTTTACATGGGTATTTACCTTTGCTGCAAACACAACTATGAATGCTGTAGAACATACATGAAAAATGTATGTTCCTGTAGAACATACAGGAAAAATGATGAAAACCTCTTATATATTATCAAGCATCTTAGGGCAAGACTTGTTGGGCCTAGTGCTCAAAACCATAGTCTTAGGGGATACCATGGTCAGTTGGCAATGAGACATGTTTTACATCCTATTTTGGTGGTAGCATTTGGGATCTTAAAAGCTCCTGAGCGGCCATCTAAGGTATAGCTATGTGCAGAAGAAAGATAAAAAATTGAAGATGTTGGAATCCATTAGTCTAATGGACGAAGAGAACATGTGAACATCAGTCTCCATGACTGTGAGACCAGAAGAACTAGATAGTGCCTAGCTACTATTACCAACTACTCTGAAAGGGATCACATTAAAGGGTCCCAGTTAGAGTGAGAGAAAACTGTGCAACAAAACTCAAAATTATATGCGGGAGAAAGATGAGGCTTTCTACTCCTGTAAAGATTTACACCCTTGGAAACCATGTACAGGGTCGCTATGGGTTAGAGCCAACTCGATGGCACTTAACAATATGTATAAAAGACTGGGCTTATTGGTCACAAAGAGACTGGAGGAACCTGATACTACGACCCTCCACCACTCTCATGGCTCAATTTTCAGCCAAGCAGTAGATAGGTGTGGAGAGGGGACAACACCACTAGCAAGGTATGCTTACCATGGAATTGTCAATTATTCAAAATCGAAAGGGCACCATTTACCTAAGGACAAGGTTGAGAAGGGATGGAAGGAGGGTGGAATGGAAACAGGAAGCACAGGGAGGAAGTGGGAGAACTGTTGTTGCAGGGAGGGGATTTCAGTCATTGAGATGAAACAAAGTGTATGAATTGTTGAATGTGAAACTGATGATCTTCTCTGTAAACCTTCACTCAATTGGCAATAAAAAGTTTAAAAAACAAAGCAAAACAAAACAAACAAAAAAGTACCACTAGGCCCATCATCCAGACAGAGCTACTATTTACATTTCAGCTTTTTTTTTTTTACATGGGGAGGGATGTTTACTGGACAAGTTGCTTTGTAATTAAGTTTTTCACAAAACTACATTTATCAGACATTTGTTCATGTCATTAAAAATTTATCTACAAAGTCTTTTCCAATGCTTACAAAGCTTATATGCTACTAAACTTGTGGATTTAGAAGAAAATGCTAGTATTTCTTAATGCTTCTTTGGCTACGCATTGTGGAATATAATGGCCTCCAAACAGCACTGGACTTCGAACCATAAGGTCGACAGTTTAAACCCACCAGCTGTTCCTCAGAAACCCTCTACCTAATCTCTATGAGTCGGAACATAATCAATGGAACTTAACAACAACAACAACTCTGTGAGTCAAGGGCATCATTTGTCCATTCAACAAATTATTTATTGAGCTATGTGTCAGGAACTGTTCATGAGACTAGACATGTTGTTGTTTTTAAGTACTGTCGAGCCAGTTCCAACTCATAGCGACCTTGGATAGTGTTTGTGAGGACTGGCTGGTAGATTTGAACTGCCAACCTCGTGGTTCGCAGTCCAGTGCTGATTGTACAGCGTCATACTGCCTGAATAAAACAGAAGAAAAGGAAATCCCTGCCCTCATGAAGCTTTCATTCTTCTTGGAATTAAAAAAAAAAATTTTTTTTTTAACAAGAAATGAATGACCTTTTAAAAGTCCAAACCCCTATCAGATAAAGACCACTGATGTTACGTAAAGTCCTCAAGAACTAACGTGAGTCACTGTCGAACATGTCTGTTTTTATCTACTTAGTCTAGAATAGGAGCTGACACACAGTAGGTGGCTCAATAAATAGAGGCTGAATGGTTGACTGCCAGTAGAGGTCAAACTGAAGTTAGTTTGGTTATCAAACGTTAGCACTTCTTCCAGGAACTCAGGAAGGAAAAGAAAATGCCGTGATAACTCTTCGCTCCCTGGCCATTTGTCCACATATGAGAGGATGAATTGCATCAGACAGTCTTGTCAGAAGCTGCCCCAAAGCTTGATATTTCTTCTTGTGGGAGGGGAGTGCTGTACTCAAATTCATGAGACTTTTGTATCATGGCACTATAGCACACCCTCTGTAAAGGAAGGGCCCAGGTCAGCTCTGCTCTGTTCAGACATTCTCAGACAGAAAGTGAAATGGCTTATTAATCTCAGCAGCAAAGGAAACAGTTCTTTGCAGAGAATTATGGGCTTTAGGGAATGCATTAAAGTATGCACTGTCCCAGAGCAAAACATAGGCTTGATGTATATGGTATTCAGAGACTGAGAAACTGGAAAAAGCAGAGATTAGATCAAGTTCTTTTTGCCAATTTGATTTGTGTCTGATGCCTACATTTTGACAGATAATTAGCAGGTCATATAGAGTACCTGGAAGGCACTGAAATCTTGCAATTTATAGGTAGCTCACTTTGGATGGCAGACTGTATGCTAAGAATCATCTTAAAGTTAGATTGCTAGATCACTGACACTTGCAAAAAATAATCATAGAAAATGTTTTAATTTGCTTTAAGGCAGGACCTAATAAATACACGTGCATTGTGGGAACTGAAGCAGTAAATCTGTTATTTTTGCTAAGGACTGGCAAACTCTTGGAGAGTGGATGGGAGGAGATGGAGAGTTTGCTGAATTAGAGAGTAGAATAAAATATGTAAATGCCGTTAAAAGAAATATTAATGAAGAAGAGCTAATTTTCCTAGATGAGGGGCTTTGGATCTCTGGAAGGGATATGGGAGGTCCAGCTAGTGGTTGGAAAGTCAAGTTTAATGGAAGAAAGAGACCCAGCCAACATGAGAGGTGAAGTGAAAAGTATCTTCAGGCCAGTTCTAGCCCAGATTTCTCCCTGACTTTCTATGCCATCTTGTTGTTGTTGTTGTTGTTGTTGTTAAGTGCCATCGAGTCGGTTTCGACCCATAGCGACCCTGAATAGGGTTTCCGAGGCTGTAAATCTTTACGGGAGCAGATCGCCTCACCTTTCTCCCGCGGAGCAGCTGGTAGTTTCGAACTGCTGACCTTCCGGTTCTCAGCCCGATTCGTAACCACTGCGCTACCAGAGCTCCATCTTGGACAATAAATAATCTACTTAGAAATGAACAAATCTGTGTTGGAAGAAATACAACCAGAAGGCTCCCTAGAATCGAGGATGACCAGTACCTTGGACGTCTAATTAGGAGGGACCAATCACTGGAGAAGACCATTGTTGTTGTTAAGTGCCATCGAGTTGGCTCCGACCCATCGACCCTGAACAGGGTTTCCGAGGCTGTAAATCTTTATGGGAACAAGAAAGCCTCATCTTTCTCCCGTGGAGCAGCTAGTAGTTTCGAACTGCTGACCTTGCGGTTCGCAGACCAATTCATAACCACTACGCGACCAGAGCTCCTGGAGAAGGCCATTATGCTTGGTAAAGTAGAGGAAAACCCTCAGCAAGATCGAAGACGATTGTGAGGACAGTGCAGGACTGGGCATTGTTTCGTTCTGGTGCACACAGGGTCACTGAGAGACAGAGACAATTGGACAGCACCTAACAACAACTGTAGAAATGGGAGCATCACAGAAAGTTGCCGAGCTGGGATGTAGTTCTTGAGTTTGTGGTTAAGGTTAGCTCACAACTCTGCCACTCTGTTCCTGAAACAAGTTTATAAAAACAAGAAAACCCAGGTGACTCCCAATGTGTCAGAGTAGAACTGGGCTCAGTAGGGTTTACAATGTCTGGTTTTTCAGAAGTAGAGCTTTCTTCTGAAGTGCCTCTGCGGGACTTGAACCTTCGACCTTTTGGTTGACAACAGAGTGTATTAACCATTTGCACAACCTAGGAACTCCTACTTGGGTAAGTTGCTTACCTCTAAGATTGGTAAGGAAAGCTTCAAGAGGAAATGTTCCCTTCTTATTAGAAACATCAGATTTTTTTTCCCTCTGATCAAATAAGTTTTAGAAACTCACTTTCTCTGTTGAAACTTGTGGGAAAGCATATTGGCACTAAACCTCCTTCTTGTACCTTTCTATGTGGCGGTTTCTCAGACATCTCAAATTTACTTTGTTAAAAGCATTCTCTATGACACAATCCCACTGGGAACATCCACACAATCTGCCATTATTCTCATGTTCTCTTAGACTGCAGGCGCCTGGAGGGTAGTTACTGTGCTGACTTCATTACCCGTCCACCCTCAGTGCATGGCTCAGCACGTGGTACACTCATACTAGGCATTCAATCCATGTCCTTCTATCTAGTCCTAGTTTCTTCGCTTTCCAGGACCTCCACACACTATTACAGGAACTACAATACCAATATGACATTTGACACACTTAAATATCTTTAATGTTGTTGTTAAGTGCTGTCGAGTCGGTTCAGACCCATAGTGACCCTTTACAGGGTTTCCGAGGCTGTAAATCTTTACAGGAGCAGACCGCCTTATCTTTCTCCCACAGAACCGCTGGTAGTTTCGAACTGCCGACCTTGAGGTTCGGAGCCCAATTTGTAACCACTACGCTACCAGAGCTCCTTTATCTTTAATAGCTCCCGAATAAAGAAAGGAAAATATATGGAGGCCCTCCTAATAGGAACTCTGCGTCCCTTTCCAACTTCATCTCCTTCTGCTCCCCTACATCCTTCACTGAGCCAGATAGGAATATCCCAGTCTTCCCAGCATGCCAAGTTCTTGCTTTCCTGTGTTCCTTCTTTGGGCTGAAGAAGTACGTGTGAGAAGCAAAAAGGTGCCTTCACCCTGCCATCAAAATAACCCCGAGAGTTCTGTTCAGTATCTAAAACAAAGTTATAGCTTTCAGAAGCAGTAATGCAGTTCAATCCATACATTCTTACACAAATATGTTGTTGCTGGCAAATGTATTTGTTAAAAGAAATATATTCATGTATTTGATTAGATACAGTGTTACTCTTAAAAACAAATAAAGTTTTCTGAAGTCCATCGTCTCAGCGGACATCTGGGTCAATTGGCATAACACAGTCTACAAAGACAATGTTCTACATTGAATAGCGACTGGGGTCTTAAATGGTTGCAACCACAGAAGATGCAACTACTGCCCTCTCCATGCTAGAGTAAAGTGGAGTGAAGAAAATTGAAGACTCAACAATGAAATTAGATCGAAGGGCTAATGAAGCACATGAACCACAACCTTCTCTGGCCTGAAAGCAGAGCCAGATGGTCCCCAGCTATTACTACTGACTTCTCTGATCAAGATCACAACACAAGACCCTGGGCAGAGTAGAAGAAACATGTAGGACAAAATTCAAAATCATAAAAAAGCTCAGACGTGCTGGTCTGACAGACACTGGTGGAACATTTAAGACACCCTTCAAATCTGGAACTGAACCCACCCCCAGGGATCACCTTTCAATGAAACAATAGAGGCCTGTCCAGTGAGTATACCAGTCAGCGCTGCTCAGAACAATCAGCCAGAGCAGACCAGAAGGGCAGCTTGTTGTTGTTGTTGTTATGTGCCGTGGAGTCGATTCCGACTCATAGCGACCCTATACAGGGTTTCCGAGGCTGTAAATCTTTACGGGAGCAGAACGCCTCATCTTTCTCCCGCGGAACAGCTGGTAGCTTCGAACTGCTGACCCTGAGGTTCGCAGCCTGATTCGTAACCACTACGCTACCAGAGCTCCAGCATTTGCCCTAAAACACAGTTTAGGAGCAGGAAAGAAGAATGAATGGAGCTCAGGGAAGAAGTGTTGCTACACTGAGGGAACATCATACAATTAGCTGTGTATAAATTGATGAATGGAAAATGGCTGTGCCTCATAAACTTCTACCCAAATTAAGATGTGAAAAAAAAAAAAAAGAGATATTTATTATTAGAAAAAAGAAAGAAAGAAGCCGACACGCAACTGGCTGGAATGTTCTTCACATTTCTAAGAACCTCATGTTCTACTGCCTTTACTCAAGTCTCATTTGGGGACAGAAACCAGTCTGTTGTCATTGTTGTTAGGTGCCATTGAGTTGGTTCCATCTCACAGCAACCCAATGTACAACAGAACAGAACATTACTCTAGCCTGTGCCATGCTCACACCATTGTTAAAGTTTGAGCCCACTGCTGCTGCCCCTATGCCAAATCTGTTGGAGACCTTCTTTTTCAGTGACCCTCCACTTTATCTAGCATGATATCCTTCTCTGGGGACTGGTTCCTCCTGAGAATATTTCCAAAATATGAGCGATGAAATCTCACCAGCCTGGCTTTCTAGGAGCATCCTGGTTGTACTTCTTCCAGCACAGATTTGTTTGGTCTTCTAGAAGTCTGTGGTGCTGTCAATGTTTTTCTCCAACAGCGTAATTCAAATGCATCAATTCTTCTACAGTTTTAACTTGTTCACTGTCCCTCTCAGTACATGAGGCTACTGAAAAGTCCATGGCTTGGGTCCAGTGCATTTTAGTCCTCAAACTCATATCTTTGCTCTTCAACACTTTAAATACAACCAGATGATATTTTATCTCACAAGGAGGAGTATATGCTGAAGTGGCTTGGGGATGGAACTTGTGAGATTCATGGCTGGGGGAGACTTGAAGACCCCAAAGAGAGAGAATAATGATGACCAAAAGCCTGGTCTCAATGTATATCGTGGGTTTCTGGTCACTGATCTACTTCAAGACATGAACTCAAGTCCATGAGCATTCTTGAGGGGCACCCATGGCCACAGAACATGAAACCCAGGGGCAGTGGAGCACACAGCTTCCAAGTTCTGGTCAAAAAATAATACTTGCTTCTCCCTATCTGAACCTGATTCCTTCTCTTCTCCTCCCTACTTCATTCAAGTTCTTTCTACTACGCCAAACCCATTCGTTGAGTTTTCACTTGTCAGGGTCTCAGTCTTTTTCTCTTGCAAAGAGAATGTCTCTGATCACTGCATTTGTACCCACTATTATGCCAATTTTTATTTATTTATTTTTATTCCATCAATTCCTGGTGCCTTGTTCTTTGCCACGCCTTTCAATGCACTTTGGACTTCCTCTCTGAGTATCATTGGCTCTTGTTCATATGGTATCTCTTGAAATGGTTGAACATTAACCATTTCCTTTAGGTACA
>NW_006408522.1:10783875-10791756 GCF_000296735.1 Chrysochloris asiatica
CCTGTCTCAAGTTAGAGAAACTTCTCCTAAATTCTAGTAAGCAGAACTTTAGGAATACATGGGGAAACTCCAGTTCTCCTGAAATTCAACTTCTCAGAGACACTAGATTATTAAATAATAGATTATTAAATAATAGAGTTCTCCTGAAATTCAACTTCTCAGAGACACTAGATTATTAAATAATAGAGTTATTGTCGTTGTTGTTGTTAAGTGCTGGAGGCGGTTCCAACTCATAGTAAACCTGTATAGAATTTCTAAGGAGTGGTTGGTGAGCTTGAATCACCAACCTTGCGGTTCAAACCAATCTTGCAGTCCAGCGCATTAACCCACAGTGCCACACGAGAACATGAGGTTAAACTCCTGGGTGATGCTAGATTCATTCATCATCACAAAGTCTATATTTTTATCAGGCTCTGAGTAAATTGGTCCCGGCTGTATGTTCTTACCCTTGAAAGTCAATTTGGAATTTTCCAGTTTTTCCTTGTGGTTCAAAACACTTCCTAAGACTGATCTTCATTTCTCATGCTCTCTCTTGGGCAGTGGATGTCAGTGAACAAAATGACTCCCATTTTGATGGTGCGGGTCCCTGTGTGTACCCAGCCAATAAAGGTAGTGGCGGCGGCGGCATCGCTGTTTAGTCAATATTTCCTTGTGAAGGTGTGGAAGACCTTGCTCACTGGCCTGTCTTTGATTGACAGATGAAGAAGATAATGAAAGTGAAGGTGCAAAGGTACAACAGCCCAGACGGCTGGGCACATCTTTTATCACCCACCTGTTTGGTGAACTCACGTTTGTTCCCCGTTTTGAAAGGGTGGCAGAGTATGTGAATCAGGCCTGGGACTCACAACACCCAAATCCTAGAGCAAAGTGAGGCTGGAAGACAGATGAAGGGAATGCTTTGACACAATATTGCTTTCTCTAATTAGTGCCGACAGAGAGTCCCCTGAGGAGCTGCAGGTGACCACAGCATTGCAGGACGGATGCAGGTATTTCTCAGAACTGGCTGGGACTGGAAACCTCTTAGCTTTGCATAGACTGGTCAGGGAATCTTGAAAGAATCTACTTTCTTTTGGCACATGATGTTTCTGGGGGTGCATGTGGTGGACTTGGGATGGGATGGAGGATTCTGAGCTGACGATTCCCCTTGTTCTTCTGGTTCTGACATACTTCCTGCTCAGTAAAGTCCACAATCCTGGGATCTTCTCTTTAAGGATCTAATAGAAGGCACCCAAAATGCCCTATATGTGACCTCTTCTCGACATGTCTTAGGACTTTGTGCTTCTCCACTTTTACCTGTGGAGGAGAAATAGTAATAATGCTTACTGTTGTGCATAGGATCACTCTAAGTTGAAACCAACTCGACAGCACCTCACAACAACAAGGGCTGGGAAGGAGTTCTTGTGGTGCATTGAGTTTAGCCCTGGGCTGCCAACCAAAAGGTTGGTGGTTTGAACCCACCAACTGCTCCTCAGGAGAAATGAGGTAGTCTGTTTCCATAAACATTTGTTGTTGTTGTTAAGTACCTTGGAGTCAGTTCCGACTCATAGCAACTCTGTACAGGGTTTCTGAGGTTGTAAATCTTTATGGGAGCAGAACACCTCATCTTTCTCCTGAGGAACTGCTGGTAGTTTCGAACTGCTGACCTTGAGGTTGGCAGCCCAACTCGTAACCACTACGCTATCAGAGCTCCTGAAATTACAACCCTGAAAACCTTACGGAGTTGCTCTACTCTCACCTATGGTGATGCTATGGATCACAATCCACTCAACAACAGTGGGTTTGGTTTGGGCTTTAATGGTCAGGAATCATTATTGCAATGCTATAGAGAAGAATGTAAAAGAACTGATGTATTTGAATTATGGTGTTGAAGAAGAAGAGGATGTGGAATGAGGGATATCATTGCTGAGGACAGATGGATCTTGGCTGAAGTCAGAACATAACAGAAAGATGCTTACTTGTGCTTTATTGACTATGCAAAGGCTGTTGACTGTGTGGATCGTGACAAACTACAGATAACATTGTGAAGAATGAGTATTGCAGAACACTTCACTGTGCTCATGAGGAGCCTACACAAAGCTTACACAAAGGTCAAGAGGCAGTCAATTGAACAAAACAAGGGGATACTGAATGGTTTGAAATCAGGAAAGGTGTGAGTCAGGGTTGCATTCTTTCAACAAACTTATTCAATCTGTATGCTGAGCAAGTTATCTGAGAAGCTGGGTTATATGAGAAGAACATGGCATCAGGAATGGAGGAAGACTCATTAACAACCTGCAATATGCAGATGACATAACCTTGCTTGCTGGAAGCAGAGAAGACATAAAATACTTACTGATGAACAAAAACCACAGCCTTCAGTATGGGTTGCACCTCAATGAAAACAAAAAATCCTCACATCATGATAAATGGAGAAAAGATTGAAGTTGTCAAAGACTTCATTCTGCTGGGATCTACGATTAACACTCATGGAATCAGCAGTCAAGAAATCAACCGACGTATTGCATTTAGCAAATCTGCTGCACAAGACCTCTTTAAAGTGTTTAAGAGCAAAGATAAGGTGCACCTGACCCAAGCCATGGTCTTTTCAGTAGCTTCACATGCATGTGAAAGTTTGACAATAAATAAGGAAGACCATAAAAGAATTGATGCATTTTGAGTTACAGTGTTGGAGAAAAAGATAGTACCATGGACTGCTAGAAGAACAAATACATCTGTGTTTGAAGAACAACAGCTAAAATGCTCCTTAGAAGCCAGAATGGTGACATTTTTTCTCTCGTACTTTGGACATGTTGTCACAAGGGACCAGTCCCTGGAGAAGGACATCATGCTTGGTAAAGTGGAGGGTCAGCAAAAAAGAGAAAGACCCCCAACAAGATGGGGTGACACAGTGGAAGCCACAGTGAGCTCAAATGCAGCCATGACTGTGAGACTAGTACAAGACAAGGCACTGTTTCTTTCTGTTGTGCCTACGGTGGGAACCAACTCAATGGCACCCATAACAATTTTCTCAGAACAGGTCATTGATGAGTTTTTAGATATTTTAAACCTTCACAGATTCTCACTTTCAAAAGTGCAGAATAGTAAGGTTGTAGGCTTCTTTATTGTCTGATTAATAAAATAAATGAATGCAAATTTGTTATGAAATGGAACTTCCTGGAAAGTCTTTTCTTGGTGGGTACTCTTGGCTCAAATGCTTCCCAGTCTGGTTAGATAAAAAATTTAGGATGACTTTCTTTTCTATTGTTTATTGGCCAATATGTTTCATGCCTCATTTGCCCTCAAATTCACATTTTTGTTCATCAGAGTATTTGCTTTGCCTCTCTCTGTCTGTGTGTGTGTTCACAACACACTCATAGTCACAAAAGGTTTGCACTTTAAACACTGGCCAGATGATAGGATATTTATTTTCTGGTTTTCCAGGCTACATGATTTCTACACATTGTTTTAAGACCAAGAGTTAAGGAAAAACAATTAATTTCACTTCAAACGAGCTGGCCTCTGACATGCCTAAGATGGTGAGGGTCAATTTCTACTCCATGCAAACCTTTTAATTACATTCAGCCTGAATCAGGGTGGCCGTCTCTGACCTGGAGCTCTGTCCCCGGAATCATGCACACTGATGGGTACCGTCGACCGGTGACCATCCTTCATGGGAGTTGATAATTCTGTCATGCCCTCTCTGCAGGCAGTCATGCTGGAACAAGGCTAGCTTCCCAGCAATTAATGAACAGCAATAGTACATAATTATTAAATTCCTAAGGTGGACTCCCCTTTTTGCAAGTAGAGATTTTTTTTCCTCTCCCTCTTCTTCCAGTTCTAACACCTACAATCACATCTTATTAGGTTTGGAGAATTTATCATTTTTACTGGAGATCTGTATCATAGATTTTATCTGTTTTTAAACTGTCATCAGCTTACCCCATTACCCATTGCTTATCACTTCCAACTCATAGTCACCCTGTAGGATAAAGCATATAGAACTGCCCCCATTGAGTTTCTAAAGCTTCAATCATTACAGAAGCAGACTGACACATCTTTTTCCCATGGAGCAACTGGTGGGTTCAAACGGCTGGCTTTTCGGCTACCAGTTGAGCATTTAACCACTGTGCCACCAGAGTTTCTGTCAAACTTACTTTTTAGAAACTTAAACTGAGGAGTCGATGGTTAAATTAATTACATAGCTCTTGTTTATTTCTTTTTTCTTCACTCCTTTCCCCTTGCCTGCCTTCACAGACAGACAGCTCAATGTGTCGACTGTATGCCTTGTAAGTTCATGTGTGTGTGTAAACAGAGATTTGGTTTAAGGAATTGGTTCGTGTGATGTGGAAGCTAAGGAGTTTGAACTCCATCAGTCAGGTCAGTAGGTGGGAATAGACACCACAATCTTGAACAGAATCTCCTCTTCTTTGGGAAAGCTATTGTTTGTCAGGCCTTGCAACTGATTGGATAAGGCCCAGCCACATTTTTGAGGATCATCTCCTTTTCTTACATTGTAGATGTTAACCACATCTGCTAAATGTCTTCACAGCAACACCTAAATCAGTATGTGACTAAATAGTGTGCCTAGACCAGTTGATATATAAGACTAACCATCACACATAAGTCTCCAAGGTCTGACTCTAGATCAAATCACTTGAACAGCTTGTCTAAGCCACTCAAAGCATTTGTTTTCTGACATGTAAAATCAGCTTAGTACCTGCATCACAGGATTGAACTGTAAAGAAATGAAATGCTACTCGTCTATTGACAACCACAAAGCACAGTGCCTAGCACGTACAAGATGCCCAGTGGATATTTGCTGAATCAGGGTTTCTGTCCTTGGAGTGATTTGCAGCTTCCTGCTGGCTTCATTAAAGAGCGCTTTACCTGCCATTGCACACCTCAATGCTAAAGGCCTTTCATGCCCAGTGATATGCTCCCAACTTCTTAGGGTGAGTGAGGAGTTCCCTGTGTAGGTATATAAGAATAGAGAATGGAATGAGGTTGATAGTGTCTGTAATGCAGACAGTTTAGAGCTTTGGTTTACCACCTCCCAGAAAAAATTTCCTCTTTTATTTGCTAGATCAAATGCAAAATAAAGTTGTTAAATGCAACAGGAAAAGGTCCTCACCGTGGTTGTGCTGAAGTCTGTGATATTTACATTCAGATTTGGACAAAGGGAAGCCATCTCCTCAGCTGCTAATTGGGGTAGTGCTGGAGGGACAATGAACAGCAGCCTTTGACATTTAGAGAACTAGACCAAAGGTTTTTAACACATTACAAACAGATTTTGGATTTATATTTATATATGTAAATATCCTCTTTCCCCCCTTTCTAATTCTGTTCTTTGTATTTATAAAGCAGCATTGTGCTCTGAACACAATCACTATGATTAGAATATTTATTTTAAATTTAAAAATATTTATTTTGCTGGGAATTCACTTCCCTCATATCTTCAGAAGCATTCTTTTGCTTTCTAACACAGTAAAGTCAAATACTAGTGATATAGGGCCAGGAAGGTAATTCATCCCCAAAGCCCTGTGTCATTTGATTGGAGTCCTGGTGTGGCTCTGTGGGTTAATGTGTTGGACTGCAAATTGGTTTGAACTGCAAGGTCAGCAGTTCAAACCCACCAGCTTCTCCTCAAAATCCTATACAGGGTCGCTATGAGCCGGAACCGACTCAATGGCATGTAACAGCAACAACAAGGCAGTGAAGACAATGATCTGTAAACTCTGAAAATACTTAGAAACCCCATCATAGGCGGGGCTGAGTCTTCTGGTCGAGCCATTCTGGAAAAGAATTTCTAGCAAGGTCCTTCCCCTCCTATGGGAACATCTTGGGCACATCTTGTCATCCTAAGGTCACATGGTTCTTGATTATCACAGTTTGGTCTGTCTCATCTCCAAGGATGACATATTGGAAAGAAACACTTACCAGACAACTCTTGGATGACTTTCTAATCACTACTGGCTCTGCACTTTGGAAAAAAATTTTTAATGAAAAAAATTTCTTTTCGGGTTGAGCATTCCTATCCCTGCCAGTTAACCCTATTTCTACTTCTGGTTTCAAAGAACAGCAGGTCTTGGTGTTTGGATGTCCCCGCAGTGCCTGGGGCTTGAGCACAGTCTCCGGCTTCCAATTGTGATGGAGCTGCTTCAAGGTGCTCTAGGGCCTCTCCAGAACCCAGACTTGTGTTTCTTTCCTTTAGGGGAAAGGCTAGGTATGTAATTCAATCCGTTTGGGCTGCTAGCCTAGGGTTGTTAAAAAGCAGGTGTTGATCATGGGAGTAATTATTAAAGGACTGCATAGCCAGAATGATTTATAATCTGAGATCTAAAGAAAAATAATGAATTCTTACATGTCAGACCTCCCTCATCCCTCTCCCTGCCCCCCAAATGTGCTGACCATAATTCATGTTCCTCAGAGAGCTCCTCACCTGCCACTCCACGATCTCTCAATAGATCTACGTATATTGCCGCCTCTGTGTACTAAATCCACACAAAGGGCCATGCCCGCCTTTACCCAGCTCACATTTTATAATGCTCAGTCTGAAATGACCTTTAAAAAGCCAGATAATATTTTATTTACCTTTTTTCTCCCATTTACTGTTAAATGTTAATGAAGGTAAGAGATTCAAATTCCTGCTAATAAAACATTTTAATTGACTCAAGTGTAACCATAACTGTAAATTGGCTACTTTGTACCGAAGACCTTAGTGCGTCCCTGCCCCCAACTCTTCGGTCTGCACAGTTTTGGAAGTTGAAAGGAAACATTTTCTTTGTTCTTCCCCCAACTTCACACGTAGTTCCAGGCCTTCCTACTCCAGGCCAGGCAGCCAGGACTTCAGATGGCTCACCTCAACAGAATTAAATGTTTCTTTTATCCCCACCCCCAGCTCTCTCAACTGAGAGCCACAAGATTCAAGACCTATATGTAGTGCTGCCTCCTCCAGGAAGCCCTACGTGATTGCTTTCCACTTCCTTCTCATCCTCCTCCAAATCACCACCGCATTTTGACATTTGTGTTGTGATACACCTCATACTTTGCCTTCGATTCCATTTGCTCTGCCTAGAATGCTTGTGCTTAGTCTGTACTCAATGTTGTTGTTGTTAAGTACTGTTGAGTCAGTTCTGACTCAGAGCGACCCTGGATATGGGTTCCAAGGAGCGACCTTGTGGTTAGCTGTCCAGTGCTGACCACCATACCTGGACTCCATAAACATCTGTAAATTGAATTGATCAATTTGAGTGAGAGGGAAGAAAAAATAGATGTCTCTGGCCTATGCCATACCAATTCTTAGGGCAGTCTTACAAACATTTACTAAACCTACTTTGTCTACCAAGGCCACTCACCATTCACAATTTGTCAGAATTTTCTGCATTTGAGAGCAAGCAGGGCTTCCAACCGGTTTGGGGAAAATTGTGGGTCAAAGCCCTGCTAGAAACGTAACGTCCCTTTTAGAAAAGGGCCGCACACAGTGCATAGCCACCAAATCTCTTGACTGGAAGAGTCAGAAATAATGGTGCCCAACTAAGAAATGGTAGTTGACTAATACACTTCAAATGTGTATCACTTTCTCACGTCCTGGCAACAATCCAATCGCCTGCAACAGGTTCTTGAGGAGACTCACTACCCTTCTTCCCAGTCTACCATTCCAGGGCTTAGACCTGTAATAGTCCCCATTCTGGTTACACATTTTATAATTCCGATCTCCGATTTCACTGCATTGGTCATGACTGAACTGCTTTGGATTCAAAGCCCTGAGAGAGAGCATTTCAGTCTATACCTCTTTAATAATGTTAAAAAACAAAACAAAACAAAACAAAACAAAACAGTAGGAGGGGCTTCTGTCTGATCTGCATGAGGGTGAGGTGGGTGACACCCGAGAAATGGCAGCAC
>NW_006408522.1:10791856-10806777 GCF_000296735.1 Chrysochloris asiatica
TTTCTTTTTCTCTCCTAGGAGCTGCAGGGTTTAGATGGCAGAAGGACCAACTCCCAGAGAATAGAGTCCGCCACCATTGACCTGAGCCTGTCAGTCCAGCATTAGGCTGCTGATAGAAGACCCCACTTCAGCCCATGACTATATCTAAAGGGAGACAGGAAAGCAGAGAGGTAGCTGTTTGATTTGGACCGATTTATGTCCCCTGTCTGTCTCTGTTTCCTCCTCTGTAAAATGGGGAGTCATTGCAGTGTTGGCCTCAGAGATATTTTGACAATTAAGGGATTTAAGTTAAATGCTCCTGGAATAATGTCCGACACAGTAAATACTCAATAAATTTTCATTTTTATTGCTTTTCCTAATCTGGAAGCAGAAGTTATGATAAACAGGGATAAAAACGCAAAATGCTCTTGTCATGAAAAGGGTTTTAAACACTGGTAAAAGGAATTCCTTGCTTATACCTAACCAGCTCCCTTCACCCCACTCACAAGTGCTGCCTAGGAATCCTTCCATTCCAGGCCCAGCTTATAAACCCCTTCTTCCAGGAAGCTTCGTTTACGGTCATCTCCTCCCATCCTTCTCTAATACCCCAACATTATGACCCCTGACAAGTAGGGCACTTCTCCTGAAGAGGGCCTGTAACTGCCTTCCAGGGTTTTTGGTTTTTTTTCCGAGGGTGTAGGGGGGTGTTCTCTTTCTAGTAACTTAAATCAGTGGGCCTCAACTCCTCTGGAATATTTTGGTCCTAGAGCTAAGCAAAGGCATTCTGCTGCTCTGATTGAATAATGGCCTTTGTTTCTCCAGTCACAGAAAAAGAAAACTGAATGGATGGTGTTTTCTCAATGTTAGGCTTTCCTGTCATAAATTCTGTCTATTCCATCAACACCCATCTCCAGTTCATTATCTAAGATTGACCCTTGACCCTTGTCGCACATTGGAATCAACTGGGGAACAGTAGCAACCATCATTGTTAGAGTTCAACCTTTGGCTAGATTAAAACGGAAATTCTGGAGGTGGGGTCTGAGCAGTTTGGGTATTTTCAAAGTTCCCAAGGTGATTTAAAAATGCAGGCAGGGCAGAAGACACCAGATCAACCAAGATCTTGATTATTAAATACGTATTAAGAATATTAGCAGAAACTTTTAGAAATAAACAGTTTGGCTTAGCACCATAGTTTAATAAATGAATATGTGCTTGTAGCTGTGAGTTTACAGAGCAAATATGGAATGGTCCTAGTTTTACGCTACATTGTTTCATAGTCACTCTTGTATGCTGAATTTTTCAACTTACTTAATGTATCTTTGCTGGTTAGTACAGGAGTCCACCAGCTTTTGAAATCATGGGTTCCTTTCTGTGTGGTCTATTACTCTCGTCATGTTGTAACTGTAGAGTCTTTGAGTACACAGTGTGAGTTTATTATCACTGTAACCTCTTGGCCACAAGAGGGACAAGGAGAAAGAGAGTGGGTGACTTAGCACAAACACTGTCCCACGATCAGGAAAACATCAAAAACACACTCTTCTCTCAAGGCAGGAGAACATCATCTTTTTGCAGGATAAACAAACTACAATAACTACTATCTTCATCAAAAGTGATGATACCAAAAACAACTTTACACAGAAATAATATTGGAAATCAGGGATCTGACCCAAGTTGGAACACTGTCCAAGCTACAAGAATCCTGTTAAGATAAGCCATTATATTGGGATTGGAATTGATCCCTGTGTGCTGGTTTGGGTAAGTTCAGAAGAGACATGAAGAGCAATTTGCTTGTTGGAAATTTTTTAAAGAAACTTAGGCTCTAACTAGTGTTATTGGAGATTTTAAGGGAAAATTGATGGCCCATTCATGTTGGTTTATATTCGCTGATGGTCTTAGATTAACAACAATTCAATTCATCAACACCCAAGCATTTTGTGCCTTTTGGTAAATAATTATTTGTGGACACAGAGTTAGCTCTTACAAGTGAAATTCTTTTCACCTAGTACTCAGCATTCTCTTGTTCTTGCTCTAAGGATAAGAAAGAGACTCCTTTAGACACTAAGCATGATTAGTAATAGAAGGGTATCTATGGTCTCTACTTAGCCCTCAAAATATATTTATTCACATTGCAAACTCTGGTCTCAAAAATTGTGTCATTCCATTTTTTAAAACTATGCAAATGTTTATGTGGCTTTTATTGCAGAATCCTAGTAGAGAGAGATGCTTCTAGTAAGAGAATTGAGGCCGCTGGTATCAATCCAGCTAGCTCCACTTGTTTGCTTGTTTCAATATACTGCTTCTTCATTGCCTCACAATGCTTAATGCCTCTGTGAGAGAAAATTGTCCTTAGTGAGTCAAAGAAACAAGTCCTGGGAATGCTATTGTGTGGTTTTATCTGCCTTCAATCTCTCCCCTTACTACCTGTAGCTTAGACATGACAGGAACAACCCTATAAAATTAGTTTCATGGGATGAGACAGGAAGGAAAATGTCAAGAAGTCAGTCCCTCTATCCACCCTCTCCTTCCTCAGTGTGAATATAACTCGCTTTAGGAGTTTTTAGTCGGCTAGACAGAATGTTCTTGACATCTTATTGATTTAATAAACAGACTGAACTCTTGAAGACAAAAGAGAACAGACCAGCCCACTGAATTTGTTGTTGTTGTTGTTGTTAAGTGCCGTCAAGTCGATCCCGACCCATAGCGACCCTGTATACGGTTTCCGAGGAGCAGCTGGTGAGCCCACTGCATAGTACATGAAAAATTCGTGTCGATTGAACGTTGTGCTCTTATAAAGAATTGTATGAGTCTAAATGGCCAACTGTTAAACTCACACTCCCATTCGAACTGTAGGGTATAGAGAGGATACATCAATGACTATTACACCATGTGAGTAAAGATCGTGAAATGGTGACACAGTGTGAACTATGCAGTCCAATAGTATTGAACTTCATGTCGAAATTATTGGATGCATATATATTTGCTTGTGTGTATGGCCACCAAAACAAAAGACAGAAAGGAAAACACCAAAAAGCTCATGTTGGACTAAGTGAATAGAGCCTTCTGAATTAAGTAAATTGTGCCTGCTATCACTGTCCCACCTACATTTCTTTCAGGCCCCTATTCAACCAAGAGCTCTTTGTCAGGAGTAAAATCAAGGCATACAGAATCGACTATCACCTTGCTAGGAAAACATTTTACTGTTCTGATAGCACAACTCTTTGGACAGTGGTATTGAGGAGATGTGTCTCTGAGGTGAAGGCCTCTTTTATAACCTTGAAGGACTGGAAGCATTTTTCAAAAGGGTATTTTTGCCTTCAAATATGGAAAACAGTCTCTTTGTGGTGAGTGTGCTTTTCTGGTACAAAGGCTGAATTTGTAAACATCTGTTTATGAAAAAGTTGAATTTCTCAACATCATGGCATGATCTTCTAAACCAATACATAAATGGATCTTTAGTGCACATGGAAATCTTTTGCATTTGAATATAAAAATCTATTGAGGGAGAGAGAAGGGAGAGAAAGAAATGGGTAAATAAATACAAAAACTCTTAAGAGCTTCTGGGCTGGTTTCAAGAATGCCCCACAAAACAGGTTTTCATGGTTGTATGGGGTAATGTGATCCTATTCAAGTTTCTTTCCTTTCTTTAGAATTTCTGAAGAAGCTGTTGAAAATGGCTTGGGGTTGGGGGGAGGGGGGTGTTGTTCCTAAAATAGATTTTGGAGATGAAAAAATGAGAGACTGCATATACAATCTGAGACAAATGATCAGCTCTGATAGTGAAGTGGAGATTGTAAGATGGGCCCAGCTAAGAAATGAATATTCAGGACTTCCCTGCTGGATGCCTTTTCTTATTTGAACCAATGACTGTTTGGGCCACGATTCACTTGTAACCAAATTAAACACTCTTTGCACACAGCAGAGCAACTTCACGAAGTCGGATTTTGAAGTGCAAACATCTTTTCTGCTCTAGCCACAGAATCTGTCACAATCTTCATCGGGAACTGAATTAAGTTTAAAATATCATCAGAGGGTGTTGATCTCTCCTGAGCCTGGAGCTGTCCTCTGTACATCCGGCATTTTTCTGTTGACACTGTTTGTCACTTAGCAACGGGCCTGAAAGGCCCTATATGCATTGATTGCCCACCATTGTCTTTAAGGGGTGGAAGTGTTAACTGAATAACCCCCCTGGGTGACCAGACGGTCATTCCTCTCATGTTGATAATCTGTTTACATCAAAATATTGTTTATTCCATACTCTGATCTCCTGATTTTTATCTCTGGCTGAAGGGATACAGTTAATCCCCTACATGGTACAGAGTCCAAAATTTACTTTGCAGTTTTGTCCCTCCTCCTGATTAAGCATTAAATGCATTTGACAGTTAACTGCAGATGATAATGCTAATTTTCTTCCATGGTTTTCAGAGGATGGAGAAAGTTACAAGCCCGGTAAAGAAAAGATATTCCCCTTCAGCTGTGATTAGTTTAGAAAATAGTATATGATCGTGTAGCTGTTGAGGCTTTAAAACAAATAGAAGGAACTGACATCATTTGAATGAAAAGGAAATATGGCCTACCCAAGGGAAGTGTTTCTGAATGAATGAAATTTCCAAGTGAAAATTCTTAAGAGGAAAGGGTAGACCTCATTTCTGTATCAATAGCCATGCCTGAAGCAATGGACCAGTCTGATGGGTCAAACAGGCATTTTACCTCAGACCCCTCACTTTTACAATGATCTGTTTCAGAGACCTTCCACGGAGGCAGCTCTTTCACAACACACAATGAGGCATTTTAGCTAAGGGATTGTACATTTACGCAAAGACCAAACCCACGGGGTTGACCCCCACCTTCATCAAACCTTGTACCGGAAGCATCAGAAATCCTGCACTTAAACTACTTTACAACTCCAAGTTTTGAGAAATCTGTTTTACTCCTTTGTAAATTTATCTCACACTATATCCTGCTAGGGGGAAAAAAGGAGAACAATCAATCAATATGTCTTGAAGAAGATGCTCATCCAACAGGCAAGTGATCTTATTATCAACCTGATAATCATATTGCCTTGGCTTTGATTTCCATCTGGTTAAAAGGAGAATGAATCGAATATTAGAAGGAAGAGCCCAAATTTTTTTTAGTAAAATTTGAAGGTTTATTCTATATCCCACTTCATCCAATAAGTAAAGAACCTTTTATGTAAACGAACCAAATTCTATTAATGACTCATCTCCCCTTTGATAAAGTCCAACGGCCTTTCTTCTTATGTTATTGATAGAAAGAAAAATGCAACCCCAGTATTTTGGTTATACATGCATATGAGTGGGAAGAAGGGAACGTTAGCAGGAAAAGATAGGGACCACCAAGCCAAATGTGGTATTCATGTTTAATTATAGCAATTCAAACCCACCAAGGGACACCTTGAAAGACCTGCCTGGTAATCTGTTTCCAAAACATCAAGGCCTTGAAAGCTACACAGAGCAGTTCTACTCTGCATACATGGAGTTCCCATGAGTACAAATGGGCTCAACAGCAAATAATAGCAACAACATGTTTAGCCATGACGATATGGGGGAATACCTTCATTATTAGAAGAAGCAAAAATGTTGTAAATCAATGAAAGAGTTTTAAATAACAGTCCTCTCCTCCCCTCATTCTACCCCCCAAATAAACTTCTCAATATTCTCTCTGCACATTAATGCAGAGCTAGCTGTCTTGGCCTGGTTAAACTGCGAAGTGACTGCTGCTTCTATAAACATTTCACTGCTACAAGTTGGATTTTTCACAGCATTAACTTTAACTACATGGGTGTTTGTAATGAAATAAAACTTCAAATTGATGTTTTGCTATATTGCTAGTTAAAGAAGTGGGCCTCAAGTAGAGATAGTCGTGCGCCTCATTTCGTGGGAAAATTGTTATCTCGTAAGTCAAGTTTAAGTGGTAGGCGGTCACAGCTTCACTGAGAAACTTAAAAAACAGAACAAAAACACACATACACACACACCCTCTTCTCACTCAAACCCCTACTTGCTACACAAAATTCCTCAGCAAATTTCCAACAGCATATTAATTTAATATGGGCTTGAAAAAAGTCCAAGCTTAAATCAATTGAGTAGAAAATAACAAAGTTTCAGTTCAAACATTGCATAGCCTTCTCTCTAGTGAACTTAGTGTGGAACCCAGGAAGTACTTTGAAAGAATTTGCTTCCTGGCACTTCCAGGGCACTCACCACTTCCTTTACACTGAAATGCATATAAGGACAAGGTTCTTAGCTACTGCCCAGGGATTCAAAACTTTCTTTATCAGAGGCAGTTGGTTTAATTGCGGTTTAGATTTCCCCATAGATTACACCTGTCACTCACTCTGAAATCGGTTGAGAGTGCTGGTTGCTTTTAAAAATCTTCAGCACGATCACCTGACTCACCCAGAAGGAGAGAAATAAATCTTCGTGGAAAGGCAATGTTTTCTGCCCTAAAGGACCTATGCCACCACGTACAACTTCTCTTTTTTTCCTTTTTCTCAAAATCTGGTCTCATCTAATCACGTTGATATTAAAATAATAATAGATATTAAAATAATAATAGAAGGCTGGAAGACCCGGGGCCCCTCTTTAGAGTTAAATGTTATCTGCTTAGACTAATATTGCAATTGCCACCCACTGATATAATTTGTTTCACAGCCACAGCTTGGCAGCATGAATCAAATGTTGACATTCTAATTTCATGCACACATGGGCGTTTGGCTGAGCAGGCCCGCAGCCTCCAGACCATGCTCTCTGTACCTGTGTAAATCAGGCAGACAAGGCATGCTCTCAACAGCCTGCCAGCGAAGTTTGCTCACTTTTATTGAGAAAACTCTAAGCCTTGCTTCTCCCTGCTCTGTTTGTTTGTGGTCTGTCTGCCGCCCCCACCCCACCCCCACCCCCGACATAGTGTATAATACAAATATTCTTCTGGTTCAAGTCTAGAGCTTGGAGGAATCTGGACATGTGGTTTTCTTTATTGTTCTTTTTTTTTTTTTCCCTTTTCTAATGGCAATTTCCAGAAGTTTCTTTAAGAACTCTTAGCAGGTGATGCTCCTCATTGCTTTTTAAATAAGCCACAAATGTATTTCAGAAAAGACCAAGGGAAAGCCAGTAGTGATAAGAAGAGATTTACTGAAGCCTCCAATGAAGGGCCAAGCTTCTTTTCAGGGCTTTGCCATTGACCAGGTGGCTTCTAGAACCATCAACACATAGCTCCTCCACTAGTCATTGTCAGTTTGAACAAAGTTTAAGTGCCACAGCCATGGAGAACTTGAATAAAACCATCAGAGCATTTTAGGGCATCCCCTGTTTGACCTTCCCCTCAGGAAGGATTAATGGGTAGCTCTTTGTGTTGGGAGAGGATGCTCTGACCTTGGATGCTAGAGGATGCTAGACACGGTGGGGTGCTGTTTTTCTGTTTCCGGGATAGGGTGGCCTAAGCTGGCCCCAGGTTCACACTTGGCTCTCCTAGGTCATGAGTTAGCAGGGACTGGCAGAGGGTCAGGGGAGAGGATGTTATTTTTGGTTTGTACAGGATAGACCCAGATCTAACTCTGTGCCCCCATGTTTATTATCTTTGCGCTGCCTCTCTCAGGATGTGATTTCCCTGTAAATGAAAAGCATTCAAACTGGGCACAAACTTATGCTCGGTGGTAAATTCTACCCAGAAATTGTTTGTTACTTAATTATTTAGACTTTAATGATTCAGCTTGCTGGTCACATGGTCCATTTCAGAAGACAGCAATACTTGAGACTTTTGACTCCTTTGTTGTTAGTTTCCACAAGTAGGCTCTGATTCATGGTGTTCTTGTGTGTAGCAGAAGGAAACATTGCACTATGCTATGCCATCTTCATGGTCCTTAGTATGGCTGAGTTCATTGTTGTGACTACGTGTTGATCCATTTCAATGAGCATTTCCTGTGTTTATTGCTGGCCTTCTATGTTACCAAAGATGTCCTTTTCTGGCAACTCTTCTCTTTCCTGATGATGCATCCAAAATGAGCAAACCTTAATTTTATCTGCCTTCTAGAGTTGATATTTTGAAATATGTCCCATATAGAAACATTAATATATATATATATATATATATATTTTTTTTTTTTTCCTACCCAAGAGCAAATAATATAATCTTGAGAAAAGAGTTGAGGCCCAGCTGGAATGTTGTATTTGGGCTCCATTATTTACTTTCCTGAGGTTTCCCTTAGAGAACAAGGATTCTTTTCTATGGTCCTTCCAGTTTAATGATCTGATCATTCTTTTTTTTTCAAAATCAAAACAAATCATAAAAATACCCACGAGTTTGAGAATAAAATAAATTATTCCAACTCAGCTCGGCTCAACAAGAGCTATGTGCCAGGCTTTGTGCTAAGTACTAAGCAAAGAGAAATAAGTAAGATGTAACATCAGCCCCCAAATAGCAAGGGAACTCTGAGATTAAACATTAGGTGGGAAATGAGGTCTGCAATGACACAACTATTCTTCTGGTGCCTTGTATATCTGTTTCAAGACAAATGTTATTTACTAAGCTAGGCTTAGTTTGTACAAAACTGAGCAATTATTTCCCTGGACCATGGGAATAAAACTTAATAGCTACTAATTAACTGCATGACCTTGGAAGAACACATAACCTTCCTGGGTCAAGGTTATCGTCTCTTAAATTCAGGAATTGAACTGGATGATTTCTAAGGACTCTTCCAATTCTAACATTCTGTAATTGTGGACTGTGAACTATCTAAACAAATAATGCTCACAAATGCCTCAAAAGTAAAATTCGTGGACTGAATTATTCGAGAAGATGCTTTCTCTCAAATTTCCAAGGTAGTATAGTGTGATGTTGTTGTTGTGAAGTGCCGTCGAGTTGATCCGGACCCGTTGCGACCCTGTGTAGGGTTTCCAAAGAGCAGCTGGTGAGCTTGAACCACCAACCTTGCAGTTCAAATGGTTTTGCAGTCTGGCGCATTAACCCACAGCTATGGAGTCTTGGTGTGACGCTGTGGGTTAATGCGCCAGACTGCAAAGCTGTTTGAACTGCAAGGTTGGCAGTTCAAGCTTACCAGCATCTCCATGGAAACCCTATACAGGGTCGCTATGGGTTGGAACCAACTCGACGGCCCTTAACAATAACAACATAGTATGATATAGTCTTCATGTTACCAAGAAATTTGTGAATCGATAATTTTTTTAAATTCAAATTTACCATTGATTGATTCTCTACATGCCACCATAAGCAATCCCTGATGGCACAGTGGTTATGCACTCGACTGCTAACCAAAGGTAGATGATTCAAACCCACCAGCAGCTAGCTCTGTGGGAGAAAAATGTGGCCATTTGCGCCTGTAAAGATTACTGCCTTGGAAACCCCGTGGGACAATTTTACTCTGCACAGGGATTTCCAGAGTCCTAGTGTGGTGCTGTAGTATAAGCACTGGACTAATCCTACAAGGTTGGTAATTCAAACCCATCAGTCACTCCTTGGGAATCCTCTACAGGTCTCTATGAGTCAAAAGTGACTCAACGGCACTTAACAACAACAACAGCATAGGGTCGCTATGAGTAGGAATCCATTTGACCATGGTGAATTTGAGTTTGTCCTGGTGTGGCACTGAAGGATCAGTACTGAACTGTGAACCATAAGATCGGCAGTTCAAACCTACCAGCTATTCCTCGGAAACCCTGTACAGGGTGGCTATGACTTGGAACAGATTTGACAGCACTTAACAACAACAACATTATTTATTTTCAAATGGATTCTGAGTTTCTTCCTAGTGTGAGGCTGCCATAGTCATTTCATGAAAATACATTGTTTTGCTCTGTGGATGGGTACAGGGGCTCTTCGGGTTGAACTCAAGTGCCTTGTGCTGTGATTTGTTCCACCCGCAATAAGGCTTGTATTCTTTCTTTCTGATTTAGAATTGTTGCACCCCCAAAATCTGACCTTGACATGCTAGAACCTCCCCATGTTCCTCAGACACCACCCTTGAGCTTTCTCTCAAATCTTTCTCTAGTTGCAATGTCTTTCCTACTCATACTTCACAAGAGGTCTAGGGCAAGACCCAACCTCCTTCTTGAACACATGCCCCATGCCCAACTTCACACAAGTTTCTTCCTCTCTCTACTCAACATTCCTTTGTGTTGTCTAACTGCCTCATATGTGCTCCTATTTCCTCTAAGAGGTTCTCTACCTGGCCTGTGAATCATCTATATTATTTTTGTTTGTTTGTTTCTTTTTTTTTTTTTTTTTAACCTCAGCTAGAAAGGAAAGTCTTCCATAGTAAAGACCATATCTCTGACATATTTTGTATCTCCCTCAAGGTATGACATGGTGCTAACTAATACACACAGTAATGCTCAATAAATGTTTTTAAAATTCAACTGGGAAAAATCTGAAAATAACTTTCTGATTTATTGTTACTTAGCTGATTTCAACAGTATCTTGTGATGAATCAGTTGTAGAAGGAATATAATGACTATCAAGAAACTGGAGTTTGTTGTTGTTGTTGTTGTTGTTAAGTGCCACATAGTCGGTTACAACTCATAGTGACCCTTTATAGAGTTCCTGAGGAGCAATTGGTGGATTTAAACCACCAACCTTGCAGTTCAAGCTGACTTTGCAGTCCAGCACATTATCCAGCAGCACCACACCAGGACTTAGAGTCAGATAAATTCATGTCCAAATTCCAGCTCTCCTAATATTACTTTGCCAATGACAGGACAGTTTTGAGTGATGACTAGGTGGTATGCCTGGGGCTACATGATGGATAAAGAAATAGGACACTATTCATGCTCTTAGGGACGTTACAGTATACGAACCATATTATTTAATTCCCTGAACCTAAAATTCTTCAAGTGAAAATGAAAATAGAGACTATTTCATCTGATTGTTTATAGATACTTCAATAATTATTGGTTTTCTTTTCTTCTTCTTATTCTTTCCATACTTCTTCAAGGTCTTAAGAAATTGATTTCTTTGTGATTCTTTTTTTTTTTTTTTTTTTCCTTTAAATGACTGTCATGTTTTGGGATATTGCAGCATTAGCCATTCTCATTTTAGGTCAAGCAGGCCCACTCACAAAACAAATCCAAGCATTGTTTTTCCCCCTGTAATTGTTGTTGATAATCTCACTTGCCAAAGATTAGATTATCTTTATACCAGGAGTATTTTTAAAATAGTAAATTGTTTAATGAGGGATCAGTCTCAAGAAGATAACCTTAAACATTCAGGACAATTAAAGGTCTGTCTAAGTAACAGTGATTCCTTTTTGACTTGGCATGATAAAGGCTCAGCATCAGACTGGTGAAATACAAGGGGAGCTGATAAAAAGATGACTTGGGATCACATGTAACAAAAAAAGAGGTGTGATTGATGAAGGCACCCATTGTGTCTCTGAATTCTTTGACACCAACATACATTTCTCTCTTGGGAGAGTCTTTCCACTAGATGTTGGGATTATATGAGAAAAGAACCTGTATCTATTGGTCATCGATCACTGATTCTCATTTATCCCAGAGGACCAGTTATGGAAATATTGAGCCACTACTTTTGTGATTTCTACTTAAATTGCCAAAGTGGCATGTTCAAATTCCTCTAAAACCCTCTCTTGGTGACCAGAAATTATACTCATCTTATAAACTAATGTATGGTGGAAGTTTACCATGACAGTTTTCAGAAGATGATGTGGGAACTTTTATTCATGGCACACACAATGAGTCTTCAGTTTGGATGAACGGGGAGGAAGGCCTGACTTAGTGGCATCTCCGAAGCACCTCTTTCCAAGATTGTTCTGAGAAATGCTATTGTTGTTAAGTACCACTGAGTCAATTCCAACCCATAACGACTCTGTATGGTGTTTCCGAGATGCAACTGGTGAGTTTGAACCGCTGACCTTGTAGTTCAAATTGCCTTTACAGTCCAGCACAAACTCAATAACTATGTGTTAAACTATGAATGTAGTCTAAGTACAGTATTGCATGTAAAATTATTGTGTGGTTTGTAAAAGGTTGGCTATATGAGGCTTTGTGCTTCTATAAAAATGTATAGCCTCAGAAATACTTTACAGGGTTGCTATGAGTTGGAACCAACTTGAAGCCTTTACTGATTGTCCACCTATGAGCCAACCCCCAGTTAGGTCCTCTGATGGCACCATACAGCTGCTGTTTGTGGATACAGTGAGGTTTCCAACAGTATTTGGAGAAATGCCATTATCTTTTCATTCTTCTTTTCCGTCTATAATTCCTTCATATATCAGTCTTGTACTTTTTCTCTGTTATTTGTGAGATAAGTTGAGTATCGTCTAACACTCAACTAGGTTTAAACCCCATTGGATAAGACCCTCATCTCACTCGCTCACCCCTGATTATGGTAGTAGATTGGCCTGGATGAATGAATGAAAACAATTTCTGGTTATCACAGAGCTCCTCTACATGTAAAATAAATGCTAGAGGGCATCCAAAATTGCCTGTTACTATTTAGGTTGGATTTCTAACCCTGGCTTTCTTCCAAAATGATTTGGCATGCTTACAGGCCTTACTGCTTTTTAAAAAGATTATCTAAAGGAAACACATAGAGCAGGTCTCCCCAGACACCTGACATAATGAAATCAGGACAGTTGGATACTGATTTGGGTGCTGGGGTTCCTGGAAGCTCAGGCAAAAGGAGAAACATGCTCTTTTTTTGGGTTTGACCAAAAAGACCATTAAGATTCATTAACAAGCCTACAAGTGTGCTTTAAAAAGTTCATGGAAAGTGGACTAGAAGATAATGGAATTTTTTCCACAAACTTTTTGAAGCCCCATATATATTTTGTCTGCATGAAGCTCAAGAAGAAATTTTCTGAGAGCGTCATTCACAAGTTTTCTAGCTTAGGAGAGTCTTCTAAGCATTACATCCAGAAAGAGGTCTTCTCCACTTATAATTTTCCTTATAGGCAGTCACTTCTCTGCTGCTGTGCGTTTCCAAAAAATTGGCCTTAACTCAGGTTGACCCATGCAACACAGAATTAAATACTGTCTGCTTCTGTGGCATCTCCTCATGATCAAGTGTAGATCAAACTGTGAGCCACAAGGTTTTCATTGACTGATTTTCAAAAATGCATCTGCAGACATTCTTTCTAATGCATCTTAGTCTGGAAGCTTTGCTGAAACACACAAGACTCCACTGACAGATGAGTTGTGGTTACACATGAGAAGCATTGATAGGGAATCAAACCTGGTTTTCCTGCATGGAACCTCACTGCCCTCGTCACTTCTCTAAAGAATAATCAAACAGTGTGTGGTCTTGTGAAGAATCTAATGTCTCTTCTACTCATAGTCCCACCAAACAAGGTTTCTGCCCTGCTGGGTCTAGGTAAGAAAAGATGGGAGAAGAAGGATGACATGGTTCAGTTGTGGATGTTAGCACAGTTCATTATCATTGTAAACACTTGAAACTCTAGCATGGGTATAAAGTGAACCATCTCAGAAGCAGTAGAGGGGGATCTCACTACTCTCTAGAAGAAAGAGCCAAGAGTGGAGCATATCCTTTGGACCCTGAGATCCCTGCACATTGAACCACCTTTATCCAACAACAGAAAGCTGTGGTATTGGTGTACTGGCGAGGAGCAGCAGCCACAAAACCAAGACCAAGAGCACAGGACAGAACAGTAGGATTCCCAGCCCACAGAACAAGGAAATCTGAGTGACTTTGGGCAGGAAACTTGCTTATAGAGTAGAATACCTCCAGGAAGTTAAATGGGGGAACTAGAGCCCAGCGCCTTCATACTGAGGCTTAGGGGGAAGTGGCATTTATCAGCAGCTGACAGGAACAACTACATCCTGAGCACTTTCTGATCCTGGATTGTAACCAGCTAACTTCACTAACAAACTGTGAGTGTGGTTTCTGAGTTCTGTGTAGCCGTTGCAAAGCACTGTCTCACCCAATAGAGAAGCAGAGAGTGTTCTATATGGATGGTTTGGTGCTATCATTTTTTGCACAATGTCATCCCAAGAGAATAGAGCTGTTTTTGCTTTGGTTTAATGCTGTCTGTTTCCTTGACTTTTTTGCAAATTCACAAAGCCTTCTGTGCAATGAAATCTCAAGACCATGAATGTAGGCACCTCTCCAGGCTCCCTGTCACCACAGAGTGTGTAGGTCTGTCTACTCTTGACATCTGATTACTGTCTTTACTGTAACAACAGCATATATTCCTATGATCAATGTTTTATTAAGCAAAAGCAAGTGTACTTTCTCTCTGTGCTATGTTATTTATTTAATTGCCAACTGTCTAGGTGAGCAGTCTGGATTTAAGTTTCAGTTTAATGAGAATCTGGCAGACAGGTGGAAAAAATCAGAAGATGGATGAAAAATCCCTAGAACAGGGGGAAGGAACTCTGCCCTTCCCCAAAGTGACAGGCAAGTCACCCAAAACCAACTAGTTAACAAGCAGTTTCTAAAGTATAGTCTTGGGATGAAGGGGAGTTTGCACTGTTTGGGTTTTCTGCTGCTCTGTGGGATGGTTTGTGAGGAGGTGGTATCTGGAACCCCTGCCACAGTGACTTTTACCCACATCTGGACTGCCCATGTATGTCAGAAGAGAGGTATCTGTACGAATAAATAATGATGTCAAAAGTAGGAGACGTAAGAGCTCCAAACAAAATTCACTTTCAAAAACCAGTTGCCCATGTCCAGAAACGAGATAAAGTGACTGAGGCAAATGAGCTGGTAGTAGACCTATACTCCATACTGGAAGATGGGCAGGCTTTGGAAATGCCTGAGAAGGAATTCCTAAAAATGATTATAAAATGTATCAAAACACTATACAACACAGTAGAGAGAAATAAGGAAGAAGTCAGGAAAATGCTACAGGAACAATCAAATAAGATAGATACAGCATTGGAAACAATTCAAAACCTACAGAAAGAGGTCCAAATGATTAATAATACAATATCAGA
>NW_006408522.1:10808937-10819674 GCF_000296735.1 Chrysochloris asiatica
GGGATTATAATCAATGTAATGAAACAAGGTATATGAATTGTTGAATGTGAAACTGATGATGTGCCCTGTAAACTTTCACTCAATCCACAATAAAAACATTAAATTAAAAAAAACACACACAAAAAAACAGTTGACCATCTAACAACATGGAGTTAAAAGGGAACTGAACCCCCATGCAGTTGAAAACTTTTGGGCAAATTTTGGTCCCTCCAAAACTTAAATATTAATCTCCTACTGTTGATTGGCTAAACAGTTGATCATCACATGTTTTGTGTGATATGTGTAGTATAGACCGCACCCACATAAAAGCTTCATTTTCAAAACAAGATTAAAAGAAAGTATTTTGTGAAAAGTACAAGGTTTTCATACCTATAGGCACAACTGTAGCCATGACTTCATGAATTTCTTTTTCTTTTTTTACAATGGTCCTTTCGCTGGATTCAGTTATCTTGAAATGTTGGGCAATCACAGCTGCAACCTCAATCTGTGATGCCTATTAAGCAATTCAATTTTTCTCATAACATCATGGTATTTCTCTGCTTCTTGGGAGCACTTTCCAGCATCACTAGTGACATTTCATATGGGTCTCATGGTGCTCTTCAAGGTTTATTGTATTACACTAAACACAATGAAAACTATAAGAACAACAAGAGAGCAGGTTTTACTTGGAGAAACTGCAGGAATGAACTGCATAATGTCACAAGGTGTTGTTTTCAAAATCTGCCTATAAATTGACCCACACAGTTCAAACCTGTGTTGTTCAAGGGTCAACAATAATTTTTACCCTGATGGGGTAGAATATACAGTAGGTGTATTATCAAATGTTGTTAGCCCCACCGATTAAGTCAACAGGGACTCAAAGGCTTAATAAGTTAAGTGCCATCAAGTTGGTTCCAACTCCCAGAAACCCTGTGAGGAGTGGCTGGTGGGTTAGCAGTCCGGTTCTTATCCTACAGTGCTGTACCAGAACCCCAAAAGGCTAATGTGACTTTTTGGAGGCTTAGTATCAAGTTCTCTTTTGCTAGTTTGTGTAGAATCTTTTCTGTGCTTGCAGGTAACAAAGGAGAACAACCTGACAGATGAGGAAGAAACCCATATGGCAAGAAGGGAAATATTTTAAATGTTTAGTCTTTTAATTAAATATATATATTTCTTATTGTTTAGGAAGAAAAAAAACCAAAATGGTTCCTGCTAGCATTCTTTTACTTCTCTTTTCCAAAGTCATGTAAAGTGACCATCTTGAAAGTTTCTATATAAATGGCATTTCTTGAATGCTAGGAAAGGAAGAGTTAGTTTAATTTAAGATGATTTTAGCCCCTTTAACTTATCAATTTGAAATTTATCTTTCTCAAATGGAACCACAGATCATCTAAAAAAATGAGCAAAGATTTATTACTCAATGACTCATGGCGCTAGGCCCAGCCATGATAGCCCACCCTAATCTTACCTAACAGAGACTGCCAGCTGGTTTGAAATCAGCCACTACTTGTGGAAGCTAATACTAACAAATGGGGAAAACACATATCCTGGGAAAATGTCTCCAATGGTTAGGCATTCAGCTACTAATTATAAGGTTGCCAGTTAGAACCCACCTGGCTGCTCTGTGGGAGAAAGACCTGGTTGAACTGCTTCCTTAAAGATTACAGCCTAGAAAACCCTATAGGGCAGTTCTACTCGGTCACATGGAGAAGCTTTGAGTTGAAATAGATTTAAAGGCACCTAACAGCAACAGGTGGGTTCTTGGTATGTTCTCCACCTTGGAGCAATATAATGCATGGTGAAGCCATTAAAAGTGAAATGTACCTTTAAGAGAGAAGGTCATCCTTCTATTAAGGTAAAGGTTTCAACCTGGGGACAATGTTGTCCCCTAGGGGACATTAGACAATGCGTGAAGACATTTTTAGATGTCACAACTAGGGAGAGGCTACAGGTATCTGGTTGGTAGAGACCAGGGATGCTGCTAAACAGTCTACTATGCAAAAGACAACCCTCCAAACCAAGAGGTATTCATCCTTAAGCAAATCTCATTGACCATAACAGCCCTTTCTCACCCTGAAAAATGTTTCGGTGATGTCTTCAGTAAAAAATTTCATTCCTTCCTGAAGGTTCTAATGCTCCACTGAGGACTTCAGGTGGTAAATGCAGATCTCAAATGATTGATTAAAAAAAGAGAGAAAGAGAATCTTCCAAACCATTCGTCTTGCCTTTGTCCTTAATCTTGATTTGCCCTGTAGGTTACTCTTATCATAAAGACAGTGTGGATGGCTGTCTCAGCGCCTTTCCTCATTACTGCTGCTAGAAATTGATGAGTAGCTCTCTGGAACTGTGGATTTTTTGGCAAGAGTTATAGCCCCTATTTATTTTGGAGGACCCGTGCAGCTTTCTAAGTAAATATATGTAGAAGATAACCCCCCAAAATAAACACTACAAGTAATTGCCTGATATATGAAGTTGACATTTTGGCTTTGTGATTTGCTATGATATGTAAAAATCTAATTTTCTCCATGGAATGATGCCACTGCAAACTTGTGAGTAAATTAGAATCAGTCGTTTACATAGAATGTGAGTAATAGCTTCTGTTATGATGTATCAATATTTATTTACAGTTTCTTAAATCGACCCAAATCCACTTGGCTAAGTGCTAAATAGACGAGTAAATATGGCAACAGAGTGATGGAAGTTTGAGTTCTTCTCTTCTGAGATCACATGTCAAAATTGTTCTTCAGAAAGTGCTTGACGATTAAAGTTTTGAGATTCTTTGTACAGTTTTGATTTGATTGAAAATATGTTTTTCAGATCAACAGTTATTCTCCAGTTTATCTAAATCAAATGTTCTTACTGATTGACCAACTTTTCAGTAAGACAGGAGTTGACTTCAGTCTTGAGGTGTGATTCTTTGAACAACTGATCTGCATTTCGATATTTTCAATCAGTATATAAAGAATTAGAAGGCTGGAACAGCAAACAGCCAAACCATTGGAAAAGTCTATCTCCGAATTTGCACCTTTTAAAAAAAAGGTCAAATTAGAGTTAAAATATCTCGAAATAAACAGTTAACAAAAAGTTGCTCATTAATTGCCATCCAAAACAGAAAACAAGGACCTTTGTCTGTTTGGGTTAGTGTACCTTAAGCTCTTATTAGCACTCTAAAATTAATTTGAAACCTCTAATAGAAGCTGATGTTTAAAAAAAATTTTTTTTTCACTTTGAGATTTTTTTTAAAGTAAATTACAAAGGCTAAGTATCTGGGAATTATATGCAATCATTTTTGTGGGTGATTTATAAGTAGAATAAACTATCTTAGATATCAGCATTTCCTTCCTTTAAATTTATCTTGAGGGCAGAAGGTGGATAAGTGTATGGAGACCCTCACAGCAGTAGTATTATGATAAACAAAAATTAGAAACATTAAATATTACAAGTTGTGATACAAGTTGTGATAAACATTAAATATTACAGAATAGTATATTGTAGCCACTAAAAATAATGATGGAAAACAGTATTGACATGTATCAATGATAATGAATTGTTGTTGTTAAGTGCTATACAGTTGGTTCAAACTCATCGTGACTCTAAATTTTCTGAGGCTGTAACTCTTCATGGGAGCAGAAAACCTTGTCTTTTTCCTATGGAGTGGCTGTGGGGCTCAAACCACAGACCTTATGGTTTGCAGTCCTGTGCTTATTATATGGCGTCACAGTGCTGGTATGTGAAAAAAGCTGCCTACCAATAACATGCAAAAAAATATAATTTTTTAAGTAGAAAAAATATAACATTATTGCATATATTTATATACTCATATATCCTGATGTGATGCTGTAGAATAAACACTGGACTGTCAACAGCAAAGTTGGTGATTCAAACCCACCAGACACTCCTCAGAAAACCTATACAGGGTAGCTATGAGTTGGAACTGACTCAACAGCACTTAACGACATATACAACATTTTGTTGTTAAGTGTCATCATGTCAGTTCTGACCGAGCAACCCTATGTACAATAGAATGAAACACTGTCTTGTCCTGTGGCTTCTTCACAACTGTCCAAGGTGTGTGTGTATACATATATAAAATTTGTGTTAGTCAGTTTCCAAGATGACCCTCAGTGCTCCTCAGCTCTGGATGTTCAGGTTCTCCTATAATCACCCCTCATATTTAATAGGGCTGAACAATGTAGCCAACAAGATACTGCAGACATGATAGGCTGTGGCTTCTAAGAAAAGTTATACAGAACATTGCACCCTCCAAATGACTTTCTTGCATCAGTGTTTCTGGGAAGCTAGTTGTCATGTCATTGAGGACATTCACACCCTGAGGAGAGGTCTACACAGCAAAGAACTGAGGCCGCCTGGGAAGAACCAGCACGAGCTTGCCAGATGTGCTAGTGCACCATCTTTGAAACACATCCTTCAGCTCCAGTCAAGTCTTCAGAAGACTGTATTTTCAGCCAAAATCTTGACTGTAATTTACCAGTACTGCTTACTATTTCTGAGTACCTAGGAGTTCTTTGGCTTGCAGATGATCCTCACAGCAGCACTAAGTGGACAATTAATAAATCTGTGTGGAATGAAAGATGCAAAGGACCCGCTGGCACTGTTTGGGATGAAATGATTGTCATGAGACACAGAGGCAACAAAATGGCTTACCCAACAGAACTCTCTTTCTCACCAGCCTGCACCATTTGAAGCATTCAAATCTAACAAATCCCATGAAAAGTTCAATATTCTTCCTCTAGAAAGGTAACATAGTAAGCTCCTGCACAGCCACCGCCACTTTGCTGTGAAATCATTTACCAAAGGAAGGCTTCTTCAAAGCCATGGTTTGTGAGATGCCTTTTGTGAGAGCAAAGGCAGTGGTCCAGTTTGCTGGAACAAAACTTCCCACAGAACTGGAACTCAGAGAGTGTAAGAAAAGTAATTGAAGGTTCCCACTGAAGTACATGGAGATGAAGAACACATTGAAAAGACTGCACTGATTATGGGGAGTTCCGGGGTCACTTCCGCTTACGCTGTCTGAATGTGGTACATAGGCTGAGTGAAAGCCCTTTGTTTTGGGGGAGTGTATTTAGGGATAACCTCTTTAATGTGTTTTGATGTATTTTTGTTTTTAAATTGTGCACAGTCTAATTTTGAAGTGGGTTTTCTACAGTTTCTGCAATAGAAGCTTAATCCTAAATTTTGGTGGCATTTTTACGACAACATTGACTTTTAAAGTAGAACCAAGTTTAGTTTGGAAAATGAACAAACTGAGGAGGTTTCTGTTGACAAACCGAGCCTTGGTGTTCTTGGTGTGTCAGTCCACCCCCACTTCAAAGGGTGATGCTCTTTAGTTAGAACTTGGGAGGGGTCGAAGCCTGGGTGCTTAAGATTAATTTGGAGTTGGAGTGAGAGACTGTGACAGTGAGATTATGTAAGGGACAAAAAGTGAGCAGTTACAGAGATCATTGTATAAGTGAACAGGATACCCTGGCTGTCAAGTTTTGAGGACAGCAGAGACGGGAATTGTTATAGATTGAGCTGTGTCTCTCTAAAGTACATTTTGGAGTCCTGGTGTGGTGCTGTGGGTTAATGCGCCAGATTGCAAAGCCATTTGAACTGCAAGGTCAGTGGTTCAAGCTCACCAGTCACCCCTCGGAAACCCTATACAGGGTCGCTATAGGTTGGAACAGACTTGGTGGCACTTAACAACAACAACAACAAAGTACATTTTGGAGTCCTGGTGTGGCACTGTGGGTTAATGTACCAGACTGAAAACCTATTTGAACTGCAAGGTCGGCAGTTCAAGCTCCCCAGCTGCTCCTTGGAAACTCTATACAGGGTCGTTATGGGTCAGAATCGGCTTGACGGCACTTAACAACATCAACAAAGTATGTTTGGAATCCTAACTCCTATATTTGTGAATGTAACCCTGTTTGAATGGTTTAAAATTAAGAAATTCCCAGGGTTATATTCTCTCACCATACTTATTATTCAACCTGTACGCTTAACAAATAATCTGAGAAACTGTTATATGAAGGAAATCGTGGCTTCAGGATTGGAGGAAGACTCATTAACAACCTGCGATATGCAGATGATACAACCTTGCTTGCTGAAACTGAAGAGGACTTAAAATACTTACTGAAGAAAATCAAAGACCACAGCCTTTGGTATGGATTGCATCTCATGTAAAGGAAAAAAAAAAAAAAATCCTCCACTGGATCAATAAACAACATTCTTATCAACGGAGAAAAGACTGAAGTTGTCAAGGACTTCATTCTTCTTGGATCAACTATCAACGTTTGCAGAAGCAGCAGTCAAGAAATCAAATTACGTATGCATTAGGCAAATCTGCTGCACAAGATCTTTTTAAAGTGTTGAAGAGCAAAGACATCAGCTTGAAGACTAAGGTGCTCCTGACCCAAGCCATGGTATTTTCAATAATCTCATATGTATACAAAAGCTGGACAGTGACTAAGGAAGACCATAGAAGAATTGATGCTTTTGAGTTATGGTATTGGAGGAGAATACTGAAAGTGCCATGGGCTGCCAAAAGAACCAACAGATCTGTGTTGGAAGAAGTGCAGCCAGAGTGCTCCTTAGAGGCCAGGATGATCAAACTTCATCTCTCATACTTCGGACATATTGTCAGGAGGGATCACCTGCTGGAGAAGGATATCATGCTTGGTAAGGTGGAAGGTCAGAGAAAAAGAGGAAGATCCCCAGCGAGATGGATTGGCAAAATGGATTGGCATCAATGGGCTCAAGCATGGCAACAATAATGAGGTTGGCTCAGGACCAGGCAGTGTTTCATTCTGTTGTGCGTAGGGTATTGATTCAATGGCAACTAATAAAACCCTGTTTGAAAATAGGGTTTTCTTTGGTATGTTAATAAGGCCACACCAGTGTAGACTGTGCTCTAAAAGTAATCACTTTTGAGTTATAATAAGGGTCATTCACATACTGGGGAAGCCAGGTGACATGTCAGGATCATCTATGAGTCAAGAAACTAAGGAATACCCAGGACTACAATAAAGAAGGAATCCACACACAGAAGCCCCAGGTTCAAATTTATAGTCTTCTTTCTGTTCTTTGCAAGAATCAACATTTGTGGCACTTGTGTTACAGCAGGACTAGGTAACTAAGACAAGAGTGAATGTGGTGATTACCAGGAGAGGTCCTGAATGTCAGTTACATTGAGTTAGTTACTTGAGCCAAAAGGGGTCTTATCTCTATAGGAATTGTGGTTAGAGGTTGAGAAACCTAACATAAATCTACCAAATTACCCATGGTTTCTACTAGCTTCTGACTCCAAGTGGTCTACCAGTCTAATGCTGGGCCCTGCCAAAGCACTCTTACATGTTGTCACCTGCTTTGGAGGGCAGCTAGTCTCTTTTTTTGTAAGAACAGTTGATGATGAGCTTGTGTTTCTTCTCAGTTGTAAATAGTTCTTCTTGTTTTTGTCTCAGACTTGGAGTAGAGGGAGGGTATGAAATATAAATGTGTTGTGTGAGGAAATGAGTTAAACCTTTAATATCTGCATGCATCCTTCCAACCAACAGGATAGGATACCTTATTGAATTTGAGTACTTTGGTAACTAAACCTTTTTAAGTAGCTATTAAGGTTTTAATTATATTGACTGAATTACTGTAAGAGCTTGGGTTATTTTTTGTAGAACTGAGTTGATAAGAATTAAAATATAGAAATGGGGCTGCTCTTTAGGAAGCATGTAAATCATAATTGTACATAAATATGCAAGGGTTGAACAACAGCAACAACAACAAACAACTCAGAAATCTACTAGAAAGATATTGGGCTACAAAAAACGAATTGCACTGTGACCCTCCAAAAAACCCTTTAAAATGATAGTAAGTGCCACAGAGGACTAGAATGGAGAGTGGGGCCAACGGATAAAAAGAGGGTGGACAGACGCAAGAACGCCCCACTTGCAGATGATACCCACTTGACCTGGCTTCAATGACTGGATGAACAGAGCTCAACCCGAAGAAGAAAGAAGAGGAAAAAAGCGTCATCTGATACAATTCGATAAACAGGACCTACACCTACAAATGCAGTAGCTCAAAAGAGGAAACAAATCCCTGCTGCAAGAACCATTCCCACCCCCTCCACACAAAGGGTAGACAGGGATGGGCAACTCGGACATTGGCTACCCAAAATGGGGGGGAGGGATACAAAGGTAAGAAGTGACTGGCTTACAAGCTTTCAAGAGGGAACTTAGATACAAAGGGCATGGAGGAAGGTAGAATCTCCAGTCAATAGTATCCAGCCTGTCCAGGAAGGGCTGATGAAACGAAATACAGATGGGTCTCTTGTGACGCAATAGTGAAGAATTGTTATCAGGACTGATTGTGAAGGTTGGAAATCTAAAGGTGGACATTTTGTAGCAAGGAGGGGAGTGATTAACTTTTCAGTCTAGGAGCAGAGGACCCTGGGACCATCAATGGAGAAATGCGGAGAGTGGGATCCTATCCAGAGAAGCGGTGAGGCCTAAGATGGAGGCAGAGAAGATGACGTCAAGAGATGGTGTGGCTGGGAACTTGGGATCTGGAGAGGGAAAGGGGCTGAGGACTGTGGTGGGGGGTGCAGGTTTACAGGGTACACCCTTTGGTTGGGTGACGATGCATGGATGGGATGGTAACTATGCCAATGAAACGATGTATGACAGAATGAATGTAAAACTAATGTTCTCCCATGTAGACTATCACACAATTCACAATAAAACATTTATTTTTTAAAAAATGATAGTAAGTGTAGTTGTTAAAGAATAGTCCAATAGGACATTGTATGGGAAAGGAGCTGACTGAAACAGAATTTTGAAGACTGGAAAACAGGAGGAGGATGATAAAGGTGTCAACATATCTTTTGCACACCGCTTCAAATCTTCACAGCCTTGGACAGGACTGAAGAACTGAAACCCACCCATCCAAAGGCCACTCTGGACCTTTTTAGAGTATACAGCAAAGGCACTCCATGCCTCCTCACTTTTAAATATGAGAGTTCTAGATTAAATTGTGTCCCTTCAAAAGACTCCACGGCACATCACAACAACAACAACAACAACAACAACTTCAAAATATGTGTTGTAAACCATTACCTGTGAATGCAATCCCATTTAAGCATAGGGTTTTCTTTGTTGTGTTAATTAGACCATCTTAGTGTTGTTGTTGTTGTTGTTAAGTGCTACCGTCGGTAGAGTCGGTTCCAACCCATAGCAACCCTGTACAGGGTTTCCGAGGGTGTAAATCTTTACGGGAGTAGAAAGCCTCATCTTTCTCCCATGGAGCGGCTGGTAGTTTCGAACCGCTGACCTTAAGGTTCGCAGCCCGATCCATAACCACTACGCTACCAGAGCTATTTTAGTGTAGGGTATGTTTTAAGCCAATCATTTTTGAGATGTTATAATGGAGCAGACTAGACACTGTGGTGCCTTGGATTTGCTTAATAAGGCGTTTCTATCCAATGTTTTCTTAATTCCCACCAAGAGATGGGTAGAATCATGCAAATAAGGTGTACAGGACTCTAAAGCTGGGATTGGTTAGTTTTGGCCTCCAGCTAGGTTAAAAGGAGCCATCTCAGAAGCAGGAACAGATGATCCCAGGAGCATCAAGGAGGAAAAGCGTGAGTGGAATGTGACGCCCCTACCTAGAAAAGCAGCCACAGCATAGGCAGTGGCAGAAATGGCAACATGGAGCAGCACCTAAAGGTCCATAGACTGAGTAAACACTGGGTGCCTGTGGGCAGGAGCTTGGCTTACAGAATGTACCCTGTGGAATTTAATGGAGCATGGTAACACTCGCCTGCCCAAGCAGGACAGAGGTCACAGGCCACATGGCTGAGAGGTCCAATATCAGAGTGAGTCATGCATACAGTATGGCAAACAAGAGGCATTCCTGACTGCAGAGCTACTGGCTCCTGAGTTTTCCTGATCCTGGATTGTACCCTGTTAAATTCTCTAATAAATTCCATAATCATGAATATTGTTATAAGTTCTGTGTGGCCATGGCAATGGAGGGTCAAACCCATGTGAAGCAGAGAGTGCTGTGGCAGGGATGGTTGGTGTCAGAATAGGGGAAAGAAAATTGGAGGGTGGAGATGTGTCTGACCTCTGTTTCCTAGGAATTGGCCTTGACCTGGTTTTGAGTTTGATTCTCTTTCCCTCTTGTAAAGCCAGTGGAAGTCAGACATAGTCCCCACATGGTTCTTGCAGGCACAAAAGCAAACAAGTACAAATGGGGAAAAGATAGATGCCACTGTGGATCTCCACAGAATGCTGAAAAGAACCGGAGAAAAGTGGAGACAAGGATTTTCCCCCTCTGAGAAACTAAAATTATAATATAAAAATATAAATCAATAGTTTAGAAGACAAAGTTGAAGAAATCTAAAACACTGAACCAAACAAAAGCAAACAGAGATGAAATAAATGAGAAAATACAATGAAATGATGGGACACATTCATTACTTCCTACATTTGAATAATAGGAACTACAGAAAAGACTGAAGTTGTCAAGGACTTCATTCTTCTTGGATCAACTGTCAACACTCATGGAAGCAGCAGTCAAGAAATCAAACCAAGTATTGCATTAGGCACATCAGCTGCACAAGACCTTTTTCAAATGTTGAAGAGCAAAGATGTCAGCTTGAGGACCAAGGTGCGCCTGATCCAAGCCATGGTATTTTCAATAACCTCATATGCATGTGAAAGCTGGACAGTGAATAAGGAATACCGTAGAAGAATTGATGCT
>NW_006408522.1:10819774-10821022 GCF_000296735.1 Chrysochloris asiatica
TGTTGGGGAGGGCAATACAAGAAGGGGGGAGGAGGCAGAAGAATAAGATAGATAGGGGAACACTGAGACAGATTTGCATGGCCTAGTGGGACAGAGGTAAACAGCCATGCATACTCAACCTTGGAAAAAAAGGGCTCTGGGATACAGGGATCTAGGTAGAGCTTGAAGAGGGTAAATAATACTAAAATCCTTGACTGCCTTATGAATATTAGTTTCCATGCCTACTATTGTAAAATAGACACTTGAGTGGGATAGAAAGGAATGTTGGGAAACATGATTAGAGAAAACTTGTAAGCCTGCCTTCAGCCTATAACTGATTGGAATACTTAAAAGGTGTTCTACAACTTGCCCAGTGAAATAGGCCTCATGCAAAGCCTTTACAGAGTATCCGACCTTAGGTGGAATCCTGAGTCCCAGCCAAAACCTTGTGAGGTGAGACATTCCCACTAGAAAGGACAAGCAGACTGGAAGAGCTACAGTGTCAGAAGATACATCTTCATGATGAACCTGACCTATACTCAAAGCGGTAGTTACTCTAAATACCAATAGAGAGGGAGGAGTCTTCAAATCAAGTATCAATGCTATCCGCTTTGTGCACAGGGTAGATAGGGACAGGCAACTTAGACATTGGCTATCTAAAATGAGGGGGCAATAAAGGCACGAAGTGACTGGCTTAAAAGGTTTCAAGAGGGAGCTTAGTTTAAGAGTGTGGGGAGAAAGAAAGAGTCCCCACTGAATAGCTATCATCTTGTCTAGATGGGTCTGGTGAAAGGAGATGGGGATAAGATTCAATAGTGAATGACTGTTATCATGACTAATCGCAACTGTCACACTTGCAAAGGTGGAAGTTTTGTAACAGAAAAAGGGGAGCAGTTAATCTTACAGTCCAGAAACAGAGGACCCTAGGACCATCAAGAGAGGAACACACAATAGAATGTGGGACCTTATCCAGAGAAGCAGCAGCGCCAGAGATGGAGGCAGAGATGGGGGCATGGAGAGGGGGAGCGGCTGAGGACTCTAGATTCATCAACTAAGAAGAGAAAGACTAAGAACTGGTGGCCAGGAGCAGACTTGGAAAATGTGCCCTTTGGAGAAGTAAATTTTTATGTATGCCTGAGTGGTTTTTTTTGTTTGTGTGTTTTTCAAAAAAGCTAAAGTGGATCGAGAGAAATACTTTTAACTGATGGTATATGGAGGGGATTATAATCAATGTAATGAAACAAGGTATATGAATTGTTGAATGTGAAA
>NW_006408522.1:10828022-10853202 GCF_000296735.1 Chrysochloris asiatica
CGTCTGTCATACTTTGGACATATTGTCAGGAAGGACCAGTCATTAGAGAAGGATATCCTGTTTGGTAAGGTGGAGGGTCAGAGAAAAAGAGAAAGACCCCAATGAGATGGACTGGCCAAGTGGTAGCATCGATGGACTCAAGCATGGCAACAATAGTGAGGTTGGCCCAGGATCAGGCAGTTTCATTCTGCTGTGCATAAGGTCGCTATGGATCGGTACCGACTTGATGGCACCTAACAACAATAACAAACAACACAGACATGAATGGTGGTGAGGTGGGGATAGTATATCATTGTGAAACTATAGAACACTGAGGAATTTTTAGAAAAGAAACATGCTTTTTCAGAGAGAGAGAAGTGGGGGTGGGGAATCTATCACATATAAAAGTTCTCAATAATACAAGAAGTAGAAGACAATGAAGCAATCAATGCCTTTAAAACTTTGAATGAATATGTTTTCCAGACCATTCATGCTATCAATGAAGAAAGAGCGTAGACTAAAGACATTTTCAGACTTTTAGGATTTCAAATTCTACCCCAGATAGCCTTTCTCAGGAAACTACTGGATAATGTACTCCACCAAAAAGTATTTCCACTCATATTTACAAAATAGATTTGTCTTTTTGTGTGTGTGTATACTTCAAAGAATTGATTAGACTTTGAAGCAAAACCACATCAGTTTCAAAATAACATTTAAGTAAATTCACTCTTGTGCCAAAACAGCATACTCATATTGAGTTCAAAGGGGTATTACAAAAATTCAACATAATTTTCAATTTATCAAATCAATAAAGCAACCTTCACATTTTTCTTATAGTCTTATATCAATCACTAACACTGTTGACTACATTAAAATCTTCATATTTGTTCCTGTTAGAAAACTGTGTAAAAATATTATTTGCTATTTGAAAAATTCAATTTTAACATAAATTCTTTTTGTGTCAACTCATAGAGTATCAAGTTTAATTCATTTATATGCAATATGATGCAATTGAGAAAACATAAGTCACATTGTCTATTTTTTTAGCTTTAATTATTAAATGTGGCAAGCATTTCTTCTGTTTCAAGCAAATCTTGAAGTGGAATTAACAGTATTATAAATCTTTGTAAAACTTCTCCAGGACTCAGGCAATGAACATTGGCAAAGAACACATAATCATTAAATGCATTGTCTTTCATTTCTTTCATCACTTCCCTTTTCTGGCAATAATCCATGGCACATAAATACTGAGTGATTTTAACAGCTTTTAAAGAAAACGAAGCACAAATCTGTGCCACACAGCAGAGTGAAGCTAGAAAGGAAAACATCAGAGTCTTGCTTTAAAAAGGTGATGAATACAGACTTTTGACATAAAGCTGTTTTGATAAGAAATATTTTTTTCATATCTAGCTAAAAAAAATTCTTTACATTTGTAAAAGATTAAAAATGACAGCAGGAGGTGAATTTTTTATTTGTTTATTTTTAGATCATTTGGAAGTCCTTTGAGACAAATGTACCCAAGTATTAATTTGTTGTTGTTGCTGTTAAGTGTCATCAAGTCAGTTCCCACCCATAGAGACCCTGTATAGGTGAGCTTGAACTGCTGACCTTGCAGTTCAAACTGACTTTGCAGTCCAGCGCATTAACCCACAATGCCACACCAGGACTCCAAGTACTAACTGGTGGTGGTGGTAGTGTGCTGTGGAGTCGGTTGCGACTCATCGCACCCCTGTATAGGATTTCCAAGGCTGTAAATCTTTACGGGAGTAGAAAGCCTCATCTTTCTTCCACAGAATGGCTGGTAGTTTGGAGCTGCTGACCTTGAGGTTAGCAGCCCAACGTGTAACCACTACACTACCATAGTATAACTCATCTGAAGCCTTAAAGAGTATTTGTAATCTTTCAGATTGTAAATAAATTGAACTTTGATTTTTCTGGAAAGAGCTTACATTCTACATGCACTTGTTTGGTAGCTTAATTGAAAATTTGCACTTTTTGTAAAGTACCTTTTAGTCCTTTCCTCATAATTTTCTAATAAAATTTCCAGGCACTTTCAAAGACATGATTTCCAGCATTCCTCAAAACAGTCCTGTGTTGTCATCCAACATAAAGCATCTGAAGGCTGACAGAGGCATAGCGTCTTGTCCGAGGACATACTGCTAAGGAATAAAGGACTAGAAATGGCAAATGTTAGTCTGAACCCAAAGCTTATGCTGTGTGTGTCATGATGATGGCCTCGCCCATTGTTTGAGTGTAATCAGGATGCTAAGGAACACTGGTGGCATAGGAGCTAAGCACTCAGCTGCTAACTAAAAGGTTGCCAGTTCAAACCCACCAGCTGCCACATGGGAGAAAGATATGGCAATCTGCTTCCCTAAAGATTTACAGTCTTGGAAACTGTATGGGCAGTTCTATTCTGTCTTTACGTTTGTTATGAGAATCAACTCAGTGACAATGAGCTTGGTTTGGGTTAGTGGCTTTGCAGGAGAAAAGACCTGGAAATCAACTTCTGTAAAGATTGTTGTTGTTGTTGTTACGTGCCGTCGAGTCGGTTCCGACCCATAGCGACCCTGTACAGGGTTTCCGAGGGTGTAAATCCTTACGGGAGTAGAAAGCCTCATCTTTCTCCCTCGGAGCAGCTGGTAGTTTCGAACCGCTGACCTTTAGGTTCGCAACCCGATTCGTAACCACTACGCTACCAGAGCCTAGCAAATCTGATTGGACAGTTCTATCCTGTCACATGTAGTCACTATAAGTCAAAAATTGACTAGATGGCACCCAACAACAATAAGGATGCTGCTCTTTCCCTTTCCTCCCCTCCCTGCGCTCCACATGTTGTGGTCAAGTGCCCTTATGTTGGTGATCCTGTGTAGAGTTTCCAAGGAGTGGCTGGGTGGGGCTGAGCTGCCAAGCTTGAAGTTCAAACTGACTTTGTGGTCTAGTGCTTATCCTACAGTGATAGCACCTTTTTAGAATTTACAGTCAAAACCTAATTTGGAGTTGGAGTTAGGACTGGGTTTTGAAGCTGTATATAATCTAATAAATGTGGGTCTTGAGAATCTTCAATTGCTTTAACTATTTCTTATGAATGAAGGTTGAAATACTCATTTATTTACAAAATACTTATTGTCTCCTTTGGAGTCCTGGTGTGGCGCTGCAGGATAAGCACTAGTCGTTGGTTCAGACCCACCAACCACTCCTTGGAAACCCTCTGCAGGGTCACACTATGAGTTGGAAGTACACCAGTGTGCTTGGCACATAGCAGATAGAGTACAGAGTCCTTGCTTTTGTGGAACTTACAACCTAATGTGAAAGAAGCAGAAAATCACAATGGAAACACTTCCTGGGAGAAACTTTTTTCAAAAGCCAAGTTTATTAAATTGAATCTTTCAAGGTGACCTTGCTTTTTGTGATCTTTGAGTGGGGCAAAGGTAATCTAGGTCTATAGTCATTCACGCCAAGGGTAGCCATGCAAATAGGTACTAGTGAATGTAAAGTCATCACCTCCAATTCTGGATCATCAGTTGTGTTCCTCTTTGTCCATTATCATCCTTGAAGCTTGCTGATCCAGGCTCTAAGGCCAAGTGGGTACCAGGGCAAAGCAGCACATAGTGAAACTAGAAGGATAGCCTACCAGATCGAGAACACCAGATTCATTAGGTAATTTGTTGTTTGTTTGTTTCTTATTTAGAATCTGTAAGATCACCTTATGCTAGGATAATAATTTGATCAGTAAAACCACGATCTTATGATGTATCATACCTATGCCTTATTTTCAGAGTACTGCAAAAGCTACAAAATGAAGAGCTATCTTTGGGCGGTTCAGTCAGCTCAGGAGCATAGGGGGCTGGTCTTCAAGGGTAGAGATTTAGACAAATGAAGGGATTTTCCTAAACACACCTCAGGGGAGATGACTTCTAAGAAGTATTTTCAACCAGATCCAACTAATGCATTGTGGGTAAGAAAAGGAAGAAGGAAGAAGGTGGGAGGGAGAATCAGAAGCAGCCAAAAGAGGTGCCTAGGGTCAGTTGGACTAGTTTAAGTGCTGGCCCTATACTTTCTACTCTGACATGGGACAGGTTTCTTGGCTGAGCTTCAGAAATTTAGTTTTAAATGGGGATTTGTTAAGACGATTCATGTGAAAATACCTCAATCTCTTGAAGATAAGACCACACTACTTTACTCACTATCACAAAGTACCACTTCCTTTGATTGGCCTTCAAACTATCCTGTTCAATCTTCAAGCTCCCCAGACTGAATTGTTGAATCAAACTCTTCTGCCCTCCACCTGCTAGTCCCAAACTCTCCTGTGAATCTTTGTCTCTCAAAACTCCCCCAATGGTTCACAGTGTCCATTCCTACGATCACACCCTGTGCCTGCCTTTTCCTTGTCACCTCTGAGAATGTTGCCCAAACTAGCTGGAGGTCCACCTATCAATAGGAAACTTTTACAAGTATTTGGATAGTGTGACAGGCATCAAAGTGCTCTCACAGACATTCTCCCCTTTGATCCTCACAACAGCCCTGCGGGGAGGCCCTGCAGCTGTTATCATGCAAGTTTCATCACTAAGGAACCCAAAGCTCATAGGGTTAAATGATTTGCTCAGGGCCACAAGATGGAAAATTGCTTGGTGTGCAAGAAAGAGCATAGGTTTTGAGGCAAGAAAATCTTACATTCATGTCTCAACTTTGCCACCTGCTAGCAGTGTGGCCTTAAACAAGTTATAGAAGTTTCCTGAGCTTCAATTTCTCTGTCTAGACCAATAAATAACATCATGATAAATGGAGAAAAGATTGAAGTTGTCAAAGACTTAATTTTGCTCCAATCAACTATCAGCATTCATGGAAGCAGCAGTCAAGAAGTCAAACTACATATTGCATTAGGCAAATCTGCTGTACAAGACCTCTTTAAGGTGTTTGAGGGCAAAGATGTCAGTTTAAGGACTAAGGTGCGCCTGACCCAAGCCATGGTATTTTCTATAACTTCATATAGATGAGAAACTTGAACAGTGAATAAGGAAGACTGTAGGAGAATTGATGCATTTGAGTTATGGTGTTGGAGGAGAGTATTAAAAGTACCAGGAACTACCAAAAGACCAAACACATCTGTGGTGGAAGAAGTATAGCCAGAATTCTCTCTGGAAACCAGAATGGACAGATGTCCTCTCTCATACTTTGGACATAATTGTCAGGAGGGACCAGTCCCTGGAGAAGGATATCCTGTTTGGTAAAATGGAGGGTCGAAGAAAAAGAGGAAAATCCCCAATGAAATGGATTGGCACAGTGGCAATAACAATGGGTTCAAATGTAGCAATGATTGTGAGGTTGGCCCAGGACCAGGCAGGGTTATTTCTGTTATGCATAGGGTTGCTGTGAATCGGCACCGAATCGATGACACTTAGCAACAGCAACAACAAAATTGGGACTTTATTGTGTTGCTTCCTGCAGGGTTGTGTATTTTGTATTTGCAGTACTTGGTGCACAACAAATACTTAGCAAATAACATCAGAATCCAAAGCTCTTCACTGTCTTCCACAGGATTCATTCTTCCTTCCATCTCTGAATTAAAGGAACAATCATTGCTTTTATTAGGAGTCTTTGGTTTTATGCCTAAGAAATGAACTTGGGCTAACAAACACCAAATATGAGTTTTGCCACGTCATTACTTGGTCACAAAATGGAAGAGCTGAACAAGCCATTTCTAGGAAGCCAAAACCCACAGCAGCCCCAGGTTCTCAGCAATCCCTTGGGAGTATCCTTTGGATGACTCAGTTCCTGCCATCTTTCTTCCCCTTGTGTGTGAATCTATCTCTACTCAAAATGCAGATTTTCACAAGAGAAGATCTCATTGGCCTGGTCTGAGTCTTGTGCTCTCATAGGGACAGATGGATGGGACTGGTTATCAGCCCATAGGAGGAAATGAAGGAAATGAAGCTTCTAAAAGGATGTCTCTCAAACAAATAAATGAAGTCCATTACTTAGTCCTCTTAGTAACTATAAAACCAACAGTCTTGTATGGGTAGATCTATTTGCTGTGTTTCTGTCTTAACACCCAACTAGGCCATTACTCTTAGGATGGTGAAGGGACACCTCTGTCTCATGCTCAGACTCAATATGGAAGCTCAGAGATCTGCACAGTTCCTTGCACATGATTGGTGCTCAATAAATATTAGATGATGAATAGATTTGGTTGATTTTTACTATACCCCTCTGTCTTTCTAGCTCCAAACACATATGAATTCAGATCTTTCCTGACTTAGCCCAGCTTCTAAACCTCAGAGCTCCTACCTACATGCAGCCACCAATAAAGCAATCAATCAATAACAATTCACCTAATTAACTTGCTCACATGAACCAGTAGGTTCCTTAGAACTAGCCACTTCCCATCACAGCCATTGTATGAGGTGCCAGGTGTCCTGCCAAGGGACCTGATTAATAAGTCTTTATAATTGAAGCTGAATGCTGTTAATTGCATAATTTTGAACTCTTCAAGTTTAATTCCATGACAATTACATCACAGAAGTGAAGCATGATGAAGTATTTCCATCGCAATGGATAAACAGTACTTCCACAAACACTGGATTATATCTGTGGCCCGTTATGTACACATCAGGCATAACCTATTGCCACTATTGTTAATAAAAAGCCACACGACTGTAATACATATGTGATTCCTAAACACATGGCACACTATTGGTAAAAAAAAACAAACCTGTCTGCTAGTCACGCCCAATATGTTCTGCATTCTTTAAATATATAACCTGACGCATACACCTCAGATCTGTTCGTAGCATCTTATTTTCCTTCCTGTCATATTTTTTCTCTTTTTAGTCTCTTTAAACCCGTTCTTTCAAATGATGACGAACTTGAAGAGGACATGTCAGAAAATAGCTGATGAATGAAAATAATCTGTCTGCCTTTGACAAAAACTTTTACCCAGTTGAGCAAGCAGGTTTTCATGAAGAAAATCTGAGAAATTAATTAATTAACTGTAACTGGATTTCACCTCTTTAACCTTAACTCTGTGAGCAAACCTGAGCTAAATAAACATCTGACCATTCAATCTCTTCCACTTAAGGTTAACTTGAGTTTATTATTCAGGCTACTGCCCTTGTGTATTAGGCAACGCATAAATTACGCATACTAATTACCCTGGATGGGGCACCACTTTAATGAATTCTTTTAATTAAACTGCAACACAGTGGTTTTGCACAGGATGGTCTATATTTCATCCTTAAACTATGTTCACCTTCATCTTTGTCTGGGCAGCTCACACATCCAACTGGAGAAGGTCTGAGTTTAATTCATCTAAGTATATACATTCAGTAATCCCCCTCCTTGACTATCATAGGAAAATTTGAAAAATGTTTCTCTTCTGCTTTGAGGTTAAGAAATTAGATGCCTCTGTGAAAAGTTATGATTCTATTGGGGATTCTGACGTGGGGTGGGGGGACGGCAAAAGAAAGCAAAACTGAAGTGACAGAATCCATCAGCACAGCCCTGAAGCATTTGAAATATAAATAGTAGAGGTCATATTAATAATTTCCTTACTAGTGTATGTACTACTTACCAAGGAAATTCTCTTTGTGATCTTTCCATTCCTAGGTTTACAGAAAATCATCTATATCATTCATCCTGTTTTCAAAGAAACAATTAGTTCTTGATTATCTGGAACAATTAGTGGTAGATGGAGTAGTAGAGAAAATTAAAATCCATTCATATTGTAGCCAAGAGTGTTCATCTTCTCTTGTCCAGAACCTCTGGTTCTGGAGTTATAATGTTTAAGCTCTCAGCTGCTAACTAAAAGGTTGGTGGTTTGAACCTACCCAGCAACTCTGCGTGAAAGAAGACCTAAGGATCTGACCCCATATGGATGGCAGCCTAGGAAACTCTCTGAGGTAATTCTACTCTACAGTATAGGGGGGCAATGAGTTGGAATCGACTGGACGGTACACAATAAAAACAACAGCTTCTAGGTAGTAAAATGGCCCATTTTGAGTTTTACCTACCTGATATCTGGGGGAGAAAAAGCAAACAGCCAAAGAATTATGTACATACCGGTAACTTTGATAATATTCAAGTCAATCAATGCATATTACTTGAGAACGTACTGTATTCCCATCATTGTGCCTCATATGCCAGAATATCACATGGTTGAGAGTGCCCTGTTGCCTTCCTTTTTAAAAAAAAGAAAAAGAAAACTCTTTGCATATTTATGTTTGTACATACAATGAAGAATTTTGAAAGATGTACAAGGAACTTTTACAAGAGTTTGCTTCAAGGAATTATTGGGGGTCTGAGGTCCTTATCATTTTATACCCTTTTTCTCCCTCTTCCTATTATGATCATGTGACACTTTTAATTCCAAATTTGTAAAAATAGCTAGAGTTCCTCATCTGCTGGGAGAGACGCACAGTGTAAGGTGGAAAGTACTCTGATGGGTGAACATACAAAGGACTCTGGAAACACAAAGGGAGCATTTGACTTTGCCCAGTAGAGTCAGAGAAGACTTCTCAGAGGAGGAATCATTTTTGTTGGGTCTTTAAGGCGTAAATGTGAGAGTTTGTTCAGCTGAGCATCAGCTCTTGAGTAATGGGAAGATCATAGCATAAGATTTCACCTACATTAAAATGGTTCCAGAATGCTCCTTGGAGGCCAAGATGGACAAACTTCGTCTCTCATACTTTGAACATCTTGTCAGGAGGGACCAGTTGCTGGAGAAGGATATCATATTTGGTAAGGTGGAGGGTAAGAGAAAAAGAGGAAGACCCTCAACGACATGGATTGGCCAAGTGGCAGCATCGATGGACTCAAGCGTGGCAACAGTAGTGAGGTTGGCCCAGGATCAGGCAGTGTTTCCTTCTGCTGTGCATAAGGTCACTATGAGTTGGTACCAACTCAATGGCACCTAACAACAACAACAACAAAATGGTTCTCCCCTAGAAATTCTGTTAATGGATATGCTGATGCAAGGCTTTCTTGATGACATATGGAAGCAGAATGTCTAAATCATTCTAATTTCTGACAACAAGACGATTGATACCTTATCAAAGAAATGCTACTCATTCTGGGAAATACTTAGCTATGCCTGAAATTCTAACTTCAAAATTGCCCCTAAAAATAAAACAAAAATCCAAACCCGATGCCATCAAGTTAATTTGGACTCATGGCAACCATGTAGGATACAGAAAAATTGTTCCTTAGTGTTTCAGAGAGTATAAATCTGTATGGGAATTGTTTGTTGGTGGTGGTAAGTGCCGTTGAGTCAATTCCAACCCATAGCAACCCTGTATAGGGTTTCCAGGGAGAAGCTGGTGAGCTTGAACCACTGACCTTGTAGTTCAAATGACTTTGCAGTCTGATGCATTAGCCCAAATGCCACACCAGGAGAGCCTCATTTTTCTGTATAGGAATGGCTGGCAAATTTGAACCACTGACCCTGTGGTTAGTAGCCTAATGCTTAAGTCAGTTCACCACCAGGGTACCATAAAATTGCCCCTACAGTCTCTTAAACTTTTCACCAAGCACTAATTTAACCGAGAATTTGTACAATAGCAACAAACCTATACTATTCAACCAATTTTCATTTTGATGGGAAAGATACAGAATTACATTTTTATAAGTAAAGTCTACCTCTTAGTACAGTAACATTTAGAAATGGATTCCCTCTCCTATCTGTCCTTCACCTTGTAGCTATAGTAGAAGGAGCTTAGGGAAAGTGAAGACTCAAGGTCCCAACTTCCATAGTTTGTCATTGATAGAATTCGTTGGAGCATCAATTTTCCTTATTCTTGGGCCACTAAGGAGCCCTGGTGCGGACAGAGTTGTTCCAACTGGGTAAAGAAACCCTGCCTCCCAAGCACAGAGCAACAAATCTAGGGGCATATTATCTAATAGGCAAGGTAAGCCTGGGATTACTTGTGCTTACTTACTACTCTGTAGCAAACAGTTCCACTTTCATGTGTAAATATGAAAAGAGGCTTTGATTCTGGGGGAAGGTGCTCTGAGGTTGAGATAGAGACAAAGATGTCAGATAGAAAATGAATCTTTGATATGGTGAAGAAATGGTGTAATTATTCATTACAGATTAATTAGTAAGTAAGCAAGCACAAATAAGCCCATGCTTACTTTGCTTATTGGGTAATCTGCTCCTGAACAAATCTTAGAAAGAGGGATTTGGTAGAATTTGGCCAGAGTCTCTAGGCCTCTTGGAATGCCAGTTGCATATGCAATGGCAAAGGGAAGAGGCAAACAGATTTATCTCACGATTACCCTGATGCTGGTTTGATCAATAATACCTTTCAATTATTTACTGAGCCACAGCTGTGCCAGATGCAGGCACTACAAAGATGAACATTGCCTGGTTCCTGCTCTCCAATAGCCACAGGGAAAAGAGAGCTTCAGACAAGTGGAATGTGTGCCTCCGTTAGTTCTCTGCAGGCACAGAACAGAAAACCAGGGCTTCTTCAACAGGGAACATGCACAGCCCTGGCTACAACGCAAATGTATCTTTGAAAGGTTTTAGACCCAAGAAACAGAAGAAAGAGAGGCAGAGCATTCTAGAATTAGTAGTTGACTAGACCCAAGGGGAGATTTTTCTTTCCTTTGATTCACACAGCAAACTGAGGAAGCCCCACAGCTTGTTAAACAATTTATGACAAAAGCTAGGTTCCAGAATGATGAATGGTGTTTTTCCTATATAATGATGGTGGTCCTTGAGTCAGACAGCCCAGTTTCCCTTTGGATGTGTAACTTGGCCATCACTTAGTCTCTCTGGCTCTGAACTCCCTCATCTGTACAATGTGAATAGTAGGACCTACATTACCAGGGACCATCATGAGTCAGAATCTACTTGAGAACAACTAACATCAACCACACTATCAGTGGGTTGTTGATTGTGATTAAATGCATGTCAAGTAGTTATCAGAGTGACAGCTCCTAGTAAGTAATCAATATGTGTTAGGTATTATTATAATTAACATGGCTAAGGCAAGTGCATCTTGGACATCTAAGCAATAGGATTTTACTGCCAAACTACCAAAATGACTCCATCAAAATGAGTCTTCCGAAGCAGTTAGAATACAAGGATGTAAGTTACCATAAATACCATATTCACTTGGGCTTGTGAAATTGCCGTGTCTGTTTGTACATATAGTTACATTATTGTTGTTCAGAGCCAGAGAGATTAAGTGATGTCCAAGTCTGTTCTGACTCACAGTGTCTCTGTATAAGTTCTCCAAGGAGTGGTTAGCAGTCCAATGCTTATCCTATAGCATCACATCAGGATTCTATGTACTTAACTAGTATCCATTTCAGTTTAGAAACCAACTTCCTGTTAACAGATGATCCATGTAAAATGCCAAGCATGAATTCTTAAACACTCCTCCTTTTAGTGATTTAGTAAAAAACTGAAAGGAACGTGACCATCTCTTCTGGGCTTGTTGGATTCCACGAGAAATAGGTTGCCCAACACAGAGTGCTCAGTTTCAAGTGCCAGTGAGAAGAGGGCATACCTCAAAAAGCAGGAGCACCAGACCTAGGAAGAATGGCCCTTGACCCCCTAGGCACACTCAGGTCTCATAGGTAATCAGGAGGCAGCCACCAGGGGCTGCCCACTCCCCTGGCGGGCTCTGATTACTCCACTTTGATCCTTTTGTGTTTCTCAAAGCTTCCGGTGCCGTTTTCTGCCCCAGGCGTCCCACATGCAGAATGTCTTCGGGCTGCCCTAGTAGGGAACATATGTTGTGACTTACCATCTGGCCTTTGTACATTTCCCCAGCGGCCACAAAGTAAAACCTGCCGCTTTGGCAGCTACAAGTGCCTGCAGTCCCTTTGGTGTCTTTCCTGGGTCGGGTTTTTTTCAACATCAATGGATATAATTAAGAAGAACTAAACCAAGCGTATGGAATCAGGACTACATTAGGACCACAAAGGGAGCTCTACCTTGAAATAGTTGCTTCTAGGGGCTGGCCCAGCCTGAGGCGCCTGTGCAAATGATGTATGTGTGCCAACGAACTGGCTCTCCATTTTACAACTGGGCATGTGCTCTGTGAGTGAAACCCGGACATTGGTCTGCTCACTGACACCTAGGGCAGGCAGAGGGACGGAGGCAGCTTGCTCATGAGAGCACATGGGTCTCTTAGCTGTATGCTGTGGAGGGAATGTCCGAATTGCTCAACTCTTGAGGAAAGCATCATTCAAGTTGCTTCTCTGTGAACAGAGAAAAGAATTGCTGGGTGCTGAACAGCAGTTATTTCCAGAAGACGTGAAAAGAGAAGCCAAAATCAGGTTCCAGAGAGTTGAAGCTAGAAGATACCATTTGAAAGTGTAAATTGCTGTATGCACAAGCAGTGCAATCCTGGACTGCTAAAAGAAAGAATAGGAAATGTCATTTTATACCGATATAAAAAGAACTCCAAGATGTATCAGGGAAGTGAGGGGAGAGCAAGGTGAAAAGGAACTGTGCATAGAATCTTCTACTTTTGCATGTTAGGGTGGGGTAGAGATTTTTGTATGTATGTGAGCCTGTCTGGAAGGATACTAAAACTCCTAGTATCAGCAGTCATCTATTGATATTATTTTAGGGATGTGGAAAGAACCTGCATAGATGTGGGTAGCAACGGAAGAATTCTTTCTATATACTTTTATCTATTTTAACATATTTTTACAGTGTATTATACCTCCAAAAACTTAAATGTGATTGTGCTTAAAGTTCTGAAAGTGGCATTTTAAAAAACATTTAGAATCCAGTGGGAATTGCATACCAGTAGATTTAGAAGTACAATTTTATTAGTCCATCTCTCTACATAAATCAGACTATTTGATTTCCAATACTATCATCTCTGACTGATTATCATATGTTGGAATAACTTAGGCATTGCATAATTCACACTGAGCATTTTTCCCTCCAGAAAAAATAAATATGAGTGGCATTAGTTAACAGACTCAGGGCTTGAATGTAGTGTGTGCTATTAACTAGACATAAACATGAAGGTTTTTTTGTCCTGGGATTTAGCTAACATTTGTTGAACAGGTATAATGTGCTGTTGAGAAATTGCTCTGGAGTTCAACCTTCACTGTCTAAGGCAGTGGATGCATAGCTATCGTACACAGCACAACCAAATAGGAATAAGTTTGGGTCTGAACTTCACTGAATGATTCTTTACTCAAGTAGTTTGTCTCTAAAAAGAAAATCAGTTGGTTGCTGCAGGTTCAAGTTTTGTTGTTGTTGCTGTTGTTTTTCTTCTTCTAACAATATATGAGGTAGCATTGAGATGATAGAGCATTCCAAGATGCTACTTGGAATGAGCTATATGCTATTTACAAACCAGTAGAGCCAAGGAAGTATATTCTCTCTCTCTTTCTTTCTCATTTCAGAGAACTATTAAAACGACACAGATCTTGTTGTAGTGTGTGTCTTAATTATCCAGTGCTACTATAGCAAATACCATAATGGGATGGCTTTAACAAACAGAAACTGATTGTCTCACAGTTGAGAAGTGCCGCCTCTGGAGAAGGTCCTTGTCTCCTTTCAGCATCTGTTAGCTCCGCTTTTCTTGGAGATCTCCATGTGTCTTGACATCAGTGTTCCCTTAGATCCAGCACCTTCACAGTACAAGAACCCCAGGCTCAAAGGACGATGGCCTCCACTACTAGGTCTTCTTTCTTAACAGCAGTAGATTCCGCTGCTTATGTCTCTCTTTTTTGATCTCTTGTAAGATAGAAGGTGTTACAGACCACACTCTTGGGAATCTTCCTTACATCAAGGTTATGATGGGATTAAGGGTAGTCTTCTGGTGTGGTGCTGTAGAATGAGCACTGGATTGTGAGCCACAAGGTCAGGGTTGCTTTGAGTCAGAACCAACTGTAACAATTGAACAACATCCTGTTTTTAATCCTTAACCACGTAACTGCCAACCCACTGAGAAGTATGGCCCAGTCAACCCAACCTGATACATGTTTTGGGAGGACACAATTCAATCTATGACAACGTGCTTCATAAAAAAATAAAAATAAAAAATCCATGTTCATGTCCCAAAAGAATTATGGAAATTCAACAGCTTTGTACTGTGCAAATTTAGCTAAGCTGAAACTATTTCCCCCAGGATTCTATTTCCTATAGGATTCTATCTAGCTCATAGTTGGAGAAATCTTCCTGAGATTTGGAAGGTAGAAGTAAAGCAGCAGGAATTTTGTAAATAAAAAATAACAAAATCTAGAAAAGTCAGTACAAAGCTAAAAACAGCTCCAAAATCCATATTGTTTCCACCACACTGTACTGCCAACTGAACCCCTATTATGGCACTGTAGGACCAGATGTGGACTTTGAATCACAAGGCCTGCAGTTCAAACTCACCAACTGTTCCTCAGAAACACTATACAGGCTCGCTAAGAATTGGCATTGACTTGATAGCACTTAACAACAACAACATTCTACCTTTATGTCCAAAGTCAGAAGAGCATGGTATAGAGGAACAATGCCATAAGAGCTGAAAAATCATCTGCAAAAATCCACATTTTTGTCAGTCTTCTGCCATTATGCCAAATATAACAGGCTAATTACTTTTTTTTTACAGATGGAAAATACAGTTATTTAAGCCAGTTCGTTAGTAGGGTTATGTTTCCAAATCCATTGTCAATTGATAACATGCTTGTGGAATTAGAAGGCTTTCGTCTCATTTTGGTCATTGTTTCTCCTTGAGAGGAACAGGATACATATATGAATAACCTACTTTCTCACAAACAGCTCTCCTTCAACATGTTGTTGTTGTTATGTGCCGTGGAGTTGATTTCAACTCATAGGGACCCTGTGCAGGGTTTCCGAGGCTGTAAATCTTTACGGGAGCAGAAAGCCTCATCTTTCTCCCGCGGAACAGCTGGTAGTTTTGAACTGCTGACCTTCCAGTACGCAGCCCAATTCGTAACCACTACGCTACCAGAGCTCCTTAACATGAGTTCCACAAAAACAGGCTAACTTTTAAGTTGATAAATTTGTATGGCCCGCAAATGATGTTATAAATTTTAGCAGAAAAACGGTTTGCCACCCCTGGCCTAATGCAATATGTCATTTGATTTTTTGACTGCTGATTCCATGAGTGTTGATAGTGGATCCAATTAAAATGAAGTCTTTGACAACTTCAGTCTTTTCTCCATTTATCATGATGTTATTTATTGCTCCAGTGGTGTGGATTTTGTTTTCTTTACACTGAGGTGCAACCCATACTGAAGGCTTTGATCTCCATCAATAAGTATTTTAAATCCTCTTAGTTTTTAGCTGACAGGGTTGTACCATTTTTATATTGCAAGCTGAACACTATTAATTGAGAAGTTTAAATTCATTTTTGACATTGCCAAAAGGTCTTCTGTGACAATATCCCCAACACCTACAATGAATGGGAGTGTTAACTTACAATTGAAAATGGATTTTTGCAGATCTTTTGCTCGTTCTAGTTTGCTTCAGAAGCACTCATACACAAAGGTAATTTCTACTTTCTTCAATAGGTTAGTCTCAAAATTTCCATTATACAAAGTTACTAGAAACGATGATTTTCAAATCTAAATTAATATTGACTACAGAAGATGAAAAGTCAATACCAATTAGAAAATGTATCCTAAAAAGAAAAATTCTCAAATGTGTGTATATGTTGAAATGCAGCTATTTGTAACCAAGTGCATCTAATGTTAAGAAAATGTCTATTCTAGAAAGACAGTAAACCAACCCATAGCCTAATATTTTGTTTATATTTCCCCTGGTAATGACTGTCTGGTTAAAAGATTCTACCTTATTAAAGACCTTGAGTAAACAAGAGTAGACCTTGGAATTTCTGTTTTGTGTTTGAACTTAGTCCATTTTGTCTTTCATATCAGCATCTCATATTTCCCCAACATGTTCATGTTGTACCCCCTCTGATGAAGGAAATAAGGCTTGCCTCACCTTAACAGGCAATTAGCTTTTACAATTAAATAGAGAGAGTCATGATTAATGACCTTGCTAATTGTTCTTCCCTGATGTGCACATTAATACAAGCAGAAAACTCAAAATTCAGGGGAACAAAATTTAGGTTCCAAAGCTGAAGGAAACGTGAACTTCATCCTCCAGACAACCGAAATCAATCGCAAGCAGACTATGATTAGATATATCACAGCTAAAAAGGGAGAGCTTGTCAATTTTCCCAATGACTAACACAGCACTGATGTAACAACTAACTTCTAACTATTATAGGTATACAACTTGGCCAATTAATTGTTAGTAGCCCCAGCAAGCTAGCAAGGAAGAAAACAGTACCCTTTAACAGACATGCAGGGTAGATTCTGAATCGTTGGTTGTATGACAGTTTTCTAAAATGTTTTCGAATCAGAGGAATATGTCCAAAGTAGACAAACGAAGCAAATGTCAAAACTGTAACGAGAAGTTGGAACAATATTTCCAATTGTCCAGTTAATTTGTGTGTAAGTAAATCCTACCCATTTCTTAAGGATTTAGCACCTCCATTAAACCTCTTCTGATTCCCACAACAGGAAGAAATGGCTCCCTGTCAGAAGACTTTAGAAGTCTTATTATTTAATGCCTTCTTATATAAATACTTTGTCATCTATGAGGAATTTTGCATCCTAAAATCTAAATGTGAGAATTGTAGAATGTTAGACTGGAAAGTTCCCAACAGAGAGATCCTTTGATTTGACCTCTTTTTATGCAGATGAGGAAACTGAGAAGTATTCATGAAGGGGTTTAGCCTCTCTGCAGTTGTGACATTTAAGGATGACTTAAAGGAGGTGAGGGTTGTGGATACGTGAGAAAGGAGCATCCTAGACAGATTTAAAAAATCAGCTATAGATGTCGAAAAAAGTGCCAAGGAGCCCAAAAGAAATGTCTCCAAAAAAGTAGAAGATGCTGAAACTCCTATATGCACTCTTTCCTTGCCTGGCAGCTGAATCATTACTAAAGCAAGAATGTTTTTGAAAACCAGCTTGGATACCTCTTATTCTTTTTGTAGAATCTTGGCTGTTCACTGAGTTGTACTGTTTTGTAACTGGAAAGGAAGTGTATGATATTCTTATTCTGTCTGTCAGAAAGCAGGGTGTTCCATATGCAAATAAAGCAATTCCCCCATCCCCCACTACTATCAACTCTCTCCTGACAACATTCCTCACTAGCAGTGGTTATCCCTTTTTTAAAATGTGACCTGTCCTGGTCCTTGTTAGTAGAGTTGTTCTGATCACAAGTCATTTGAATGTGCTATGTAGTGTCTGGAGTCTTGGTGTGTGCTGCAGGTTAATGCACTGGGCTGCAAGGTCAGTTTAAACCACAAGATCAATGGTTCAAGCTCATCACCTGCTCCTCAGAAACCCTATACAGGGTCACTATGAGTCAGAAATGACTCGACAGCACATAACAAAAACATGTGGTGTCTATCACACATAGGAAATTTGAAGTTTGTATTTTGATTACTAACTGGATGGACTTGGGCAAATAATTTAAAAGGTGAGTTTTGCCTTTTCAGGTAAAACAAAGCTATCGCCATCAACTACCTTCTCTATGACAAGACTTGTGACAATAATTGTGAGGTTGGCCCAGGATCGAGCAGTGTTTCGTTCTGTTGTGCATAGGGCCGCTACAAGTTGGTACCAACTCAATGGCACCTAACAACAACAACAACAACAACAACAACAGCTGTGACAATATATTGTTGTTGTCAGGGGCAGTCAAGTTGGTTCTGACTCATGGCAACCCTACGTTCAACAGAATAAAATACAACCCGGTTCTGCTTCATCCTCACGATTGCTCTTACACTTGAGCTCATTGCTGCTGTTACTATATCAATCCATCTCGTGGGTCTTCCTCTTTTTTGCTGACCCTCCACTTTACCAAGCATAATTTCCTTCTCCAGTGACTGGTCACTCCTGATAACATGTCCAAAGAATGAGAGACAAAGTCTCGTCATCCTGGCTTCTAAGAAGTACTCTGGCTATACTTCTTCCAACACAGATTTGTTTCTTCTTCTAGCAGTCCATGGTACTTTTAATAATCTTCTGAAGCACCATGACTCAAATGCATCAATTCTTCTACAGTCTTCCTTATTCACTGTCCAACTGTCACATGCATTCAAGGCTGTTGAAAATACCATGGCTTGTAAGGCACCCCTTAGTCCTCAAACTGACACCTCCGCTCTTGAACACTTTATAGAGGTCTTGTGCAGCAGTTTGCCTAATGTAATGTGTTCTTTGATTTCCTGACTGCTGCTTCCGTGAGTGTTGATTGTGGATCCAAGGCAAATTATTTCCTTGACAACTTCAATTTTTTTCTCTGCTTATCATATTGGTCTAGTTAGGAGGATTGTTGTTTTCACTGTGTTGAAGTGCAATCCATACTGAAGAATGTAGTCTTTGATTTTCAGTTTCAAATCCTCTTCAATTTCAGCAAGCAAGGCTGTGTCGTTTGTGTACTACAAGTTGTTAATGAGTCTTCCTTCAACCCTGGTACCACGTTGTTCTTCATATAGTCCATCTTCTCAGGTTATTTGCTCAGCATACAGACAGAAAAAGAATGGTAAAAGGCTATAGTCCTGACATACATCTTCCTGATTTTAAACCACAGTATCTCCTTGTTTTGCTTAAACAAATGCCTCTTGGTTTATTTACAAGTTCCACCTGAGCACAATTAAGTGCTTTAGAATTCCCATTCTTCTCAATGTTATCCATAATTTGTTACTTTGCGGTAGAAAAGAAATAAGGTACAGTGCCTACTAGCTCAAAACGATTACAATTTCATCAAGAGACAAATTTTGCACACAGGAAGAATAAGAGACCAATAATTATAGCTTTTACTTGGAGGTACTTTTCAATCTATTGATTTCTTTCATGTGCTTTTTAGCTTCTCCCATCTGTAAACACAATTCTGTGCAATATACAGGGAAGACACCTTGTTCTCATTTACAGATGAAGCCAGGGCCCCAAAACCACAAATGACTTCCAAATTAATTAGTAAGTTGTGGAGTTGGGACCTGAATCCAGATTATGTTCTCACTTTTTGTTCAGAAAATTTATTCGGAAGGTTTTCAAATTTTGGTGTAATTAAAAATCATTGCGGGAACTTGTCGTAAGTTCAGATTTCTAAATCCCATGGCCCATTTCTGAATCAGCTGGTCTTGGCTGGGACCAAGATGATTCTTTACAAATGGACAGCAGTTTGAAAGCAATGATAAGAAAACCCTCCACAAACAAATATGTGGCCGGATGCAAGGTCTTAAGTTCAAACCTACCAGCCGCTCCGAGGGAGAATCATGAGGCTCATGACTTCCATAAAGATTTAAAACCTAGGCAATCCTATACAGGGTCACTATGAGTTGGAACCGACTCTATGGCACACCACCAAGGCATAGACGGGGAGCATCATGACTGTGGGTAAGCACTGAATTTCAAGCCACAAGGTCAGCAGTTTGAGCCCACTGCCTCAGAAACCCTATACAGGGTTGCTATGAGTCAGAACCAACTCAACAACAACAAGGCATAGGAAAGGTGAGAGAGGAAGAACAGTGTATGCTGTCTCCTCTGACTGCCTTCTCTGTCTCACCACCAACCACCCATCTTTCTGTCATGTATTTTGCATTGCTTCCTCTGAGACCTCTTCATAACCTCAACAGCCAGCTCATGAAACTCTGGGAAAAACATCACTTTTAGAGGATGTTCTTAGAGGTTCTCTGCTCCCAATCAACTTACTCTTCTGATGAGCAGCAACAGGAAGTTCACACATCTGTACAGCTTGCATACAGAATATAGTGGCTGTCACTACAAATTCTGGAACCATTCTATTACAAGTTGGGCAAGTTATATAACTACTGTATTTAAAGCCTCACTTTCCCCATTATAAAATAGCTGTGATACCAATACCTACCCCATAAAGCTGTGATGAAGATTGTTTGTTACCGTTTATAAAGTTGTTAGAATAGTCCCTCATATGCAGCAAGATTTGTGTTTGTGAACCAGGAGATGAGGTCCATAGAAACAGTGCCATCAAAAGGATGATTAATCAGCTACTGATGTCTCCATGTGTGGAAGACAGAAGAGTGATGAGAATTGAAGAAGCTTGGAATCCATCAGCCTAATGGACTACTGGAACACGTGAGCATCAGTCTCCATGACTCTGAGGCCAGAAGAACTAGATGGTCCCTGGTTACCACTACCAACTGTTCGGAAAGGGATCACATTAGAAGGTCCTGGGTAAAGCAGCAGAAAATGTGAAACAAAACTCAAAATTGTTATTTAGAAAACAAAAAGATCTGGCTTACTGGTCAGAAAGAGACTGGAGGAACCTGAGACTATAGCCTTTGACCACACTTCCGACCTGGAAAAGAAACCATGGCTCAATTTTCAGCCTAATAGTAGCTAGGTATCTAGGGGGGATGCAATACAACTAGTAAGGTATGTGTTCAATGAAATGGCCAATCATTCAAAATCAAAAGGGCAACATTTACACAGGGAGGAAGTAGGCTAACTGTTGTTACATGGAAAGGATTGCAATCATTGAGACGAAACAAAGTGTATGATTTGTTGAATGTAAAGCTGATGGTCTTGTCTGTAAACCATCACTCAATTCACAAGAAAAAAAAGTTTATATATATGTATATTTAAAAGCACAATTAAGGACAGTCTCTCTGAAATACAGTGGTTTCATCCTCCCCCTAAAGAATTCTCATTTCTCCTCCTCATACCCACTCTTCTGATCTTGCAGACAGCCATTGGCAGCCCCCGGCACCAGTATCTGGGAAGGCAGACTATAGCTAGTTATCTTTGCTTGCAAAGGAACTGAAAGGTGTGGAGGGGCTCTCCAGGCAAAAGTCGACTTTGGTACTTTATCCCATTTAAACCCACCTTCTCTGTTGAAGGAAATAAACCAACACAGTAAAGCTTGCTGATGGCCACTCCATCTGTATTATGGCACACAATGATGGGTGGAAGTTAAAGGTTTGATATATAGGTCCATTTTTTTATTGCCAGTCCCTGCCCCTGAAGAAAGTATTAAAATTTCCAGATGAGTAACCAAACAATAAATAGATGAGACAGTTGCTGTGAATATCTGATTTTTTTGCATAGTAATGAGATATTGCTGGATAATGCACTCTGCCATCCACAGTTTGTCTAAATTATCATTTTGATTGGTCAAATGCATAAGAAAGATATACCAATAAAGTCGTGTCAAGTGTTCTGTTGTAAATTGATGCAGGATGGAGGTCTCTTTGGGCTTGAGGTGAGGTGGGGGCAGGGAGAACTGATTCTTTAGTAACTTTCGGTGGATGTTTTCTTCAGTAGATTTGTAATCAAAGGCATCTGCGATCCTCGCTTCTCCAGGGCTGCATGCATAAACATGAGATAGTATGTGCCTTCGAAGGCCTTGTGTGTTGTTTTTGGAATTGAAAATAAGGACCAAATTTGGAAAAGAAGGGTTGTTCTAGGACATCTGAGGTTTGTTTTGTGAGGAACATTTCCCCCTTGATCTCACATCCCTGCAACATAACATCAGAATGTTGATAGAGCTTTTGAATCAGAAAGACCAATCATTAGGGAACATTATGTCAGTAAATCCAAATAACTCTCTCTTCACCATAGGAAAAAATAGAATAATTCTCTAAGTTCCAAATTGGGATGAAAACAAAAATTGCCTTAAGTATTTTGACTTGCAACTCCTCTTTCTTCTTGGTTACATAACACTTTGTTTAATACATTTGGTGATTCATGCTAGATTTCATTTTAAAACTTTTCCTATTGTATTGAAGCGCCATTTTCATCCTTAACTTGTACGTAAGTTTTTCCATGTCCCAGCCTATGAGCTCCTACTGGTGGCACAAGTTATGGGCCCTGTAGGGCTTGCACATAGTAGGCACTCAGATACAGCACAGACCAAGCCATCAAGAAGTCTAGGATTTCTGCAGTGATAAGTTGAGGGAACAAAGCATATAACATATTTTGAAACATTTCCAGGTAATAGCCAAGTGCAGGACAATGAGAATTTTATTATAAATAAGTATGAATATCACTTTTCAGGCACCGACCATGAACTAACCCATTAACTCATTTACTAATTTACAACATTTTGGTGAAGAGGAAATTCTTGCCCCCATTTTGCAAATGGAGAAACTGAGGCTCAAAAATGCTTGTCTGTTGGGCCAAAATGTAAGTAAACTGAAACCTACCTGACTCTCAAATTTTGCTCCTTTCACTGAGCCAGGCATTCTTTGCCACCCTCTTGGTCTCCTGGTAGTCCTGGCTAGCCTCTGAGCTCACACATACTCTGACTTTTGAATAATTTGTAGATTGGATTCCAAGTCAACCCAGCCATGAGAGTTGGGAATGGCATCATCAGAAATTCCATGCATCAAAGAGAGGACTAGAAAATGGTTAATACACTCAGGAAAAAAAAAAAAAAAAAAAAACTGAACAAAAAATCAGAGGTTCAAGTCCACTCAAAGATGCCTCAAAAGACCAATCTACTTCTGAAAAATCCACCACTGGAAATCCTATGGAGGACAGTTCTACTTTGACATACAGAACATGACCATGAGTCAGAATCAACTACAGTACAACTGGGTCTCAGTGGCCACTGGCAAAGCTGAGCTAAAGGGTATTCTTGGAGTGACAGAGCTATAGATGTCCTAGGCATCAGCCTTCTGATGCACCAGATACTTACTCTAGTGAAAGGAAAATGTATAAAGGGGGAAATTGGGATGTAACTATACATCCAGAATAAATATATATAAAATAATGAACTTGTAATGAAACATTTGGGTGCACTGAATGTTCTATATGATAAGGGACATATAACATTGGGTTTGTCTCTAAAGCTGTCCCTGGGTGGTGCAAATGGTTGACATGTTTGGCTGCTAACTGAAAGATTGGCTTGGCAGTTCAAGTCCACCCAGAGGTGCTTGAAAGAAAGTCCTGGTGAGCCTGGTGATCTACGTCCAAAAACTCAGTCATTGAAAACCCAATGGAGTCTTGTGAGGCAGCAAGATGGCAAACTAGGCAGAAAGGCTGTATGGACGCCTCTACAACAAAGATATGGATAGCCAAATGACACAGATGCAGAGAATAGTGCTGGAACTCAGCTTCAGATGAAGGGCTTCTCTTCTTACTAGGAGAGAGATCTGAGCAGATACGGCAAAATAAGGAGAGATTAGTGATATGAACCAGCAACAGATGGTCACAGCCATCTTGAAATTTTGTAAGTGGCTTCAATGACAAGAAAAGTTATTGGCACTACAGAAACATACCTGTGGCTCACAGAGACAAAGGTGTGATATTTTTTTGTTTTCCACACTCCCATGGTGATCAGAGGCTGGCCCCTCCTCACATACACTCCAAAGGAAGCTCCTATTCTCTTTCAAGGAGGGGGAAGGTGTCTACATTGACCTTGTTCTAGTGGGCCCTGCTCCAAATCTGTAGAGTCAGCTCTGGCCAGCCCTGCTAGTGCTTACTAGGATAAGTAACTGAACAGACATGTGGAGAGGGGAAAAAAATATTAGAGGGACTTCTAATCTATGCCGGCAGCCAGGCCAGTTGAATTATGGTCATCTTGAACTATCACAGGTGAATTTGAAGGCAAGAGGGCAGTAAGTGGTACAGAAGCATACCACTTATTGGTGGACAAAAAGGATTGAAAGTTTTGTTCTTTTCTTGTTGTACCCCACGTTACCCTGGTGACTAGAGCGTACAGCCCAGATTCGCATATACTCTTACAGAAGCTTCTACACTCCAGGCTGCCAAACTCACATTAAAGTCTGTAGCACTGAAGTACTTTGGAGCTAGCAGCACCAATCCCGGCATCTTGAATCAGGTATGGCCTATTCCAGACCTATGGAGCTGGTTCTAGTCAGCCATAGACTAGAGGGACCTCTCACCCTTAGCTCCCCTCTGACTCGGAAATACCCTGATACCTCAGTTGCTTTGGGGTCTGCACAGACTACTTCTGGATTGGGTGCCCAGAGCAAAAGAATGCAACTATACCCTCTATAGCCCCACCTACTAGGCAAGAGCCAATACTAGATGCTATACACTGGATCAACAACATCAGCCAACTCCATCCTAAACTGAACTGCACTAACAGTGAACAGAGAATGGTACACAAGCTCATCTCCTGAACCCACCAGGAGGCAGTTGGTAAGGGCCTAAGAATTTATCAACATACAATCATCAACTTAATCCAAATATAACATCTAAATGTCTCAAAAGCAGCAGACAATTTCTGTTCACACAAAGAAACAAGACAGAGTGGCTTAAACAAGTGACCAAGAGGCAAAGCTGTTGTTGTTATATGCCGTGGAGTCAGTTCAGACTCATAGCAACCCTGCATAGGGTTTCTGAGGCTGTAAATCTTTATGGGAGCAGAAAGCCTCATCTTTTTTCTGCAGAACAGCTGGCAGCTTCTAACTGCTGACTGTGAGATTAGCAACCTGATTTGTAACAACTACGCTACCAGAGCTCCTTAGAAAAACATTTTTGAGGGAAAAAAGGCATTGGAAATACCTGAAAAAAAATCCAAGAGAATAATATTTAGGTACCACCAAAGGATTGACAAAAAGATAGAGGAAAATAAGGAGGAATTCAGGAAAGCACTACAGGAACAATCAAACAAAACAGGTAAAGGATTAGATACAATACAAAAAAATGTGATTAGAAATCCAGAAGATTCATACTAAGATTTCAGAAGTGGGTAATACATTGAAAGGGAAAAGGAGTAGATTTGAATCAGTGGAAGACTGAATTAATGAAAGTTAAGATAAATCTCTCTAGTAGGCAAGAAGAACAATCAGAAAAAAAAAAAAAAGAGTAAAGAATCTAAAGGAAGCCTAAGATTCATGTGGAACAATATGAAGAGGAATAACTTCCATGTGGTCGGGATTCCAGAAGACGAAGAGACAACGAAAAGCACAGAAAAAATAGTCGGAGGACTGTTGGAAGAAAACATCCCTAACATCATGAAAGACAAGAAGATAACCATTCAAGGAATTGAACGAAACCCAAACAGAATAGATCCCAAAAGAAAATTGCAAAGACATATGATAATCGAACTCTCCAAAATAAAAGACATGAAAAGAATCCTGAAAGCAACTCAGGAAAAACTGAACGTTATTTACAATAAGGTTAAACTCTTATTTCTCAGAAACCATGCAGGCAAGAAGGCAATTGGGAGATGTATGTTGTTGTTGTT
>NW_006408522.1:10855423-10866804 GCF_000296735.1 Chrysochloris asiatica
AATCTCCAGCATCATTTCTATCACCAAGGCCATATTTTCCAACTACTGATCTTTCCTCTTTGCTCCCAACCTTTGCATTCCAATCACCAGTAGTGATGAATACATCTTGATTGCATGTTTAATCAATTTCAGATTGAAGAAATTGGTAGAATTCTATTTCTTTCTCACTGGCTTTAGTGGTTGGTGTGTAAATTTAAATAACAGTGGTATAACTGGGCTTCCCTGTAGGCGCATGGATATTACCCTATCACAGACAGCATTGTACATTATGACTGATCTGGATATGTTCTTTTTGACAATGAATGCAACATCATTCTTCTTCAATTTGTCATTCTTGGCATAGTAAACCGTGTGGTTGTCAGATTCAAAATGGCCATTACCAGTCCATTTCAGCTCACTAATGCCTAAGATATTGATGTTTATGTATTCCATTTCATTTTTGTCAACTTCCAATTTTCCTAGATTCATACGTACATTCCATGTTCCAATTTTCAATGGATATTTACAGCCTTTTTTCTTCATTTTGAGTTGTGCCCCATCAGAAAATGAAGGTACCATGGGCTTTACTCCCATGGGCTTTACTCCATTCGTGTCATCATGGTCAACTCCACTTTGAGGAGGCAACTCTTCCCCAGTCGTATTTTGAGTGTCTTCCTACCTGAGGGACTCATTTTCCAGCACTATATCTGATAGTGTTTCTCTGCTATTCATAAGGTTTTCAGTGACTAAATATTTGGAAGTAGTTCACCACTGTTTCTTCCTAGTCTGTCTTTGTCTGGAAGCTCATGTGAAACCTGTCCTTCATGAGTGACCTTGCTGGTATTTAAAATACCGGTGGCATAGCTTTCAGAATCACAGCAACTCACAAGCTACCACAGTACGACCAACTGACTGATGGGTGGTGGTGGGAGACATACACAAAACTCTAAAAAAAAATAGTTGAACTAGAATCATAGACTCAGCATATATCCTTCAAATACAATGGCAAATTTAGAAGATTCTCAATAAACAAATCAAGGGCATTTGTAAAAATCAGGCTAACTTTACAAAATGTATGAAAGAGAGTCCTTTGGACTGAGAACCAACAACAGCAGACAACAACCAGAGACTGGCATACACAGCGATGCTAGCCTGTATTCAATCCAGATATAGATGTATCTGAAGTAAAACAAACCTATGAGACTAAAAATAGGGAATCTGAAGTATCAGTTTATAATCAAGACAACTACAAAGCAGAAAAATCAGGTAACTTTAAAACTCCCAACAATAACAAAACAGTCCAGTCCCAGATGACTTTATTGGTGAATTTTACCAAGCATTCAGAGATGCACTGACATCAATTTTACTCAAACTATTCTAGAACATAGAAAAGGATAGAAAACTCCCTTGAATACATTTTATGAAGCAAGCATAACCCTTGTACAAAAATCAGGCAAAGGCATCCCTAAAAAATAGAATTATAGACCAACATCCCCCATGAACATACTTATATATTCCACAAATATGTAGGAGTTTGAGGGAGGATATTTGTACATGGGTAACCACAGGGATGGTTGCTGTTACATGGAGAGAATTGCAATCATTAAGATGAAACAAAACATATTATTTATTGAGTGTAAAACTGATGCCCTTTTGTGTAAGCCTTCACTGAATTCACATTATAAGTAAATAAATAAGTAAAAGCACACATTATGCAAAAAAAGAGAAAATCTAATGAAGCACAGTCCTTCTCTGATAAATGTAAAATTTGGAATCGATGAGACCACCACTGTTTTTCAAAATATTTAAAATACTCAGTGCAATAAATTTATCACTGAAGGGAAACCACTATAACCACAAGGGGAGAATCTATTGTTGGTCAGATTTGCTGTTACAAATTTTTATTAATTAATGATACTTTGAGGATCATCTAAGGAAAGGGATATAAAATGTGACCCACAATAGGGATAAGGTCTTTACTGGAATAATAAGTCACTGTTAGCAGTGACTGAAAACATCTGTTAAATTAGTTATTCTGACATGTTATTTCTAGCTCATTGTTTTATTATTATATGTATTGCTTATGTCCATTGCCTGCATCCTAATCATTGAGTTCCTTAAACACATAGATTAAGGATCTTCCAGGATGGCACATAATATCTGACTACAGTAAGAATATGTGATGCTTTTTAAAGCATGAATGAATGCACAAAAATAAACTTTTGTTACATAGTGCATTTTAGTTACAAGGAATAGCAACCTGGTTCAAACTGACTTCTATAGTTAAGATCATAACATCTCAAAGTTCTAGGGCAAGACAAGCTTCAGGTAGTGCTCTATACAGTGACTCCACAATATCTAAGAGACTGATGTTCTTTTCTGTCTCCCTGCTCTTTCTTCTGCAATATCCCCTTCATCTTAAAGTGGTTTCCCTGATGCTCCCAAGATGGCAGCCAGCCACCATTGGACTATGTGCTTTCTCACTCATTTTTAGGCAAGAAAAGCCATTCCTTTATCACAGTGTTCTCATCACAGTGTTCTGACACATAGTGATCCTGTATAGGGTTTCTCAATTTCGGAGAATTGCTGTATCATGTAAGATGGCCTGATGGCACAAGGGGTTAAGCATTGGGCCGACCCATGGTAGAAAGATGAGGCTGCTCCTTCTGCAGAGGATTAAAACCCCAGAAGGCCTATGGAACTGTTCTACTCTGTTTTTTCCTCTGGGGTTGCATTAATCGGGAACCAACTTGACAGCAGTGGGTTGGGTTACTCTGTCAGGGTAAACTAAGAACACATTCCCATTCCTGGCCTATTCTTGTACCTGCAAACTTTAATGCTCTGATTTGGTTAGTTTAGGTTACTTAATAGAAGTAGCTGTCTCAGAAGCTCTTAAATTCCCAAACTGTAACTGAAGGACTGAGAAAGAATGAAGTCCTTGACAACTTCAATCTTTTATTTGTTGATAAGAATGTTGTATATTGGTCCAGCAGTGAGGATTTTTGTTTTCTTTACATTGGGATGCAATCTATACTGAAGGCTGTGCTCTTTCATCTTCATCAATAAGTATTTAAAGTCCCCTTAACTTTCAGCAAGCAAGGTTGTATCATCTGCATATCACAGGTTGTTAATGAGTCATCCTCCAATCCTGATGTCATGTTTTTCTTCATAGAACCCAGTTTCTCGCATTTTGCTCAGCATACAGGTTGAATAAGCATGGTGAAAGAATACAACCCTGTCACACACCTTTCTTAATTTTAAACCATTCAGTGTTCCCATGTTCTGTTCAAACAACTGCCTCTTGGTCCAGGTACAGATTCCTCATGAGCACAATTAAGTGTTCCAGAATATTCTTACTTCGCAATGCTGTCCATAGCTTATCATGATCCACACATTTGAAAGCGTTTGTGTAGTCAATAAAACACAAGTAAACATCTTTCTGATATTCTGTGCTTTCAGCCAAGATCCATCAGACATCAGCAATGATATCCCTTGTTCCACGTCCTCTTCTGAATCTGGCTTGAACCTCTGGAAGTTCCCTGTCAATGTATGATTGCAGCCGTTTCTGTATTACCGTTAGTAAAACTTTACTCACATGGGCTATCAAAGAGATTGTCCGATGATTTCCACATTCCATTGTGTCACCTCTCTTTGGAATGGGCACAAAAATAGATCTCTTCTAATCAGTTGGCCAGATAGTTGTCTTCCAAATTTCTTGGCATAGATGAGTGAGTGCCTCCAGTGCCACCTCACTTTCTTGAAAGAGTTCTATTTTTATTCCATCAATTCCTGGTGCCTTGTTCTTTGCCAGTTCCTTCAATGTACCTTGGACTTCTTCCTTCAGTATCATTGGCTCTTGGTCATTGGCCTAGTGGTGAGGATTTTTCTTTTCTTTATATTGAAGTGCAATCCATGCAGAAGGTTGTGTTCTTTGATCTTATCAGTAAGTAATTTAAGTCCTCTTTGTTTTCAGCAAGCAAGGTTGCATCATCTGCACTTTGCAGTTCTTTAATGAGTCTTCCTCCAATTCTGATGCCATATTCTTCTTCATATAATCTGCCTTCTCAGAGTATTTTCTCAGTATACAAATTGAATAAATATGGTGAAAGAACACAACCCTGGGGCACACCTTTCCTGATTTTAAATCATTAAATGTCTTGTTGTTCTGTTTAAATGACTAGTTTTTGGTCTATGTTCAGGTTTCTCATAAGGAAAATTAAGTGTCCTGAAATAGCCATTCTTAACAATGTTTCCCAGAGTTTGTCATGATCCATCTCTGCATAGTCAATAAAACACAGTTAAATATATTTCTGGTATTCTCTACTTTCAGCCAAGATCCATATGACGTCAGCAATGATAACCCTTGTTCCATGTCCTTATCTGAATCTGCCTTGAACCTCCTTGTCTATGCACTATTGCAGCCATTTTTTTAATTGTCTTTAGAAAAATTTTACTTGCATGTGATATTAATGATATTGTCCAATGATTTCCACATTCTATGGATTCACTTCTCATTGGAATAAACACACATATGGAGCTCTTACAATCAGTTGACCAGGTAGCTGTCTTCTAAATTTCTTGGCATAGATGAGTGAGTGATTCCAATGCTACATCAGTTTGTTGAAACATTTCAGTTTATATTCCATCAGTTCTCAGAGTCTTTGCTAATGCCTTCAGTGCTATTTGTACTTTTTCCTTCCATTGACTATTGATCACATACTACCTCTTGAAATGGTTGTACATTGACGATGACGTTATCTTTTTGATACAGTGAATCTGAGTATTCCTTTCATATTCTTTTGATGCTTTCTGTATCAGTCAATATTTTGCCCATAGAGCCCTTCAATGTTTCAATTCAAGGCTTAAAATTTTTCATCAATCCTTTCAGTATGAGAAATGCTGAACATGTTCTTCCCTTTTGGTTTTCTCATTCCAAGTCTTGACACATTTCATTATGATGCTTGACTTTGTCTTCTCAAGCTATCCTTTGAAATTTTCAGTTCAGCTTTTTTACCTCCTCATTTTTTTACTTTAGCATCTCTAAACTGGAGAGCAAGTTTCAGAGTCTCTTCTGAAATCTGTTTTGGTCTTTTCTTTCTTTCCTGTCTAAATTTGTAATGGCATTTTACTTTCTTCGTGTATGGTTTTCTTGCTGTCATCTCACAGCTCCTCTGGCCTGTGGTTATTAGTGTCTAATGCATCAAACCTGTTCTTGAGAGGATCTCTAAATTCAGGTAGGATGTGTTCAAGGTCATCTTTTGGCTCTCATGGACTTGTTTTAATTTTCTTCAGATTCAGCCTGAACTTGCAAATGAGCAATTGATGGTGTGTTCCACAGTCTGGCACTGGCCTTGTTTTGGCTGCTAATATGGAATTTCCCAGTGTCTCTTTCTAAAGATGTAGTCAATTTTGTTTCTGTGCATTTAATCTGTTGAGGTCCATGTGTAAAGTCATTTTTTATGGTTGTTTGCTTTTTTTTTTTTTTTAAGGTATTTGCAATGAAGTGATTAGTTTTGCCAAATTCTATAATGCAATCTCCAGCATCATTTCTACCTAGTAATTAAGGAAGTATAATGACATAATGAGAGTTTTGACAAACTTTTAATACCTGATTCTAGTTCTGTGATTTGCTTTGGGTACATTTTTTAGCAGCCTCTAAATTCACAATCAAATGGATTACCTACCTCTAGACTTCATCTTGAGTGTTTGCCAGATGTATGGCTCAGCTAATTACTCAATTAATGTAGATATGACAGCAAAACTCTCACAGGCCAATAGGCATTCAAAGTTGTTAGCTCAAGGGTTGGCAAACTTTTTACTTAGGAGCCAGATAACAAATACTTTAGAGTTTGTGAGTCATGTGACCCCCTGTTGCATCTTAGTTCTGTCTTTGTTGTTAAGTGGCCATTGGTTCCTAGAGCACCCCACCAGGACTCCAAGTTTGACATGGTTGTGATGGTGGTGGTATGCCCTAGAGTCAGTTCTGACTCACAGTGACCCTGCATAGGATTTCCTTTCTCCCATGGAACAGCTGGTAACTTCGAACTGCTGACTTTGCGGCTAGCAGCCCAACTTAAAACCACTACATTTGATGTCGTAGGGTGAAAACAGCCATTGTTGTTGTTAAGTGTTGTCAAGTTGGGTTCCGACACATATGATCCTGTATAGGGTTTCCAAGGAGCAGCTAGTGAACTTGAACCACAGGCTTCCCGGTTCAAGTGGAATTTGAGTCCAGCCCATTAGCCCACAGCACCACACCAGGACTCGGCAAACAGCCATAGACACATGTAAGTGAATAAGCATGACTGGAGTCCAACAAGATATTGTTGTTTGTGGGCACTGAAATTTGAACTTCCTAGCTTTTCATGTACCATGAAATATTCTTCTTTTATTTTGACATTTAAAAATGTAAAAACCATTCTTAAGTCACAATCTGTACAGAAACAGGTGGCAGCCTAGATGTGACCCACAGACTGTAATTTATCAACCCCTGATTTAGTTCATGAAGTTTATGAGGAGGAAACGAAAATGGAATTAACCTAAAACAATCATTTACACCATTTACTAGCCCCCTCCAAATTTTTTTTTTTTAATATCACCTTGCATTGTGTACAGGTTCTGTAGGTTTGATCATTGATTTTGTTTTGTTTCTTTTACTCTACTTAATACCAATGAATGAATCAAAATTCCTAGAATCCACACTTTTACCTTTACAGTTAAACTTCTTGAAGAAACACGGGGGTCATTTCAGGCTATGATTAGTCATCTTCAAGATTAGGCTACATCTTTACTGGACCTGTTGCAACCTCAGCAGGTCCTTACCGAAACTCTGTGCTTTTCTCCTAAGGTCACATGGGGAGTCCTGGTGTGGGTGCTATGCAATAAAGCACTGGACCATGAGGTCAGTTTGAACCATGAAACTGGCAGTTCAAACTCACCAGCTGCTCTTTGGAAACTCTATACAGGGTCACTATGAGTCTGAACCAACTCGATGGCACTTACCAACAACAAAGGCTATGTGTTCTCCAACATCCCTTCTTCCATCAATGACACCCTTGTTCTAGTTAGCCAGCCTTGAAATGACTTTAGAGTCATTGGACATGGAGTATTCCATAGGAATACTATGTGGCTTCAAGGATCTAGAGGAATGGATCTTATCTTCCTGGGTCTCAAGAGATGATTAATTTAGGGATGAGTGGATTACCCCAAAATAATAGATCAGACGCCTCCCTGGGACTTCTTTTTAGGACTATCAGATTGAGTTGGGTTTCTCTTACTCATAACCCAGAGACCCTTGAGTAATTAAATTATCATTCAGTGATTTTGATTCTTACTTGCTCTTCTCAGTACTATCCAATCAGTCACTATATCCTCTGATTTTTGGAAATTTCTGGAAAGTTCGTTCTTTTCTCTCTATTCTTAATGCCATCACCACACTTCCATTTCTTTATCACAGTAGACCCAATTGTATTCTATCCAATTAAAAGTTTTTGAAGGCCATGCTGTATATTACAATAGCAGTGGAATGCAGCTTATTGTAAGAGAACTGGATTTGGAACCAGGTAAAACCTGGGTTTGAGTCTTCTTCTGTCACTTACCAGAAAACCTATTTAACATCTCTAAGAACCAGTTTTCCTGTTTGTGTAATGAAGATAACTTCATAGATTTGGTGTGAGGACTAAAAGAAATCATGCACAGTATAATACACAGTAGCCAAGAAATTAGGATTTTTATTATTGGGTAGCAGATACCATCCTTGGGACTATCGAAGCAGAAAGGAGAATGTTGGCGATGTATGAAGAAGGGGTCTCACAGAGCTGAGACCCAGACCTGAGGAGAGGCTGCTGCTGGGCTAGTGAAGGTACCTCTGGTGCTCAGCAGAGAGAAAGTAAGGAGCTGGTGCTCAGCTCTGTGCTGGCACACCTGAGGGTCACAACAAGGCTGACCTGAAAGTGCTGAACGAAGATGGAGACTAGAACCAATTTTGCTGTGGAAGAATAGTTGACGAATTAGGAGCAGTAAAATCAGGAAGGGGGTGACTTCTCCCCTTCTCCTGTTCAAACTTTCCTCTAGGATTTCCTATTTGCAGAAACACACAGGAAGTCAGATGGCAAATGAATTTGGGTAATAAAATTTGCAGAGCAAACAATGTTATTGTCCTTGTTAGGTGCCAAGGAGTTGGTTCTGACTCATAATGACCCTATGCACAACTGAACCAAACACTGCCTGGTCGTGCACCATCCTCACAATTGTTACGTTCGAGCCCATTGTTGCTGCCACTGTGTCAACCCATCTCATTGCCTATCTTCCTGCTGTTTTGCTGACCCTCTGCTTTTCTAAGTATGATGTCCTTCTCCAGGGACTGGTCCCTCTTAATAATAACATGTCCAAAGTATGAGAGACAAACTGTCACCGTTCTTGCTTCTAAGGAGTATTCTGGCTGAACTTTTTCAAAGACAGATTTGTCTGTTCTGACAGTCCATGGTGCTTTCAATATTCCTCTTCAACACTATAAAAAAATGCATCAAGTTTTCTCTGGTCTTTCTGACTCATGGTTCAACTTTCACATATGAGACAACTGAAAATATGGCTTCGGTCAGACATACCTTAGTCCTCTGATATCTTTTCTCTTTAACAATAAAAACATCTTTTGCAGCAGATCTGGCTAATGCTATCCATCATTTGATTTCTTGACTGCTATATGCATGAGCATTAATTATAGATCCAAGAAAAATGAAGCCTTTGACAATTTCAATCTTTTCTCCATTTATCATGATGTTATTTCTTGGTCCAGTTGTGAGAATTTTCATTTTCTTTACAATAAGTTATAATCCATATTGAAGGATGTAGTCATTTTCATTAGTATTTCAAATTCTCTTGGCTTGCCACAAGCAAGGTTGTATCAACTGCATATTGCAGGTTGATCATGAGTCTTCCTCCAATCCTGATACCATTGTCTTCTTCATATAATCGACTTTCTTGAATTATTTGCTTAGCATACAAGTTGAATAAGTATGATGAAATACAACCCTGGTGCACACCTCTCCTGATTTTAAACCATTTAGTATTTCTTTGTTCCATTCTAATAACTGGCTTTTGGTTTTGTGCATGTTTCTCATGAACGTAGTAAAGTGTTCTGGAATACTTATTATTCACAATGTTATTTATAGTTTGTTATGATCCACAGCGTCAACTGCCTTTGTGTAGCCAATAAAGCAAGAAAACATCTTTCTGGTATTACCTGCTTTCAGCCAAGATACGTTTGATGTCAGCAATGATATCCCAAGTTCCACATTCTCTTCTGATTCTGGCTTGAATTTCTGACAGCTCCCTGTTGATGTACTGCTTCAATCATTTTTGAATGATCTTCAGCAAAAATGTACTTGCATATGATATTACTGATATTGTTTGGTAACTTCAGCGTTCTGTTGGATGCTGAGTGGGCACAAATGTGGATCTTTCTTGGGAACTGGCACAAATATGGATCTCTTCCAAATCATTGACCAGGTAGCTATCCTCCCCCCACAATTTTTTTTATATATAGATGAGTGAGCATGTCCAGTGCTACATCAGCTGGTTGAAACATTTCAATTTGTATTCAGTTAATTCCTGAAGCCTTGTTTTTCACCAATGCCTCCAGTGCAGCTTGGACTTCTTCCTTTAATACCATCAGTTCTTGATCATATGCTACCTCCAGAAATGGTTTGATGTTGACCAATTCTTTCATGTACAGTGACCCTGTGGATTTCTTTCATCTTCTTTTGCTGCTTTCTGCATTGTTCAATATTTTGCCCATGGAATTCTTTAATATTACAAATCGAAGCTTGGATTTTCTTTCTTCAGTTATTTTAGTTGACAAATGCTGAATGTGTTCTTCCATTTTGATTTTCTAACTCCAGGGCTTTGTATATTTCATAATAATTGACTTTGTCTTCTTGAGTTGGCCTTTGAAAATTTCTGTTCAACTCTTTTACTTCACCATATCTTCTATTCACGTTAGCTACTCTACATTCAAGAGTAAGTTTCAGAGTCTCTTCAGACATCCATTTTAAGGCATCAGATTTGTCTTGAGATAGTCTCTAAATTCACATGGGGTATGTTCAAGGTCATACTTCGACTGTCATGAACTTATTTTAATTTTTATTCAGCATAGCCTAAACTTGCATATAAGCAAATCAATGGCTTGTTTCATAGTCAGCCCCTGCCCTTGCTTTGCTTGAGGACATTGAACTTCTTCATCCTCTCTTCCTATAGATGTAGTCAATTGGATCCCTGTGTATTCCATTTAGTGAGGTTCATATGTATTGTTGTATTTTGTGTTATTGAAAAACACATTTGCAATGAAAAAGTCATTGGTCTTGCAAAATTCTATCATGTGATCTCCAGCATCATCTCTGTCAACAAGGTCATATTTTCCAGCTATTGATCCTTCCACTTTGTTTCTAACTTTCCCAAACTCTAGTAATAATCAATGTATCTTGATGGAATGTTTGATCAATATCAGGAATTAAAAAGTTGATACAAATGTTCAATTTCTTCTTAATTGGGTTGGTGGTTGGTGCATAAATCTAAATAAAAGCTATGTTAAAAGGCATTCCTTGTATGCATGTGTTGTTGTTTAGTGCCATCAGTTTTGACTTATAGCGATCCTGTATAGGGTTCCCGAGAGGCAGCTGGTGGATTTGAACCACTGACTTTGCAGTTCAAACAGCCTTGTGGTCCAGTGCTTATTCTACAGCACCATACCAGGACTCCATTATATACATGTTGTTGTTGTTAAGTGCCATCGAGTCGGGTCCGACCCATAGCGACCCTGTACAGAGTTTCCGATACATGTAGATACTATCTTATTACAAAAAGCATTGTATTTTGGAGAGAACAAACAAGATGGCGGATCAGGTGGACATGTAGTAAAGAGCTCCACCAGCAACAACACAGAATACTCTACCAAGCAGGCTCAGGGGATGGTCCCAGAACTCTGAACCACATATAAAGGAATATTTAGAAGGTTGGAAGGCTTACAGCTGGGGAATTTGTAGCAGAAGCAAGAAATCCATTGCTTTCTAGTCCAGGATGCTTAGCTGCTCCAGGAGCCGCCATCTTGAGTGAAAACAAGTGGGGGAAGGATCAGAGCAGCCACAGATGCCAAGCAGAACTGCAGAGATAAAGGTGTGGACATTCTTTTCTTTTGATAGCTATTCACTGGTCCCTTGCTGTCTACGCACCTCTATTCTGGTGAATATAGAGGTGCCTGAGCTAGTGGGCACCCCAGCCCCACCCTCGGAGGGTTTTACTACGCATGTGCACAGATCTCCTTGAAATTTAAAGAGACAGTTTCCAATTAAAACCAAACGGACACAGCCGGCCCTGAACTTTCTAGTTCACAACTAGAAAAAAGGCCT
>NW_006408522.1:10869084-10920584 GCF_000296735.1 Chrysochloris asiatica
AATGAGGGGGCAATAAAGGCACGAAGCGACTGGCTTACAAGGGTTCAAGAGGGAGCTTAGTTTAAGAGTATGGGGGGAAAGAAAGGGTCCCCACTGAATAGCTGTCATCTTGTCTAGATGGGTCTGGTGAAAAGAGATGGGGATAAGATTCGTAAGACTCAGTAGTGAATAACTGTTATCATGACTAATCACGACTGCCACAATTGTAAAGGTAGAAGTTTTGTAACAAAAAAAGGGGAGTAGTTAATTTTACAGTCCAGAAACAGAGGACCCTAGTATATTCACATGGAATATACTCAAAGTCTTATTTTGGCTCTTGTGGAGTTGCTTTCATTTTCCTCAGCTTCAGCCTGAACTTACATAGGAGCGATGATGTTCTGTTCCACATTCCCCTGCTGACCTTGTTTTTGCTGATGATATTGAGTTTTTCCACTGTGTCTTCCCACAGATGTAGTCAATTTGATTCATGTGTATTCCACCTGGTGAGGTCCATGTGTATGTTTTGTGTTGTTTTAAAAAGGTATTTGCAATGAGTAAGTCATTGGTCTTGAAAAATACTATCATGGGATCCCCAGCATCATTTCTATCATCAAGGCCAAATTTTCCAAATAGTAATGACTCCTCTTTGTTTTCAATCTTTGCATTATAATAATCAGTGATTATCAATGCATGTTGATTGCATATTTGATTTATTACAGACTGAAAAGTTGTTGTTGGTGGTGGTGGTGGTGATATGCCATAGAGTCAGTTCCAACTCATAGCAATCCTCTGTAGGGTTTCTGAGGCTGTGAATCTTTACAAGAGCAGAAAGCCTCATCTTTTTCCTTCTAAACGACTGGTAGAGTCAAACTGCTGACCTTTCAATTAGCAGCCCAGTTTATAATCCACTACACTACCAGGATTCCTTGAAAAGTTGGTAGAATTCTTCAGTTTCATTATCACTAGCTTTAGTGGTTGGTGTGTAAATTTGAATAATAGTGGTATTAACTGGTCTTCCTTGTAGGTGTATGGATATTATCGTATCACAAAGAGGATTGTGCTTCAAGATAGATCTTGAAATGTTCTTTTTGACAATGAATGCTACGTCATTCCTCTTCAATTTGTCATTCACAGAATAAAATACTACATGGTTGTCTAATTCAAAATGGCCAATACCAGTCCATTTCAGCTCAGCAATGCCTAGGATATCAATCTTTATGTGTTCCACTTCATTTTGGATAGCTTCCAATTTTTCTATTCATATTTCATACATTCCATTTTCTGATTGTTAATGGATGTTTGCAACTGGTTCTTCTCATTTGAATTGTGCCTAATCAGCAAATGAAGGTCCTTAAAACTTTACTCTGATCATGTTATTATGGTCAAGCCAACTTTGAGGCAACAGCTATTCCCCAGTTGTGTTTTGAGTGCCTACCAATCTGCGGGACTCATCCTCTGGTACTATATCTGACAATGTTGTTGTTGTTATTAAGTGCTGTCGAGTCAGTTCCTACCCATAGCGACCCTGTATAGGGTTTCCGAAGATGTAAATCTTTATGGGAGCAGAAAGCCTCATCTTTCTCCTGTGGAGCAGCTAGTAGTTTCGAACTCCTGACCTTGCAGTTCGCAGCCTGATTCGTAACCACTACGCTACCAGAGCTCCTTATATCTGACGATAGTCTGCTGCTATTTATAATGTTTGCATCTTCTAGCACTATAGCTGACAGTGTTCCCCTCCTATTCATAAGGGTTTCAGGAACTAAACATTCAGAAATTGTCTACCTCTTCTTCTTCCTAGTTTGTTTTAGTCTGGAAGCTCCACCACATGTAACCCCGCTGGTGTTTAAAATACCAGTGTCATAAGACTGCTGGTGTGGTGCTGTGGGTTAATTTCTCAGTTTGAACCACAAAGTCAGCTTGAACCGCATGCCCACAGTTCAAACTCACCAGCCATTCCTCAGAAACCCTATACAGGGTCACTATGGGTTGGAACCAACTCGCTGATGCTTAACAACAACTTAGCTTCCAGCTTCACAGCATTCCACAGTCTACCACAGTATGACAAACTGACAGACATATAGTGGCATATATTACTGATAGTAAGTAAAATCATAGTCACTTTGGAAAAAAATTTGACAGTTCCACAAATGGTTAAACATAGGATTATTATATAACTCAGCAATTCTACTCCAAGGTATATATCCAAGATAAATAAAAACACATATATACACACAACAAATAATCATGCATGAATATTTATAACAGAATTATTAATAATATCCAAAAGATGGAAACAACTCAAATGCTATCAACTGAGGAATGCATAAATAAAATGTTGTATAAACATTTCATCCTGTATTATTCAGCCATAAGAAGGAATGTAGTTCTGATGTATGTTGCAGCTTGATTCAACCTGAAACATGCTAAATGAAAGATGCCAGTCACAAATGACCATGTATTTCACAGTTCTATTTGCATGAAGTGTCCACAACTACAGAGACAGATGTAGTTGCTAAGCCTGAGGAGTTGCAGGAATGGGGCAACGGTTATATTTAGGCTATGGAGTTTCATTTTAGGATGGTGAAAGATGTGCTAAATTGGATCGTGGTGGTTCTTGCATGTAACTTGGAATATACTGAAAGTCTCTGAATTGCACACTTTAAAAGGATAAATTGTACGGTATATGAATCAAATCTCCGTCTATAAAACAAAATGGGCCTTTCCTCTGCAAGTATGCAATCTATCTGAAGAGCTTAAAACTAAATTCCTCTTGGGCAAGACAAATTCTCTAGTGAAAAGAAAATGCCATGAGAAAAACCAATCCCATTTGCCATTGAATCAATTCCAATTTATGACAACCCATGTGCTACAGAATAAAACTGCTCATAGGGTTTTCTTAACTATAATCTGTATGGAAGTAGATTGACAGGTCTTTCTTCTGAAGCAATCTTGAGTGGGCTTGAGCTAACAATCATCAGCTTAGTAGATCATCGTAAACTGTGTCACCCAAAGATCCTGAGAAGAGAATAGCTATTTCTAATTTTTCATTTATCTGTAATAAATAGCAATAATAACTTAACTTTGCAAGCCAATTTGAAGCATTTTAATCTGACTCCATGGCACTTAACAACATTGTTGTTGTTGTTAAGTGCCATCGAGTCAATTCTGACCCATAGCGACCCTGTATAGGGTTTTCAAGGAGCAGCTAGTGAGCTTGAACCTCCGACCTTGCAGTTCAAAAGGCTTTGCGGTCTAGCGCATAAACCCAACAACATTAGCACCACTTAATCACTGAGAAAAGGTTTCAAAGAAACTCTCATTTTTCCTGTTTGAGAAATGGGCAATTCTGAGACACAAAGAGATAAGGAGACTTGCTCAGAACAATTTGACTAAAAAATAATGACGTAGGATTGAAATCTAGGTCATCTGGTCAAGATGCTTTCTTGAAAGATTTTGTTTGTGGTATTTGTTGCAGATGATACGTAGTCATACTAGATGAATTGGAATGAAGTGTGTTGGTTTGAAATGAACTAAAAGGCTGTGTGTCAAGATGTCATGGGATCCTTTTAAATGGCTATACTGACAGGAACGTCAGCTCTCCATCCAGCTGCTCTTCTAACTCGCAGTTCTCCTCCTTCTTGTCTGTCTCTCCTCTCCATTCTGAATGAGCTCAGGAAGATCAGTGAGCTCAGGAGACAATGCTTGGTGTTGTTTGTTGTTGTTAGGTGACATTGAGTCGGTATCAACTCATAGCGACCTTATGTACAACAAAACAAAACACTGCTCAGTCCTGGGCCAACCTCACAATTTTTGCCACGTTTGAGCCCATTGATGCTGCCACTTTGTCAATCCATCTCTCTGGGGGTCTTCCTCTTTTTCTCTAACCCTCCACATTACCAAATATGATATCCTTCTCCAGTGAATGGCCCCTCCTGACAATATGTCCGAAGTATTAGAGATGAAGTTTGGCCATCCTGGCCTCCAAGAAGCACTCTGGCTACACTTCTTCCAGCACAGATCTGTTGGTTCTATTGGCAGTCCATGGTACTTTCAATATTCTCCTTCAACAGCATAAGTTAAATGCATCAGTTCTTCTGAGGTCTTCCTTATTCACTGTCCAGCTTTCACATGCATATGAAGTTATTGAAAATACCATGGCTTGCATTAGGTGCACCTTTGTCCTCAAGCTGACATCTTTGCATTTCAACACTTTAAAAAGGTCTTGTGCAGCAGATTTGCCTAATGCAATATGTCGTTTGATTACTTGATGGGTTGTTTAGAGTGAAAAAGTAGTTGTGAACAAAATACTTGGGATGCATAGATTTTTCCATTGATCCCAATTCAGAAGAATTATTTCAACTTTACTTCCTAGTTATGGTGATTTCCTGGGGTGGGTGCATTCTTGTCCTTTCTTCTTGAGTCCATCCACCAAGCACATAACAGGCACTTTTATGGAGCCAAGTGGCACAGTGCGTTAAGCGGTTGAGTTGCTAGCCACAGGTTGTTGGTTCGTATCCATGACCACTACTCGGAAGACAGATTGACAGCCTCGGAAACCCTACAAGGAAGTTCTACCCTGTCCTGTAGAGTTGCTATGAGTCTGAATTGATTGGAGGGCAATGGGATTTTATCTGCCTCACACAAGATGAAAAACCAATAAAAATTCAAGAACCTAAAGTGGAAAGATTGACATGAAAGCGTCACATAAGAATGAATGCCACATCTACTTGTGAGTGGAAGTGGGGAAAAGACAGCAATGACGATATGGGTTGAGTTCGACTGTGTTCCATAGACGCCTGTCAAGCTTGATATGAAAAATAGAAGAGGAAGCGCTGGTTGGTCTAAGTGTAGTGAGACACGGGAACTCCTGAGACTATGGACAAGGACCTAGCCAGGAGGCCTAGAGCTGAGAGCAAAGTGGCTAACCGATATGAAGTGAAGGGAGAAGCACAGGCATGCCCAAACTTGCAGTTTGACCTGCTTCGATGGCTTGATAATCACAACTCAGATAGTGGAAGATAAAGAAATTTGATAAAGGAAGAAAGTGTAAGTTGCTACAGTTTAAGGAACTTGCCCTGTACTTATGGATGTAGTAGCTCAAAATACCAACTGAGAGGGAAGGAGTCTTCACATCAAGGATCAAACCTATTCCTTCTGTACACAGGGTTGAAAGGGACAGGCAACTTAGACATGGTTGTTGTTAAGTGCTGTCGAGTTGGTTCTGATCCTTAGCGACCCTGTATAGGGCTTCCAAGGAGTGACTGTGGTGACCTTGAACCACCAACCTTGTAGTTCAAACGACTTTGCAGTCTGGTGCATTAACCTACAGTGCCACACCAGGCCTCCAACTCACACATTAGCTACCTAAAATGAGGGTGGTTGTTGTTGTTGTTAAGTGCTGTCAAGTTGATTCCGACCCATAGTGACCTTGTATAGAGTTTCTGAGGAGCAGCTGGTAAGCTTGAACTGCCAACCTTGCAATTCAAATGGTTTTGCAGTCTGGCGCATACCAGTGCCATACCAGGACTCCAAAATGGGGGGTGGGGGGGTGGGGGGCTATAAAGGCACGAAGTAACTGGCTTACAAGTTTTCAAGAGGGAGTTTAGTTTCAGAGTGTACAGTGGAAGGCAGAATCCTCATTGAATAGTTTTCCTCTTGTCTAGATGGGTCTGGTGAAAGGAGATGGGGATAGGATTCATTTGGTTTAATAGTGAGTAATTATTATCATACATAATTGCAATTGTCACAACTGTAAACATAGAAGTTGTGTAACAAAAAAATATATCAATTTTTAATCTTCCATTCCAGGAACAGAGGACCCTAGGACTATCAAGAGAGAAGAGCATGAGCAGAACAGGGGACCCTAACCAAAGAAGCAGTGACACCAGAAAGATTAAGGCATGGAAAAAGAAAGGCTGTGTGCTGATGGCCAGGAGACTGGCATCCAAAATGTCCCCTTTGGTTGTTTAAACAATTATATATTGCTGTATGGATTTTTTGGTGAGGGTTTTTTGTTTTTTTACATTAGAAAAAAAAGAGGGGGGGTTTCTTGTTAAAAGAAACAATCTATGATGGTTTGGGGGGAAGGTGGAAATGATGCATGCACTAGAGGGGAGACACACGTTGACATGGGTGCCAGGGCAGGCAATGTACAACTGGAGGCAGGTTGGCAGAAGAAAGATGGGGGTGGTGGGAGACACAGGGAAGAATGCAGTGGTTAAAGTGAATAGAGGTAAATTCTGTTAACTATTGGTGCACAGAAAGGATTGTAACCCTGTAATGAAGTGAAGTATATATGATGACCTGCATTGTAAACCTTCATTCAATTCACACACACACACACAAGAATGAATGCCACAGCAAGGCAACAAAGTGTCAATCTCTGGTACTCATATCTTGTCCTTTGGGTGCTGAAGGATAAACACTGGACCACAAGGTCAGTTTGAACTGCAAAGTCGGAGGTTCAACTCTACCAACTGCTCCTCGAGAACCCTACAGTATCACGATGAGTCAAAATCAGCTTGAAGGCACTAAACGAACAACCAAAAAATCTCCCTTCTAAAGAATTAGTCATCTTAAAGTAGCCATAGAAGTAATGTGGACAATTCCTCACACACCTGCTGTGGACCTAGACACTTTAAACTCATGGCGGTCTGTCTCGAAGACTATTTGGTGCCAAGGATCAAAGTCTGACACTTCAGAAATAATTCAGATTAAGGGTGAACCCCTTGTTTCTGAGACCTGTGGTTGAGTGATGACCATTCCTCCAATTTATACAAGCTTCCCAAGACCCTCACTTAGAAATGTAATGGCTTGCCATACTGGGTGAATTGCTTTCAAGTGATGTGAGCTCAAATTTTCAGATAAAAGCTTTCATTTTGACTGTTTCATTACTTGCTTGATTTTGATTTCTGGTTGTTTATCTTTGGCATCTGTGGTTGAACTGAGGGTTTATTTTACTATGAGACCCTGACTCTCATGTTGAGTTATTTGGATGCAGATAAAGAGATATTATAATAGCAGGGCACAGCAAGTGAGTAAAATTAAGGAATGTTTTACCTGGAATCTCTCAGGACCTTCCCAATGCTAATATCCAGTATCTTTCATTCAAAGTTCAGACAAAATTGTTTCAAGTCCCTGGATACATGGACAGATAGCAATTGGAGAATAAGAACTAAAGTTGAAATTCTAAACTCAATGATATGATTTTATTTGCAGGAAGATGTTAAGGAATTCAACATGCCAACTCTAATGTATTTTATATCACCATAGAGAATAGTTAGTCAACTATATTTCAAAAGATAGTCACTGAAACCGTCTTTGTAAGAATAAAACCAACAAGAACCCCAAAACATCCAAAATGTTCCCAGTCAGAAGAATTCACTCGGTGGCATATTACTCAGCCATTGTTGTTGTTGTGCGGTCCTGTGGAGTTGGTTCCTGCTCATAGCAACCCTGTGTACAGCAGAACAAAATACTGTCTGGTCCTTCGTTATCCTCACAATCATTGCTAATTTTTAGCTCATTGTGTGGCAAGCACTGTGGGTTACCATCCCACTGAAGGTCTTCCTCTTTTTCACTGATGTTTTACTTTATCAAGTATGATGTCCTTATCCAGGGACTGGTCCCTCCTGATAACACGTCCAAAATACATGAGACAAAAGCTTGTCCCTTCTAAGGAGCATTCTGGCTACACTTCGTTCAAAACAGAGCTGTTCATTCTTCTGACAGCCCATGGTATATTCAATATTTATTTGTCTAGTGCTACCTACCACTGAAATGAAATATTATGAAAACTGTGTAACCACATGGAAAAATGCTTATGATATATGTTGGAAAAAGCAGGCTTAAAAGAATGCATTTATATTGATTATAACTATGGAAAAGATAGAAAAGAGAAAGAAATTATTTAAAAATATGCATAGGAAACACACAGAAAGGCCATTTCTTTAATGTATTTGTAGTATTTTTGCACTAAAAACAGAATTTTTACATAAGAGTAAAACAAAACCAATTATATATTTAGAAGTGAATATAAATCTCTCCATAAACTCAGCCATTTCTCATTGCAATGCAAGTCCAAGTAATTATTTTATATGATTTATTCAGCATCTGTCATTTTAAAAATTAGATAATGTTTGGCTACACAGCAAAGAATAATTAGCAATATAATTAATCAAATTGGTGTTTATATTTCTATGTCAAAGTTGATCATTTTCAATTTCATGTTTTATGTTCAGGATTCTCCTTTTTAATTTTTTTAAAGCCAATATCACCCACAAGTAAATTGAAATGTATCTCACATGTTTTAATATCATGCAACTTAATATGACAGCAAAAACCTAATCTCAATCAGCATTCTCATTTACTGATACCTTGAACAAAGGCATAGAATTTTTACGCAAGCTAAAAGAACAAAACTATTGTCCTCAATTGTTCTTCTGTCTGTCTCAGGAGAAGGAATCACTGCATATAAATGATCTGGACTACTCTGATAGAAAATTTCATCCTTGTCTATTCTCTCTTACTCTCCCCTGCCCTCTCTCTTCCACCAGCATATTCAAGGACCACTAGCATACTCCAGGAAGTCACAGAAAGATTTGCTTCAGCCCAACTAATCTGTGCAAGTTGGGAGAGTTGTCAATTTTTCTTCAGTATGAATCACAACAGGAGTCTAAAGACAGACCATAATTTCAGCACTTTGCTGGGAAGGGGTGGGCAACAGAAGATACCTATCATGACAGCCCAGGTGATTTGGAATTTTCCAATGGTCATTTTATTTTATGTATAGACCTTCAGTCTATCAAAGGTATGTAAATAAACAAAAAATGTGTCTCGGTATTTCCAAGCAATCCAGACTTTGGGAGTTCCTGAGCTACACTGTAGCAGTTTCAGTGGGGGAATTGACATGCTTGGAGTATTCCTGTTGTGTGAAACCATTCTTGGCTCTAATGTCTCTCCAAGGATCTGCTATAATTAATGCAAAACACTCTAGATACTACTTAATAAATACTAAGCTTTCTGTAAGTGGCACAAAATTAAGATCCCTTATTGAGCAATTTCTCTATATGAAACTATGTATTGGAATCGTCGGACCAATACAATGTATTTCAGGAAGGAAGAGAGACAAATCTATAGCAAAAACAGAGTTTGGAAACAATTATTTCAGCAAATCAACAATTCCTACTGTATACCTTAGTAAATCCAATCAACAGGGAACTCTGGGGAAGAAATTAACTGAGTAAATACAAATATGCAGGCTGACAAAGCATGAATCAGTATAACAATGTCTCCAAACAGCAAATCCTGCAAGAAAGGTTTTTATCTCTGAGCTTAATCTATTTTAAATGATGCTCCAAATTTGTCCCTTCTGAAGTTTGCAACATATTTGACATCAGTTATTTGCACACACAAACCAAAGGAAGATCCCTCATCCCACGGCAAAGAAGAATTTATTGACCAAATATTCTTGAAAGTGTTCTGAAAAGAAAGTCTCCCAAGGAAGTCTTTCTTTCAAATTTTCATGGATAATTTCTGATTTGTTTATTATTAGTTCTGTTGAGCTTGGAAGCTTATGGTTCTAAAACAATCATTCCTTCAACATTTTGGGGGGATAACTGTAGGTGTGAGCCATTCCTTCCCAGCTCCAGACACGAATCCCTAGAATTAAATGAAGAATAGTGTCAGAATGTGAATCTTATAAATCTTTAAGTTAAAATGGTAAGTGTTAAAAGTTCCAATGAACTTTTAAGCAATAGAACTCAAAGGCTTAAAGTACAATTTAAAAACCTCCAAATATTTTCCCATTCGGATCAGATTTCCTTTATATTTCAAATCTGAGGAACTCTGGTTCATTCCTCTGCATTCTGAATCTTTTTCTTTACCCACCCTGTCTCTGGAATCAACTCTTGAGTCACTGGAGATTTCTAAGATGTTGACTTACTAAAGTCTGCAAAGTTCACTAGAATAGAAATGTCAGCCATTGAAGATGCAAGATAGAAGTACTGTCACAAAGTATCCCCATGACCACCCACACATGTGGCTTTTCTCCACTCTGATGTTGGGAAGTGGAAATGTACAAGGATTCTGACTTGGAAATGGTATCTCAACAGTATCTCCTTTCTTGGTTTTCTATAAGAAGTATACCATCACAGTGTTCCGCCAAGAGAATGTGTGTCTGTGTGCATATTGACACAGAAAGAGAGATTTTGACATTGAGATTTTAAGGCTTTTGAGCAGGTGAGGTTGAATGTTCAGTTTTCAAGTCAGTTTTGACATCAATGACCAGAAATTAGTTGAAAGAATAAAACTTGATGGCCGATATGATTCTGGTCTGTGAAAACAAGCTGTTTATGTAATTAAAGCCCCACAAGGAGGTGAGAAACTTGGGCATATGTGTAATATAATGATGCTCATACTGATGTCGATAAAGATTTTTCTAAACCAAAGTTATATCTCAGATCTGAGCGTTAGTTGATCACCAAGGGCTCCTTGGGAATCCTTGGCCCACACATCCCTACCCCCAACTCACTTTCTTCCCTGCCCCCATTTTTTTTTCTCCAGAAGCTAGAGGATGCTTGCTGTAGAGCAAACAGATCCCCGCAAAGAGAGAGGAAGATAAAATGAATTTAAATTCCAAAGGGGTTCCAGTGTCGGTTTCCTAGTCCCCGAGTCAGCAATGTGTTTGTGAAAATTCAGCCTTTTTGTCTCCCTGTAAAAAGAAGCTAAATCTACATCGGTGGCCCAGTCTCGGGTTGCTATTCTTTGCGTTTTCTATTCGAGTGAATGAGAGTGAATGAAGTGGCCGGGACCCTTCATTTGATCTACTCAATTGCATAAAGTGACAGAATTCTAATATATTTGTTTAATGCTCTTCAATGGGCTTTCCCTTTTTTGCTTGCAAATGAAGCGTCCCTGGGCAAAGTTTCGTCCCCCTTTAACACAGGGACATATTTCATAACTCAGGCCGTGGTTTGAAGTGATCTTGAGAGGAGTTTTAGACTTAAAAAGTGGAAAAGAAAGAAACAGATGTGAAGTTATTGTAAATTCCTAGAGTGGGCTCTGGGGCTATTGTGCCCCCACGGCGGGCGGTCCAGGGGCTGCGCCTTTCATGCTGTAATTGAAACATATTAATTAGATAATTTGTTGTTAGTTTAAACGAAACAAATGCATCCCCTTTGCAGCTTCACAGCCGGTGGGTTGGATTGTTTTTATTTGCATGTCTCTGATCATATATGGTTTTAGAAGGAAAAAAATAAATTGACATTTATATTAGGCATTTGAGGGCAGATCTTGATCCTTTTCTTTTCTTAAATTTGTAAAGGTATAAACCGTCCTTCTCTTTCAGCGCCCCCATCTCTGTTCTCCCCCTCCCCCCATGCTTGCATGCACTAATGTGAAATCTGTCTGTAGGATTTTCATGGACTCTTCTTCCCCTTCCCCCTGGACTCAAACCATAGCTTCAGCCCACTCGAGTACCTAACCGGAATCATGCTTCTATGACCATCAATGTTCTCACCCATTTTAAAGGAATTAAACTTGTGGCTACAATGTTTAAGTCATTCTGAGTATCATTTCTAGCAGTCTCCCAGGCAGCAAGCACATCAAGACATTCTGCAACTTCTTTCTTGAGAAAGTGCTCCAAATTCATCCATTGGGTTAGGATTTTCTCCAAATCACAGAGAAAGCTTCTTTAAAATAATAAAATACAATACAACTGAGTACTGCATGATATTAAAAACAAAAGTAACAGAATAACCAACTTTCCAAATAAAAACCTAAAATAATAATAGTGCCTAAATTTGCAAAGTAGAAAAGAATATGTAACTTACCTCAGTTCTCAGGACAAGACCCTGCACACACACGCACACACACACACACACACACACACACACACACACCTTCCTACTGCATGTGGTGTCTTCCAGTTTTATTTTAAAGCAGTGTGTTGACTTTGGACTTGAGCCAGGTGAAAAGATTTAACATGACAAAGAGAGCCATTGAAGGTATCATAGTTATAAACTTCCTTATTTGTGGGGCACTTCAGCTAAACAAGGCAGAAGTCTCAAAGCTGGGGAGTGAAGGCAGCAGTTGAGTGGGGTGAAGGTATGTGTGTTTGGATTTTTGATCAATGTTAAAATATCATCAATGGATTTTACTCATTCAACTTCGTCTAAGAAAAGATATGCCTGCGATTGTGAAAGGAGGATTCACAATGCCTGTTATTTCTTTGCAATAAACCATGACTAACTTAACCCGCTGCAAAGAACATTTTCAAATACTGAGTTTAAATCACTCCTTTGCTTAATATCAGAAATAGGATGTGTCTTATGTGTCTCCATGTATTAAGTATATATATGTACACATCACTTACAAGTATGTCTGAATTCTAATGCCTGTTTCACCTAGTTAAGCTAATACTTCAGAAAACATTTGAGCTCTGTATACTTCTTTCATTCCCAGTTAGAATTCAATGTAAGTAAATTCGATGGGATTAGAATATTCCAGAGGAAGCCTAATTTTTACTTTGTAAGAAATGTATTTAATTTTTAAAATGTGGATGATTTCTTGCTGAGAACAAACTTTCAAGAATTTCCTAACCCTGAGTGTATAAGTTTTCCAGGCTTTCTTAAGCTGATCTTGTTGATATAATTGTGAATTGGGCTTGATGAATGAGTTTAATTGTCCCCTGTCTGACGAGCTTCAGTAGCTTCATGCATTTTAATCAGTCCAATGATTCATTTATTTTCCACCTTTGTGTGTGTGTGTGTGTGTGACTGTGTGTGGGATCCTTCCTTTATAAAAATGGTCACAACAGGATTAATTACCCTTTGCATTTATCCTAATTTTTTTTAGATATTCCTTTAAATATATAAGGATTGCAGGTGCTAAGGTTTCTCCTTATGACCTAATAGTGATCATAATTTCCATATGGGTTTTCTCTGTGGCACAAGGGTTTCTTGTATAATCATTTTACACAGTAAAGTGTTAATCACCATTCAAGTTTCTTTGTTTTGTAACTTCATTAGTTGAAAGTATACCTCACTCTGAAAATATTGTGATCCCTGCAATAAAGTTTCAGTTAGCCTTAAACCATAAGTTTTTGGCCAATTTTAATCCCCACCAAAAACTTTTTTTTTAAAGGGGAACACTTAGAGTCAAGTATTTAAAGTAACTTCACTCACTTAAAGAAAACAAAACAAAACAAAACCATGCATCAAGTATTTACTTGTATTTTCTCACAGGATGGAGTTAAAAGAAATATGTCCAATTCAAAGTGAACAGCTTTCTTGACACTCAAGAGGGAACTTGAGGTAATTTTTTAAAAAACGTTCACAACTGCAATAATTTAAAGGAGTAAAGAAACGAATAATCACCCCCAATAAGATGCAACAGAATATAAGCCCTGAGTAAGTTAGTTTTTGTTTTAAAATCCTCTGTCATCTCTATTTGGTTTCTACATGCCCTAAATGTATCATTAAACATATACTTGAAGGCAGATTAAGCTCCATATAAATATTGTTATTTTTCCACTGATTTTTTCTTTCAGTACTACATAGGCACTTGATCTATAATAGAAATCATTCATTTCCTCTTTCCCCATGCACAAATACCTTCAAGACTTAGTCTGGATAATTCCTCCTCCAGTACTTAGAAAAAGAGTACTCAGGACGATTTATTGCCAAAAGCATGCTTAGGGGAACATTATGTCTATCTTTCATAAAATTATTGTTTGTACCAACTCTTCAAAAAGACACGAAACTGAAATTTGAATTTACATATTTTAATGAGAAAATATTATTTGGACTAGGTTCATAATTTAATGTAGACACCTTTTTAAAATCCTTTGTCTTAAAACAGGCATGCTGGGAGCAAGAACATCAATATTTAAAATGCCATGCTAATTCTGTACAGGGAAGGAGAAAAATGAAAGGTAAACATTTTACAGCTCTGATGTCACTACAACTTTTTTTTTTTCTGTTACGTAAGCAGGTCACACCAGATCAACAGTTTGTTTTCCAGCAAATTACCTAAGACTTTAAAGGAATATAGCAAACAAAAGTGCATTTTACACAGTGTGTCATCATTCCTATTCACAAGCATTTACAACATTTCTTTGCAGCCCTTTAGCTTCTTGGGAAGGTTCTGGAAGCAAACAGCAAGACTTGTCCACGAGATAACTATCCACTGAGGTTCTCTTCATCTGTACCAGTCAGCTTCTCTAACTTCCTTGAGGGTTGCCCTTGGTGCTTTCTTGGTTTGGGCTTCTTTCTTTCAACAATAAAATAAATAGCTAAAAAGGTCTCTAAGTAATCGGAAAGTTAACATCCTAATTATTAACTTTCCTACCCTCCCCCTTTCCCTCCCCTAACTTGGCCAGAAATGAAAAGTAAACATTCACATTACAACAGGTACTTGTAAAGTGGGCTTTGCCTGCTAGCCCGCCTAGCAAGACAGATTCAAGTTCACTGTTTACACTTTACCGGGCGCTTTGTAAACAATACAAGATAACTTTTAGTTTAGTTTTGCTTTTATGGAGGACCAGCGTCCCCAGCTCAGCTTGGCAGCCATAGTAGTTTTCAGTGCTTGGAGCCTACACCAAGAAACAAAACCCAAACAGGCAGGGCTGCAACCCGGGATGCTGTGATCAGCTCAGCCCCTGCCAGTTGGGCGGAGGCGAGTGGGTAGAAAGATTAGTGGTCCCTTTCTCAGCATATTTCCAAGCAGTTAACAGAGATCCGGCCTTCTGCCGCAGCCCTCATCTGTTCGAGGAAAGCTCTGAGGCAGTTTCTCTGGCTCCGGAACTGCGCAGAGTTCACGGCTCCTAAAACCGAAGAGGATTAAAGAGAATTTTTCTCAGCGAAGGCAGACGGCAGAATCTCCCCCGCTTCTCAAATGGGAGGAGGTTTCCGGGCCCCGGGGATGGGGTGGCTTGGCTCAGATGCTCCTGCCTTCCCTCTCATAGAACCTAAGACAATTCCTACACACCTCCAGGCCTATCTGCAAGTTTGTGTTTTGTCTCCTTCTGAGTCCAAAACTAAGTTCTCATTGGGGAGAAAGGGTTGGCAGAAAGTGAAATGAGCAAGTTAGGGTAGCGTCCCAGCTTGGGAGAGCAAGACTGGGAACCAGGGAAGAGTGAGCTGGCGGGTAAGGGAACAAGACGAGGCGCCGACCGCTCCGGGTCAGTGCACGGCCACCGAGTGCAAGGCGGAGGCCGGGCTGGTTAGCGTTTCGCTGGGGGTGGCAGGGCTGCTTTGGCTGGTGGCTGTTTGCGATGATGTGGGACTAAGCGAGGGTGGCGAGTTCGAGAGCAAGGTGGGGATGGGCGCGGGCAACGCAGGCAGCGCAGGCACAGCGGCCGGCGTGGGCTTGATGGGCACTGGGATGGCGGGCAGCGTCTGACCCGCTGCGTGACACAGCGGCTTCAGCGGCACGCCGTAAGCGCTGTAATCGCCACTCGCCATGGAGATGGGGGTGGCCGAGTCGATCATGCCCGCGGAGCCATACACGTGTGGCCAGCCGCTGCCCAGAGAGCTGCCCATGGCAGTCAACTGGTTGGGGAGAGGGTAGGCGGCGGGCACCGGCTGCATAGCGGAAAAGGCCAGCCCCCCGGGCATCTTGTACTCGCGCGCAATGATGTTCTCGATGGCGAAGGGGTGCTTGAAACCCGAGGGCTGCGCTACGCCGCCCAGGTTGTAGGCGGCGGCCGGCATCTGTGGCAGGTGCGTGCCGGAGGCCGCCAGCGCGCTGAGGCGTAGCTTGGCCTGCTGTTGCAGGTACTGCGCCGCATCGGCTGGCTTGCTGGGCGCCAGGTGGTCGGACTTGAGCACCTTGAAGCGCTTGCGGCGCCGCAGGAAGCTGCCGTTTTCGAACATGTCTCCGCAGCTGGGGTGCAGCGCCCAGAAACTGCCCTTGCCGGGCTGGTCGGGCCGCCGCGGGATCTTGATGAAACAGTCGTTGAAGGAGAGATTGTGGCGCAAGCTGTTTTGCCAGCGCTGTGTGTTTTCCCGGTAATAGGGAAAGCGGTCCATAATGAACTTGTAGATCTCGCTCAGCGGCAGCATCTTCTCCGGCGAGCTCTGAATGGCCATGGCGGTCAGCGAGATGTACGAATAGGGGGGCTTCTGGTCGCTGTACGTGTTGCGACCGGGCCGAGGCATCTTCTTGCTCACCCTCTCTGCTCTGGGTCCGCACGGGCTGGCAGGCAGCTCCGATCTGGAAAGGGGCGAGAGACAACGGGGGGGGGGGGCATGGACGCTCAGATGGACGTCGCGAGGTCAGCCAGGCCAAGTCACAGACTTCGGGGACAGGGGTGGGGGTGGGAGTAAGAGCTTTTGCGTTGAAGCGGCCCGCGGCCGCGTGCTTTAACCAGCAACTTTGTACACATAGGTGGGCGCGGCCAGGGGGGCGCGAGAGGAGAAGCGGGTGAGAGGCGCGAGGGTCCAGGGAAGTAAGCCTGACCTGGAGTGGAGATGGGGTCAGGGACTAAACAGACAGCTGCTCACCTTAAAGTTCGTTCAAGTTGAGCGTCCGCATCCGGGATGGCGCCGCCGCTTGCCGCTTCCCTCCAAGCGCGCGTGGGGGCGTAGCGTTGCGGCTCAGCTGCGCTCCGAGCACCCTCCGCTCAACAGCTCAGCCCCGCAGCGCCCAGAGCCGCAGTGTCCGCCGCTCTCCTGGCCGTGCGCCCTGCGGGCGGCCGAGCTCAGCTGCGGAGTCCCGGCGCGGGTGGTGGCCTCGGGGCTGCGGAGGGCGTAGCTGTGGGCTCCGCGGCTCCGCTGAGTTAGGTGGCTTCCTCCATGTCCTTCCTCGAACCATCTGATAGTTTTAAGCGGTGACAGGAGCAGAAAAGACCCCTGTAGCGGCGCTTCATTAATGTGCCACTTCTTAGCTATCATATGACAATCGCCTTGGGAGGAGGAGGAAGAGGAGGGGGAGCGGGGGCTGCAGAGGGAGGGGACTGAGCGAGAAGGGAGAGCCTGGCCAGCGCGGGTTTCTTTCACACCTATTTACATGAACACCTTGGCCAATAGGAATCACTTCCAGCTCAAGACTGGCCGAAGGGGAAGAGCTTCGGCCACCGGTGGGGAGCGGGACGCGCCGGTCCGGGTGCGCCGAGTGAAGGTATGAGAAGGCGGCCGCCGCGGTGCGGGGAGCCAGGCGACTGCTCATGTTCACAGATGGAGCTTCGGTGCAGATTATATTTGACATGGAAATTGCTTGACTGGGGTATTCTGCTTGCTCTACATTGTATGGGGTTTGTATTGTTAGTTAACTTCAGGCATGCCTTTTTATTGAAGTAGAGACCCCTTTATGCTTGGCACTTACCCCGGGCAGGTTGCATGAAATATTATAATGAAAACACACCCTTCTCGCTTCTTTCCCCCCATCCTCCGCCCAGCAGGCTGGTTCTGAAGTTTGATTTGACCTTTCTCAACTCTGCCTAGTTGGGGTATGTAGCTTTTTTAAAAAGCGATGGGGTTAAACAACCCCTCCCCCCAAAAAAAAATTACAAACGGTGACAGGACAGTCTCCTGTAAGAATCCACTTTGAATCTAAATATACTGATCAAATTAAATAAAAATTAAGGTAATCCGAGTACATCTGTGCAAATAGTCGATCTTCGCTTTAAAAGTCCTCAAATTTGTTTGGACACTGACTTGAGGCTCTGGGGTCCATTGTGGACCTGGGGAAGGCCTGGATTTATTTGTTTGACCCACTTTATTACCAGTGAAACCACAGGGTTTCCCTTCTCCAGCTGGCTTGAAACTTTTGGAAGTCAGGAGCTTCCTGGAAGTTTGCATTTTACAGCCAGAACTATTACCCCCACCCCCACCTTTTTTTTTTTTTTGCTTTGGAAGATTTACTTAAGAGATCCTGAAACAGCCTGGAGTCACATTTAAAAAACAGTGCCTTCTAACACTTGTAGAGAACCAATAAGTTTTCTTCCTCGGGGGATTGGGGGACGACTCGGACCACGCTCGAATCACGCCGCCTGGTGAGAGCATCAAGCTTCCTATGGTTCGGATTCGTCTAGGGAAGATTCAATGATCTACTATTATTATTATTATTATCATCATCATCATCATCATCACCATCAAATTGCTATGGAAAAAAACAGTGAGCCGCCCCCGCCTGCGAGCACGCAGTCTGCAAATACGAGCCGGAAGTTCTCACTGGTTTCCAAACATACTCTAATCTGTATGACTTTTAAAAGAAGTTCATTTTATCTACAGCCCACACAGGATCACCTTCAAAATCAGGAAATATGACTTAGATTTTCATTTTTTCAGGAAATAGGGGTAGAAGTTCTGGGTGCTAAATTCAGACACTTTAAGTGACATTAGTGCATTATTAGTGACGCTGTTTGGGGTTAGCATAAAAAAGATCTTTCAGCGCCGGAGCACACACAACCCCATTAACCACAGTTTCGGAGGTGGTCAATAACTCACCAAAACGTAACTTAAACACGATGAATTTAGAAGATTAAACAAATTCATTAATATTGAAATGGGTCTCGCGTCTGGGCTGCCTCGCTTGAGATGCAAGCGCACGTTTTTCAATATTAACAGAAGTGCTTGAAGAAAAGAATAATATCACCTTCTTAATTCGGAAAAAATAACCAGAAGGAGGAGGTGGGTGCGAGGGGGTGGGGGAGACGCTGATCTGACTTTGGGGCACGGCTCGAAAAGGGCAGATAAACTCTCTGCAGATAAAACATCTTGGACGCAGGTGGAACTTCCACGAAGCTTGGGGGATACTCGTTGGAATTGCGTGCGCCTCAGCACCTAACGAGGTGTGGCCTTTCAGCGGTTGCTTGACGGGTTCGGCTCAGGGGTCCTCGAAGAAGCCCAGAGCCAAAGGATCACGGGAACCTGAGGAACCGGCTGTGAGGAATAGTGGGGGAGGGCTGTTTCCCAGAACCGAAAAGTGCTGGTCCTCAGCTTTCCTAACCCAGATGACAGCTGGCCTCCGGAGAATCAACAGAGTTCCTGTGGGCGAGGCAAGAGAGTTTCAGCAGTGGAAAGGTACCACCATCGAAACCTCCAAGGACTTTTGTTGTTGTTGTTGTTATGTGCCATGGAGTCGATTCTGACTCATAGCGACCCTGTACAAGGTTTCCGAAGCTGTAAATCTTTACGGGAGCAGAAAGCCTCATCTTTCTCCCGTGGAACAGCCGGTAGTTTCGAACTGCTGACCGTGAGATTAGCAGCCCGATTCGTAACCACTACGCTACCAGAGCTTCTTTAGGATCCTATATAAATATGTGTATCCATTCAAACTGATTTATGAAAACAGATAAAATATTAAGGGTGGTTGGATTCGGGATACGGAACGCTAGAAGTGATAGGTACCACTTTTCCCCACTGACAGCAGGACAGTATTATTTTATTTTCTACCCTGTACGTATTTACGTGTTAATTGTGGGAGCTGGGAGGCGGGGGAGGGGGGTAGAAGCGTTTTCTTATTTTAACAATTGGCGTTTTGTTGCCTTGCAAAGGACTATTGTGTGGCTGTCGAAATCATTGCTCAGAGTAATCAGAAGATTAAATTCTAAGAGTGGAAACGTTCGGTTTGGTTTGTTGTTTTTTTTAAAACTCAAGATAGAATAAATCTTTGTCCATCTCCCCAGGAAAGTTGTCACTACCAAGTTTGGGACATGCAATAACACAAGTAGGAATTCGTGTCTGGGACTTTTCAAAGTTTGGTTGGAGTGGGAATGGGAGGTGAGGCACATTCCCTCCTCCTCGGGTTAATTAAGTAAATCGATCCTAATAGTTGAAGTTTGCCTTGGGTGGGGCGGATAGTTCAGAGTTGCAGGCTGATTCGCAATTAAAACGCGTGCTTTGCTACAAGTTGTATCTTGGTTACCGCTGGAAATCTACAAAGCCCAGGGGAGAGAGGGGGGATTTGCATGCTATTTACAGCGTTTTAAGACTAGTGTTACGAAGAGGAGAAGGGAAGGAGCACTTTCCAGAAATCTTGAAAAGTGCATCAGAGTCTATTGTACAGAACCCAAAGCAAACAGAGGCTTGGGAGGAGGGGGGACACATCCGACCCGGAGGCTTAGGGAGTTGTTGGGAAAACTGTATAAAATACACATAAGTCAATTATACCCATGTGCAAACCAAATGGAAATCTCTTTCGTGCAATAGCCGTTCATCGCCTTCGCAGAGCCCACCACCAACCACCTTTCTGCTTGGAGAGTTCGCAATAGCCTCTTTTCCCACAAGCTGGACCACACACGGCTACAGATTTCGTAATAATTTATGTTAATTTCCCTCCATAAATCCACAATTCGCTTCAGTGGCACCCGGGCTGCTGAGGGAGTAAAAAAGAGACAGAGGGGTGACAAATACAATATTGATTTTGATTCCTTCTGTTGTTAAGCAGGTGTGTGTGTGCGTGCAGGGTGGGGATGGGATATGTGGGCGGGGGCTCCAGGAGAGGAAAACCATACTGAGCCGGGACCAACCAGCCCTTCTATCCACACTCCAGAAAATAACGCGCTCTGGTTTGTTAATATTTACCAAACACCGACGGGAGGTGGAGGAAAAGTACTCAGTAGTTTCTGAAGGTTTCCTAGGCGCCAAAAACAATACACGCCTTCCCCACTTGGAAAGTCAACTGCGCGCTGCCTGGAGCTTTCCAGCGGTGCCTTCTGGCCCCTCCTTCTCCACCATCTTTTTCTCCGGGAGTCTCCCCCGCCCCCCTGTCTAGGTCTCTTTCGCACTCTCCCTTTGCCCCCTCTTTTCCTACACCCCCGTCCCTCATCTCCCGTCTCTTCACTTTTCTCCTAGCCTTTCTACTTCTTCCATTTTCTCTCTCAAGTTGGCTGTGAAAGGTGACAGACAGGGGGGTAAGGGCTGGTGCGCCGTCGATTTTGGGTTTTCGGGCCGTGCCTGCCTTCTCTGGCCCCTCCCTATCTTTTCAAGCCGTCTCCTGCTTTTGCCCAAGTACTTGGCTCTCTCTGGGAACCGCGCTAACACACCGCTTGGTTTTGTCCTATCAGTCATTCTTCACCAAATCTGCACTTTGGTGGCGTGAAACGACTTAGCTTCCTTTTCAAAAGGATTTTGTTCACGGGGTATTCAACACTAAAACAAACTCCCTCCGCCTGTCAGCGGTCAATTAAAAAAAATTGTCGTCCAGAGTGTCCTGGAGGCTGTTTGCCCTCCGAATCTATGTTCTCCTCTTCTCCTCCCCACCCTCCGGTCTCACTGTATGGCAGCTGAGATTTAACGCTCTGGATCTTGTACACTGGGTACCTCTCTGCACAGGCCTCAGAGATCCGCACCTGGCTTAGTACAGTGGTACCGGAAATCTATAGACTTTCTCACAACTGTCTCGAGAATTTGAACCCCACGATCCTGCTAATCCAACCCGGGCGAGAAATTAAACAGCCCGAGAGATTGAGGAGGCACGATTTCTGCCCTTGTACAGAACTCCGCTTCCACCCGAAATGGCCTCCCCCCAGTTCCCCAAGGTCTCCAGGTAGCTAAAGTAGTCCACTTCTTAAACACATTCATAGTCTTTGGTTAGGACTCCTGGTGTAGCACTGCACTTGGAACCACAAGGTCGGCAGTTCAAACCAACCAGCTGCTCCTGAGAAACCCTATATAGAGTCGATATGAGTCAGAACCGACATGATGGCACTTAACAATAACATATCATTGGCTGGTGACTTGACTACATGGAGTTTGGAGCTTAACTCATAGCAGGGAGATTGAAACACCAACAGTTTATAAGTCTATTTCCTAAAATTGTGGGAGAATGATGAGGCTTTCTGCTGCCACAGGCTTCGGAAACCCTATTGGGCCACTGTGAGTTGGAAGCGACTCACAGGCATTTAGTAACAACATGCTGCCTTAAAATTTGCTTTTCCTTCCCTGATCCATCTTGTTGACTTAGCAGAAAAGCACGAATTGTCACTTTCTGCTCACATGTCATTCCCATCCAATCTAAGAGCATAACTTCAGCCCATGTTGGTCCGAATGGGTAGTCTCTGGCTACATACAGCTGGCAGACTGGAATAAATCTACGTTTTACTTGGGTGTGGACAGAAGGGAGTGACAACATCCTGTCATACTTTTAGAGTGCTTCCCATGCAGCTGTAAGCTGTAGAAATTTGAAGAGTATGGAAGGCCCAGTTCCCCCTGTTCCTAACTCAACCACAAAACAAACAGTAGCTAGCATTTCCCTCACCCACCACCCCAGTTCCCCAAAAGTTCCAACCCAGGTCTATAGTGAGTGGGAAATTTCTATGCCTGTGAAAACAGCTCTTGGCCTGCTAACACAATGCCCTCTCTTTGGAATCCTTTACCAAAATACCATTTGGTCTTTGCTTAAATGTACTTACTTTGCTCTGAGAGACAAGGCTTTAAAACCTTAGCTTTCAAACTGAATTGCTCCTTTGCACAACTGCATATTTACCAGCCCTACAAAATTTTGGCCAAAAGTTATTTGCAAAAGGTTGGTGGAAGGATTTCTTCCTGTTGTTAAACCCTCTTCATAAGTTTTGCTCTGCACTGTTTGAAATAGAAAAAGCAATTCAAATCTATGTTATTATTGGAGGAAATATTGCTAAAGCCGCCTTGGTATTGAAGGGATTAACTTGCTTTTCTCCCAGCCCCTAACTCTGGGGTTAAGACAGCAGTAGATCAACTGTATAATGTGTGCACTGTTCGCTCATTTGTACAAGCAGAACAAAGGTTGGACTAAGCCAAATTGCATTGCACTTGTGAACCGAGTCCCGATGTGAAGTATCTTTTACAGCGGGGGGAATGAGAACAATTTCGTGTGTGTCTAAAAGGGAATAACAAAGCCACTTTCTCGAGCATCTCAAAGTGAAGTAGCGAGGCGTGACATTCCCAGGGTGAGGAGGGACAAAAGCAGGGTCAGGGGGATGAAAAAGAGAATCAAACAGCCACTTTCACATGTCTGCCCTCAACTGCTGCACCTCTCCATAATAGGAAACAAATGTTGTAAAAGGGGGGATTGCTCCCATTCATTCAAAATAGCAAATGATAGCTAAACAACATTGTCAAAACTGAATCAACTTCTGTGCAGTACCACCCAGAAAAAGGTATTGTGTTTTGTTTAATAGCGGGGTGGAGCAAAGGGTCTTCTTCTTTTTTTTTTTTTTTTTTAAGGGGGAGGGGAACACACAATATACTTTTCATATCAATTTTCTTTGTCAGAAATTACTTGTTTGCTTAGATAAGAAGAAGAAAAAGATCAGTTTCTCTGGCTGGGCACCCACTCTTAAAATGTCACACTTTAAGAAAAATTTTGGAAAAGTAGAAGCAAGAAGGCAATCGTCAGTTTTATAAAGTGTTTGAAAAGCTTCCAATAAGGGAGGAAACAGTTATTTCCTTTGAATGATCTTCTTTTCCCGAATACGTAGGCTGTTGATGGCAGTAGACCATTGAGGTAAATCATAGACTGTAGTAGGCGAAATGTATTTCGTTCACACTTGAATAAACTCGAATTCTGTGGGAACTGCAGGCATTGAAATGAAGAACATTTTGCATCCATAACATTCGTTGGTGCTTGTTCTCTGTTTTGTTTTGCAATCAATTAAGTTTTAGGTCTCCAGCCTAAAAACCTTGCGCTTCTTCTACTTTGTTTGCTCAGGCTGACCGGGGAGGAGAGCTAACTGCGTTGAACCTGTGCAGCATGGGTTTTCTTAATAGTAGAAGCAGGTTTCGCCGAAGACCACCACAGCCTGCAGATGTAATAACTCGCTATGTTCCTGGGAAGGTTAAACTATTTGATTTCTCTCTCTCTCCCTCTCTATCCCACCCCCGTTTGGACTTTTTGTTTTTTTGTCTCCTTTCGGCCCCCACTGAGCTGCCACCCACAAAGCGAGTTTGAAAAAGAAAGAAAGCGGCTGATCCTTACTGGCCTCCCCTAGCTAAGAATGGATAGGAGGCGGGACTTGGCGGGGCCTGAGGGGCCGCCCTACGCTGGCTGCCCCTTTGAGACCCGGTCCTTCCGCTCAGGAGGGTCTCACCTGGGACCAGGGCTTCCCATAGCAGATCCACGCGCGGGGTGCTGATTCCCTGCCTTCCCGCACGCCCCCATTCTTACAGCGCGGAACTCATTTTGCTGACTCCGGGTGGGTCGCAGTGTACTAACAAGCTGTAAGAAGGAGGCGGGGAGAGCAAGGGTTGCCCCGAGGGCTTATCGAAGCCCCCACACATCGATCTATTGCCCTATGTGTTCCTCTCTTTCTCCTTCCCTCTCTTTTCTTTTCTTCCCCACTCTTCTGTTTCAAACTTCTCTTTCAATTCCCGCACCAGGTCTGCAAACTAAGTCGCTGCCCTCCCAGCGGGGCAGCATGTCCAGAATCCTCAGTGCTTTACTCTCATGCACCGACCCCCACCCCCTACCCCTCGCCCCGGCCAGCCCAACCTCAGAGAGAGAGACAGAGAGACAGACAGAAAAGGGAGAAATAGAAAAACCAAACACATATCCACTTTGTACCCCATCACCCCCATGGTGGGTGGGTGGGTGGGGAGTAGAGTAAATCCTAAATCCAACAGTTCTAGGATCCGTGCTTACTAGGTAACAGTTTTATAAATGCACTATATATGTAATACATGGACATTGTCTATAGCATGTAAATATTACATAAGACTATATAAATACTATGTACCTATCATGTTGTTAAGTGCTGTCGAGTCGGTTCCGACCCATAGCGACCTTGTATGGGGTTTCTGGGGAGCGACTGGCAAGTTTCAACTGCTGACCTTGCGGTCCAGTACTTATCCTACAGCGCCACATGTAAAAATTAGCATATATTTTTGTCTGCCAGTTGTCCTTTAAAGGAACTATTCGCTCCAATTTTTGAGTAAATCCAAAACCACAGAGCATTTATTAATTCCAAAACGGTTGATCCAGCAGGTGATTTTCTTTGGCACGCTAACCATTTACGGTGGCCATAGCTAGTTGGTGGAGCCCCTGGCTTTTCTTAACTAAGGTAGGCTGCCTTTTCTTCCCGCGCCGGCAGTGAAGAAACTCTCTCCCTTCTCACTTCCCCAGAAAACAGTCAGGATCTTTGTTCCTGGGGCGCTCCTGAATACCCGGAGCTTGGGGAGGATATCCATCTTTTCTTTCCATTAGTTCATCCTCTTTTTCTTCTTTTCTTTTTTTAATTGTCATTTCAAAAAGAGGAAAGCTACACACAAACGGGGTAAAATAGATGAGCCATACATAGTGAGACAGTTCCTTCTTCACGTCTTTTATCCATTTAAAAATGGTTATAGGGAGCTGCGGGAGTCATAAATTGCCCAGATCTCCGGTAATTATTAGCAATTTACGTTGTCTTTCACGTCCGGATTGCGCGACCTGTTGAAGACTTGAGTCGCGGAGCACCGAACTAGATGTCGAAGTTGGTTATGTAAACTGCTTGTGTATTTCACATTATCATCGCGCTATCTGGAGGCAATGTAGATTTTCTAAAGATCTAATGAATAAACAACCAGCAACTGCTGGCGGTGTAATTTACATTGTTAATGCCTACATGTGTATAATAAATATGCATTTGTATGTCTTCAAATAAACTCTTTTTAGTTTCTAACCTGTGGTGCTTTTTTTCCCCCCCCAAAAAAATAAGCTAGGGAGGGGCAATTCGTTTTTCAGAGGAACCAGTTTACTTCGCCGGTGTGGGTCTGGTGAAAATGGGTCAACCACCAAGCCCAGTTGTTCAGGTCCGTAGCCTAACTTTCCCGCCTTCCGATCGAGGTGAGCACGTCTGGGATGCTCCCCCGTACTGACCTCTCCAAGAAAGGGAGAATGCGCCCAGGAATTTAGAGGCTCCAGGTATGGGGGATGAGAATCTTTCCATGTAATTGGGAGCCAGGAGAAAAGACAGTATCCACAGGATCCGGGCAACCTCCCCCAGGCTGTAAGCCTTCCCCCAAAAGAAATGCCGGTGACTTCTCTCAGATCACTACCTGAGCTGGGAGAGTTGGGTGAACTGCCAGGGCCTCTGGGAAAAGTTTCCCGGGGAATTTCCTAAACGACGTTGTTTCCCCCACGCGCCTAAGTAGAAGGAATTTCGGATCAGCCTGAAGAACTGCAGGGAGGAAAAGGGGGGCGCTAGGCCGACCTGAACTGCCCCATCACCCATTCTCCTCAGGTGGGGCAACCTCAGGGACGGTAGAAGAAGGCGGAGGTTCCAAGAAGCTACCGCCTCCGGGGCTGCAGGGTGTGAACGAAGTATTGGTGCTGTTTCCAGAAGCCGAACGCCTCCCTGCGCGTCCTTCGCCGCCTAGTTCAGGCTCTCCCCTCCACCAACCAGGTGCCACTTTCTTAGCGCGCTCGAAGGCAAATGTCTCATCTTTCCCGGTCCTGGATCTGGAATACATTATTTTAATTAAGTCTATGGCGATTTACTTTCCTCTGAGATCTATTCCACGGTGCAATTAGGAACAGTATTGGTGCTAGCTCATATGAATATTCAGGAGCGTGTCAATTAATTAGCAGAGAGAGGAATGTCATTATGGTGCTCAAAACCCTTTTAGTGTTAAGCAGAATTAAGGGGATATTTGGCAATGCGCTGGATTAGTGAATATTTTACTGTGCACTCATTTAACTTCATTATCATAGCACTTACAGTACTCTCTGATTTCATTAATTAAATTGCTCATTAATTTGTCCAAAAAAGATAAAAGTTTTAATGTGCCACCCAATAACTTGGAAAGTCAACTTTCGCCCTGCTTGGTCTTCACTCCTAGCCAGGAGACAGATGGCGATATGCGCAGGCCGAAATCTTGGCGCAGTTCTCTTCTCCCTCCACCCCGCAGCTTCGGTGACCACAGGCATTCCAGCTCCCCTCACTCAGTAAGCAGCGGGATACCTAGGAATACCAGTCACGACCGCCAAGTAGCCGGTTCGCCTTCTTCCTCCGGGACTGGCCTGGAAATCTAGTCTCTCGCTCGCCCAGGGGAATGGGGTTGACTAGGCAAAGAGCGATTTGTGCCGGCACTAGGAAAGAGAGCTGCAAGACCTAGAGTTTCTGCCTCCTCGCCTTGAGGCTCGCTGTTTACCAAAGATTCGCGCGCAAACGCACGGGTCGGCAGTCGCGAAGCCCCCTTAGGGCCTGCTGAGCTCAGCTTGGTAGCCCACGGCTATTTGGGGCCTTTGTTCCAGCACCCTACCTGAGACGTAGGCCACCCCTCCAGCATCATCCAGCTTCGCGCCCACTTGCAGCTTACATTTACCTGCACCTCCCCCACCCTACCCCAAAAGGTTAGAAAGACAAATATTAAAATTACTTGCACAAAGGGAACTGCTAAAGAGATCCCGAATTGATATGCATGTAAAATTAATTAGCTGCATTTCGTGACATCAAAATAAGTACCTGGGAAACAGAACACCTTCTGGGCATTGGGAACATATGCTAGAATTAGAGCTAATTGACTAATTACATAAATTAGGCATTAATTTTGCAACACATCAAGTATAAAAGATATCTCAATTAATTGTGCATAAATTACCAGGTGAAAGGGAGCGGCGGTTAGACCAGAATCCCGGTTATCCTACCTTCCTGCTGCGTAGGACCCAAAAGCCAGGTGGCAGGACAGGCGCCAAGTCACGACAGACCTGCGCGCTAAGAGAGACAGGGATCTGCATGGAGAGCTGCCATCTGAGGAGGCTGATGACCCGGGGCAGTCTTTAATATGGAGAAAACCCCTACTCATTAAAATCAATTACGTGCAGTTAGATTGATAAGCTTTTGTCAGAAACAGAAGCGAAGCAGACCCCCCTCACTAGTTATCTCTCTTCCACTATCCCTCCACCCCTCAATTCTGGCCCACTTTAGCTGTAAAGATTCTGGATCTCCTTGTTGAGCCTAGCCCACCGTTTCGGACCTTAGTGTCGCTCTCTGTGGAGGTCATTTTTTTCTGGATTTGACATTGGCCTTAAGTCACTTTCTGTCCCTCCGAATCTCGACTGGCCTCGCACGACGCCTGGTTTCTCTTGGTGAACTACATCTTCTCTGGCTAACTTTTCACTCAGGAATCCATCTTTCAGGGAGTGATGGCAAGTGATTTGAATCTCTTTTTGTTTTGAAGTGGGTATAAATTAAGCTCTGAAGTGTTAAGTAGCTCACCTTTCTCAGTGAAGACCTGTTTATAAGCGCCCCCAGCACTTTTCCTCATACGGTGTATATTGCTATTGGTGGAAAGAACAGAATGAATATAACCTGGGTGTGCCGGAGTACATTTCTGGACTCCATTCTTCAAGGGAATACTATAGTAATCGCACTCAATAAACAAACCAACTAACATAATGTTTGTATTGTCCTTTAAAAAGTACTCTGTTGCAAAATATTAATAATCTCTGCAAAGACTTTATCATATATATGGTGTTGTTGTTAAGTACCTTGAGTTAGTTCAGATTCATAGTGACCCTGTATAGGGTTTCAGAGGAGTAACAGGTTTGTTTGAACCAAAGGCACTGTAGTTAGCAATCCAGAGCTTATCCTACTAGGGCTATATATATATTATATATATTATAAAATAAATAAATAAAAATCCTATTTTTAATGGTGGGAATCCCCAAATAAGAAAAATATTTATATAGTGTATAAATTCATTCCACTTCGAACCCCTAGTGAATTCACAATAAAACTTGCTATGCATTCCTCACATAAATTATGACCAATCCAAAATCGTTTGGTTCTCCTGAATGTTACTAATATGTAATGTTACTAATAGAGGGACAGACTTCTCAGTAACTTCTGGAGTTGTCACCTGGTACCTTGTAGTTTATAAAAGAATCTGAACTCTCCCTCCCCTCCACCCAGCTCTCATCTGCGTGACTCTCTTAAATTGGAATAATTTCCTTTTTTTTTTTTTTTTTGCCAAAATAAACACAAAGGTGAAAGGAAATTCTGAGGAAAACTTTATCGTCTTTTGATATGTATCCTCATCAAGATGCTTAGGTAACATTAGTTACGATATAATCTTGACTGTGGATGGGCTAAAGAAATCAATGGAATCTTGTGCCTAACCATCTTTTTAACTGAGAAAAGCATTCATTTTGATGTAGAGGTTTCCTGTGGTAGCCAGATGCTGAAGATACTTGAGGGAGATGTTGACAAGTGGATAATTGTCAGCAGTACTAAAACAGACACTGTGTTTACAGTTGAGCATGGTTAATTGAGAGTAAATAGAACAATAGCATTCTTTATAAAATCACCATCAGGTTCAAAATAGGCTATAAGCCTCTAGAAAGAAAAGAAGTAGACTTATTGTACAAGGCCTGGTTTAGCCAGTCCCTGGAAGCAGCAGCTGGCAGTGGTGTGGATCTGAAATAGATATACTTTATTGCCTTCTAACTGATCTGACTTAAAATGTATTTATTTATTTGAACCAACATTTGTAGATCTGGAATAGAAATATTTTTCTCTTTATTAGCAGGTTTTCATACTTCTCTGATTAAAGGCTTATTCTTTCCCTCTCCCTTCATTCTTCCCTGAAAAGGTAACTCATTTAATGTGAAATGATATTCAAAACGAGCCAGACATGATAAAGCATGATGTTGTCAAACAAGGCTATTAAATGCCATCGTGATACTTCCGTTTGTAGGAGAGCATTTCTATTCCCCGTGGCTCTAATAGATTGCAGTGAACAAGCTCCAGTAAACATCTTATGATTTTCTGACATAATAAATATTAATATGAAGCAGGAAATATGTCTTTCTTTCAAGACACAGTGTGACTTGTATATAAGAAGTGTTTTTATGGCCACCAGAAGATGGCCAGGCCAACATTTTTGGAACAAACTTTGCTAATTATGTTTGTACAGATCCCTGCTACAGACTTATCAGTCAACCGCCTTGGCTATGTGGCAGTAAACTCCTTGCTATATAATAGTCTATTAATGGGCCTTCTTTGTCTTTTAGTATAATGTACAATGATGTTCAGAGCAATGAGCCTAAGAGAGATGGAAATGCTTTGGGATCACTAACAATTCAGTTAAATGCAGTATTGTTATACTATTGTATGGTTGGCTACAGAAATACCCAGCCAGGCAAATAAGAGGCAAACTGAGGATTTTGTTTGGATTGCTGAGGAAGAACTTTCTCTTGGGAATTTGTTCAGTTAAGAATTGTCTCTAGGAGCTTCTGGGTCAGAAGCAAAAACAGAATCTTTTCAGGGGGAAGGGAAGAGAAAGAGATGGAATCCTGTTGATGTCATGTGAGCTCTTGGAACCAGTAACATCTGAATTCTAACCCTGAACATTCTTTATGTGAACTAATACTTTTTCTTTTGACTTGAGCCAGTTTGGACTGGATTGTGAAGTGGCTATGACTGATATACTTTTACTATTATTGTGAGACACAGAGAAGCTTTAATTCTGAATCCGGGCTATTTCATCTTATTTCTCTTCACGAGGCAGAGGAAATCAAGGTTGACCCTCACCCATGAAAGGCAGTGGGCAGCTCTTGGGCTTTGGGTCCCAAGAATTTGATTTCCTTCCATGGTTGTTATGGTGGTGGTTGTTAAGTGTCGACGAGTTTATGCCGAATCATAGTGACTCCGTATTGAGTTTCCATGATGGAAACTATATATTTCTTTCTTGTACATTTGTGGTGATGCCAGAGGTGCAAGCTGGATTCAGATAAGGACATAGAATGAGGGGATATCATTGCTGACATCAGATGGATCATGGCTGAAAACAGAGAATTCCAGAAAGATGTCTATCTGTGCTTTATTAACCATGCAAAGGATTCCGATTGTGTGGATCATGACAAGCTATGGACAACATTGCAGAGAATGAGTATTCCGGGACTCTTAATTGTGCTCTTGAGGAACCTATATATGTAGACTAAGAGGCAGTCTTTCAAACTGAACAATGGGACACTGAATGGCTCAAAATTAGAAAAGTTGTGCTCCCGTGTTGTATTCTTTCACCATACTTATTCAATCTGTTTGCTAAGCAAATAATCCAAGAAGTTGGAGTATATGAAGAACATGGAGTATATGAAGAACAAGATTTGGAGGAAGGCTCATTAATAACCTGCAATCTGTAGATGATAGAACCTTGCTTGCTGAAAGCGAAGAGAACTCATACATATGTTGTTGTTAAGTGCCTTTCAGTTGGTTCCAGCTCATAGTGACTCTGTATGGGCTTTCTGAGCCTTTAAACCTTCAAATGGGCAGACATCCTCCTCCTTCTCCTTGGGAGTGGCTTGTGGGCTTGACCCTTGTGGTTGCAGTCCAGTGCTTATTGTGTGGAACCACTGCACCCTATATATATATATTTATTCTTATTAACATATTTGTTTTGGGAAATCTAGTTGTTTTTAATTTTAAAAAAATATGCTATTTATTAAGTTTGGGGGCAATAGGAGGAAAAAAAAGATGGCCTCCTGTTAGCATTATTTGTATTGTGTGAATTAACAGGGATTTATTATTTTTAAGTCAATGCATAAATAACTATTTTATTTTTTCTGCTTTAATTGCTAATATAATAAATATCCGTAGCTATAACCCAGAGAAGCAAACCCTTTCTGGATAGGTTCTGCTGACATCTTTGATTTAGAGATCGGGAAGCCAAGGTTTTGAGAGAGACTGTTGCTATTGTTAAATGCCGTGGTGTCTGTTCATAGTGACCCTGTGTAGTTTTTGAGAAGTGGCTGGTAGGTTTGAACCACTGGCTGTGTCACTAGCAGTCAGGTGCTTATCCTACAGCACCACATCAAGACTCCTGTAGAGAGACTGTTGTAGCTGTTGCTAAGTGCCATTGAGTTGGTTCCTACCCACAGCAACCCTGTAGAGGGTTTCAGACATGCGACTGGTGGGTTTAAACTGCTGACTTTGCAGTTCAAGAGCTTGTGGTCCAGTGCAGTATCCTGCAGCACCACACCAGAACTCCTTTAAGTGCCGTTGAGTCGATTCCAACTCATAGTAAGCTGATATGGAGTTTCTGACAAGCAGCTGGTGGGTTTGAACCGCTGACCTTGTGGTTTGCAGTCCATTGCTGATCCTATAGCGCCACACCAGGAGTCCAAGATTCCATACATAAGAAATCCTGGAGACAGAAGAAGAGTTCAAGGCTCTGTTTCCAGACTTTGAGTTTTGACTTCTGTTTGATAGTTGAAATTTGTATTGCTGTTGGTAGTTAAAAGCACTGCGTTCTGAAGCAGCTATATGATTTTGCTAAGCTCTCCCAGCTGGTGACAGGGCTGGCGTTTAAGTTCTCTGCACAATAGCTACTGCTTGACCCGCTACCGTCCAGCCTGAGCTGTGCTGGTAAGCTGGCTCTTGCGGGAGAAGGGATAGCCCTGATTTGTAGTGTTGTCCAATTTCTGTGTTATAGATACTAGTAGACAGCATAGTGGTGACGAATCTGGCTGTGAACCTTAAGGTCAGTAGTTCGAAACTACCAGCCACTCTGTGGGAGAAAGATGAGAATTTCTGCTCCCATAAAGATTTACAACCTCGGAAACCCTGTACAGGGTCATTATGGGTCCGCACTTAACAACAACAACAACAGGTAGAGAGGGTCAGAGTAAAAGAGGAAAACCTCCAGCTAGATGGATTGGCAGAGTGGCAACATGAATGTGCTCAAGTGTGGCAACAATAGTGAGGTTGGCCCAGGATCGGGCAGTGTTTCATTCTGCTGTGCATAAGGTCGCTTCAATGGCTCCTAACAACAACAACTCCCACCATAACTGATTTCAAGTTGAGTAAACCAGCCGCTCCGCGGGAGAAAGATGAGGCTTTCTACTCCCGTAAAGATTTACACCCTCGGAAACCCTGTACAGGGTCGCTATGGGTCGGACCCGACTCGATGGCACTTAACAACAACAACAACAACAAACTGGTAAGAACAAGATACCTACTTCCACTCCATAACACTACCCCCACCCCATCTCCAACATACTTTTGTTTATGGGCTTTGAAATTTCCAAGTCATCTCAAGGTAACTATGAAGTGGTAGATAATTTCCTAATCGTAGACTCGAAAGACCTGGGTTAAACGACTCGCTCTGCTAGTCCTGGTGTGGTGCTGTAGGATAAAGCACTAGACCGAAAGGTCAGTTTGAACCACAAGGTCCACAGTTCAGAATCACCATCCACTCCTCAGAACCCCTTTACAGGGTCTCAATGAGTCAAAACTGACTCGGCGGCACTTAACAACAACAACTGCTATTTATGAGCAATGTGATCTTGGGCAATGACTCAGACATGGTTTCTGCTTATAAATCAGGGATAATAATATTTGCCTTGCCTATTTTGTAGTATTTGTTTTTGTGTGTGCACATGCATGTACATGTGCATGTGTGTGGACAAATGTTAAACAAATAGGAGACACCTGGTGACTGATTGTGCTGTTTCTTTGTACGTGTGCCCAGCTCAGAAGTCAGTTGAGGGGACATTGGCCCCAGGTTCTTCATCTCTGTGTGTGATTGATGTGTTCCTTTTTTTTTAAGTTTTTATTGTGAATTATGTGATCGTTTACACGGGAGAACATTAGCTTTACATTCATCCTATCATATAGTGTTTCATTGCCATGGTTACAATCCCCTCCATGCATCATCAACCAACCAAAGGGTATACCCTGCAAGCCTGCCCCTCAGTCATCAGCACACAGTCCCTCTCCTTCCCTGAGTCCAGAGTCCCCAGCTGCCCCATCTCTCCACGTCAATATCTCTGCCTCCATCTCTGGTGACACTGTTTCTCTGGGTAGGGTCTCACACGAAACTCTTCTTCCTTGATGGTCCCAGCGTCCTCCACTCCTGAACTGCAAAATCAACCCCTCCCCTCCTTTTGTTACAAAAGGTCTACCTTTACATTTCCAACCCTCACAGTTAGTCCTGATAGCAATTATTCACTATTGAACCACAAAAGCCTTATCCCCATCTCCTTTCATCAGCCCCATCCAGACAGGTTGAAAACCACTCAGAGATTATACCTTCCCCCGCACCCTCTGGAACTAAGGCTCTAGATGGGTTCCTTCTTGTACGCTCAAAATACTTTGTCAATATCTCTGTTTTGGCACTGTACATCATCTCATAGTTCATCTGATATCAGTCTCTAACTAAGGCAGCAGATGTGACAGTTAAAAATTTAGAGCAGTGTTTGTCTAACAGAAATATCATTTGAACCACACATGTAATTTTTAATTTTTGAGTAGGCACATTTTTAAAATCAAAAAGCAAGTAAATTTACCTCAATAATATATTGTATTTAACTCAATATATCCAAAATATTATTGTCTCAACATGTAATCAATATGTGTTCATAGTCTGTGCTTGAAATCTTGGGTACACATCTCAATTCAGGCTATCCATATTTCAAATGTTCAGTGGCTAGCCTCTATTCATCTGTGAGCAGCCCTACTGCCTGGGTTGAAATTTCAACTTTTCCACTTACTTTTCTGGACATTTTGCTTGGTCTCTCTGTTCATCGGTTTCCTCTTTGTGAAATGAGGATAATAACTAAATCCCCATCAAGGAGTTGTTGAAAGAATTAAGTTCATATAAAAAGTACTTAAATAACAGTATAAAATAGGCCCACCATAAATGTTAAATACAAATTGTTTTATTTTTAGATTGTAATATTGGTAGAGATAAAATTGCATTTTATTCATATTCTTATTTTCCAGGGACTTACAGAGTGACTGGCACACAGTAGGCGCTTCTGTGTTGGATGGATAGGTGGATGGATAAATGAGTGAAAACTGACTTCCACCACTCACTCTACATGACATCAAAATTACAGATGAAATCCCGACTATTCTAAACAATAAGAACATGATCCATCAATGATGGTAATATTATTTGTAGATGTATTTTTAAACAGTCAGCTTTGTAGGAGTATAACTTACATAAAACTCACTCATTTTAAGTGTACCATTCAGTGAGCTTTGACAATCAACTAAGACTGTTTCCAGCACCCCAAAGGTTTCCTTGTGTTTCTTTATAGTCAATCTCCTCTCCCTGCACCCACAGCCCATGGCAACCATCAATTTGTTTTCTGTTACTATTGTTTTACGTTTTTAGAATAGAATATAAATTAAATTATGCCAAATGATGCATTTTATGTCTGGTTTTTATTATTTAATATGATGTTTTTGAGGTTCATACATGTTGCTTCAAGTTCATTCCTTTTTATTGCCGAGTGACGTTCCATTATATAGCACAAATTTGTTATATAATTTTTATGGATATTTGGGTTGTTTTAAACTTTTGGCCATTATCAATAAAGCCAAAGGAAACATTTAAGTACCAGTTTTTGTGTGAGCATGTTTTCATTTCTCTTGGGTAAATGGAATGGAATTTTCGGGGCATATGGTAAGTATACGTTTAACTTCATAAGAAACTGCCAAACTAGTTTCCAGAGTATTCATGCCATTTTGCGCTCCCATCATCAGTGTATGAGAATCCCAATTGTTCCGTGTCCTTATCAACTCTGATTTTAAGTCTTATTTTATGTCTAGGCATCCAGGTAGATATGTAGTGGTATCTCCTTATGGTTTTGATTTGTGTAGAAACAGGCAGTAATTTGAGGAGCATTAGTTAAGTATTTTCTAGAGTATCCTTCTACTGGGATTTTATTTTTCTGATCTTTTTCTCATGATTCAACTAGGGCTCTATGTTCTCAGGAGGAAGACAACAAAGGTGAAATGACATTTTCATGGCATTATATCAACAGTACATACTATCAACGTGACTTACCAGTGTTGATGTTAACCTTGATCACTTTATGTAATGTAGTGTTTGTCATGTTTCCCTGCAATAAAGTTACTCTTCTCTCCTGTCCCTTGTCCATATTGTACTCTTTGGAAGGAAATTATTATATAAAGTCCAAGTCCAACTTATGGAGTAGGGAATTATGCTCCATCTTTTTTTTCTTTTTTTAAAATAATTTTGTGGTAAGTATACTATCTATGGAGTCCTGGTGTGGCGCTGTGGGCTAATGCGGAAGACTGCAAAGTTGTTTGAACTGCAAGGTCGGTGGTCCAAGCTCACCAGCTGCTAATCAGAAACCTTATACAGGGTCACTGTGGGTTGGAACTGACTCAGTGGCACTTAACACAACAACAACATACTATCTATAACAAAAGCTTGCCATTTCAACATTTTTAACATGAATAATTCAGTAACATTAATTGCATTCTTAATGTTGTACAACAATTACCATGATTTGTTTCCAGATTTTTCCATTACTCTTATAAAAGCTCAGTGTCCCCCAAATAAAGACTCAATCCCTCACCCACCCTGCCATCCCTGGTATCCACTAATATGGTATCTACACATTTTCTTATTCTTTGTTGTTAGGTGCCTTTCAGTCAGTTCCTATTCATAATGACTGTATGCACAACAGAACTAAACATTGCCTGGTCCTCTCCCATCCCCACCATCATTGTTACTCTTCAGTGCATTGCTGCTGCCACTGTGCCAATCCATCTCCTTGATGGTATCCCTCTTTTTTGCTGACCATCCACTTTACTAAGCATGATGTCCTTCTCCAGGGACTGGTCCCTTCTGACAATTATATCCAAAGTATGAGAGAGGACATCTGGCCATACTGGTTTCCAAGGAACATTCTGGCTATACTTCTTCCAACACAGATGCGTTTGTTCTTTTGGCAGTCCCTGGTACTTTTAATATTCTCCTCCAACACCATAGCTCAAATGCACCAATTTTCCTACGGTCTTCCATATGCATTGTCCAAGTTTCTCATCTATATGAAGTTATTGAAAATACCATGGCTTGGGTCAGGTGCACCTTAGTCCTTAAACTGACATCTTTGCTCTCGAACACAGTTTGCCTAATGCAATATGTACTTTGACTTCTTAACTGCTACTTCCATGAATGCTGATGGTTGATCCGAGCAAAATGAAGTCTTTGGCAACTTCAATCTTTTCTCCATTTATCATGATGTTATTTATTAGTCCAGTGGTGTAGATTTTTGTTTTCTTTACTTGTTTGTGGTTTACTGTAGGATGTGGTCTTTGATCTTCAGCAAGCAAGGTTGTATCATTTGCTATTGCATGCAGGTTATTAGTGAGTCTTCCTCCAATCCTGATGCCACATTTTTCTTTATATAATCCAGTTTATTGGATTATTTGCTCAGCATAGAGACTGAATAAGTATGGTGAAAGGATACAACACAGGCACACACCTTTCCTGATTTTGTTAGAACAACTGCCTCTTCTTGTATACAGGTTCCACATGAGCACAATTAAGTATTCTGAAATACCCATTCATTACAATGTTATGCATAGCTTGTCATGATCCACACAGCCAAAGGCCTTTGCATAGGCAGTAAAGCAAAAGTAAACATCTTTCTGGTATTCTCTGCTTTCAACCAAGATCCATCAGATGACAGCAGTGATATCCCTCATTATACAACCTTGTCTGACTTGGACTTGAACCTCTAGTAGTTTCCTGTCTATGTACTGTTGCAGCCCATTTTTAATTATCTTTAGCAAAACTTTATTTGCCTGTGCTATTAATGATATTGTCCTATGATTTCTGTATGCCACCTATTTTAGATAATTCATATAAATGGGGTCAAAGAATATTTGTCTTTTTATGATTGACTTATTTTACTGCTTTATTTTTTGCAGGCAGAGTACAAAAATTATTTTAAATTTCTCTGCATAGGAGATTTATCTCTTCTCCATTTATTTATTTATCTAATCATTTATTTGCATCTGTATGGACTCATTTCAATTATATTCAGTTATAATCCAATAATGTTTCATTTTCATTGTTACTGCTATTTTTGTTGCTTCAATTGCTCTACCATTTGTCATTAAAAGTTCTTTCCATTGACTGTTGTGTCCCTGTTAAGCCACCATCATTGTGGGATGTTTTGTTTTTGCTAAGTGTGTTTGTTGTTTATTTAGCAGTTACGTCTTGGTACCACAAGATGCTTCAGGCTCATCTTATGTGAGTAGATTTTCTACCCCAGACCTAGAATCATTTCTATAAGGAACCCTGGCTCTTTTGATTGGAAAATGGTACTGAAAACCAAGATCTGGTTGCTAGGTGTACTGGTTTGCTTAGTTACTTTAATTCAAGTTGTTTTTGTCTTCTTACTATTGGATTATAAGAGGTATTTGTGTATTTTAGATAAAAGTCCTTTATTACATACATGTTTTGCAATTAATTCATGTTTTCAGTGGCTTGTCTAAATTTTACATTCTGTGTCTTTCAACAACAAACATTTTCACTACTGATAGAGGTCAATTTACCAATTTTTCCTGTGTAGTTTGTGCTTTTTTTTCTTCAGGCCCCTTTTAAGATTAATTTACCATTGTTTCTGTAACACCAGTAACATGTGATATGCTTGTATATTGATTCTGGTTGAAGTCCATTGAGCTTCTTGGATCTGTGAATTTATATCTCCATCAAATTTAACAAAATGTTGGCCAGTATTATCTAAATATCTGTTCTCCTCTGGCCCTAAGTATGACACTCTAATTATGCATATGTTCAATTACTGATGCGGTTCCACAGAGCATCAATGACCTCATTTTGAACACATTTCTCTTGCTTTGTTTTCAAGTTCTTGATTGTTACTTATGCAGTGTCTAATCTGCTGTTAATGTGTTTTCATTTCTGATATACAAGAAGTCATCAATTATATTAAAATGCCCATACACATCCACGGCTGATGACAACATTGAGCGGGCACTTGAAATGATTCTCTTGACTAGACAAGTGACAGTGGATTAAGTGGAAAATCATTTGCAAATCAGCCATGGCTCTGCCTATGAAATAATCCACAAGAGTCTTGGGTTTAGGAAAGTTTGGGAGAGATGGGTACCGAAACAACTTACGGAAGAGCTTGAACAGAAATGTTTGGACATCTGCAAACAAAATTTGAATGATACTGAAAGGCAGGTGAAAGTTACTTTAAAAAACCATTACTGGTGACGAGACATGGATTCATCACTATGAGGCTGAGAGTAAATGGCAGTGTATGGAATAGAAACATCCTCAACCAAGAAAAAGCTCAAAAGTCATCCATCAGCTCGAAAATTACTGCTTATGGTTTTCTGAAATTCTCAAGGGCCTGTATTAGAACACTATCAGGAAAAAGCTTCAACAATCAACAGTGCTAGTTACAGTGAGATGCTCACTGAAAAGCTGAAGCCTAAACTTCAGACTAAACACAAGAGGATTGTTTTCCAAGAGTCTTGTGATCTTCTTGCACATCTGCAAACTTCTTCCCACACTATTGACACTTTGCAAAAACTTCATTTTGAGGTGTTAAAGTTTCTTCCCTATAGTCCTGATCTTGCTCCATTGAATTTTCATCTGTTTGGTCCCCTGAAAGCAGCCCTTCGAGGATGAAGATTCACCTCTAATGAAGAACTGAAGATAGCGGTGCATTCATGACTCGCAGCTCAGCCTAAAATATTTAAAATAAGAGAATATGAATGCTTATTGACAAACACACAAAATGTACTGAAAAGCAAGGAGATTATGTCAAATAATGATGTATTTGTCTTTTCTAAAAGTTGATTAAAATAAATTCTACAGCCAGAGTGTGGATAATTTTTGACTCACCCTCATATTTTTCATGTCCAAAAGTTTTATTTTGGGTCTTTTTACATCTCCCCTTTCTTCTCATGGCCCTTGTAGGCTAATTAATCACCTGTGTCATTTCTGGGTCTGTTTCTCTTGATTGATTTTTCTCCTTGCATGGTTCATATTTTAACGTTTTGTACGTCAGGTAATTTTTCATTGAGTGACAGTACTATTGTTAGTTTTAAATTATAAAGTTCTGAAAGACACTCAATAGATAGAGTGTTGTGTTTTTTTGTTTTTTGTTTTTTTTCTGGCATGAAATTAAGTTATCTGCAATCAGTTTGATCCTTTGAGCTTTAATCTTAAGGTTTAAAAATAGACTGATTCATAGCAGCATTTACTATGGGACTGTTTTTATCCCACTACTGAGATATGATCCTTTCTAACTCTGTGTGAATGTCAGCAATTGGTAGAATCAGTACTCATCTCAAGAAACCTCCTCTGCAGATTTCCAGTAACATAGCCTGCAAAATCTAGATACATTATCGTTGTTGCAGTTGTGAAGTGCCTTCAAGTCATTCCGACTCATAGAGAACCTGTATAGAGCTTCCCAGAAGCTTGTGGTGAGTTTGAACCACTGATCTTGTGGTTCAAAGTCCTATGTGCCATGCCAGAAGCCCAGGTAATCATAGAGTATGCCTCATTTGTTTCTCATTGCTCAGGAATCAGTGTTCCTCTTCCTAAAACAGCCCTAAAAAATATTTTGACTGGATTGCTAGGTGTTTATGGTAGAAAGGCAATTCCCTTAGCAGTTAATAATTCACGGGGAAAAGCAGGAGTCTGTCTTAAGCTTTTAAGGACCCTTGGACTACTAACCTCCAGGTCAGCAGTTCAAACCAACTAGCTGCTCTGTGGAAGAAAGATGTTTTCTGCTCCCGTAAAGATTTACAGCCTTTGAAAACCTATGCAGGTTTCCTGTGAGTCAGAACTGTTTCACGGGCACCTGATAGGAGCAACAATAACAATCTTAAACTTTTACAAATAAAATTTATGGTGAAGGAAAGAGTTCTGTTGACAAGAAAAAAAACTCAGTGGTTTATTAAAAGGTTTGTTCTCATTTTTTTCTATTTTAAAGTGTTGCACAGTTTCTTTAAATTGAGTGCAAACTGAAGAAGGTCTTCAGTCATCATTTTGGGGTTAACTGGGAAGATAGCAGTGTTTTGTTTTCTTACATTGTTTCACTTTTTGCAATCTAAATCTTGCTTTAAAAATTAGACCTTCTATGTACAAAGCTATTGTAATGAATTGAATAATATTGGGATACTAGAGATTATCTGTGGTAGAAATGTTACTGTCTTCCTGCTCATTTACCCCTTACTAAAATTGCTTCTTTTTTCTACTTACCAGTTGGGTTTAATAATCAGAGTAACAAGTTACATGACATTCTGCACACTTGATCAGTTTAAAATTTTAAAACAGTAAACTGATGAGTGTTTTCGTATAAAGTTGTAGATAAGCCCTTTATCAGTATTAAAAAAAAAAAAATCAGTGCATGATGAGAACAAGAAATATCTGAAGATGGCTGGCATCAGAATGTGCACTGTCTACTTCAATCGAGAATATTGAAAATCAAGGTTTTTTGCTTTGATAGCTTTATCTAAACTGGTTGTAAATATTTGTCATTTTCTTAAACTAGTGTAATCCTTTGTAATGAGTTGATGGGTCTTGAAGAGCTATTAAAGACTAATATAAGAGGCAGGAGTTTGAAGAATTAGAACTATATTGCACTAAATATGCTCAAATATTGCCTTCTTTTTATGTTAAGTAGATTGCCAAAACAATTACTCCTACTCTTATTACTAAAGAGACAATCTTTCTTTACCTTACATATTTCATTATCCCTGAATAGAAATAATCTTTCCTAAAATACCAGTTGATTTTTATATCCTATTATCTCAATCTATAAAACTAAATAAATTTAAATTTGTCAATACTTAATACATTTTATATCTGTTGTGTATTTTATATTCTGATAATTAAGCATAGTACCATCATAGAGATTATAACCATGATTACGAAATTGCAGAGCACCTACAGGAAGGTGTGGTTAGAGTATTTATTATACCGGATTGGATCTTTTGTCTTATATCTAAAAAAAAAAAAAAAAAAGAGTTTGAATGTTGTAGTTTTTCACCATGAAAAACTCAGACCTCTTGGATCCCATTTTTGCTTTTTAATAATAAAAAATAATCTAATTAACCACCTACACAAAGTTGAATTTATAAAAATTCATAGATTTTTCCATTTTGTTTTGTTTATATTGTATTTAAGCTATGTGAAAATACATCTCAGGATTGATTACTTCGGGGAATCCCTGCAGAGCCTTCTCTCTTTATATAGTCATATATTTACCAAAAAAAATTAAAAAAATGAAAATCATGATGTCATGATGCCGGTGCTTCTTTGGGTGTTCTTTGTTATCAATTAAAAAGCAAACCAGATTTTCTAATTCCCCAGTTCCTTGGGGATTTGTTTAAAAGGCCACCTGAATTTTTACCTTCATACAAAACCACTGCATTGTTTACAAGATGAATATTAAAATAATACAATTAGAATGAAAAGTGTTTTCCTTTGGGGTTCTCTTGAGAAAGGGAGTGAGACAGGCAGACACTTTGAGATATAGCATGGAACGTATTATCTGCAAGGCTGATTTGATATTAATGCACTCTGCCAATTAAGTTTATTTTCTGTATTCACTGAAGTTAACATTAATCCTTTAATTTGCAAATACTATAGTCCTAAAAATTACATTTTCCAGTTGATCGCTGGTGCTTATGCTACGTGATGTCATTGTAAACTCACTGCTGAACAGATTATTTACACTTGCTCTGGAAGATGAAATTATCCCCAACACATCTTTCTTGCAAAATTAGTAGAGATGCTGGTTGCTATTAAACCTGATCAGCTGGTATCACAGCAGGGTACTTGTGAAAAAAATTACTTAATATCTCTTTGTTTACAGTCTTCACTGAGGTGAATACGTTTAATGTAATTATTCAACTGCTAACCAGCTACTGATGTTAACTATTTGTGTTTAAAGAAATTGTATTTTTTAAAATCGTATGCCATGGTCAAGGTTTTAGTTTCATTTTCTTAAGAATTCTACTTGGTATATATATTTAGTGAAGGTATCTTAAAGACGAAGTGTTGATTAAGTCCAAAAGTGATTGAAGATATGGCATCATGTAGATGCCTTAATCAGCTGCTGCTTTGTAAGATAATTTGGGGGAAATTCATTCTCTGTATGCCTTGGATTCTTTTTTAAATTTGAAGTAGCAATAAAATCTTAATGCACCACTGTGGATTTAGGAGACTATGAGGGGCTTCAAAATGGTCTTTTAATTCCATTTTCCCATGAACTTTTGAAGTCCCTTCAAATACTAGAAATAACTTCATATGAAAAAAGTGACTATTCTATGAATTTATATTCTATTATTGGAATGTAAAAATAACTCTGTAAATATGTTGTTGTTAGGTAAATGTAGTGCCTGTTGATTTCACAGTGAACTATAGAAATGTGTAAGAGTAGAATTTGATTCTGAATCTCTTTAGTTGACTCAACATTTAAGGTAACAAAAACAATTTTAACTTATGTTTACATTTGCCATATCCTTCAAGGAGTCCCGATGTGGTGCTGTAGGATAAGTGCTGGACTGCAAGGTCTGTTTGAACAGCAAGGTTGGCGGTTCAAACAGCAAGGTTGGCGGTTCAAACTCACTAGCAGCTCCTTGGAAACCATACATAGGGTCGATATAAGTCAAAATCGACTCGCAGCACTTCAGAACAACACATCTCCCAAAAGCTCCTAGAACCAATGCATTTTAGGTCATAAATCATCAGGCTAATCTTAGAACTAATCTACCTTTCTCTAGGTAAATATTCTTATATAACTGGTTAGCTAACAAGATCACATGGTCATCCCAGGAAGCCTGTCATCTAAGGCACTTATTTTTTCTTGGCTCTAATACAGTAACCCTGTACAGGGTCACTGTGAGTCGGAACCAACTCCACAGTACTCAACAATGACAACAATACAGTACTCTAAACCAAAAATTAATCTTGCTTGAAATAGCTTGTTCCCCAATCATCATTCTAAGGAGTCGGATTGGTTATTATTTAGGGATTTGGGAACAACAACTTAATGTTATTAGAAATTATAAACCTAGTGAGTTATAACTTGCCTCTCTAAGTTCAGTCTGAAGGCTGAACTTCAGACTTTAACACTTATTGTTGATAGATGGACTTCTGCTGTTTTCTTGTGTTTGTCTGAGTTTGTATCATAATTATTGTTGTTTTTAACTGCCATCGACTGGTCCATCATTGTTGTTGTGAGGTGCTGCTGAGTCAATTCTGACTCATAGGGACCCTGCATAGGGTTTCCAAGGAGTGGCTGATGAGCTTGAACCACTGACCTTGCAGTCCAAGCATTAACCACAGCACCACAATCTTGGTCCATAATTAGAACAGCTTAAATGGTTTGTAGCATAATTAGAACAACTCACCATTAGGTAATAATTTCATAGTTATATAAGCTATTATTTGAGATTAGAGACTGTGTCTGTTTTTGTTAGAACTTCCAACAGGTTTACTCTGGTCTGACCCCCTGCAGAGGACTTGTCTTTTCACCCCAGATACACTGAATCAGATATACTGTAACAAGTGCCTATATGTACATAAGAATCACCTGGGGATTTGTTAAAATGTAGATCCTGATTCAGCATTGTTGTTGTTAAGTGCTGTCGAGTCAATTCCAACCCACAGCAACCCTGAACAGGGTTTCCGAGGCTGTAAATCTTTACAGGAGCAGAAAGCCTCATCTTTCTCCTATGGAGCAGCTGGTAGTTTCAAACTGTTGACCTTGCAGTTCGCAGCCTGATTTGTAACCACTATGCTACCAGAGCAGGGTGAAAATGCACATCCTCAGCAGGCATGGAACCATATTGAACATGGATTTTGTTCACACCAAATTCCTACCTCCAACAAATTTGACAGATACTCAATGGATATCAGCTAACTCGGCATTCTTGTGTGGTCATGCCCTTGTTATACCTGCAGAGCTGTGTGAGTTGCAGGTGTCACCATTGTTGTGCCCCCACCTTCTACCCTGAAGAGTGTCATTGAAGATTCAATTTGCAGGGGTGGGGGAGGAGGATTTTGACTATTTAAATCAGAAGAATTTAATGTAAGTAATTCGTTACACAGGTATTGGGAGATCTAAGAAGATAAAGAGAGGATGGGAAGATAACCCAGAGACTAGCAGCTACAGAAAGTCACCGCCATCATATAGAAGAAGACAGGTAGGACATGGAATACCACAATGGAAGCTGGAACCAGAGAGGGCGTCTTGTAGACTTAAAAGCTGAGGCAGTAATACAGCCACTGCCAGGGAAAAACCAGAGACAGAGAAGAGGAGAAATGCTTTGCTTTCTACCTCCCTTCTGCCCTCCAATCTCTCATTGTGCAAACTCTGCAGAGCATCTGCTGACTTGGGAGCAAAGAGAAATCAGTTCACACTTTCCCTGCAATACTGAGTAAAGCAAGAAGGGGCAAGGAGTGAATCTGAGAGTAGACAGGCTGAGGGTGTGATTCACTACCAAGGAAGATGCTTTTGAGACTGTTCACATTTTGTATCATCCTCCATCATCTTTTGACATGTTTCTTTATGCCAGTTACTTGTTCTAGTAACTCCTATTCCAGTATGACTTAGCTAGTGGTACTTCACCACTAGAGTCTGACCTTAAGAGACCTCTTCATGGGACACCTGTCAATTAGAGAGCCAGCTTGTTGTTACTAAGCGCCATTGAGTCAGTTCTGACTCATAAAGGTCCTATTCATAGTAGAACAAAACACTACCCTGTCCTACACCATCTTCACAATCACTGCTTTGAGGCCATTGTTGAAGCCACTGTATCAATCCATTTTGTTGAGGGTCTTCCTCTTTTTTTTTTTTTTTTCTTTGGCCCTTTACTTTACCAAGCATGATTCCTTCTCTCGGAATTGATCCCTTCTGATAACATGTTCAAAGTGCGTGAGAAGTCTTGCCATCTTTGCTTCTAAGGAACATTCTGGCTATACTGCTTCCAAGACAGATTGCTTTCCTTCTTCTGGTAGTCCATAGTCTGTTCAATATTCTTTGCTAACACCATAATTCATTTGAAGGGACACTGGTGGCTCATTTGTTAAATCGCTTGGCTGCTAATGGAAAGGATGGTGCTTTGAAACCATTCTATAGGAGAACAATGTGGCAATCTACTTTTGTAATGTCTTGGAAACCCAACAGACAGTTGTACCCTGTCTTATAGGGTTACTCTGAGTTGGAATCAATTCAAAAAGTCTTTCTTTTTAAGAGCCAGCAGCAGTCTATATTTTACACTCTGCTTGCCCCGCCTGGTAGAGATGAATTCAGCACACAGATCTGGCTCCAGAGCTAATCAAGCAGCCTTCCAGCTGATCTGCCCACACCCAGGCCCAGTCAGGTGATCTGCCAAAATTCAGCATAGAAAGAACAATGTGATCTTGTTGACCACGGCCAAATTCCAAGCTTTTCAGTGATGTGATTGAGGGTCTCTGCATCACTATTTTAAGTTTAATTTCTAGGCACACATTTTTTTCTTCGGCAAACTTTGGTTCTTCACATGTTTTATGATTCATCAGTGAGTTTAATTCATTTTATGAAATAAGGATAAGCTATAAATGAAAGTATATAATAACAATTATTATTGCTATTCATGAAATCTCTCACAAGTGTCTACTTTGATCCCTGCAACAACCCCATGAAGTGAAGGCTGAATTTCTCAATCTCTTGGCATTTGGGTCCAGATAATTCTTGGTTTGGGACAGCCCTATGTATTGTAAGATGTTTAGCAGCATCGATGTCCTCTATCCTCTAAATGCCAGTAGCAGTTTCCCCACCCCCAGCTATGACAACCAAAAATGTCTCCAGATATTATAAAATGTTCTTCTGTGTATGTTTCTGTGTGTATGTGAATCACTCCAAGTTGAGAACCACTGTGCTTAGGGACGTACAATTTTTATCATCTCCATTTTTATTTTGTTTTGTTTGTTAAGTGCTGTCCAGCAGGTGCTGACTCATAGTGACCCTGTATATGGTTTCTGAGGAGCTGTTTCTGAGGTGGGTTTGAACCACTGACCTTGAAGTTAGCAATCTAGTACTTATCCTACAGTGCCACACCAGTACTCTATTTTACCCAGTTTTACAGATCAGAAATGCTAAGGGAATATGTCAAGTCTTCTTATATATCATCTTATATTTTAAATTTTTACGTAGGGTGTAATTCAAATTTCAATGGGAAAATCTTGGGATGAGAAACAGTAAAAATTGGGACCAGAATGCAAGAAGAAAAAATAGGTACTTCTCATTATTTTCAAGTTTTCCTAGGTCCTAGAAATGGAAATGTGAGTCTTCATTTTGATAGCTGGAAGCTTGTAGAACATTATACTAATAGCTGTATAGTGAAGAAATTAAATATCAGAACTATTGGAGACAGTCCTGGAAATTGCTAAGCAGACAGAATAGTCCTAGTGGCTTTCCGTCTGGCTTTGGCTTAACAACTAAATTATGTTTATCTTTTTCCTACATTTTAAATCTTTTGTCTCTTCAAGATGAGGACACCTTCATTCCCCTCATCACATCTGTGTGCTTACTAAAGTGCATGTTTTCCTCTTTGTCAGCAGTTGGCCACCAGATGAAGTTTAGATAAATGGTTGTCAGCTTACCTTACAGTTGTTTTATGATGGAGTTTGGATGAAAGAGTCACAGCAGATACTCCCAATGAGAAGAGGCCTGCACTCTCTACAGTTCACTGAACCCATATGGATCTGAACAGCTGCAAGGATGGATTTGCTACCTGAGGCCAGCAATTGCATCGCTAACCATGGCTCTCATTTGCTGACCGTCATATAATGCATTGCAGTTGAGGGAATGTTGATCACGCCTTTCTGTGCTGATGGATGGTATTATTTAAAACCGATGGTCTTGTAAACCACTGGTGAGTTTCCATGCCTCACAGATGTGAATGAGGCAGATAGTTAATAAATAATGCCACGATGTAGAGAGGTACTGTTCTCCACCATGTGGGCTAAATTGGCCTGCCAACAAGCAGGTGCACAGTTAGCTTAGATTTGAAATGGAAAGGCTTCTTTAAACAAAAAACCTGTTTCTGACTGATGTTGCTACAAGTAAAAAGGCTGCTTCCTAGGGCCTGTGTTTTAAGATTGCATTAGGTGAGATACATGATTCATAGGCCAGCTCCCCAAAGCACCTGCATTACCTAGAATACTGATCTCTGGCTAACAAAGTTGTAGCAAAACTTGGAGGAATGGAGGAACATGATTTGAATCCTTCAAGGGTGCCCAAACTGCTGTTTTTTGAAGTGGTATAAATCCTAGAGTGCAGAATTCTTTGGGGAAGGATATAAGGTTTCTGAGGAGTAGCCGTTGGGTTTGAACCGCCAACCTTCTGGTTCGCAACCCAATGCTAATCCTACCATACCACACTAGGAAGGGTTAGAGGGATGGAAACACCACCTTTAGAAATATAGAGACCTAGATGGAGAATATGTCAAAAAGTAACAGATTTACATTTTGATATTTTTGTGAATAAATGTTTTCATGATTTTTAAAAAAATACTTTTGGACTTACCATTGCTAGTCTGCTTTAGGAGTGGAGATTTTCTTCGATTGTGTGCAGTTAGATGAACCATCCACAGAGAATGGCCTGGAAGGATTGTCATGCTGGGCACCATTAAACTTTGAATCATTTGCATCCTCCCCTGGGACTGAGCTCATGTTCCACAAACATCTTTCCATGGATAAGTTACTTTTCAAAGCAGTTCTATTTTCAAGTATAGTACACGATAGACAATCTATATAGTATATAGTATCAAATCTCCCTCTAGTTCACATGGCAGGTATATTTTTCATATATGTATATACTCATTAATTGGCATCAAGTTAAAAAATGACTAAAATCAGTTAAGGAGTATTTAAATTAGTAAGAAGATGTAGTCTTTGAATTCTAGCTATGTTCATTTGGGTGGAAAGAAGTAAAATGAAACACTAGTGTTGTTTCATCACATTACCATGTATACTTTAATACAGTTTTCCAGTTATTTCACATAGTAGTCTTCTCATCCTGACCAGATCATACATTGCCTCTGGGGGTAAGTCATTTTTTTCTACTATTTTTGCATGTTTTATGGTACATAGTACAATGCTGGGGACATGTTTTACATTCACTTAAAACTTAATTGCTTGTTTTCTGGCTACCCTAATATACTGAATTAATTAATTAGAGTAAGAGGTGTTTTGTAAAGATGGAGAACAGTTTATTACAAGTATAATGGACTCCTATGAAATGATGAATTGATTGATTTACAACATTACATACAGTGGGGATCACCTGTAGTATATTTCCATTACTATGCAATCTATGATATTTTTCCTCAGGGCTTTTTCCTCAAACCTATTTATTCTGGTTTGACCCTCTGTTGAGAACTTTTTCACCCCAAATATACTGAATAATCAGAATCTACATTTTAACAATATTCTGATTCAGTATATCTGGGGTGGAAACGCAAATTTTCAGCAGGGGGCCAAACCCATATGACCCAGTTAAAATCCCTGCTTTTTCTAAAGAAGCATTTACTGTGAGTTCCAATATATGTTGCTTTAAAAAAAACAACAACAATGGCAGAGACTACTACTGAATGGGATTTGAATGACAGCAGGATAGTTGACTATACTGGTAATATATTTTTGATCTGATATCTTGTTGTGATATTTGGCTACCACACTACCTCACTAAACATGAAGATTTAAACAAGGGAGCTCTCGGCAAAAAGATTTTTTTGGAATAATTTAGCTGCAGACATGGGCATAGGTATCCCTGGGACTTAAAATACTGTAATGCAGAAGGCTGATTCAAATAAGAATTTGTTGAATAAAGAATAAACTATTGTTGGTAAGATGGAGGGTCAGAGAAAAAGAGGAAGACCCCCAATGAGATGGATTGGCCAAGTGGCAGCGTCGATGGACTCAAGTGTGGCAACAGTAGTGAGGATGGCCCAGGATCGGGCAGTGTTTCATTCTGCTATGCATAGGGTCTCTATGAGTCGGTACTGACTCGATGGCACCTAACAACAACAATTGTTGATTAAATATGTTGATTATTATTACTATTTTTGCTGATTATTCCAGACTAAGGAATATTAGGAAGTAAGACCTGGAGATCTACTTCTGAGAATTGCACCATGACAACATTATGGATTATAAAATAATGGGAATGGTGCAAGGCCAGGCAAGCTCATCTGATTTTAATGGAGTCACTATGAATGACCCCAGGGGCTGACTCAATGGCAGCTAACAACAACAAGGTATTTTAATATTGGAATCACTTCAAGTCACTTTGAATCCTGGAGTGAGCCTATCTTTGTTTGGCTTTCATATATATATACATTTTCCCCCCTGTATTCTCTGTGATGTTTTAGGCAAGGTGCTGATTTATGTGAATGGAACCTAGAATTTCCAGTGTACTCTTTAGACAACAATTCATTGTATTTATTCCCTGTGAATGCTGTAATAAATTAGCACAATCTTGTTAGCTTGAAACAACCCAAATTTATTCCTCACAACTCTGGGGATCAGAAGTCCAAAATCAGTTTCAATGGGATGAAATCAATGCGTCTACAGGTGTTGTTTCCTCCAGCGGCTGTAGAGGAGAATCTCTTCTTGACTTTTGCAGTTTCTGGTGACTGCTAACATTCCTCATTTTATGACTACATCATTCCAATCTCTACATTCATCATCACATTGCCTTTTTTTCTTCTCTCTCTCTGTGTGTGTGTGTGTGTGTATCACATCTCCTGTTGCATCCCTTTTACAATGGTACATGAGAGTGCATCCAGAGCCCTCCTGGAAAACCCAGAATAATCACCCCATCTCAAAATTCATGTTTTAATCACCTCTGCAAAACCTTTGTTTTTCAATGTAATGTAGCAGTCATAGATCTCAGAGAATAAGACATGGATATCTTTTGGAAAGCTCTTGAATTATGGTGTTCATAAAAAGTATTGAGTATATCATGGACTCAAGAAAAATGAACAAATCTGATTTGGAAGAAGTACAACCAGAATGCTCCTTAAACACAAGGATGAGGAGACTTCATCTCACCTACTTTGGGCATGTTATCAGGAGGGATCAGTCCCTGGGGAAGGATATCATGCTTGGTAAAGTACAGGTTCAGCTAAAAAGGAAGAAGAGCTTTCATATCCACCATCTGCAGTGGAACGGCCACTGAGATGCAGATTTTCATAAAAACCCTAATGGGGAACACCATCACTCTTTTTCTTTTTTTAAAATGTTTTTATTGTGAATTATATGATAGTTTACATGGGAGAACTTTAGTTTTACATTCATTCTATCCGTTCATCATCTCACTGCCATGATTCCAATCCCCTCCATTCATCTTCAACCACCCAAAGGGTATATCCCAGAAACCAGCCCCCTACACTTCCCCCTCCTCCCCCCAGTTTTCAGCCCACAGTCCCTTTCCTTCTCGGTCCAAAGTCCCCAGTCGCTTTATCACTCCACGTCATCATCTCTGTCTCCATCTCAGGCATCTCTGTTTCTCTGGGTGTGGTCTCGCTCTCAGCTCTTCTCCATTGATGGTCCCAGAGGCCTCCACTCCTATCCTGGAGAATTAATCACTCCCTTCCTTGTTACAAAACTTCTACTTTTGCATTTCCAACCCTAATAATCCATCCTGATAAGCATTATTCACTACAGTATCACGAGTTACCCATCTGTATCTCCTTTCATCATCTCTGCCCAGACAGATTGAATAGTACCTACTGGAGATTCTGCCTTCCGCCATGCTCCCTAGCACCAGGTTCCCTCTTGAAAGCTTGTAAGCCAGTCACTTCTTGCCTTTGT
>NW_006408522.1:10922694-10958864 GCF_000296735.1 Chrysochloris asiatica
TGGCCCAGGATCGGACATTGTTTCATTCTGCTGTGCATGGGGTTGCTATGAGTCGGTTCCGACTCGATGGCACCTGACAACAACAACAATAGTAAAAAAAACAAAAAGACCCTCAACGGGATGGATTTCTCAACAGTGACTTCACAATGGACTGAAACAACAATGACTATGAGGATGGCACATGACCAGGCTGTGTTCTGTTCTGAGGCATATACGGTCACTATGACTTGGAACTGACTTGATGGTAACTAACAACCACAGTCTTTGGGGGGCCATTAGTCACCTTATCACACTTATATAAGACTGCATCAAGGCATGTGACTTTTGTCAAAATCTCCCATGAAAGCCTTTAGAGGCTTTCATAAACCTGTAAATCTTCACGTGTGTAAACCTATAAACCCTGTAAACCTTCATGTGTGACTTTAGAATGACCATAGATGACTGTGTTACTTCAGAAATTCATGCAAAAACCTCTTGGAATTGATACAGGGAGCAAGAGTAAATTGCTACAACTCGATGAACTGGACCTTTGCTTATGGATGAAGTTGCCCCAAATTCCAATGGAAAGGGAAATTTTCTTCATATCAGGGATCAAACTTGCCTCCTCAGTACACTGGGTTGATAGGGACAGGCAACTTAGACTTCAGGTATCAAAATTGGGGAGCTATAAAAGCACAAAGTGGCTGACTTATAAGCTTTCATGAGGGTGCTTAGTATCAGAACAAAAGGGGTAAGATAGAATCCCCACTGAATAGTTTCCTTCTTGTCCAGATGGGTCTGGTGATAATGGAATTTTATGATTAAATTGTGAATAATTGTTATCAGGACTAATGGTGATTGTCACAACTGTGAATGTAGAAAAGGTGTAACTAAAAGAGGGGAGCAGTAAAACTGTCATTTCAGGAACAGAGGACCCTAGGATCATCAAGAAGGAAGAGCATGAGAGGATCAAGGGATCCTAAACAGAATAGTGGTGACAACAGAGATGGTGGTGGAAGCGATGACAAGAGAGATAGAGAAGCAGAGGGCTCTAGGCCCATGGGCTGAGAAGGGCTGTGTGCCTACAGGGCAGGAGGCTGACTTATAAAATGTGCCCTTTGGACATTTAAATGAATATATATTTTCAATGTGGTATGTGTATATGTAAAAAAAAAAATATGGTTAATAGAGGTAAATACTGTTAGCTGATGGTACATAGAAGGGATTGTAAGCATTCCAACGATTTGTTGAATGTACAACTGATGATCTGCCCTGTAAACTTTCACTCAATTCACAATAAAAGCTTTTAAAAAACAACAACAAACGTCTTGGAACTATCAAGGTGCTAGTCTTCTACTTATTTATATTGTTAAAATCCATAGCTATATATAGGCTTTTTTTCAATCTTTAAAAAAAAAAAAAATTATTGAGCTATTGTTGTTAAGTGTGGTAGAGTCACTTCCAACTGATAGCAATCCCGTATAGGGTTTCAGAGGAGTGGCTGGTGAGTTGGAACCACTGACCTCATGGCTCAAACCAACCTTTCAATCGAGTGCTTATTCTACAGTACCACACCAGGACTCCTTATTGAGCCATAATTGACATGTAGTAAGGAGCTCTGGTAGCGTAGTGGTTACAAATCAGGCTGCAAGCCGCAAGGTCAGCAGTTCAAAACTACCAGCTGTTCCGCGGGAGAAAGATGAGGCTTTCTGCTCCCGTAAAGATTTCCAGCCTCAGAAACCCTGTACAGGGTCGCTATGAGTCAGAACTGACTCCACGGCACATAACAACAACAACAGATTGCATATGCTTAGAGTTTATGGTTCAATAAGTTTTAACATATATATGCATCCATGAAAACTTCACCACAATCAAGATAAGGAACAAATCTATAAGGTCCAGCTTTTCTTGTGTCCTTTATGATACATCAAATCTCTACCCTCCCAGGCAACCATGAATCTGCCTTCTGTCAGTGTAGATTGTTGTTACTGTTAGGTTCATTGAGTTGGTTCTGAGACATAGGGACCCTGTGCATAACAGAACAAAACCCTGACTGGTTCTGCACCATCCTCACAACTTTATTTTTTACACTTGAGCCCATTGCTGCTGCTACTGTGCCAGTCCATCTCATTGGGGGTCTTCCTCTTTTTTGCTGACCCTCAACTTTACCTAGTATGATGTTCTTCTCCAGGGACTGTTTGCTCCTGATAATGTCTGAAGTATCAGACAAAGTCTCACCATCCTAGCTTCTAAGGAGTATTCTGGCTGTACTTCTTCCAACACAGATTTGTTTGTTATTCTGGTAGCCTATGGTACTTCTAATATTCTTCTGCAACACTATAACTCAAATGCAACAATACTTCTTTATTCATTGTCATTGTAGATTAGATTGCATTTAGAATAATTCTATACAGGCAGTCCCTAGGTTACAAACATTCAATTTACCTACAACTGTAATTTTTAACTAATTTGCATAAAACCTATTATATTGAAATTTTTAGGTATATACAGTGGATTGCAAAAATAAGTGGGCACTACTTTTGCATGTGCATTAAAACATTATTAGCACTCTACTATAATGTTAAAGATGTTTTTAATGTATCTGGAAGTATTTTATTTTATTTTGCATAGTAAGGAACACTATATACTAAGACAAACATCATACTTATTCAATCTGTATACCGAGAAAATAATCTGAGAAGATGTATTATATGAACAAGAACATGGCATCAAGATTGGAGAAAGACTCATTAACTACTTGCTATATACAGATGAAGCAACCTTGATTGCTAAAAGTGAAGAGGACTGAAAATACTGATGAAGCTCAAAGACAACAGCCTTAAACACAGGTTTTACCTCAATGTAAAGAAAACAAAGCTCCTCACCACTAGATTCATAAATAACATCATGACACATGTAGAAAAGATTGAAGTTGTCAAAGACTTTATTTTGCTTAGGTCCATGATCAACACTAATAGAAGCAGTCAAAATATCAAATGAACCTATACTCATGCAGCTAGTAGCTCAAAATACCAACAGAGAGGGAAGGAGTCTTCACATCAAGTATCAATGCTAGTCCCTCTGTACACAGGGTAGATAGGGATGGGCAACTTAGACATTGGCTACCTAAAACGAGGGGGCGATAAAGGCACGAAGTGACTGGTTTACAAGCTTTCTAAAGGGAGTTTAGTTTAAGAGTTTGTGTGGGAAGATAGAATCCCCAATAAATAGTTTTCATTGTGTCTAGATGGGTCTGGTAAAAACAGATGGGGGTAAGATTCTTATGATTCAATAGTGAGTAATTGTTATCATGACTAATTGCGACCATCACAACTGTAAAGGTAGAGGTTTTATAACAAAAAGATGGGAGTAGTTAATCTTACAGTCCAGAAACAGAGGACCCTAGGACCATCAAGGGAAAAGAGCACAAGTGGAATGCAGGACCTCATCCAGAGAAGCAGCAACATCAGAGATGGAGGCAGAGATGAGGACATGGAAAGAGTGAGCAGCTGAGGACTCTAGATTCATGGAAAGAGAGGGACTGTTGATCAGCCAGGAGGCAGACTTGCAGAATGTGCCCTTTGGTGGTGTAAATTATTATATATGTATGAGTGCTTAAAAAAAAGAGCTAAAATGAATAGAGAGAAATACTGTTAACGGATGGTATATGGAGGGGATTATAATCATTGTAATGAAACAAAGTATATGATTTGTTGAATGTAAAACTGATGATCTGCCCTGTAAGCTTTCACTCAATTCACTATAAAAACTATATTAAAAAATAATAAAATGACATATTACATGAGGCAGCTCTGCTGCACAAAACCTCTTTAAAGTGTTCAAGAGCAAAAATGGACTGCCAGAAGAGGAAATAAATCTGTGTTGGAAGAAGTACAGCTAGAATGCTCCTTAGAAGCCAGAATGGTGAGACTTCATGTCTCATACTTCAGATGTATTATCAGGAGGGACCAATCCCTGGAGAAGGATCTCATGCTTGGTGAAGTGAAGGGTCAGCAAAAACATGAAAGCCCCCCAACGAGATGGATTGGCACAATGACAGCAGTAATAAGCTCAAGTTTAACAACAATTGTGAGGATGATACAGGACTGGGCAGTATTCATTGTGTTGTGCATAGGGTCACTATGAGTAGGAATCGACTCAATGGCACCTAACAATAACAAGACAAACATTTGACTAACTGATGTTAGATATGAATCATACCTACCTGTTCCAACTTATATATAAATTTGACTTAAGGACAGATTTAGAAACAGAACTTATTCTTAATTTGGAAACAAGAACTTATTCTAATTAAATTGATTTTTTTTTTTTGTCTCGCTTTTTTTTTTTTCATTCAACAATTATTTTAAGATTTATCCATATTGTTGTGTGTATCAATAGTTCATTCCTTTTTACTGACAAATAGTATTTCACTGTATGGAGTCCTGGTATGGCACTGTAGTATAATGCATTGGACTGTAAAGTTAGTTTGAGCCACAAGGTTGGCAGTTCAAACCCACCATTTGCTCCTTGGAAACCCTATACAGGATTGCTATGAGTTGGAACAAACTCGACGATACTTAAAAGAACAACCACATTGCACTGTACAGATATGCCACAATTTGTTTACTGTTTATTGTGAGGATGAGTCAGGATTGAGCATCATTTCCTTCTGTTGTACATAGGGTCAGTCTGAGTCCAAACTGACTCAGCAGCACCTAACACAACAATTCGCCGACTGATGGACAGTTAGCAGTATTTACATCTTGCAGCCATTATAGACAAAGCTGTTGGGGACAGTTGTGTATAATTATTTGTAATTACATAAGCTTTCACTTCTCTTAGAATATGTCTAGGAATTGAATGTCTGGGTCATATGGAAGGCATAGTTTTAACTTTGATTTTGTTTAATGTAATTTTTTTTATTATTTATAACTCATGCTTTATAGCTTTGTTTATTGTTTTATAATTTATTTTAATTACTTTGTTTTAGGTATGATTCTTAAAGTTAGATTGTTAAAAATACATCTCGAGAGTCCTTATCTTTTATAAATAATGAAATGTATATATTACAACCCATAATATACTGATTTTGCTATTATTTTGGTCTTGTTATTTTCTTTTATTATGTTTGCCTTCTCGTAGCTTCCTTTTTTCTTCTTAATTTTTTCCAGCTTACGTGGATTTTTTTCTGTTTTCTAACCCCTATTCCTTTAGTTCTTAGGATATTAAATTTTCTATTTGTATTTGACAGTGGTTGTTCTAAACTTGTGGTAAATATACTTATGCTTTTCTTGCTAAAATTAAAATGAATCGCTAACTGTGACTTTCTCCAACACCTTTGAAATTTTATGTAAATTATATGGGAGTTTTGTAGCAAATTGTTAATTTAAAAACAGTATACTTTTTTATTTTAAATTATTAATTAACACTTGCACTGCATGTGTGCCCATATTAACAAGTCTACAGAACAAATTCTAAGTTTTTCTGATTTGTTTTGCTCACCACAGTTTCTTGTCACTCATATTTTCCTCCACATTAAATTTATTTTTTATTTTGTTGGAATATACAAGGGGGTACCAAAAAGTTTATGCATAACAGAAATTAAAAGATGAAAACTTTCCATAAACTTTTAGAAGCCCCCTCATATCTCCTTTCCTCTATACACACACATCTTTGTGTGTGTGTGTGTTTGTATATATATATATATATATTTGTTGTTAGGTGCTGTCAAGTCGATTCTGACCCATAGCGACCCTGTATAGGGTTTCCAAGAAGCAGCTGGTGAGCTTGAACCACTGACCTTGCAGTTCAAATGACTTTGCAGTGTGATGCATTAGCCCACAGCGCCACACCAGGACTCCCATATATATGTTGTTGTTGTTGTTAAGTGCCATCGAGTCGGTTCCAACCCATAGTGACCCTGTACAGGGTTTCTGAGGGTGTAAATCTTTACGGGAGTAGAAAGCCTCATCTTTCTCCCGCGGAGCAGCTGGTAGTTTCGAACCGCTGACCTTAAGGTTTGCAGTCCGATTCGTAACCACTACGCTACCAGAGTTCCTATATATATATATATATATATATATATATATATATATATAGTTATTATTAAGTGCCATTGGGTCGGTTCTAACTTACAGTGACCCTGCATAGGGTTTCTGTGAGCAACTGTTGAACTGTTGACCTTGTTGTTCAAACCGACTTCACTTCCAGTGCATCATACTGCAATGCCACACCAGGATTCCTATATAATATACACACATAACATATATGTTATGTGTGTATATTATATATGTGGAGTGTTCTGGTAGCGTAGTGGTTACGAATCAGGCTGCTAACCTCATGTCCAGCAGTTCAAAACTACCAGCTGTTCTACAGGAGAAAGATGAGGTTTTCTGCTCCTGTAAAGATTTACAGCCTAGGAACTAGGAAACCCTGTACAGGGTCACTATGAGTTGGAACCAACTCCATGGCACATAACAAATATATATATATATATAGTTGTTAAATGCCGTCGAGTTGGTTCCAACTCATGGTGACCTGTATAGGATTTCTGAGGAGTGGCTATTGAATTTGAACCATCGATCTTGCAGTTCAAATCGACCTTGTGGTCTGATGCTGATCCTATAGTTCTGCACCATAAAGTATTTTGTCAGTTTGTCTTACTGTGGTTTGCATGTTGCTGTGATGTTGCAAGCTAACGCACTGGTATTTTAAATACCCACAGGGTCACTCAGCAGAATTTCCAGATTAATAGAGACTAGGAAGAAGGAGTGATGGACCACTTCTGAAAGGTTAGCCACTGAAAACAGCAGAACATTGTGTGATACAGTGGCAGAAAAGTAGCCCCTCACGTTGGAAGGCACTCAAAATACTACAGGATGCCTCCAAAAGGAAAACTGACCTTCATGATGAAGACAGAGCAAAACTTTAGGACTTTCATTTGCTGATGAGGCACAACTCAAAATGAAAAGAAACAGCTCCAAACAGCCATTAATAATCTGAATATGGAATGTATAAAAAAAAAAATCTAGGAAAACTGGAAGTTGCCAAATTAAAGATTGATATTCTAGGCATTTGCTGCTGTTGTTAAATACCGTTGAGTCAGTTCCAACTCATGGTGATCCGATGTAGGGTTTCCTAGGAGCAGTTGGTGAATTTGAATAGCTGATCTTGCATCCCAAACTGACCTTGCAGTCCAGTGCATTATCCCACAGCACCACACTAGGCATTAGTGAACTGAAATGAACTGGTATTGATCATTTTGAATCAGTCAGTCATATGGTTACTATTCTGGCAAAGACAAATTGAAGAGGGAAGGCAAGGCATTCATCATCAAAAAGAACATTTCAAGATCTATTTGAAATACAATGTGTATAGGGTAATATCCATACACCTACAAGGAAGGACTCCTGATGTGGTGCTGTAGGATCAGTACTGGATTGCGAGCCACAAGCTCAGCAGTTCAAACCCAACAGCTGCTTCTTGGAAACCCTACACAGTGTTGCTATGAGTTGGAACAGACTACATGAAACTTAACAACAACAACAACACAAGGAAGTCCAGTTAACACCACTATTATTCAAATGTATGCTCCAACCCCTAAAGCCAATGATGAAGAACTTTAAAATTCTGCCAATTTCTCCAGTTGGAAATGGATCAAACATACAATCAAGATGCAATGATAAGCACTGTAGACTGGAATGCAAAAGTTAGAGACAAAGAAGAATTGGTAGTTGGAAATATGACCTTGGTGATAGAAACGATGCTGGAAATTGAAGGATAATTTTGCAATACCAATGACTTATTCATCACAAATACCTTTGTACAACAAGACAAATGGCAATTCTACGTGTGAATCTCACCAAATGGAATACATAGAAATCAAATCAACTACATCTGTGGAAAGAGATAATGGAGAAGCTCAGTATCATCAGCTAAACCAAGGTCAGGAACCTATTGTGGAACAGACTGTCAATTGCTTAAATGCAAGTGTGGTTGAATGGGAAGGACATGAAAACAAGTCCACAAGAGTCAACATATGGCCTTAGGTATATACTTACCACCTGAATTTAGAGACCACCTCAAAAATCGATTTGATGCTTTGAATGCTAATGACCAAAGAACAGAAGAATTGTGGGATGACATAAAAAACATCATGCATGAAGAGAGCAAAAGGTCATTAAAAACACAGAAAAAAACAAAGTGGATGACAAACGAGACTTTTTTTTTTTTTTTTTTTTTTTTTTTCTCGAATCTCCGTTGGCCCTCAGGTTATTTGTTGTTGTTGTTTTTTAAGTTTTTATTGTGGATTGAGTGAAAGTTTACAGGGCAGATCATCAGTTTTACATTCAACAAATCATACACCTTGATTCATTAAAATGATTATAATCCCCTCCATGTACCATCAGTTAACAGTATTTTTCTCTATCCATTTTAGCTTAAAAAACAACAACACTCAGGCATATATAATAATTTACATCTCGAAAGGGCACATTCTGCAAGTCTGCCTCCTGGCCACCAGATTTTAGTTCCTCTCTTCCCATGAATCTAGAGTCTTCAGCTGCTCCCCTTCTCCATGCCCCTATCTCTGCCTCCATTTCTGGCATCGCTGCTTCTCTGGATAAGGTCCCGCACTCTGCTTGTGTTCTTCTCCCTTGACGGTCCTAGGGTCCTCTGTTTCTGGACTGTAAGGTTAACAACTCTCTTGTTTTTGTTACAAAACTTCTACCTTTACAATTGTGACAGTCACAATTAATCATGATAACAATTATTCACTATTAAGTCATATGAATCCTATCTATCCCCATCTCTTTTCATCAGACCCATCTAGACAAGATGAAATCTATTCAGTGGGGACTCTTTCTTTCCCCCAATACTCTTAAACTAAACTCCCTCTTGAAAGCTTGTAAGCCAGTCACTACGTGCCTTTATCACCCCCTCATTTTAGAATCCAGTGTCTAAGTTGCCTGTCCCTATCTACCCTGTGTACAGAGGGGATAGCATTGATACTTGATATGAAGACCTCATCCCTCGCTGTTGGTATTTAGAGTTACTACCTCCATGAGTATAGGTCAGGTTCATCAAATTGTAGCAATTTACCCTTTTTTCCTTTATAAAAAAAATTTTTTGTAATCTTCCTCTAGTTGAATTCTGACTATCAAGCCATCAAGGCTAGGTCAAATGGGTACTGTCTGCAAGTCTGGGTGTCCTTGTGCATCTCCCCTCACTTCATATCAGCTGAATTCTTCACTCTCAGCTCTAGCCCTCTGTGACTATGTCCTTGTCCATAGGCTCAAGTGTCCCCAGTTCTCACCATACTTTGGACCAACCAGCCCTTCCTCTTCTCTCTCTCATCTCTGGTCAACGGGAGTCAATGAACTGTTGTTGAGCTTAGTCCATTTCTTCATTGCTGCTTTTCCCCCTCTTCCACTCACCAGTAAACCAGTGTGGTCACCAGCAAGCTTACATGCTTATTTGTATATTCCCCTTGAGTTTCAGTCTTAAAGGGAAGTTTGTCCTGAAGGAACTTGATTGCTTGCCTTGATAGATTCCTGACGAACAGCATGCTTATTCTTGTAGTAGCCAGTCATGCTGACATTTTTGTTTTGGGTTTTTCCTGATGATCTTTCTTTGAAGATGTATCTTCTGTCACTCTAGCTGTTCCATGCTTATCCTTTCTAGTGGGAATGTCCCACCTCGGAAGGTTCTGGATGGGACTCAGGACTTCCCCTTAAGGTCCTATACTCTGCAAAGGCTCCACATGAGGCCTGTTTCACTGGGCAAGTTGTAGAACCCCTTTTAGGTATTCCAATCACTTATAAGCTGAAGACGGGCTTACAAGTTTTCTGTAATCATGGTTCCCAACAATCCTTTCTATCCCACTCAAGTGTCAATTTACAATATTAGGTAAGGGAAACCAATAATCATAAGACAGTCAAGCATCTTAGTATTATTCCCCTTCTTCAAACTATGCCTAGATCCCTGTATCACAGAGCCCTGTTGTTCCAAGGTTAAGCATGCATCAGTACTTACCTCTGTCCCACTTAGCCCATGCAAACCTGTCTCAGTGCTCCCCTATCTACCTTGTTCTTCCACCCTCTTGCCCTTCTTGTATTGCCCTCCCTAACACCCGAACAATAATGTGTCTACCTTTACCCTGTGCTCTACCATTGCCTCCCTCCACCTCCCCCGAAGCCCCCACCCCAACCCCACCATTGTGGTTACCTTATATTTCTTTAACTTTTCCCTCCATTTAAGACAGTCTTCGGTATGGATTACTTCTCAATGTAAAGAAAACAAAAATCCTCACCACTGGACCAATAAACAACATTCTTATCAATGGAGAAAATTTTGAAGTTGTCAAGGACTTCGTTCTTCTTGGATCGACTATCAACACTCACGGAAGCAGCATTCAAGAGATTAAATGACGTATTGCGTTAAGCAAATCTACTGCACAAGACCTTTTTAAAGTGTTGAAGAGCAAAGATGTCAGCTTGAGGACTAAGGTGCACCTGACCCAAGCCTGGGTATTTTCAATAACCTCATATGCATGCAAAAGCTGGACAGTGAATAAGGAAGACCATGGAAGAATTGATGCCTTTGAGTTATGGTGTTGGAGGAGAATACTGAAAGTGCCATGGTCTGCCAAAAGAACCAATAGATCCGTTTTGGAAGAAGTGCAGCCAGAATGCTCCTTAGAGGCCAAGATGACCAAACTTCATCTCTCAGACTTCGGACATACTGTCAGGAGGGACCAGTCGCTGGAGAAGGGTATCATGTTTGGTAAGGTGGAGGGTCAGAGAAAAAGAGGAAGAACCCTAACGAGATGGATTGGCCAAATGGCAGCATCGATGGACTCAAGCATGACAACAATAGTGAGGTTGGACCAGGATTGGACAGTGTTTCATTCTGCTGTGCATAAGGTCGCTATGGGTCGGTACTGACTCGATGGCACCTAACAACAACAGCAATTTTATCCTGTAATTTACCTGACCTTCCCACCACCTAGATTGCTCTTCCCCTGTGTTTACCTTCCCTCACATTGTAATTATTTTGATCATAGATTGACCTCCCAGATCATCTGAATTTGTTCTTATAGTTTTATTCTGGTCTCTTCCATTTGTCAGTTGACTTCCGGTGATGCTGCCACGTATGTCAGTCTCTGGTTGTTGTCTGTTCTTGTTGGTTCTCTGTCCACAGAACTCCTTTTAGGATGTTTTTCTTTGCAGGGTTGGCTTTGGCAAAATCCCTTAGCTCCTGCTTATTCTGGAATGTTTTGATTACACCATTGTATTTGAGTGACAGCTTTGCTTATTGGCTGGCAGTTTTTTTTTCTTTCAGGGTTTTATATGTCTCCCCATTGCCTTCTTGCCTGCATAGTTTCTGTTGAGAAATTCGAGCTTAGTCTGATTTGTTTGCCTGTGTGTTACAATTCTCTTTTCCCTAGCTGCCTTCAGGATTCTGTCCTTAGCTTTGATTTTGGAGAGTTTGATTATTATATGTCTTGGTGTTTTTCTTTTAGGGTCTATCTTTCCTGGGGTTCATTGAGCTTCTTGGATGCTTATCTTTTTGCTTTTCAGGATGTTAGGGAAATTTTCTTCCAGAAGTTCTTCAACTAGCTCTTCTGTTGACTTGTGTGATTCTTCCTGTTCTGGAATGCCGATAATTCTTAAGTTATTCCTCTTCATGAGTCCAACATGAATCTTAGACCTTCTTCAGATCTTTTTATCCTTTTTTTCTGTTTGTTCTTCTATCTTAGTGGTATTAAAAGATTTATCTTCCAGCTCACTAGTTCTGGCTTCCATCTTTTTAATTCTACTCCTTTGCCCTTTCAGTGTATTGTCCATTTCTGATAGTCTGTTATTAATTGTTTGGACCTCTTTCTGTAGGTTTTGAATTGTTTCCAATGCTGTATCTATTTTATGTGATTGTTCCTGTAGTGCCGTCCTGACTTCTTCCTTATTTTTCTCAACTCCATTGTAAAGTGTTTGATACATTTTATAATCATTTTTCTGAATTCCTTCTCAGACATTTCCAAAGCCTGCTCTCCTTCCAGTATGGCGTGTAGGTCTACCTCCAGCTCATTTGTCTCAGTCACTTTATCTTGTTTCTGAACCTGTGCTGATATGGCCATCTCTTTCTGTTTTGGAGGCATATTCATTTGGTTAGCTGTGACCTTAATACTTAGATGAGTGTGTGTTTGGTATTTTTTGCTTTCTGATTGCCTCCTGGTAGATGTCATCAGGAGATAAGCTTTCCTTTTCACTCTTCTTCCTGAGAAATTTCAAGATGTCCTTGTTGGTCATTGTGACATAATTCAGGATTTAATTTTTGGTCTATTTCCTTTTTAGTTTGCCTGTCCCACTCCACAACCCCCATTCAGGCCCTTTTCCTAGTGATAAATAGTTCAGGGCCAGCTGTGGCCTGTTTGCACTGCCATTTGGTTTTAAGTGGAAACTATCACTTTAAATTTTGAGGAGATATATGTGCATGTGTAGTTGAACCCTCTGGAGGTGGGGGTGGGGTGTCCACTCGCTCAGGTACCTCCTCTAGTCACAAGAGTGGAGGTGAACAGACAGTGAGAGACCAATGAACAGATAACAAAAGAAAAGAATGTCCACATCTTTATCTCCGCAGTTCTGTCACGCATCCATGGCTGCTCTGATCCTTTCCCCGCTTGGTCTCTCCCAAGATGGTAGCTCTGGGAACAGCTGAGCATCTTGAATTAGAAGACAATGGATTTCTTGCTTCTGCTACAAATTTCCCTAGCTGTAAGCCTTCCAACCTTATAAATATTCCTTTATATGTGATTCAGAGTTCTGGCACCATCCTTTGAGCCTGCTTGGTCCAGTATTCTGTGTTGTTGCTGATAGAGCTCCTCACTGCACTCCCACCCTCTCCGCCATCTTCTTTGTTCTTTCCCAAATTAGATTTTAAAACTTACTCTTGGATGTAGCAAGCTAAAAGCACAAGTAACTGGAAGAAATGAGGAAGTCTATGAGTCAGAATCAAATTGGCAACACCTGACAACAACATGAAATTCAGTCTTTTATTTAAATTTCTTTTTATTCTGACTCTCATATTTTTAATTTCTAGGAACATATGGTGCTGTTTTAAATAATGGCCTCTTCTAGTTTCATGACTTTGATGTCCTGAATTTTTCTGAAGATACTAATCATGCTTGTTTTAAATCTCTTCTTTTTCCTGCATTAATATGTTTCCTCTCTTTGGGTTCTTTCCACACTAATATAAAACCACATGATTAGAATACCTCTGTGACTCTCATACTTAATGACCACTAGGCTCAGCCTCTGGTGGACATGATCTGACTCTGCTGAACGCAGCTGTCCATTTGCTCCAAAATATGATGACTCTGAGATTACTCTTAATTTTCTTTTAAACAGAAAAATTAGCAATTTTCATCTTAGAATAGCACTGAGAACTAATCTTCTTCACTAATTTGTGAGTCTTTCAATGTTTAATACTTGTGTTTTATCCTATGCCGAATCTTCTAGAGTTCACCCAGTTCGGGTCCACAGTTGTTGCTTAAACAATAATTATGAAAAGAATGAACAAATCAATTGAATTCCAAGTTTATCACTTGATTCAAATTCCAAGATTATCACTTGATTTAAATTGAAGGCAGAATCTAAAGAAAATTAGGTTATCTGAGGAAGAACATTGTATTCGATTTTTCATTGGTTTTTTCCTTCATATAGACTTGGACTGAGGTAAAAATATAGCCAAGAGACACAGCTTACAGAGTGGTTTCCTAGACACTTGAGAATGGCCATAAGCAATAGAGAGCACTTTCTCTGCCCAACCACCCTCCTGGATAAGAGATAAGAGGGAGGACAGGCTGTTCTAGTGCCCCTCATGTTTTCATGACTTCTTCCATAAGGACTCCTCCACACTGTACCATCTTGCCTTCATTGACTACTCCAGACCACATTGACTTCCTCATTTTGAACTACTGTGGGACTTTTTATTTGTATCACACTACTTAGTACTTCAGTTTTATTGAGCAAATATTTATTTGCTCCGTACTTGGATCTGAACTAGGAGCCAAAACACGATACAAAGATTAAAAAAATCACAGTTGTGCTGTAAAAGAACCTCATCCTGGTAGAGAATTTAGCATACACCAAATAACTGTAATCCTGGTGTGGCACTGTAGGATCAGCATTGGACTGTTAACCATAAGATTTATGGTTCAAATTCATCAGTCACTCTTTGAAAGCCCTATAAAGGGTTGCTATGAGTAGGAAGTAACTCAATGGCACCTAACAGCACCAACAGTAATATGAACTCAACCAGGACAAGTAACATTGGATCATTAAAGCAACCAATGTATATGGAAGTTCAATCTGAGGAGGAATTCTATCTACCTGGTATAGCTTCAAAAAACATGTAGCATTGGAGATGACCTTGGGGTTTGGATAGGATTTTGTCAGGAGGTAATGAAGAACTGAAGAGGGAAGAGAGGACAGAAAGAAGCAATCATTTAGCAAATATATGGGATCAAGAAAACTTGGTGCATTTTCATGATAACAAGAATTTGGCTAGTTTTGTTGCTCTGTTGTTGTTATGTGCCATGGAGTCAGTTCCAACTCATAGCGACCCTGTACAGGGTTTCTGAAGCTGTAAATCATTACAGGAGCAGAAAGCCTCATCTTTCTCCTGCATAATGGCTGGTAGTTTCAAACTGCTGACTCTGAGGTTAGCAGCCCGATTCATAACCACTATGCTACCAGAGCTTCCTAGGTTAGAATCAGGGGACATGAACTTTCAAGTTAATTATAGTTCCTCTTATGCTTGTCCACTTAACATATCTGTTACCTGACTGGTCCCTATAAGCATGTGGTAGATAAAAAAGGAATTATTTTAGATATGTTTGAACTATTTTTGTCAGATTTGAAAGGATTTTTATTGTTGTGATAAAAAGTTGGTGTTCTAGCTTTTGAATATTTCTCTACAGATCATTATTTTTAACTCAACTTTATTAAAGATGTAATTTACATAAACTAAAATGCATCCTTAATCAATATATTGTTTAGTGATTTTTGGCAAATGTATTCATCTGTTCATTCACTAACCAAAATTGTTGTTGTTAAGTGCCGTCGAGTCGGTTCCGACCCATAGCGACCCTGTACTGGGTTTCAGAGGCTGTAAATCCTTACGGGAGTAGAAAGCCTCATCTTTCTCCCGCGGAGCGGCTGGTAGTTTCGAACCGCTGACCTTAAGGTTCGCAGCCCGATTCGTAACCACTACGCTACCAGAGCTCCAAAATAGGAATAGTAAATATCGTCACAACTAGAAAAATTTCTCTCTTGCCCCTTTTGATTTGATACTGCAAAATGGTGACTCTGCTGTGTGCCACGAGAAAACCCAATTACTCAGAGGCTGGACTGCTAACTGCAGGGTGAGTGGTTCAGTTGCATGTCTTCCAAAGACTGTCTCCCTGAAGAGAAAGGGGAAAGAGAATTTGTAGGCATGGAGTGGAGATCCAAGAACTTTCATGAACTTCTTTATTGTTATACTCATCTCAAGTTTTGCTGATTCCTGGAGGAACTTCAGAAACTTCTTTATTCCTGTAATAGCCCCCAGGGTGGATGTTAACTACTGATTGGTGGTGGTGTGGTGGTGTGCCTTGGACACTGCATAGGCTTTCAGAAGCTGTAAATCTTTACAGGAGCAGGAAGCTTCATCTTTCTCCCATGGAACAGTTGGTAGTTTCAAACTGCTGACCTTGAGGTTAGCAGCCCGACTCGTGACCACTACGCTACCAGAGTACCTTAGCTACTGATTGCTGTTGTTGTTAAGTTCTGTCAAGTGGATTATGACCAATAGCGACCCTGTAGAGGGTTCCAAAGAGCAGCTGGTGATCTTGAACCACCGACCTTGCAGTTCAAATGACTTTTCAGTCTGATGCATTAGCCCACAGCGCCACACCAGGACTCCAAATTATTGATTAACCTAAAGGAAAGTACAGACCAAGGTTAACACTAACGACTTCTCTCCTTACAAGATAGAATCCTGTTAGCCACTTGCAGTCTATCCTTCACTTCCCTTAACCCTGACTCCTGGCCATAATTTCCTGTCTGTTAATGTCTCAGGCTGTATTCTCTAAAAAAGCAAAATCAATGATGGATAGATACAGATAGATCAATCGATCAATAGATAGATAGGTAGATGTTTTAAGGAAATGGTTCGTGTCGTTGTGGAGGCTGTTTTTGTGTTGTTGTTGTTCTTAGATGCCTTCAAGTCAACTCCAACTCAAAGTGACCCTATGAACACACAATGAGACTCTGAGCAGTCCTGAGCCATCCTCACAATTGTTATGTTTGAGCTCATTGCTGTAGTCATGGTGTCAGTCCATCGCACTATGAGTCTTCCTCATTTTCACTGACTTTACTAAGCGTGATGTCCTTTTCCAGGGAGTGGTCCCTCCTGATACTATGTCCAATCTGTATGAGACAAAGTATCACCATCCTTGATTCTAAGGAATATTCTGACTACTTCTCCCATGACAGATTTGTGTGTTCTTCTGACAGTCCACGATACTTTCAATATTCTTCGCCAACACCACAATTCAAAAGCATCAATTCTTTTCTGGTCTTCCTTATTCATTGTCCAGCTTTCACATATGTACTAAGCCACTGACAATGTCATGGCTTGGTTCAGGTGCATATTCATTCTCAAAATGACATATTTGCTCTTTGACACTTTAAATAGGTTTCTTTTTTGCAGCAGATTTGCCCAATGCAATATGTTGTCATTGGATTTCTTGACTGCTGCTTCCATGAGCATTGATTGTGGATCCACATAAAACCCTTGACAGCTTCAATCTTTTCTCTGTTTAGCATTAGGAATGGAACAAGTTTAAGCTGTTTCTTCTCATTTTGAGTTGTGCCCCATCAGCAAATGAATTGTCTCAAAGACTTTATTCCATTCATGTCAGTAAGGTCGACTCAACTTTGAAGAAGCAGCTCTTCCCCAGTAGTACTTTGAGTGCTTTTCAAACCTGAGGGCTCATCTTCTGTCATTGTATCAGACAATATTCTGCTATTCATAGGATTTTCAGTGGCTAGTGGTTACGAATCGGGCTGCGAACCTTACGGTCAGCGGTTCGAAACTACCAGCCGTTCCGCGGGAGAAAGATGAGGCTTTCTACTCCCGTAAGGATTTACACCCTCGGAAACCCTGTACAGGGTCGCTATGGGTCAGAACTGACTCGACAGCACTTAACAACAACAACAACAACAATCCCTCTGAAGTGGACCATCTCTTCCTTCTTCCTTGGAAGTCCTGATGTGGCACTGTAGGATAAGCACTGGACTGCTAACTGCAAGGTTGGTGGTTCAAATCCACCAGCTACTCCTTGGAAACCTATGACAGGGTCTCTATGAGTTGGAACCAACTTATTGGCACTTAATAGCAACAGTCTGTTCTTAGTCTATAAGCTCGACTGAAATCTGTCTGCCATGGATGATCCTGATGGTATTTGAAATACCCCTGACTGTTCTAGTTTTATGACTACAGTGTCTTGAATTTTTCTGAAGATGCAAACTATGCTTATCTTAAATTCTCTTCTTTTCCCTTCATTAATCTGCTTCCTTTTTTTTTTTTTGAAGTATTATAAAGAGCTAAGTTTGGTTATTTCTTCCAGATACACTTATCTTTACCTCCATTATGTAGATTTGATCTGATTTCCCCTTGGTAATCACCAGCGAATACATACAGTAACTACCTTCTTGGCCTGTTGATTCAGAGGCATGAGACGTTCAACTTGACCAGGTGGCACTCTCAACTTTCAGCTCAGTGGAACCAGAGTTGTGACTTCATTGAATTCTTCCAGTTAGAACTAAGACTTCTAATTCCACAGAGCATACTATCATAGGAACAGAAAGCAAAAATTTTGTGAGTGGGTCACTAGGTGTAATAGTGAGTAATGTCACTCTCATTTCCAATCTTTGATTCCTGAACTTATCCATGAATCCTGGCTGTAGAAGCAGCACCATATATGAGTGGTCTTTCATCAAAGTAGGATGTAGAACATTGTCTTTATGGACTATGTTATGCCAACTGACGGTGGTGTCCCATGAGACTATGGTCCTGAGTTCCTAGACCCAATATATTCATTGCCTTAAGATGTTTGATAATATCTAAAAAGTTTTCAAATCATTTTGCCCTACCTTTCTTTTTAACTGCCTTCCCAGTCACCCAAGTTAGTATATGTCTACACACTAGCCAATGAATAATTCTCTCTTCCCTCTCACCCATGGTAATCATTATAGAGCATTTGTTATAGCATGAAAATATCTTCTTCACTTTTTATAATAGTAGTTTCATACAATATCTGTCCCTTTGTGGCCAACTAATTTTACTTAGCATAGTGTCCTCCAGATTCCTCCAAGTTATGTGGTGTTTTGCAGATTTATCATTTTTCTTCAATGTTGCACAATATTCCATTGTGTGTATGTACCAAAGTCTGTTCAACTCTTCCTCTGATAATGGGCATCTAGGCTGTTCTCCATCTTTTTCTTGTTTTTCTGCTGCAAAAAACTTGGGTGTGCGTATATCTATTCATGTCATCGTTCTTCTTTCTTGAAGATATATACCAAGTAGAGCGATTGCTGGGTCATACAGTAATTCTGTTTCCAACCTTCTGAGAAAGTCCCATACCATTTTCTACAATGGTTGCACATTTTACAGTCCCACTAGCTGTGGAGGAGGGTCCCAGACTTTCCCCATCCTCACTAGCATTTGTTGTTTTCTGTTTTTTACTTTGCTGTTAATATTGGGGTAAGATGATATCTCATTGTTGTTTTGATTTGCATCTGAATTAGCCATGCATTGCTAACTGCCAAGTCAGTGGTTCAAACCATTAGTCATGAGTTGGAACCAGCTCTATGACATTTAATAACACTAATAACAATGACTAATGATCCTGAGCATTTCTTCATATGTTTATTGGCCACCTGAATGTCTTCTTTGGTGAAGTGTTGGTTCATGTCCTCTGTTCATTTTTTAATTTGATTATTTGTCTTCTTTGTGTTGATGTGCTGAAGTGTTCTATAAATTTTAGAGTAGTTTCTTGTCTAATATGTCATTGCCAAAAAATGTTCCCCAGTCTGTGGGTTCTTGCTTTACTCTTTTGGTGAAATCCTTGATGCACATTAAATGTCTAATTTTTATGAGGTCCCAGTCATCTGTTTGTCATCTGCTGTTTGTGGTTTTTTAGTTGTTTGATAGTGTGTTAATGCCATGTATCGCTGCCCCTAAGTTTGTCTCTGTTTTCATTGATGATCTTTATAGTTCTAGGATTTAAATTTAGGTCTTTAATCCATATTGAGTTCATTTCTGTATATGGTGTGAGGTATAGGTTTTGTTTTGTTCTTCTGCAAATGGACTTCCAGTTTTTCCAGTACCATTTAATGTACTTTGGTCCTTTGTCAAAGATCAACTGAGCATAAATGGATTTAGTTCTAGGTTCTTAATTCTTTCCATTGATCTATGTGTCTTTTGTTGTATCAGCGCCGTATTGCTTTGAATACTGTGTTTTGAGACTGGGGAGTGAGCCGCTCCTTTTTAGTAGTGCTTTGCTTATCCAAGGACTCTTTCCTTGCCATATAAAGTTGGTGGTTAGTTTTTCCATCTCTTTAAAGAATAATATTGGAACCTGAATTGGCATTGCATTATATCAATAGATTGTGTTGGATAGTGTTGACATTTTCACAGAGCTAAGTCTTCCTATTCATGAGACTAGAATATTCTGTCTCTTTTGGTTTTTCCTAGTAATGCTTTATAGTTTTCTTTGTATTGGTGTTTTGTTTCTCTTTAAATTTATTACTAGTATTTCATGTTTTGGGGTGGCTATTGCAAATGGTATTGTTTTCCTGATTTCTTTTTCAGAGCTCTCTTTATTAGGTTAACAGAATCCAACTGATTTTTCTATGTTGATCTTGTACCCTGCTATTTTGCTGAATCTTTCAATGATTTCTAATATTTTCTTGCTGAGTCTTTGGGATTTTCTAAGTATAGGATTGCATCATCTTCAAATAGAGAGAACTTTTTTTCTTCTTTGCTAATTTGGATGCTTTTAATTTCCCTTTCTTGTCTTATATCTCTGGATAAGACTTCAAGTACAAAGTTGAATAGGAGTGGTGTTAAAGGTCATCCTTGTGTGGTTCCTGTTTGCAAAGGGAATTGTTTCAGTTTCTTTCCTTTAAAAGTGATGTTGGTTTTGTATATGTGTCCTTAATTATGTGGAAATTTTCTCCTTCTAGTCTTATTTTGTTGAACGTTATCAGGAATGGGTGTTGGATTTTGTCAAATTCATTTTATGCATTGATTGATACAATCATGTGGTTTTTTCCCCTTTATTTATGTGGTGGATTATGTTCATTGCTTTTCTAATGCTGCACCATCCCTACATACCTAGTATGGATCCCACTTGGTCATGATGTATTATTTTTCTGATATGTTCTTGGCTTCTATTGGCTAGGATGTTGTTGAGAATTTTTGCATCTACATTCATGAGGGATATTATTCTACAGTTTTCTCTTGTAGTGATATCTTTGCCTGGTTATGGTATCAGGGTTATACTTGCTTCAGAAAATGAATTCAGAAGATGTCTATCCCATTTCTATATTCTGAAGTCATTTGAGTAAAATTCAGCTGGCTCTGAATGTTTGGTGGAAATCCCCAGTAAAGCCATCTGGGCCCAGACTGTTTTATCTTTGGAGTTTTTTAAATGACTTGAGCTATTTCTTCTTTTGTTGTAGGTCTGTTCAAGTTTTGTACTTCAATCTGCATTAGTTTAGGTAGATTATGTGTTTCTAGAAACTTGTCCATTTCTTCTAGATTTTTAAATTTGGTGGGATACAATTCTTTGTATGCTATTATTATTCTCTTTATTTCTGTTGCTTCTCTTGTGATGTCGCTCAAAGTTTATTATGTGTGTTATTTGCATCTTTTCATTCTTTTCTTTTATTAGATTTGCTAGTGGTTTCTTGATTTCATTAATCAAAAAACTAACTTCTTGCCTTGTTGATTCTATTGTTTTTCTGTTTTCTATGTCATCTCTAACGTTTATTATTTCTTTTCTATTGCTGGCTGTAGGCTTTGCTGCTCTTGTTTTAATTGTTGGAGATATACTAATGGGTTCATTGTGGTCCTTTCTTCTCTTTCTGGAAGTGTGTGTTTATTGCTATAAATTGCCCTTGGAGCATTGCTTTTGCTGTGTCCCAAAGGTTTTGTTATGTTGTATTTTTGTTCTCGTTTCATTCAAGGAATTTTTTTTATTTCATTTTTTATTTTTACTAGTACCCAATAGCTTTTAAAAAGGGTATTATTCAATTTCCATGTGTTTGATTTTTTTTTTTTTCCTTGACCTTCCTGTTGTTGACTTCTAATTTTCTATGTGTTGTGATCTGAGAAGATGCTTTGCAGTATTTTGATGTGTTTACATTTATTGAGGTTTGCTTTATGACCTAACTTATGGTCTACTCTGGAGAATGTTCCATGTGCACCAAAGATGAATGTGTGCTGGGCTGTTGTTGAGTTGAGTGCCACATCTATGAGGTCAAGTATGTTCATTGTCTTGTTTAGTTCTGTGTCTTTGTTGAGTTTCTTTCTAGTTGTTTTGTCCTTCATCAGGTGATAATTAAAATTATCACCTACTATTATTGTGGGGAGTCCTTGTGTGGCACTGTGGATTAATGCACCAGACTGCAAAGCTGTTCGAACTGCAGGGTCAGGGTTCAAGCTCACCAGCTGCTCCTCAGAAACCCTATACAGAGTCGCTGTGGGTCAGAATCGACTCAACGGCACTTAACAACAACAACAACAACTATTTTGAAGTTGTCTATTTCTTTCTTCAGTTCTACAAGTGTTTGATTAATGTATTTTGTGGCACTTTCATTGGGAGCATAGATATTTATTATGGTTATATCCTCTTGTTCAATTGATCTTTTAATCATGATATAATGTCTTTGTCTCTTATATTGATTTTTGCCTTAAAGTCTGTTTTACTAGAGATTAATATTGTCACTTCTGCTCATTTTTTATTGTTGTTACCTTGACATTTTTTTCCCTCACACTTTTATTTTTGGTCTGTTTTTGTCTTTGTTTTGTAAGGTGTGTCTCTTGTAGACACATATTGAAAATCCTGTTTCTTATCCACTCTGCTACTCTTTATCTCTTGACTGGTGCATTTAATTCACTTACATTCAGTATTATCATCAATGGTGGTAGTGGTGGTGGTGTGCCTTGGAGTAGATTCTGACTCATAGTGACCCTGTGCAGCGTTTCCAAGGCTGTAAATCTTTACAGGAGCAGAAAGCCTCATCTTTCTCCCACAGAATAGCTGGTAGTTTCAAACTGCTGACCTTGAGGTTAGCAGCCTGATTCGTAACTAATACAGTACCAGAGTTTGGGTTGTTGTTGTTATGTGCCGTGAAGTCGGTTCTGACTCACAGCGACCCTGCGCACGGTTTCTGAGGCTGTAAATCTTTACGGGAGTAGAAAGCCTCATCTTTCTCCTGCAGAACAGCTGGTAGTTTCAAACTGCTGACCGTGGGATTAGCAGCCCATTCGTCACCACTACGTTACCATTGCTGTCATTTTGCTCTGTGTATGTGTGTTCTGTGTTTGTTTTGTTTTATGCTGCTGCTGATTTCTTTGTTTCACATAGTTTTCTGTGCTGAGTTCATTTAGTTTATTGGTTCTCTTTTCATTTTATTCATGTTGTTGTTTTTATGCTTACTAAATCTTTCTGATTTTCCTTTTTTAAAAAAAATTTTGATGTGTTGTTGTTTTGTTAGATTCCATCGAGTCCATACTGACTCATAGTGACCCTATGCACAACAGAACGAAACACTGCCTGGTCCTGGGCTAACCTCACAATTGTTGCCACACTTGAGCCCATTGATGCTCTCACTCTGCCAATCTATCTCACTGGGGAGTATTCCTCTTTTTCTATGACCCTCCCTCCACCTTACCAAACGATGTGAAGGTGTATTAATTTTTTTTGAGGTTACCCTGTGACTTATTAATTTCTTCCGCAGTTTAAAACAATCAGTTTTATCTTGAAATTTACTTGACGTCCTCATATTTTAGAAGTTCTGAATCTGTATTATTCCCTGTTTATCTGTAAATACCCTTATTTTTCCATTGTATTTGAGGGAAACTTTTGTTGGGTATATGATGCTTGGTTGGCAATTTTTTTTCTTTAGGAGTTTGCCTACATGATTTCTGCTGAGAAATCAGAGCTTAGTCTTATTGGTCCACCACTTATCTGTCAGTTTGTCATACTGTGGTGGCTTTCATGTTGCTGTGATTCTGGAAGCTATGCCATGGGCATTTTAAATACCAGCAGTGTCATCCACAGTGGGTAGGTTTCAGCTGAGCTTCTAGGTGAAGTCAGACTGGGAAAAAGGAGAGATGAACTACTTCCAAATATTTAGCCACAGAAAACCTTATGAATAGCAATGAAACACTGTCAGCACTAGAATATTGAATATTGAAACATGATATTTAAGAGCACCAGAATATTGTCAGATACAGTGCTAGAAGATGAGCCCCTCAGGTTGGAAGGAGCTCAAATTATGACTGGGGAAGAGCTGCCTTCTCAAAGTAGAGTTGACCTTGATAATGTAAATGGAGTGAAGCCTTTGGGACTTTCATTTGCTGATGGGGCTCAACTCAAAATGAATCTGTAAACATCCATTAAAAATAGGAACATGGACTGTACAAAGTATGAATCTAGAAAAATTGGAACTTGTGAAAAATGAAATGGAATGCATAAGCATTGATATCCTAGACATTTCTGAGCTGAAATGGACTGTTATTGGCCATTTTGAACCTGACAGTCACATGGTTTACTATGCAAGGAATGACAAATTGAGGAGGAATTGCAACATATTCATCATCAAAAAGAACATATCAAGATCTGTCCTGAAGTACAATGCTGTCTGTGATAGGATAATATCCACCTGCTTAGAAGGAAGACCATTAACACCACTATTATTCAAATTTATGCACCAACTACTAAAGCCAGTGATGATGAAACTGAAGAATTCTTCCTACTTCTTCAGCCTGAAGTTGATCAAACATGCTATCAAGATGTATTAATAATCACTAGTGATTGGAATGTAAATTTTGGAAACAAAGAGAAAGAATCAGTAGTTGAAAATTGCGATCTTGGTAATAGAAATGATGCTAGAGCTTGCATGCTAGAATTTTGCAAGATCAATGATTTATTCATTGCAAATGCCTTTTTAAAGAACATAAAAGACAACTGTACACATAGACCTCACCAGATGGAATACACAGAAATGAAATTGACTACATCTGTGGAAAAGCTCCATATCATCAATTTCTCATATGCAAGTTCAGGCTGAAGCTGAAGAAAATTAAAACAAGTCAATGACAGACAAAATTTGACCTTGGAATATATCCCACTTGAATTTAAAGATCATCTGAAAAACAGATTTGATGAAGTGAGAAGATCAGAAGAGTTCTAGGATGACCTTAAGAACACCATGCAGGAAGAAAGCAAAAAGCCCGTTAAGAAGTCAAGAAAGTAGGAAAAGACCAAAATGGATGTCAGAAGAGACTCTGAAACTTGCTCTTCAGAGTAGAGATGCCAAAGCAAATGGAAGAAATCAGGAGATAAGAGAGTTGAATAGAAAATTTCAAAAGGCAACTTGAGAAGACAACGTCAAATATTATAACGAAATGTGCAAAGACCTGGAGTCTGAAATCCAAAAGGGAAGAACACACTCAGCATTTGTCAAGTTGAGGGAACTGAAGAACAAATACAACCTTCACCTTACAATATTGAAGGATTTTATGGGAAATATTGAATGATGCAGAAAGCATCAAATGAAGATGGAGGGAATACAAAGAATCACTCTACCAGAAAGATATGGTCAATGTTCAATCATTTCAAGAGGTAGCATATGATCAAAAGCCAATAATACTGAAGGAAGACATCCAAGTTGTTTTGAAGGCATTGGCAAAGGACAAAGCTCTGGAATTGATGGAATACAAATTGAAATCTTTCAACAAATGATGCAGCACTGGAGGCACTCACTCCAGTGAATTGGAAGACGACTACTTGGTGAACTGACTACAGAAGATCCGTATTTATGCCCATTCCAAAGAGAAGTGACCCAACAAAATGCGGGTATCATTGGACAATATCATTATTATCACATGCAAGTAAAATGTTGCTAATGGTAATTCAAAAACAGATGCAACCCTACATTGACAGAGAAATTCCAGAGGCTCAAGCTGGATTCAGAAGAGGGCATGGAATGAGCGATATCAGTGCTGTTGTCAGATGTATCTTGGTTGAAAGCAGAGAATACCAGAAAGATGTTTACCAGTGCTTTAATGAATACACAAAGACTTTCAATTGTGTGGCTCATAACAATCTATGACAACATTGCAGAGAATGAGGATTCTGGAACACCTAATTGTGTTTATGAGGAACTTGTACTTAGACAAAGAGGCAGTTGTGCAAGCAGCAAAAGGGAACACTGAATCAAAGTTGTGAGCCAGGCTTTTTCCTTTTCTTTATTCAATCTGTATGCTGAACAGATAATATGAGAAGCTGAATTATGTGAAGAAAAACGTGCCATCAGAATTGGAGGAAGACTCATTAACTAGCTGTTTTCTTCCAACAACTCTTCAAGAATGTTCTTTGTGGATTTTATTGTCTTTTTTCATTCTGGAATTCCAATCAACCCTGTGTAATGCAGATGATATAACCTTGCTTGCTGAAAGTGAAGCGGACTTAAAATATATTTACTAAGGAAGATCAAAGACCACAGCCTTCAGTAAGGGTTGCTTGTCATTGTAAAGAAATCAAAAATCTTCATCACTGTATCAATAAATAACATCAAGATAAATGGAGAACAGATAGAAGTTGTTAAAGATTTTATTTTGCTCAGATCAACCATCGATACTCGTGGAAGCAGCCGTTAAGAAATCAAATGACGTATTTCATTAGGTAAATCTGCTACACAAGTCCTCTTTAAAGTGTTGAAGAGCAAAGATGTTAGTTTCAAGACTAAGATGCACTTGACCCAAGTCATGGTATTTTCAATAACCTCATAGGCATGTGAAATTGGATAATGAATAAGGAAGACCATAGAAGAATTGATGCTTTTGAGTTGTGGTGTTGGCGGAGAATATTAAAAGTGCCATGGACTGTCAAAAGAACAAACAAATCTGTGTTGGAAGAAGTACAACCAGAATGCTCCTTGGAAGCCAGGAGAGCCAGACTTCATCTTTTCTACTTCGGACTTATTGTCAGGAGGGACCAGTTCTGGAGAGGGATATCATGTTTGGTAAAGTGGAGAGTTGGTGAAGAAGAGAAAGACCCCCAATGAGATTGATTGGCACAGTGGCAGCAGCAATGGGCTCAAACATAGTAACGATTGTGAGGTTGGCATGTTTTGTTCTGTTGTGCATAGGGTAACTATGAGTCAGTGCTGACTGGATGGCACCTAACAACAACAGTCTTATTGGTTCTCCTTTATAAGTAACTTCATTTTTCCCAAGATACTGTCAGGATTCTTTACTTGTCTTTGGTTTTGGCAAGTTTGATTATGATATGTCTCAGTGTTTTTCTTTTGGGATCTATCTTGTTTGGTCCTTTGGGGCTTCTTGAATGTCTGTCTTCTCAGTTTTCATGTTGTTAGAGAAGTTTTCTTCCAACAACTCTTCAAGAATGTTCTCTGTGGATTTTATTGTCTTTGTATATTCTGGAATTCCAATCAACCCTAAGTTATTCCTCTACATGGTATCCCACATAAGTCTTAGGCTTTCTTTGGATTTTTTTTTCTTCTTTTCTCTGATTGTCCTTCTATTTAACTAGTATTGAGAGATTTATCTTCACCCTCATTAAAGTGGGCTTCCTTTGTTTAAAATCTATTTCTTTACCTTTAAACTTCTGAATTTCTTTTGGCAGGTTTTGCATTGTTTCAAATTTTTCATTTATTTTGTGTTCTTGTAGTGTTTTCCTGATTTCTGCTTAAGTCTTTCTGTGTTCTCTTTGTTTTCCTTGATCCTTGTCTCAATCTGTTGAAAGTACCTAAATATTACTCATCTGATTTCTTTCTAATATAGTTCTGTTACCTTGTCTTCCTCAGAAACATTTTCTGGCTCTTTATCTTAGGCATTTTTTTTTTTTAGTCATTCTCTTGTTTTTTCATGTGAATTGAAGTCTGTTGTCTCTAGTACATTGTGGTGTCATTGTGTTTGCATTTAGTTAATAATGTGTTGGTGAGTTCTTAGGTTCTCACCAACTGTCCCCTGGTAGGTATAATTTAAAAATGGAAATGTGTGCCCACTTCTCTATTCACCATTCATGTTTAATATGGATGTCTGGTGTTGGCTGCTGTCTTTCATTGTTCAGTTGGTATAAAAGCTGGTGTTGGCTCTTCCCCAGTGGGCAGAGCTGCAGATGGTATGGTTGCGACTGAGCTGTGTATGCATGCTTTCTGTCTCCTTTTGGGTGGGCAACAAAAAAACACACACTGACACATAAACACAAGAAATTAAAACAAATCAAACAAGCAAACAATTATGTGCCATGGAGTCAGTTCCGACTCATAATGACCTTGCACAGGGTTTCCAAGGCTATAAATCTTTACGGTAGTAGTAGGAAAAAAGAAAATATTAAAGGAGAAAAATGAAATAAAAAGTAAAACAAAAAAGGGCTGGAAAAAAGAATATCTAAGAAAAGAGTGACAGTAAAAGAGAGTTATTTGTTGTTGTTAGGTGCCATCGAGTCGGTACTGACTCATAGTGACCTTATACACAGCAGAATAATAAGAGAATTTTTTTTGTTGTTGTTTTTTAGAAAAGAAAAAACTAGACAAAACCAGGAGAAGAGAGATGAAAAGAAAAAGAGACGTTGTTAAGTGCTGTCAAGTCGGTTCTGACTCTAACTCTTAGTAACCCTGTATAGGGTTTCTAAGAAGCAACTGGTGAACTTGAACCATCAGCCTTGTGGTTCAACTCGACTTTGTAGTTCAGCACACTTACCCAAAGAACCACACCAGGACTCCAATCTTTGAATTATGGTGATGGAAAAGAATATTAAATATACCATGAAAGAATGAACAAATCTGTCTTAGCAGAAGCACAGACAGGATGTTCCTTAGAAGCGAGGATGGTGAGACTCCACAGACTTTGGACATATTATCAGGGGGAACCTGTCTCTGGAGTAGGACATGATGCTTGGTGAAGTAGAGGGTCAGTGAAAAACTGGGAGATCTGGTAAATCTTATTTTGAGTGCAAGAAAACAAATCACTAAGTAAGAGGTTAAAGTTTGGCTCAATCTGCCTCTTCCCCCAACAATAAGCTCTAGTTGTTAAGTACCATGGAATCATGGAATCGGTTCTGACTCATAGTGACCACACATAGGGCTTCCGAGGAGCGACTGGTGTGTCTGAACCATCGACTTTGTGGTTCAAACCGATCTTGTGGTCCAGTGCTTATCCTGCAGTGTCACATCAGGACTCTACTACAATCGCCTCTATCCTGCAGTAAAAACTCTCCTATTTGTTATTGTTAAGTACCGCCCAGTCAGTCCTGACTCTTATTGACCCAGTGTAAGGTTTCCCAGGAGCAGTTGGTGAGTCTGAACTACCAGTCTTGTGGTTCAAACTGACCTTGTGATAGCCATATAAAAATAACACTGTAATGTGAATATGGTTGTACATTTTATTCACTCAAATTCTATCTGCACTTTCCCCTTTTTATAGCTGTATAAAATTCATTATATGAATGTATTATCATTTAACCTTATATGGATGGATGAGTGTGGTGGCTCTGTAGTGTAAACACTGGACTGCAAACTACAAGGTTGGTGGTTCGAGTCCACCAGCAGCTTTTCTGAAGAAAGAGGCCTCTCTGCTCCCACAAAGATTTACAGCCTTGGTAACACTACACATGATCATTATGAGTCTGTATTGACTAGATGGCACTTAACAACAGTAACAATCTCTAGATGGATATTTAAATTGTTTGTAAGACTATGCTAACAACACTGCACTGAACACTTTTTTATCAATATATCTACACAGCTGAAATAGAGATTGCTTGATCACAAAGAACATATATTTTAAATTTTAATGGAATCTTCCAAACTGACAACCCTAAACGTTTGTATAGATTTACTGTCTTCTTATATCGTATGAAGGTCGTAAGTGGCATGAAGAGTTTTCAGTTAGCTACTAACTTAAAGACTGGTAACGTGAACCAGTACTGTGAAAGAAAGGTCCAGTGATTTGCTTCAGTAAAGATTACAGCCAAGAAAACCCAATGTTCTACACTGTAGCACATGCGTCAACAGGAGTCAGAATTGACTTGTTAGCAATGGGTTGGTTTGTTATTTTTAAAAAATAAACATTGTATTAATGTGTCACTTTCCCTACTCCTGGTTCTAGGAATAACATACACAGGGGATAATAATTCTTAGGTAATCTTCAAGTCTGTTATGGTATCTGAAATAATACCACATTGTTTTAATTGCATTTCTTCTTATCATTGACGAGACAAAGCATAGATTTCAAATGAATTGTCCCCATCCTCTGTAATTGCCTGTTTTGTTTGCTTGTTGAATTTTGCCGATTCTGATACTGTGATACTCATCATTTTTATAGAGTCATAAAATGCTCTTGGTATTTCTATGAGTATTTTTCCTGGATTCCGTATTTTGCAAACATATTCCTGACTTTGTCAATTCTCTTTTTCAGATAGAACTGGTTTCAAAATTGGATTCTATATGCTAACTGTGTGATTTTGATTAAACAATTTAAGTCTTAGTTTCCCTACATGTGGAAAGAGGAACATATCTAACAGTACTATTGGGAAGAAAGAGGTCATTATATGTAAAGACTGAATTTATTTACTATCACATAGTAAGAAATGACTAAAGGTTAAATAAAGTTAATTTTATTTGAATTATCTTTTTCCACTCAGAAGCTGTATATAGTCAAATGTATTACTTCTTTTATGACTTTATATTTTAAAACAATCCATTTATTATTGTCTAGTATGTCTATATTTTGTGTTTTAAAAATTAATCTATCTGGAAATAAAGTTTTATGTATGTGGAATTTATAGATTTACTATTTCTCCCTAAATGGGTAGCCATTCATCCCCAAGCTATTTATTGAAAAATCTATATTCTTTCTATTTTTTCTACGAACACCATTATGAAGAAGTCTTTCTGGCCAGGGGAAAAATATTTCTTTTACAAAGAATATAAATTGTGTATCTGTATATCAACATAGACACACTCTCTAAATAAGTTGTTTTGTGGTTCTTTTACTGACAGCCTAGAGGGATAGAAAACAAAGATAAATTTCTATTTTTACTGTTCACACACCTTCCAGTGTATTGTGGAAGATGATAAACTTGATTGGTCTCCTACAAACCATTTAGTAGTTAAACATAATCCAAGCAAACAAAAGCAGGAGAAAGATATTGATTTTGTATCACATAAACGTAGGTGGGACATTTAAGCCTTAAATAACGCTCCCTGGGTACTTATCAGACAGACAAAGCCGGGAACATATCGCATTTAACGATGTGAGAACTTGTCTCTCTGAGGTCAATAGTATGTGCTTAACCTTTAGGCTCTTGCCTGGCTTGCTGCCCCACTGGTTTATGGAGTGGAGGCCAATATGATTAGGGATTTAGGGCCGTGATGACTTGGTCTCCCACACGCTTGCTGCTGCTGCTGCCCAGAAAGAGTGTACAAATCCAGGACCATGGGCTGCCTGGGCTTTTTGGAGCTGTCCACATCCGTTTTTCATTTCAGACTTACAGTGGAAGGGACACAAATGCCTTAGAAAAGTGATTTCCTCCTATTGCCATAAGAAAGAAAAAAAGGTTTGTTTCAATTTCATCTTTAAGCCATGTGCACAAGCAAACACAAAGTCTGGGTGGCTCTTTTATTTTCATTTCTCATTTTGCAGAAACTGGTTCAAACCCACAGAGTGCAACTGGTGGGTTTGAACCACCAACCTTGTGGTTAGCAATCCAGTGCTTATCCTACAGAGCTACACCTGAGCTCAAAGCTGCCTGAGATACACTATTTTAAAACTGTATGTAAAACATACAAATTATATGTAAAACACAGATTGTATATGAAAATTAAATGTAAAACAAAACCTTGCCTATTAACTTTACCAGTAACTTCCATTATAAGTTAAGAGGTGAACTCTTATGGAAGAAAAATATTGCCCACAAGACAATCACACTACCCGGGGAAAGTTCCAACTTTATATTAAAACCAATTGTCCTGAGTCTCAGTGACTTTGACTCTTTGAAACCCCACATGGGTCAGAGTAGAACTGTGGTCCATAAGGGTTTTGGTGATTTCGTCTTTTAGAAGTAGGTCACCATGCTTTCTTCTGAAGTGCCTCTGGCTAGCAACTGAGATTGTTAACTGTTTATACTACTCAGGGAACCAAAACTTCATGTTCAAAGCTGACTATTTCACCTTTATCAATATGTAGTTGGCTCAGCTCTGTTTTCTTTCAAAGATGCTAACTAAGCAGATGGATCATATAATTCTGGAGCAGACAGAACCCTAATGGGGCAAGTTAGATAGTTTCTTATTTCACAAATGAGTAGACGAAGGCCCAAAGAGACAATCTGTTTTCATCAAGTCAGTTCTGACTCATAGCAACCGTACAGAACAGAGCAGAACGACCTCCTAGGCTTTCCATCTTTAAGGAAACTGACTCCCTAGGAGTGCCTGATGAGTTCAAACTGCCAGTTAGCACTGGGATCTTCCAGTTCACAGTTGCGTGCTTAACCAGCTGTGCCACTAGGGCTTCCACGTAGAAGCTGAGAAAAAGGGTCACAAACTGATTGGGTCACCGTGTCTGAACGCTGGTTTAGTTTTCCCTGTTGTCACTTTTCTCCACGCTGTCCTCCTCATGGCAGTTTGATCCTCAAGCTGGTGTGCTCGGCAGTTGCAGGGCTCCCTCACGTCTGGGCCCAACAGTTTTCATTTGAGGAAAACATGAACCCAGTGGCATCACTCAATCAGTACAGGGAGAGTTGACTGCACCAGGTGACTCTCAAAGGGAGAGACAACAAAATGTTTGGGAAGTTTCTGTGCGGTGCTTCAGCAGAAATGTATTATCTTTTATAAAAAATATCCTCGTAGGTAGTTATAAGAACAAACACATCTCAGCTATCTCATCTTAGTAATGTCAGCTACAGAAATCAATTTACCGACAAAGCTAAAACTCTATGCTAATTTCCTTTTTGCACCTTTTAATGAGCTTTCAGAGCCCTGGTGTGGTGCTGTGGGTTAATGCACCAGACTGCAAAGCCGTTTGAACTGCAAGGTTGGTGGTTCAAGCTCACCAGCTGCCCCTCAGAAACCCTATATAGGGTCACTGTAGGTCAGAACCAACTTGATGGCATTTCACAACAACAAATGAGCTGTCACCAGCCGCTCCCCAGAAACCCTATACAGGGTCACTATTGGTTGGAACTGACTCAACGGCACTTGATAACAACAACAATGAGCTCTTTGGAGTCCTGGTGTGGCACTGCAGGATAATGCACTGGACTGCAAGGTCAGTTTGAACTGCAAGGTCAGCAGTTCAAACTCACCAACTGCTCCTTGGAAACCCTATACAGGGTCACTATGAGTTGAAACTGACTTGAGAGTGCTTAACAACAAAAACAATGAACTCTTGGTGTGGCACTGTAGGATAATCACTGGATTGCTGACCACAAGGTTGGCAGTTCAAACCCACCAGCCACTCATCAGAAACCCTAAACAAGGTGGCTATGAATCAGAACCAACTCTATAACACTTAACAATAACAACAAGCTCTTAAGGAGCTCTGGTGGCACAGTGGGTTAATCATTGGGCTACTAACTACAAAGCAGTTCAAACCCACTAGCCATTCCTCAGGAGAACGATGAAGCTGTCTACTCCTATAAAGTTTTGTCATCTCAGAAACTCTATGGAGCAGTTCTACTCTGTTGTATACGGTCATTTGTTGTTGTTTATGTGGAATCGGCTCCGACTCATAGAGACCCTGTACAGGGTTTCCGAGGCTGTAAATCTTTACAAGAGAAGAAAGCCTCATCTTTGTCCTGCGAAACAGCTGGTAGTTTCGAACTGCTGACCTTGAGGTTCGTAGCCCGATTCATAACCACTATGCTACCAGAGCTGCTATGGTCATTAGGAGCTGGGATTAACTTGTTGGGAATGGATTTGTTTTGTGTTAATGAGCACTGGTCAGAGCTGTCATCGTTACCTAATTACAGTGATACCTACAAATGTGATTTCTACTGCACATGCTACATACAAGCTGCTGATGTTTTTATGGTCACTGATTTCGTCAAATTTTCTGGTGTTTTAGTTACAGTATGTGGCAATTAGTATTTGCAAACCTATATCCATAACTTTTTTTTGAGAATGGAGTAGTAATTAAAGGAAAAGAAGGAAAAAAATCAGAAACGTCTCTGCTTAGTTACTAATAATGTTGTAACTAAAACATAATCATTGTAGAAAGATTTTACAAAACAGTTTTGTTGTTATTATTCATATACTCTAAGAAATAACACACGTAAGCAATTGACAACTGTGTCTATCACATGTTGCTGTTGTTATTAGGTACACTGAGTCTGTTTGGACTCACAGCAGCCCTGTGTGCTGCAGAAGAAAACACTGCCTGGTTCTGCATCATCCTTACAATTGCTCCTAAGTTTGAGCCCATTGTTTCAGCTACTATCTCAATCCATTTCATGGAAGGTTTCCAGGAGCTGATCTCTCCTGATAACATGTCCAAATTAGATGAAGGCTTGCCATCCTTGCATCTAAGGAGCATGATTAAAATTGTTAATAAACTTGACTCGGGAATCTGTATGGTCTAGTATAGGACAGCATGGGGACGGGGAGAGGGGTGTGACACCAGTCTTCTGCTCCCTGAAGTCTTAAAGACTGACAGGCTGGGATGAGGCTGTTGGACTCTTCCAGGTCACCTCGCAGAGTGGCTGATATCCAGGGGTTGAGCTTCTGGGTCAAAATAGCCAACATCTGCAGAGTGCACTTTTTTCTGAAAAAAAAAAAAAAAAACAACGAAGCTGTTTTAACCTTTAATGATACTGGGCATATTCATTTTCCTCTTTTAATTTCTTGGTGTCATGAATTATGTCGAGAATCTTCCTGACTCTGAATTATCCTTGAATTTCTAGAGTGAACTCTATTTGGTAACTTTGTTGTTGTTGTTTTTGTTGCTGTTGTTGTTAGGTGTCATTGAGTCGGTACCGACTCACAGCAACATTATGCACAGCAGAATGAAACACTGCCCGATCCTGGGCCAACCTCTCTATTGTTGCCACACTTGAGCCCATTGATGCGCCACTTTGCCAATCCATCTCACTGGGCATCTTCCTCTTTTTCTCTGACCCTCCACCTTACAAAACATGATATCCTTCTCCAGGGACTGGTCCCTCCTGACAATACATCCGAAGTATGAGAGATGAAGTTTGGCCATCCTGGCCTCCAAGGAGCACTCTGGCTGCACTTCTTCCAACACAGATCTGTTGGTTCTTTTGGCAGCCCATGGCACTTTCAATATTCTCCTCCAACACCATAACTCAAAAGCATCAATTCTTCTACGGTCTTCCTTATTCACTGTCCAGCTTTTGCATGCATATGAGGTTATTGAAAACACCATGGCTTGGGTCAGGCGCACCTTAGTCCTCAAGCTGACATCTTTGCTCTTCAACACTTTAAAAAGGTCTTGTGCAGCACATTTGCCTAATGCAATACATCGTTTGATTTCTTGACTGCTGCTTCCATGAGTGTTGATAGTTGATCCAAGAGGAATGAACTCCTTGATAACTTCAATCTTTTCTTCACTGATAAGAAGTGAGGATTTTTTGTTTTCTTTACATTGAGATGCAATCTATACCAAAGGCTGTGCTCTTTGATCTTCATCAGTAAATACTTTAAAGTCTTTTTCACTTTTAGTAAGCAAGGTTGTGCTATATTGTTTCCTTGATGTACTTGATATAAAAATTTTAATTTATATTACTAAGTGGAACTGAGCTATAGTTTTTACTTTTTTGGACCATTTTAAATCAGGTTGTATTGTTGTTGTGTTAGGTGACATCATGTCAGGTCTGACTCATATTGACCTTGAATGAAACACAGCCCTGTCCTGCACTATCTTGGCAATGTGTTGATCCAGTGTTTTGTTACCAGTAAAGCTTCTGGTCAACAGTAGGCTATTAGTAATTAAATGTAGGAGGAGTCAAAAGTTATATGTGGATTTCCCACTGAGTTGGAGGAGGTTCGTGCCCCTACCCCCTGCATTGTTTAAGGATCAACTATGATTTATTTCCCTGACTGGGGTGGGAGATGGCTTTGTAGCTGCTAGTTTAGTTTAGGTGCTTAGTGTGCCCTGGATCAGAGATGGGCTGAGAGGTTTTGGACAAGCAAGGCAGGACGGTAACATCTGGCATTTTTCATGTCTTCCTTGTTTTTCAGTTGACCAGTGTCTTTCATCAAGAATTCTCATAACATGAATTTAAGTAAGCTTCACTATCTTAGTGAGGACATTTCACTATGAATGTGACCATATGTCAGATGTAATTTTTAATGGCAAGAACCCACCAAACTTGGAATCCCAAGACCATGGCTCTAAGTTACTCTTCCAGTCTAGAGCTGCCCTCTCTCCTATGACTCAATTTTCAGCCAAGCAATAGATAGTACCATAGAATGGCCAACCATTTGAGATCAAAAGGTCAGCATTTACCTAAAAACAATATTGAGAGGGGAAGTGGGGGAGAAATGGAAATAAGAAACACACAGAAGAAGTGGGATAGATGATGTTACACTGAGGGGATCACACTCAAGATGAAATAGTGTTTAAATTGTTGAATGTAAAACTGATGATCTGCTCTGTAAACCTTCACTCAATTCACAATAAAAAGCTTTGCAAAAAAAAAGAATCCACCAAGCTATAAACTTTCCACATTTAAAATCAAAAGTTCTATATAAAATGCTTACTATCACTAAATTATCAAATTATTATTCACATAATCTGTAAATAGAATGTAAGTTGAGTCAAAGCAAGTGTGAACTTATGCCCTATTTTTAAAATCAGATTTTATTCAA
>NW_006408522.1:10959619-10961510 GCF_000296735.1 Chrysochloris asiatica
GAGGAAGGCAGGGAGGGAGGAGATCAGCTGGGGACCCCAAAGCAACAACAAATTTACATATAACAAATTCAACCATTTTAGTTTTACAGTTCTATGAATTTTGATTAATATATACTTATGATCTTATTACCACCATCACATTCAGGATGTAGAATATCATATCACTCCCCAAATTTCCCACACGCCCCTTTACACCCAATCCTCTCTCACAGTTACTAAGCTTTGGAAAACACTGATCTTATTTAGGTCCCTATAGTATTGGATCTTCAAGAATCTATTTGTGTCTGATTAACTATTTGTGTCTGATATCTTTCGGTTAGTTTCTGAGATTCATCTATGTTGTTGCATGTATCAGGCTGTTCCTTTTTATATTGCTGAATAGTATTACATTATGAAACTCTGACAGTGAGTCGGGCTGCTAACCTCAAGTTCAGCAGTTCGAAACTACCAGCTGTTCTGTGGGAGAAAGATGAGGCTTTCTGATCCCGTAAAGATTTACAGCCTTGGAAACCTTGTACAGGGTCACTATGAGTCAGAACCGACTCCACAGCACAACACATCACCACCACCACCAGTATTACATTATATGGGTGTTCTACAATTTGTTTATTGTTGTTATTATTGTTGTTGTTGAGTGCCATGGACTTGATTCTGACCATAGTGACACTGTATAGAGTTTCCGAGGAGCAGATAGTGAGCTTGAACTGCCGCCGAGCTTGCAGTTCACACTGACCTTGCAGTCTAGCACATTAGTCTGCAGCGTCACGGTGCCGTCAAGTCAGTTCCAACTCATAGTTTTCTGCACAACAGAAAAAAAAAACAAAAACAAAAAACCTGCTCGGTTCTGCACCGTCCTCATAATTGGTATATTTGATCTCACTGATTCACTGTGTTGTCAATCCAGCTCTTTTGGAGTTACCCTGTTTTTGTGTGTGTGTTTTTGTTTTTGTGGGGGTTTTTTTGCTTACCAATCATGAAATCCTTTTCCAAGGATTGGTTCTTCCTAGTAATATGTCCAAAGTAGGTGAGACAAAATCTTGCCATAGCTTCTAAGGTGCATTCTGACTATACTTCTTCCAGGACAGATTTGTTTGTTCTTTTGGTAATCAATGCTACTTTCAATATTCTTTGCGAACACCATAGTTCAAATGTATTGGTCATTCTGAGGTCCTCCTTATTCATTTTCTAGTTTTCACCATTTGTTTGCATATTCTCTTCTTAAACTACTTTTACATAGATTTCTATGTTGTGGTGATTATATAAAAAGTTGCTATAAACAGCACACAAGTTTGCGTACTGCTGTTCCATTTTTGACATGCTGCTGTAAGAAAAAAAGAAAGGAAGGGAGGGAAGAAGCCTAAAGCGTTTACAAAATTACCTGAAAGGGTGGCAAGGAGCAGGTGGAAACACACATAGAAAGCACTAGTCAAATGTGTAAAAATACAATAGTTCTCTATCAAGTTAACTTTTAGAGACAGCAAGAAGAAAAGATCAAGATTAATTTTTTGACATTCAATTGCATTTAGTTGTTTTAGCACCATTTGTTGAAAAGAGTATTCCGGGATTATAGGGTTTCTGAGGCTGTAAATCTTCTTTACGGGAGCAGACAGCCTCATCTTTCTCCTATGGAGCAACTGGTAGATTTGAACACAACCTCGGAGCTCTGGCAGTGTAGTCGTTATGAATCAGGCTGCTAACCTCAAGTTCGGTAGTTTGAAACTACCAGCTGTTCTGCAGGAGAAAGATGAGGCCGTCTGCTCCCGTAAAGATTTACAGCCTCAGAAACCCTGAACAGGGTAGCTATGAGTTGGAACCGACTCCACAGCACTTAACAACAACAACTGTGCTAACAGGGCTCCTTATCATAATAATATATATATATTTTATTATC
>NW_006408522.1:10969995-10979122 GCF_000296735.1 Chrysochloris asiatica
CACTGTATAACATGGATGAACCTTGAGGACATTATGCTGAGTAAAATTAGTCAGTCACAAAAGGAGAAATACTGCATAGGACTATTATTGTAAAAGACTAAGAAAAAGAACCCACCCTAAAAGGGGGGGAAATGATATATATATATCTTTGCTGAACACCAGGATGTATGGGAGGGGAGGGAGGGGAAGACAGAGCACAGCGTAGGGAATAGACACAGAATATAGATGGCACTTAACAACAAAACAACAACATATCCTATTGTGTCAGATTACAGCTGAGATTTTAGGGATAGGGAACATTGCTCTTTGTCTGATTACTACAGTTATCTTAAATAATAATAGAAATTTTTCTATGCCTTCCAACAATCACAAAACATTTACCACCTTTCTAGGCTTCTTTTTTTCTAAGTGAATACGCTGTGTATAAAATAAATAAAAATGTCCCTCTTTAATGATGTCCATCTGTCCAATAATTTAAAAGTTGTCATTTCTTCTAAGTAAAGAACACGTATTTTCAGGCCCTTTTGTATTGGGATGCTAAGCTATTGGTGGTAGAAAATGTATGTGCCATTGTGTATGTGTCTGGATGTTAAAGATGGGGTTGGAGATCTATCAGTAGAGAATAGAGAGGGATAGGGGAGGCAGCATTTGGAGATCTTCTGGGAAGATGGCGGTGGTGCCGACTATATGCCATGGAGTTGGTTCTGATAGGTTGGCATATTCTGACTGCCGGTGTTCTATTGATGTTTCCAAGACTTAGTGCTATGATATACCAGTCTTCTTTCTTCTCAGTAAACATTTCCAGGATCAAATCATTTGGAAAGCACTGCATACCATATTCCTCTCTTGGGAGTTTTACAGTGCCCATTGGAATATTATAGGCTGTGAGAAAACCTAAACTAAAAATACATGTTTACATGACTTTGTTTAATCCTGCATTCCCCAAACTCTTTTAACCATGGAACTCATTTTCAATATTGTTATTGTTGTAAAGTGCAGTCCAGTGGATTTCCACTCATAGTGACCCTGTATGGGGTTCCCGAGGAGTGGTTAGTGAGCTTGAACTGCCAGTTCAAACCAACCTTGCAGTCCAGTGCATTAACCTGTAGCACCATACCTGGACTCCCTTCTTTAATACAAAAAACACCTTATATCCAAAAGTACCTTTAGTTTATCCTCTGCAAAAGACACTTGGGAAAATATGCCATAGTTAATTCTGTGATCCCTTTCTCACCTTCAGCAAGAGGCCAGTGCTCAGATAAGGCTGTTAAGAAAAACTAGGTAATTGCTGTAAAAGGTTTTGAGCAAGAGAATATGCTTAGATTTCCAGAGTGGAGAAATGTTTATGTTTTAGATGTCTTTGTTTCCTTCTGTTTCATCTTAGAAATGATGAGCAAATATTCTCCCAATGCATACTGTTGAAATTACCCAAAAGAATGACTGTCCCTCTCACAGTCTTGGGTGTCTGGATCTTTCTCAGTGCTCTCCTTTGCTTGTACTTTAAACTCTTTCTTGCCTGGCTCTGAAATGCTTCATAACTGAGCTATTGAACTATCAAAGAGGCTTTCTTTCTACCAGAGGCAGGAGGCCACCAGCTTAGGTGATCCTTTCAGTTTTCTTGAGAAAATAACTTTCTAGTGATTGACAGCATGCAACTAAACTAGCAATAAAGTAAACAGTATGGATTGGCCAAGTGGCAGCATCAATGGGCTCAAGCGTTGCAACAGTTGTGAGGTTGGCCCAGGATCAGGCAGTGTTTCGTTCTGTTGTGCATAGGGTTGCTAGGAGTCTGTACCGACTCGATGGCACCTAATAACAACAACAACAAGAACAAATAGAGATTTTGTGTTGGGGCTGGCTTGTGTTATCATTGATCGTATTTAAGACAACAGCTGATGACAGAATTTGTACCCATCCTTGTTTCAAAATTGTATCTTTTAAGTAACAGGGCAGCTGAAAAACCGGCTCCAAATTGCTTGCCTCTGTAATTAAAAGTATAAATGTTTCACATCGAATACATCCTATTAGTAAGATTTTAGGAAACAAAAATTTAATTTATTCACATTCGATATGGTCTGTAAATGCCACCATTATATGCCTTCCACTGGCCTTTGATTAGCTATGGATTAATAAAACTTTTATACCTCCTTTGTCAGCCTCATTTTGAACTCTGTTTTTGCATACTGTTACTATTAAATAAATGAATGAGTGTCCAGAAATGTGTCATGCATATTACCTAGCAGCAGGAAGCATAATACAGTGGTCAGCTCCCCAGGAGCATTATAAATCCTAATGCACTCGGTAACCTGCTCACGTGGACCTATTAAAAGCGTGATGATTTAGTGGAGCAGTATTTGTGCTTAACAATGGGATTTTAGTTAATTCAAAACAATGTAAATCATCTCCAATTACAGTATTTGAATATTCACAGTTGCTTCACAAGAACATGTACTGTTGCTAAGCCAAAGTGTGTGTGTGATTTTTTTAAAAAGCGTGGTAGTAAGTTAGTTGTCTAGTTAACATTCCAGCAGTTTGGGGTAGCTTATGTTAAAACTAACCCAGCCCTAGAGAACATGTTTATCTGGAGCAGCTAGCTAACTCTGCCAAAGCAATTTAGAGCTTTAAGAAGAAGAAGAAGAGGGGGAAGGGAGAGCTGGGAGCTCTGGGACGCTGCTGCTTGCTGGAGAGCTCAGGTGAGCGCCATGCTTGCTTTGGTACCACTGCTGAGGCAGTGGAGGGGGCTGTTGCTACGCGCGTTCCTACAGGCAATTGAGGGCTTTAGTATTTATTATTATTATTGCTATCGTTATCAAAGTCCACTCCTTTCAAATCCAAGTCAGTGGTTTCTTGATTCCGCAACTACTGCTGTGTCCCTGTGGGTGAAGCACAGCCCGGAAAGGATCCGAGGGTTTGAAACAGGCTCTTTTAGGCTCAAGTTCTCCGAGGGCCTTTCCAGGAAATTACTATGATTAGCTGTCCTGTTGGCAGCGAGTGCTTTCAGCATTGCAAGGCCTCAGAGCCCAGGCAGGATTAGCCTGGGACCTGTGCCTCAGACGAGGGTCCCATTGGGCGACTCGCTGGCCAGTTCCTGGTCTTGTCTGGGAGGTAAAATAGGGGCCGAATTAATGAGAGGTGGGGTGAATTTTCTTGAGGGAACTTATTCTGGATATTGTGAATCAGGCTATCTTGGGATAAAACGCAGCTTTTCTGGTCTTCAAAACACATCTGGAATGAGCTGATGACTTTTATTGAGTGAAAACACACACAGACGCTGTGGGATCCATTTTCCAGTTTACCAATAGGCAAAGTCCACTTGGTATAAAATTGTATTTGTCATGATCACCTTCAATTTTAATCAGAGATAGAGTTAATGGCTTTGTACTCATCAATCCTGTATTCAAAATATAATGTTGTCTTTATAAGCTGCATGCCCTTGGGTTGGTTGCTTCTCCTTTCTGAACCTCCAAGTTATCCGTTGGTGGTGATGGAATGCAGATGGAGTGAAATGATGTACCTGAAACATTCACCTGGTAGTTATTACTGCATTTATACTGCTGGTTGGGAAGATAGATAAGATAGATATTACTGTTTTATTGCTTGTATTGACTAAGCATAGTCTTCATGGTGAAGTTTCAGCATTCATCTGATAACTGAAAGTTTGGCTGTTCAAATCCACCCAGAGACTTCCTGGGAAAAAAGCTGTGTCCTACGGGGGGAAAAAAAAAGCTTAGAAAGCCCAACAGGGAAATTCTGTTCTGTTGCTTTTATAGTCATACAAGATGCACTTCTTTATACACATGAACACATAGAGCTGTAACATATTCTAACCGCTATCAGAAATTCCTAGAAGTAGATTTGCTGGGTCAGATTTTATACAGATATTGCCAAATTGTCCTTAAAAAAAGGATTGTACTTAATTTACCTACCCTTCCCAAACCTGAGAATACCATAACCTTGCTCTTTTATGTTAACTTTTAATTTAGAGCAGAGAGGGGAGCTTGGTTCTCATGACTTGGACCCAGTTTTCTTTTCAATGTGTGTGAATATTGTTATAAAATATTGATCAGACATTTTCTCGGCATTATTGTTTTGATTTAAATAGTTGTTGTTGTTAAGTGTCATTGAGTTGGCTCTGACCTATAGTGACCCTGAATAAGGTTTCTGAGGACCGGATGGTGGGTTTGAACCACCGACCTGGCAGTTCAAATGATTTGCAGTCTGACACATTAGCCCAGAGCACCACGCCAGGACTGGGGAAATCTGGCAGTTAATAGTTTTGCTAAGCAATGCCTAGCAACGATTTTGTGTTGATAGATACACTGACCCAATATTTTGCCATGGTGTAAGCATTGCTATAAATGCTTATTATAAATACTGTGAAAGTACTCTTTACTTTATATTGCAAATCACTGGTTATGGGAAGAAGTTGATGTATTCTTCCTTAAACTTTTATAATTCCTTAGGTAGAAAGAAAGAAAGAGAGAGAGAGCAAGAAGAGGGAGGGAGGAAGGAGGAAGGAATTGTGCCCCCTTCCCTAAATGTGTCAACTTGGCTGGGCCATGATTCTTAGTGGTTTGGTAATTATATAATGATATAATTTCATATATGTGTTATGATATAATAATTCTACAGATGTGATATGATATGATTAGTATATATATATATATGGATTGGGGTGGGATACAACACTCCTGATTCGGGCTACAGTTTCCCTAGGGTAAGGCCTGAATCACCTTTTATCATATAAGAGATAAAAAGAGAGAGAAGCCAGGAAGAGAGAATGAAAGAGAGAGAGAGAGAGAGAGAAACAGACCTCAGTACCAACAAGAGAGAAGAGCCCAGAGCGAGTATGTCTTTTGGACCCAGCATTCTTGCGTCAAAAACCTCCTAGATCCAGGGAAAGATTGATGGCAAGCTACATGAAGATCTCCAATGGATGCTGGGCTCACAGGTGTTGAAATGAGACAGAGGTGACATAGAAAGGAAGCTTTCCTCTAGAAAAGGCACCCTAAATTTGGATTTATAGTATTCTAAACTGTGGAGTCCTGGTGTGGTGCTGTGGGTTAATGCGCCAGACTGCAAAGCAGTTTAAACTGCAAGTTCGTCAGTTCAAGCTCACCAGCTGCTCTTTGGAAACCCTATACAGGGTCGCTATGGGTTGGAACAGACTCGATGGCACTACACAACAACAACAAACTGTGGGAGAATCAATTTGTTTTATTAAAGCCATCCACTTGTGGTACTTCTGTTATACTAGCAGCACTTGATGACTGAAATAGTCATCTAGAATATTTCACAATTCCCCTAAAACCCAGAAGATGGTTAATATAAACATGAAGCTACCCAAAGTATCCATGTGGATGAATTTGCTCACTTTTTCCTTCAGTATTTAACCATAGCCTCAACCTCTTCTGAGCTGCAGGCTCTCATGGTTCACATAATGAGACAACCCAACTTGCTAGCATGTCCAAATTCAACTCAGGTTTAAACTTACAACATGTCTAAACTGAACTCTTGCTATCCTATCACTGTCTGCTCTTCTCTTAGTCTACCTTAGCTCAGTTATTGACACCTCAATCCACCTTTTACTTGAGCCAGAACTCTAGAAGTAATTCTTGAGTCCTTTCTTTCCGTCATTTCCACTTCCAATTAGTTTTATTATTTGTATTCCCAAAGAGCTCTCAAATCTATCCACTATTCTTCATCTGCTTAACCCCATTGTAGTTCAAAGTACCATCATGTTTTGAACTAAGAAAATGGCTCACCTGCCTCCTACTGAGCTATTCTGAGCTTCAAACCAAGCAGTCCAGAACACTATTAAAGGACCACCCAAGGATATTTTAATCCCCCACTCCAAATTACTTTAGTAACTTTCCACTGCTTTTAGGACAAAATCTGAAACCTTCAATATGGCCTCTCAGACCATTCCTTTATTCTTTTGGCTTTATCTTCCTTACTTTGTTTCAGTCTCACTGACCTTTTAGACAGTAAGCTTGCCAAGTTCCTCCCAACTCAGGATCTTTGCATAAACTTCATTCTGCTTTTAGTCTCCTCCCCCTTGGCATGTAGTTGTTGTTGTTCAATGCCGTCGAGTCAGTTTTGACCCATAGTGACCCTGTATAGGGTTTCCGCGGAGTGGCTAGTGGGTTTGAACCACTGACCTTGTGGTTCAAACTAACCTTGTGGTCCAGCGCATTATCCTGCAGCACCTCACCATTACTCCAAAGATCTAGAGCTGTAGAGCTCAATGTAAATGTCTCTTCCCTGATCGCTATCAAAAAATCAGTCTCCCATTACACTTTTCTATGTTGTTGTTGTTAAGTGCCCTGTAGTTTCCTTTGCAGTCATCATAACGACCTATAACCATGTGTATGATTTACTGCCTATCTCCCATTGGACTATAAGTTCCATGACCTCATGAACTGTGTCTGTTTGGCTCACTATCATCCCCTCAGAAACACAAATGAAACCAAACTCACTACCACAGTCTATTCCAACTCACTGTTGTTGTTATTGTCATCCAGTTAGTTACAACCCATAGTGACCCTGCATAGGGTTTCCAAGAAGAGACTGGTGAACTTGAACAGCTGACCTTGTGGTTCAAACTGACTTTTTAGTCCAGCACATTAACCCACAGCACCACACCAGGACTCCATTCCAACTCATAGCAGCTCTACAAGACAGAGTACAACTGCTCCTTAGAGTTTCTGAGGCTGCAAATCTTCACAAGAGCAGACAGCCTCATCTTTCTCCCACACAGTGGTTTGTGAGTTTCAATTGCTGACCTTGCAGTTTACAGCCCAGTGCTTAACCCACTTAGCCACCAGAGCTCCTTGCCTGTAGTATTGTTGTTGTTGTTAAGTGCCGTCGAGTCGGATCCGACCCATAGCGACCCTGTACAGGGTTTAGTAGAATTTAAATATTTAGTGATTGTCTGAATTACAAATTGTATGATTTACAAATATCCATTAGAAATGAATGGATATTTTCTCCTTCATTCTGAAAATAAAAAGGATTTGCACAAACATAAGAAGCAGAGGAAACCCAGAGAAGCAGTGATGCCTGAAATGGACCCAGAGATGATGACGTGGAGCGATGGAGCAGCTGGAGACTTTAGATCCAGAGAGGGAGAGCAACTGTGTGCTGAAGACCTGGGGGGCAAGGGGGAAGGATTGCATGGAGGGGATTGTAACCATGGCAATGAGACGATATACGATAGAATGAATGTAAAACCAATGTTCTCCCATGTAAACTATCACATAATTCACAATAAAATATTAAAAAAAAAAAGAAGAAGAAGCAGAGGAAAGTGAGTTCTAGAAAATATCCCCAGAATTTTCTTCCTAACAAATCTCATTTATCTTCAAGCAAAAATCACCACTATATGTGATCTCTGATTGACAAATTTTTTTATGGAAGCTTCTACTCTACATCCACTTGCATATACTTTATCTTTACTTCATGGCTTACTCCAGTACCACCTCCCATAGTGACCTTCTCTGCTGCCTCAAGAGCTTATTATTCTGAAACCGAACCCTAACCATTACAAACCTGTTACAAAAAAACAAACAACAAAGAAGGCCTGTTTAGTTTTTAAACAATTTTCAGTTTGTTGTTGGATGAATCCAGGTAGAAAGAAAATCAGTGCCCATCAGAAGAATCCCCTTCAGGAGTGGATTTTAAAGGGAGCCAGTGAGTAGACAACCTGGTATGTTCACTTGTGGTGACCACCTAGGTCCACTCAATGGGTGGAAGCTGGAAAAGTATAGTAATGAATATATGGGCCGAGTTTGGGCTTGTTCCAATGCACTCATTGACCTAGCTAACAGAAGTCAGGGATGAAAGAGAGAGAAAGGGCTGGTTGGTCTGAAGTGTAGGGAGAAGTGTGGACTCCTGAGTCTACAAATGGTAAACAGTGAGAAAGATGTTTTACACCGGGAACTGGTGTCATGGTGGTGGTGGTGATTGTGTGCCATCAAGCTGGTACCGGCTCATGGTGACCCTGTGTTGGGTTTCTGACACTGTGAATCTTTGTGGGAGTGGAGAGCCTTGTCTTTCTCTCTTGGAGTGATTCATGGATTTGAACTGCTGATCATGTGGTTAGCAGTCCGGCGCAAAACTCACTACATCATCAGGGATCCTTGTGAACTAGTGTAGATGCAATAGTTTGATGGCTTGCTCTGGACTGGACTTTGCTTTGGATGCAGATGCTCAAAGTTCCAATCAGAACAAAAGATTCTTCAGATCTAAGAATATGCTTGTCTTCTCAAAGAACTGATTTGATAGGCATGGACAATAGCCAATTAAGCATTGGCTAATTTAAAATGGGGCTGGGGGAGATAATGGCATGAAGTGACTGGCTTACAATCTTTCACAGGTGTGCTTACTTTCAAAATTAGCAGGGAAATGGAGGCTCCCCACTGAATAGCTTCCTGATAGTTCTAGGGAAGCAAGGGTAGGGAAGGTGCTGATGTAATGATATGATTCAACTATGAGTAATGATTGTTGGCAGTGTTAATTGTGGTTGTAGAAACTGTCATTGCTGAAGCTGTAAGTGTGAGAGGGTGGACTACAGGAGAGGCACTATGGACTCCAGTAAAGTTGCCAAACCCAATGTTCCTTCAAAATTATAGTGATACCTTGTGAGGCTCAGAACAAGGGAATAATCTTTCAGGTAAATCTTGTCAGAGACCAGAAAGGGTGAAGAAAATACAAATTTGGAGAACTGACTGAATGAATGCTGTAATTAGAAACCTGCAGCAGACATGAATAGCTCTATATAAACTGTATAAATTGAACTCCAGTATTCTTGTGTCTGTCTTCTGCAAATGGTATATTATGTTCACAAAGTTTAGGACATACTATTCAGACCCAGAGTACTGATGAGATATAAAATACACAAACAACTAACCCGAAGGCATTTACAAATAATGCATAGTCACCAAGCAAAACTTCTTTTAAAGTTTTTATTGATGTTTAATGCACTTAATGATATTTATTTGACTTCCATTTGCTTAAATGCCCAATCAACACTCATGGAAACAACAGTCAAGAAATCAAACAGTGTATTGCATTAGGAAATCTGTTGAGCAGGAGGGCTTCTTTAAAATGTTGAAGAGCAAAGATG
>NW_006408522.1:10979447-10981371 GCF_000296735.1 Chrysochloris asiatica
AGTGGGCTCAAATGTAACAATGGTGAGGATGTCTTGTTATGTTGTACATAGACTTACTATGAGTCGGAACCGACTCAATGGCACCTAACAACAAAAATAACAAGAAAGGCTTCTTTTGAAGTCTCAGGATTGTGCAAATGGTTAATTCACTTGACAGATAACTGAAAGGTTAGAGGTTCAAGTCCATCCAGAGGCTCCTCGGAAGTAGTGTCAGATATCGGGCGTCAATGATGCCCAATCTTCTTTCTTTTCAAACAAGAGACTTTTTCATGATCCCTCAGCAGCAATCTGCAGTCTTTCAATCCCTTATTGGCTTCTTTTCCATTTTTCCTCTATATGTGACCTCACAGTCCCCTGGCAAGTCAGGATTTTCAGAAATACACCCATCAACTTTTATAGGTTCAACATCTTTCCCCATTTTCCTTTCCCTTTTAGCTTTTAATTAGCCATTTTCCCTCCTAGTTTTGAAGTCTGCTTATTTAAAATTCCTCAGTGAGCTAGTCCCCTGGGAGTTGGTCTCAATTACAAACTGAAGACTAATTGTGATGGAATCACTGTTGCTCTGAAACAACTCCACAATAACCACTTCCTAAATTAACTCTTGCTTCTTATTTAATGCCAAGTTAAGGCCTTAAATGGAATTACGATTTGTGCTAGCAATTGGTGAACTGTGAAGTCACAACTTAAAAAAAAAAAAATCCTTATTACTTATTTAAATTCCAGATTGTTTTTAAAATCTAAGTTTGCTCAATGGAAGTAGGGTAGATAAGAGTTTGTCTGATAAAAAAGAGAAGCTAGTTGTTATGGAGTCTGCTCTGACTCATGGTGACCCTTGTTGTTTTCAAGGCTGTGACCTTTCAGAAAACAGATTGCCAGGACTTTCTTCTGAGGGTGGGTTTGAACTACCAAGCTTTTGGTTAGTAATAAAGTGTTTATTCCATGGAGTTCTAGTCTTTTGGTGTCCATCTGAAAAACTAAAATCACTATCCTTCCCCAACTCCCACCCCTTGCACACACCATTTTTGGGATATTTTTGTGTTTCCTTGATGTGTTTTCTGACTTGGTGTACCTGTCTTGTGGGGGTACTCGGTTGGGAGGAAGAGATCTGCATTTTGAGCTTATATCCAACTACTGCCACTCTGGTGATCAGGCTACAAGCAGCAAAGTAAAGACAGTTAGTTGGAAATTAACCCAGGAAGGAACAAAAGATAGAGTCACAAGAAGAGGGGAGGCAGAGGTCATGATGGAGGGATAGGAGTGGCTCATCCCTATGATACCCTAAAGACTCAGCCAAGGACTTGTTCTTTGAAGTTGCTGTTTTCAGGGCACTTCCCTCACAGGGTTAAAGAGGTGGTAACTTGTACAAGTCTGACTCAAGCTGCAGCTGAAATTCAGATTTTGAGTTAAAATATTTTCTATTGACTGGAAAATATGGAGATATACTTTTAAGTGTAAATTGAAAAGTAATATAAAAGACTTCTAAAATGTTCTTTGGCCTCGTCCATGAGAAAAGGTCAGGTGGTAAAACTTCACTTGGTTTTCTGCTTCTACAGCTGTACCAAGTTGTAGGGACACACCTCTCCCATGTTAACCCTCTAGATACAGCACAGACTTAAGACAGACTGGCCTGAAAGACAATGATCAAATACTAAGGGAAAACCATTTGATGACAGCAAGAACATCATACATGAAGAGGACAAGAAAGAAGGAAAGGGCCAAAATGGATGTCAGAAGAGACACTGAAACTTGCTTTCCAGTGCAGAGATGCTAAAACAAATGGAAGAAATGAGGAGGTCCAAGAGCCGAACAGAAAACTTCAAAGGTCAGCTTGAGAAGATAAAGCCAAATACTACAACAAAATGTGGAAAGATCTGGAGTCAGAAAACCAAAAATGAAGAACATGCTCAGCATTTCTCAAGCTGGG
>NW_006408522.1:10982750-10990791 GCF_000296735.1 Chrysochloris asiatica
ATATTGTCAGGAGGGACCAGTTGCTGGGGAAGCATATCATGTTTGGTAAGGTGGAGGGTCAGAGAAAAAGAGCAAGACCCCCAGCGAGATGGATTGGCCAAGTGGCAGAATCAATGGGCTCAAACGTGGCAACAATAGTGAGGTTGTCCCAGGATCGGGCAGTGTTTCATTCTGCTGTGCATAAGGTCACTATGAGTCAGCACTGATTTCATAGCACCCTAACAACAACAACAAGGGAAAACCAGAAGGAAATGGAGAAAGGAAACTCTCCAACTTCTCAAGTACAGGCTTTTGCTCTTATAGTAACTGTTTCATACATAGCCTGGCTCTCCGCCCTGGACCCTCTCTATAATTACCCTTCTGGCTCGCTTCCTCCCTGCCTTTTCCTGGTGGGCACCATCTTATTTCCTACCACTTCACAGCAACCCATGGGAATTCTGGCCATCTCTTTGCTATGCTTCAAAGACCTCTCTTTGACCTTGGTCCTCATTTTCCCTCTGGGGACTCTTCTCATCCATAAGAAACTGGGACTTTGTAATGATGAGCAAAGTATGGTCCTATGTTCTCATCTCATATATTGCCAATGGCATCTCCCAGAGAATTTTGACTAGAGATAGAGAATTCCTTCATGCCATAAAGAGAGATAATTCAGAATTATAAATGGAAGGACAATTTTCTTGAGCTGCTACCACACCTAGGTCCGACTCTAGAGCCGAAAGGAATATAACCAATATGGAGTTGCCAAATAATAAGCAAGAATTTCTCTTATGTGGCTTCTGACCACCTCTGGTTCTGTCTTGCCCATTCATTATCAAGATTAAGTTTACTTTTTTCCATATTATAAATACAATTGCTACTTATTTTGTCTAGAACATTTAGAAACTACAAAAAAGCAAGACACCTACAAATAAATACTGTTAATATTTTGGTACACTGACTTCTAGTCTTTCCTTCATATAAAGTGTATTTTTTTCTAACATACTGGAGATTGCATTCTTTCTCCAATTTAAATTTAATATTATATATGTATTTTCTTCTGGTTATATGTTGTTGTTGTTGTTGTTGTTTTGTGCCATGGAGTCAGTTCCAACTCATAGTGACCCTGTACAGGGTTTCCGAGAATGTAAATCTTTATGGGAGCAGAAAGCCTCATCTTTCTCCCACAGAACAGCTGGTAGTTTCGAACTGCTGACCTTGTGGTTCGCAGCCCGATTTGTAACCACTACACTACCAGAGCGCCTTCATATATGTACTTGTAAATATACTTAGTGAATGGGTCCTATTCCATTGAGTGTATGATAGTGTACTTAACCTTGTTGCCATTTGTTGCTATGGAGTCAATTTAATGCTATGGACTCATGGCAACCCATGTGTGCAGAGTGGAACTGCTCCATAGGGCTTCCAATGGCTGGTTTTTCTGACCCGTCTTCCAAAGCACCTCTTGGTGGTTTGCACCACCGATCTGATCTTTTGGCTACAAATGGAGTGCTTAATTATTTACAAAACCCAGGAATTTACTTAACCTAAATGAGGTTATATAAAGGAACCCAATTCTAATTTTATCACTGTCATTATAAATGCTGTACCATCTTCATGCATGAGGACTGGTGTGGCCGTGCGGGTTAGTGCACCAGACTGCAAAGCCATTTGAACTGCAAGGTCGGTGGTTCAAGCTCACCAGTTGCTCTTTGGATACCCTATACAGGGTTGCTATGGGTCAGAATCGACTGGACAGCACTTAACAACAACCTTCATGCATAAACACTTGTAGGTATTTGGACCAGTTTCTCTCAGTAGGTTTTTGGATGGAAACTGGGTCAAAGTGTATCTTGATACTCACTCATTATCAAAGTTCAAAGTTTGTTAGCCTTTTCTTAAAAATTAAAAGGATGAAAAGATAAAGCCCAGAGTAACCAGCTGTCGTGGAGTTTATCCCAATTTCTGGAGACCCTGTGTGGGTCAGAGTAGGACTGTACTGCATAGAGTTTTCTCTTGTCTTCTTTTGACTTTTTCTTTTGGTTTGGGTGAAAGATTACAAAGCAAATTCATTTTGCAATCAATAAATTATACAAATTTAATTTCATGATGTTTGTTACAGTCCCCACCATGTAAAAACACCCTTCCTATTTCCTTCCCGGTTTCCCATTTCCACTCCTGTCCTGTCTTGCTTTCTGACCTTTGTTTCTGGACTGCCCTTTTGATTGAACTAAGTATGTTCCTCCATGATTGTTTCACTTTATAGACTGGTTTATTGTTTGGCTGGAAGTTGATCCCAGGGGAGTAGGTTCAGCCCCAGGCTTGAAGGGTATCTAAGAACCATAGTCTCCAGGTTCCTGCAGTCTCTATCATAGCAGTGAGTCTGGTCTTTTGTATGATTTTGAATTTTTGTTCCATATTTTTTTTTTCTCCCACTCTGTTCAGGACCTGGTATTGTGATCTCAGGCAGAGAGGTTGGTAGTGGTACCTGAACATCATCTAGCTCTCCAGGTTTCTGAGTGGAAGCTGTGGTTCACATAATGCATTAGTCCTTCGGAGCAATGATTTCCTTGAGTCTTTGATTTTCTTCACTCTTCCTTGCTCTGCATGGGGAGAAACCAACAGTTGCATCTTAGATGGTCACACACAAGTTTTAAAGACTTCATTTGCAACTCATCAAACTAGGATCGTCTTGTGGAGTGTGCTATGCCAGTTTTGACTAACAGGACATTTGAGGCTGTGACCCTAAGTCCCCAACCCCAGTGACTCATTTCCTCAAGGTATTTGGTTATGACTGAGATTGTTAGCCTTTTAAAAGAGAAGCTAAGAAAAAGTTAAGAAGTTAAGGCAATCACAGAGGCTCTTAAGGATTTCAGGGAAAGGATTAGCGTCTCAGCTGATAGGAAACAAAATAGACTTTAAAAAAATCTGTGTCACTCTACATTGATGAGTAAATCATTTGTGGTCAGTCCTCTTATATAGTTGCAAAACCAGGTCTTTTGCAAAATATCCTTTTAGTCTTAAAAATATGTGTGTATATGAATGTATATGTAAGGAGCTCTGGTAGCGTAGTGGTTACAAATCAGGTTGCGAACCGCAAGGTCAGCAGTTAGAAACTACCAGCTGTTCCACGGGAGAAAAATGAGGCTTCTGCTCCCATGAAGATTTACAGCCTCGGAAACCCTGTACAGGGTCGCTATGAGTCAGAATTGACTCCATGGCACATAACAACCACCACCACCACCATATGTATGTATGTTGGTATGCACATATGTGTGTATACAAATACAGAATCAGATTCAACACAGTGAAAATGCAAATATATAAATGAGAAGTAGAAGGCCAGTGAAAAGAGGAAGACCCACAATAAGATGTACAACAATGGGCTCAAACATCGTAATGCTTGTGAGGGGGACGCAGGCCCAGGCAGTGTCTCCTTCTGTTGTACATACGATTACTTTGAGTCAGAATCAACTCAATGGTACCTAATAATAACAAATGAAAAATGAATATATCTTTGATGAGACAGATTTAACTTCTCCCTTTTCAGCACACACACATAATTTTCAGTTGTATCTTCTGTAGATAGGATAGGTAATATTGCCTGCTGTTCCTGCAGAAAGGAAGTCTCCGCTCCCCCTTTCTAATATTATACACTGATGACTTGGAAGCATCAGAATTTGCTAACAAATGACGGTACCTGCTGCTTGGTGCTATGTTCCCCACCTTCTGCCTTCCAGATAGACCTTTTTTTTTTCTTGTCTATTCGCTGTCATTTGAATTTCCAGTTCAAAGAATCTTTGTTATATGGCCAATTTGTTCCCAAGCGCATTGGAAACAGCCACAAAACGAGACACACATTTCATATGTGGTGGCACCATGCCAGTCTGACACCATACATAGTGCTTTGAAGAATGCTTGCCAGCATCCCAGTTCAGGCACAGCAGACAGCGGAGGTAAAGGCGACCACGGTTTAATGCATATTCACAAGGTGTCCTAGTCTCCGGTGAGGTGTAATGAGTGCCCACTGGGTAGTTTGTATCCCTGTTAAGAGCAGACTGGTGGCAACTCCAAGGGAAGCGAACATACTAAAATATTGTAATCAGATTCCTCAGGCACTGTTTTTTTTTTCCCCTTAGCTCAGCGATTAGAGATTTCCCCCTAGAACTGTCATCCACATGAAAGTCTTCAAATCAAAAATAATGTACTAGAAGAAGACGGGGTTACACGTAGATCTATAATCAGTTCAGAAATGTGTACAGTTCAGACTTACATGTACACACATATACCATAAATGTATTAGAGAAAAAGACAGAGGACAAGGCTATCCTGCCTGTCTGTAAGCAAGCAGAAGAAATGGTCCCTTCCAAGGTTAGACAGACATCTCTGAAGGCTCTCTTAGCTTGGGTCCTGATCATATGCATAAACAGGCTTTTCACCGGGTGGATAACTAATTCATTCATCTTGATTGATAATTAGAACCGACAAAGAACAGATCAACACAAATCACGAGGGCAAAAACATCTGGGACTCAGTTTAATGAGAATACCCCAAAACCTCTTTAGTGGTAATTGCATTGCAAGCACCAAATAGCTTTCACAGTTGTTTTGCAAATGATACAAATTAGCACCCAAGATCTGAAAAGTATACAGACTTGCAAATACATTGGGGAATTTAGCAGGGCCCTGAGTAGCTTGGTCAAATGTGTATATTAATTTAGATATACTTTGGCATATAATTTCCAGACGTTTTTGTAGGGGAAAAAAACCAACAACCAAGAAAACAACATTAACACTCTACAATCCTACCATTATTTGCTCTTGGAACTCCCAAGTGGGCAAGTTCACCTATGAGGCAGTTTTCTCCTTTCCCCTTAGAATCTTTTACCAATTTCACTCAAATACCCTGAGAATTTTTAAAATATCTGAGATGCTTAAAATTTTCGATTTAAATTAGTTTTCCTTGTTAGGAAAAGTAGATACCACACAAACCATTTGAAGGTTTCACAGGTACTTAGTTGTATCTAAAAGTTCCAAGCAAGCTTTAAATACACCAATTGCCTACACCAATTGCTATCTGATTAGAGTTAAATTTACAAACTGGCACAGTAAGAGGAATCTTTCGAAGGAGTTTTTTCAGGTTTTGGCATATTTCCTTCTTCAGCTACTTCTGCCTGACTCCATTGAGAAATCAGAAGAAGATGCTTGTATATTTTAAATCCTGCAGAAGGAAATTTCAAACAGATTCAATATACCAGGCTTCATAGTAAAAGAAAGGGAGACAGAAACTGTGGGGGAGGATGTGGAGAAAGTCACAGGAGAAAGAAAGCAAGAAAGGAAGGACAAAGGAAAGAGGACAAGAAGAAGAAAGAGGTGTAATCCCATGTGGAGGGTGAAAACACACGGCCTTTCTCACTGCCTGAACTGTTCTTCCTCTCTTTTGCTTAGCTCCGTTTCCTTCTTCAATACTTTCTGGTAGCTACTTACCCTGATGACTGAGTGCTCCCTCTCTTCCATCCTTTGCTTGTCCCAGTTATCAGCACTTAGTCTATTTAACTTTCACTTATTTGTTTTGCCTCCTAAATTGAAAAGGTAGGTGCTCAGTAAGTGGGTATTAATGGGACCTCATCTTTTAGCATCACTTGCCTTTTTTTAAAAAAACAAAACAAAAAACCTTTTATTGTGAATTGAGTGAAGGGATATAGACAAGATCATCAGTTTTACATTCAACAAATCACACACTTTGTTTCATCTCGATGATTGCAATCCAATCCCGTCTAGGTTACGAGTCCGGCTGCTAACCTCAAAGGCCGCAGTTCAAAACTACCAGCTGTTCCGTGGGAGAAAGATGAGGTTTTCTGCTCCCGTAAAGATGTACAGCCTCAAAAACCCAATGCTGTCAGAACTGACTCCACTGCACACCACCACCACCACCATGTAACAATAGTTTTCCCATTTCCACACTGTGTTTCCTATTTCCATTCACCACCACCACCACCATGTAACAATAGTTTTCCCATTTCCACACTGTGTTTCCTATTTCCATTTCATCCTCCTTCCCATACCTTCTCAACTATGTCCTTAGGTAATGTTGCCCTTTTGATCTTGAATAATTGAGCATTCCATTACTAGTGGTTTTGTCCCCCTATGTACCTACTGTTGCTCCCCCTATATTCCAACTTGACTGAAAATTGGGCCACGAGTGTGAGTTCTGGTCCAGGTATCAAGGGTGGCTGAAGGCCAGAGGTTAGGGTTCCCCCAGTCTCTTTCTGATCAGGGAGCCTGGCCTTTTTTTTTTTTTTTTAAAATAATTTTTTGAGTTTTGTTCCACATTTTCTCCTAACCTATCCAGGACCTTCTAATGTGATCCCTTTCAGAACAATTGATAGGGGTAGCCGGGCACCATCTAATTCTTCTGGTCCCAGAGTTGTAGTGACTGATGTTTACATGTTCCTTTGGTACATTGGAGTAGCATCTTCAAATTTGTATCTGTCTTCTTTCTTCCACACATGAACAGACCCAGGGCTACACCTTAGATGGCCACTCATGTGCAACATTGTGTTTGACATCATTTTACTTTTTACAAAACATTTCTACATGTAATCTTTACATTCAGTATATCAAAACATGTATAGTGAACCCACTTTACAGAAAAGATCTTGTGGCTCAGAGAGATCAACTTCTCCAGTCATGCCCCTACTAAATTGCAGTTAGAACTTCCAACCATAGTGCTGACATGGAACAAAGTGAATCAGGAGCTCTGGTGTGGCGCTGTAGGATAAGCCTTGGAGCACAAGGTCAGTTTGAACCACAAAGTTGACAGTTCAAACTCACCAGCCACTCCCCAGAAACCCTATACTGGGCCAATATGAGTCAGAACTGACTCGAAGACACTTAACAACAACATTAAAAAAAAAAAATTCCCTGTCTGTCTTTTTGGAATTTTCTAACAATACAAATGGAACTTCAAATCTGAGGTGAGTGCATTTTAACCACCTTATATTTACCTACTGGGAATTTGTAGAGAATTAAGAGTTTACTGAAATATAATTGTAAGTTTGATGAGTGATAGTTCTGGCTGCCTTTCACAGGTACTGAGAAATAAGTAATAATATTCATATTGTATGTCTGCAAATCTTCCAGAAGATATTTTGGGGCTCAGACTAGGAAAAAGCAAAACATGGTGTAACTTTTCAACCACCCCCTGATGTTACAACCTGAGTATTTTGTTTCATGTCTAATCAAGTTTTTAAAAATTATAATGTAGAGCAATATTCAATAGAAAAAATGTCACCATACAGGTTTCTACCTTGAAACTCTTAAGAAGGTGGTGAGGACCTGATGTTTATATTTTATCCTCTGGCCCCTTTTTCCTTTATAGCAGCTGGGCCAACAATGTCTAATTCCTTGTTGCCTTTTGGAAGTTGTAGGTGAAACAACTTCTGTAAACCATGGATGATCACTTTGAAATAAAGGGAATTGTAAATGGTAGGTAGTACAAGTGACATTTGAAGTGGCATAGTTGGAAATAATGTTTCTACTAACCTTGCGTAGCCACCAGTCTAATAATAGCTAGAATAGGGCTCAGGAAGCTGTGTCTAAATCCACCATCCACTCCGTGTTAAGAAGGGTGTTGACATTGTTTTAAATGGTTGGGGGGAAATCAAAAGAAGAATAACATTTTGTGACACATGAAAAGTATATGAAATGCAAGTTTTAGTAACCATAAGTAAAGTTTTATTGCAGCACAAGCCTACTCACTTAGTTTCATATTATCCATGGCTATTTTCATGTTACAACTGCAGTGTTGAGTCATTTCAACAGTGATCTCAGGCCCCGCAAAGCCTAAAATATTTGTTAGGTGATGCACAGAAAAGTGTGGACTGGTGCTGCTGCGCAGTGCGTTAGTTGGAAGACATCAATGGCTCCATGGGAAACGATGGGGCAGCCACTGTCATAGAGGTTATAGCTGGAGCACCTTGTAGGGCAGTTCTGCTCTGGCCAAAGGGATGCTGGACTCAGAATCTACTCAAAGGGCTTTGGGGGTTTTATGAGAAAGTATTTCT
>NW_006408522.1:10999890-11000921 GCF_000296735.1 Chrysochloris asiatica
GGGATATATTCAAGGTCATATTTTGGCTCTCATGGACTTGTTTTCATTTTCTTCAGCTTCAGTTTGAAATTGCATATGAGTAATTGATGGTCTGTTCCACAGTCTGCCCCTGGCCTTGTTTTGACTAATGATATGGAGCTTTTCCATTGTGTCTCTCTGCAGATATAGTCATTTGATTTCTGTGTATTCCATCTGGTGAGGTCCATTATATAGTTGTCTCTTATGCTGTCTAAAGAAGGTATTTGATATGAAGAAATCATTGATCTTGCAGAATTCCATCATGCGTTCTCTAGCATCATTTCTATCACCAAGGCCATATTTTCCTACTACTGTTCCTCTTTGATCCCAACCTTTGCATTCCAATCACCAGTAATGATCAATACATCTTGATTGCATGTTTGATCAATTTCAGATTGAAGAGTAGTGTATACAAATATATGTGTGTGTGTGTATACATATATATATATTATATATATGTATACACACACATACATACATATATGTAGCTCTGGTAGCGTAGTGGTTATGAATCGGGCTGTGAACCTCAGGGTCATCAGTTTGAAACTACCAGCTGTTCTGTGGGAGAAAGATGAGGCTTTCTGCTCCTGTAAAGATTTATAACCACAGAAACCCTGTACAGGTTCGCTATGAGTTGGAACCGACTCCACGGCACATAACAACAACTCTCTCTATATATATAGAGTTGTGTTTGAATGTCTTCCACACTGAGGGGCTCATTTTCTGGCACTATACCCAACAATATTCAGGTGCTCTTCATCATGTTTCAATATTTAATATTTTGGTGCTGGCAGTGTTTCACTGCTATTCATAATGTTTACAATGACTAAATATTCGGAAACAGTCTGTCTCTCCTTCTTCCTAGTCTATCTTAGTCTGAAAGGTCATCTGAAACCTGTTCATCATGGGTAACCCTACTGGTGGTTAAAATACCAGGGGTATAACTTCCAGAATCACAGCAATATGCAAACTACCACAGTATGGCAAACTGACAGATGAGTTTATATATATAT
>NW_006408522.1:11001021-11007382 GCF_000296735.1 Chrysochloris asiatica
CACTTAACAACAACATATATATATGAACACACGACACAAATATATGCTGTCTCTTTGGAACTTTCCACATCTTTGCTTATTAACTGTGGCTCAGTAATGAGAAGCAATCTGGGAAAATACAGTCTATAAACAATTACTTCCCTGCCTGAATCCTTCCTCATTTACAATATACCAGGCAGAGATTTTAAATATAAAGACTCTGATTCTACTGGGAATCTACTGAATTTAGCACTGAGAATGAATTCATTTTGGGGGAGTTTGAAAGAATTTCTATCTTGTCAAATTCATTGTATTAAAGGCCTCACACGCTGCATGAGATACCTTCAAATTCCATATCATTAATATGAGTAGGGACTTCTGGTGTGATGTGATAGGATAAGCACTGGAACAGCAAGATCAGAGGTTCAAACCCCTGCTGCTTCTCAGAAACCCTATACAGGGTCGCTATGAGTCTGAACCAACATGAGGGTACTTAACCACAATATGTGTCGAGCAACCCTGGTAGCACAGTTATTAAGCTCTTGGCTGCTAACTGACAGATCAGCAATTCAAACCCACTAGCCTCTCTGAGCGAGAAAGATGGGCACTCTCTTACGGCACTTTGTTTCCATAAAGACTTATGGTTTGTGTTTGTGCCATTGAGGTGATTCTGACTTGCAGCAGGCCTATAGAGTGGAGCAGAACTGCCCCATTGGGTCTCCTAGGCTGTGATTTTTAAGGAAGCAGGTGGTTAGGTCTGTCTCCTGGGGAGCCACTGGGTGGGTTTGACCCTTTTGGTTAGCAGCTGAGAGGATAATCACTGTGCTGTAAGGATGGCAGTCCTGGGACCCTATGGGACAGCTCTACACTGTCCTATTCAGTTGGATTTGAGTGAACAGAAGCAGCGTTCATGTGGGTAGACATGTTTGCTTTAAGATTGAATTACTGTATTATGACATTTTGTTTCCAGCAAAGTTAAACATGTCCTTTTGTGGCAATTCTTGAAATATTAAAACTCACATGCAATTCAAATCTGGACTACTCTCTAGAACATTAGAGTCAGTTGAGCCAGCTCCTTTAGAAAGAGAAATGGCCAAGGATTCCTTTTATAGTCTTTGAAGCACAATCACTGTCTAGTGTTAGAACTGGTTGAGAAGGGGGGCTCATAGCTCAGTAGTACCGTATTTACTGTGGCACGTTCCCAAATCTTTCACCAGAACATCCATAGCCTCCTGTCTAGAAAACAGGCAATTGCTGGATTCCATGACAAAATCCTGTATGTGTGGGTTTTGTTATTAACTCTAGGTTTGAATTAGAATTCCCTATCTTACAGCTTGGAGCTAAACTCTGTTTACAAAACAGTATTTACACTTGACTAATTTTGCAGATCAAACTAATTAAATCAATTAAACTGGTGATTAACCAAATGAAGGCTGATTGCAAAAATTAGTGGGTTTATTTTGGAGGACTGGAAGTAAGCTAATTACTGCAGTGATTACTTGAACCTGGAGTACTCTAAATGTGGTATAAATTGAAACCTCATAGTGAATTAGACTGGGAATTCATTACAGTTTAAAGCACTGTTAATACTATTCAGTCTGTTCCTCCTTGGGGAAAATTTCCTCTCTCTGTGTTTTGTGTACTGATAAACAATCGCTGTGGTTATATGTTTTTTTGTGATACAGCCCAGTAAAATGGGAGAGACTAAAGAAATTATTTGCTTTTAAAGAGATATATACAAAGCTTCAAACCAGTTCATTCTGGTTTGACCTCCCTGCAGGGAATTTTCATTTCAGATATACTGAATCAGAATGTATATTTTAACAAGGTCCTTGTTCATCAACAATTAACAAGGTTAAGGGGATCTATAAGAACCATCCAGAGATCTTGTTAAACTGTGCATTCTGAGTCAGTATATGGGGTAGAGATGCAAATTCTCAGTAGAGGATAGAACCAGAGTGAACCACCACCACCCTTGGATGTGCAAACGAATCACCTGAGGAGCATGTTATAAGGCCAATTAGATAGGACTGACTGCACAATGTAAAGAGAGGACTTTATTAACTATGGACTTCAGTTAATAGCGCATCACTACAAAAGGATTGCAAAATGTTCGTTATAAGAGAAACAGTGTGCGGGGGCGGGGGGAGAGGGAGTGGGTGGGAATTCTGTTCTTTCTGCACAGTTTTTTTCTATGAAGCTAAAAGAGCTCTCAAAAAATAGTCTTTAGCTGTCGTATTCACTTCCATGGGCTGAAACCCAAAGTTTCATGTGGTGGTTACACAACATGATTGATGTCATTGGCTTTACTGACTTGCACAAGTGAAAAATATGTCAAATTGGCAAATCTTGTGTTACCTATACTTTTGCAGCCATTTAAAAAAGTGAAACATAGACTATTAAAAAAAAAAAAAGGTGGATAGTAATTCAGTAAGTACATCGGGGGTTGGGGTGAGTTGGAGGACATGGTAGCGTGTGTGTTCATGTGCATATATGTATGTGTGGTTGCATATATTCATACAGGTGCTAGGATTCTGCCTAAAAACTCCCGAGTGATGCTGATGTTGTTGGCCTTTGAACCATGTTTTGAACAGCAAGAACATACCCTGAAGGGTACAGCTAAACAGAATTGGATTTTGATGATTCAGAATGGGATATGGAGACCCTGTTAGTATCTCATCCCTTGATGACAAAGCCCTGCCCAGTAGTGCTAGAGCTGTCTGAGCAGGTGGGCTGAGCGTCAGCTGCTTTCAGTAATGGCTACTACTGATGGGTCCTCATCGAGTGGTTTTCCTCATGCCGGCATGTGAGTAACAGGATAGTTATGTCTGTACAGAACGCACCCTGCTAATTGGTTTTTAAAGCATATCATTTCAGCAAAATGTGAGCGCAGCTGAGCATGTGGTCTACATTTTGCTGATTTAAATATCACTGAGCTTTTAGTTCTCTGTTTTTGCCTTAGTCTTAAATTTATGAGATGGTATTTACAGTAATAAAAGAAAGGCTTCAAAGCAGGTTCTGTTTGATGATACAGTAAAATTTAGGAGCGAGGTGTTATTTTATGCAAAAGTTTAAAGAGAAGCAAGCAGAGCCAAACTGGAGGATATAGACATGTCTTTATTTTCAGTGTTGCATCCACTTTTGATATGGGAGGAAAAAGTTAATTTTCCCAGTTAATCAATGAACCTGTTTTGACACTGGGTTTCCTGCATATTGCAGGTTCATAGCAAGAAACACCTTATCCCTACGGGAAACCCCACAACCTTTCGCAATGACTATTCATTGCCTTTTGATAAGTAGTGCCCCCTGTGTGCCAGGGGCTAGCGAGTGCACATTTGAATAAATTAAGACCACAGACTGTTTTAATAAGGACAGCGTTCTCAGGAAGGGAAGACACATAAGAAGAGTTTCCATCTGGTAGAAGAACAAAACATCCGTGTGGCTACAAGAAACAGCTTTCCCATTTAGGAGAAGATTGCTCAGGGCTGTGATAAGTTACCTGAACGTTAATCAGAAGCACCTTTAATTGAAATTCTTCTGAATATGTATTTGTTCATGTTATATAGTTTTGGGAAAGTACTTGAATCTTTCCTGGATGTTTAAGCATTTGCAGACCAAAGCTCCCCAGTGAGAATATGAACTAGATTGAGGAGCCTGTGGGGAGGGATGAAGAAGGGGCAAGAGATTGAGATGTGTCTATAAAGATATCTATATGACATAGATCCCAGAAAAGCAACTTTAAAAAGTTGAATATCTAGTATAACATCTAAATATGTGACTAGCCTCTTTCTTTTAAATGTTCTGGAATGGAGTTGGCCCCTGACTTATATGTTCACCATGCACAATGGAACAAAATGTTGCCCATTGTTAGTTATGGATTGAATCATTGTGGTCCACAGGGTTTTCATTAGCTGATACTCAGAAGTAGATTGCCGGGCATTTCTTCCTAGTCTGATAAATCTGTTTAAACCTTTTCAGTATCATAACAGCATGCAAGTCTCTACAGACAAAACAAGGCTCTAAATAAGGTGTATTGGCCAGGAATGCAACCCTGCCCACCAAAATGGAAGGTGCAACATATGAGATGCCAAGAGTCAGAAATGACCACGTGGCAACTGATTTTTTTAGTATGATTCTTTTAAACTACTTTATCCACACCACTATCTCTTAATAGGATGCAATAATTTGACTAGGTTGTGGCTTACTAACCTAGAACCTCATCTCTAACCCACCAAAGAAACATCTCCCAGATCATCTTGATTGAAATTTGAGTCTTTCTAAACCCAGTCTGATCACATGCAGTCTACAGACTATTTCCAAGCTATCAGAGAAGCAGTTAGCTCTTTGTCATCCTTTAGACCAGCAGCATGAGTGGAAACACTTTTTATGAATCACATGAAAAGTCAGAGGTTGAAGATTTGGAGTTTAGGCTATAACACACCCTAATTTTTGCAGCACCCTAACGGATGTGGGGAGACCCTGAGTGGTGCAAATGATTAACATGCTCAACTGCTAATAGAAAGATTGGGTGTTCAAGTCTACCCAGAGGTATGTTAGAAGGAAGACTTGGTGATTTACTTCTGAAAAATCAGCCACTGAAATCTGCATGGATCACAAATCCACTCTGACACACATGGGACCATAATGAGTTGGAATTGACTTGACAGTAACTGAAATTAGTAACGAATGTGGTTACAAAAGAAGAATCCAATCCTTAAGCTGTTGCTGCCAGATACTTCTACATAGGAAGAGTGTGCCCTACCATGAGTTACTCACCTAGTGTCTACCTCTCCCTTCTGGTGAACATCAATTCTAGTTTATTCAGCTGTCTATTCTTCAAGGAAAGGAGCTCTGGTAGCAAAGTGGTTATGAATCAGGCTGTGAGCCGCAAGGTCAGCAGTTCGAAACTACCAGCTGTTCTATGGGATAAAGATGAGGCTTTCTGCTCCTGTAAAGATTTACAGCCTCAGAAACCCTGTACAGGGTCGTTATGAGTTGGAACCAACTCCACGGCACATAAAAACTACAACAACAACATTATTCAAGGAACATGACCATGGCTCAAGGGTAAATCTTCACTAGACTGAACCAAGACTTGGAAATCTCATCTCCATTGCCAGTTACTAGTTTAGCAGATTGAAGAAAGCAAGGAGCATATAGGAGGGTATCCCCTTCAGAAGAATTCAGGAAGACACTGTAAGAGCAAATTGACAATTAGAAAGTCAAAAGATTAATACTAAGACTTCAGAAATGGATAGTATATTTAACTGACCAAGATGTAGAATGAAATCAATGGAAGCCCAAATTACTGACCTTAAAGACAAATCTGTCAATATTCATCTTCTAGAGGAACGATTGGAGTCCTGGTGTGATGCTGTGGGTTAATGCATCAGGCTGCAAAGTCGTTTGAACTTCAAGGTTGGTGGTTCAAGCTCACCAGCTGCTCCTTGGAAATCCTATACAGGGTCACTATGGGTAGGAATCAACTAGATGGCACGTAACAACAACAACAACAGAGGAACCATTAAAAAAAAGAAGTAATTCAAAAATGAAGAATGCCTAAGATTTATGTGGGACACTATCAAGAGCAATAACTTATATGTGACTGGAGTTCTAGAACAGGACAAAACAGAAAAAAACATACAGAAAAATGTCTAAGAGTTTTCTAAGTTTCCTAAGTTGAAAGATGAGATAGCCATTCAAGAAGTTAAATGAACTTCAAACAAGATACAGCCCAAGAAAATCACCAAGACATACTATAATCAAACTTTTCAAAACTAAAGACAAGAAAACTTTCCTGAGAGCAGCTTTGGGAAAACAAAAAGTTCTCTAAAAAGGAGAACTAATAAGATTAAACTCTGATTTCTCAGCAGAAACTATGTAGGCAACAAGAAAATGGAATGACGTATGTAAAACTCTAAAAGAAAAAAAAAAATTATCAACCAAGAATCATATACTCAGAAAAATTGTCCATCAAACATTTAGGACATTTCCAAATAAACAGAAAATGAAAAGAACTTGCAAAAACCAAACCATCCTTACAAAAAATACTAGATCGAATTCTTTAGGCAAAGAACCAAAAATAGCAAAAAAACAACCTGAGAATAACATATGTAACAATATCACCCAGAACTCAATCAAGATATAGAAATATTCAAAGTAAAACAAACCTACAAGACTGAAAACAGGGAACCAGAGATACCAGCCCACAACCAAAAAACAAACAAAACTAAGAACCCCTTAAAGTAAAAAGAGGTTAAAACAACAACAACAACAACAAAAAAAAACCTTAAAGTAAAACCAGATAAAAATGTAGCTACAGAACTTTATATTTCAAGAAAAAATTTAATAACTAAATCAAAATAAACCTTACTATAACCCT
>NW_006408522.1:11010977-11016428 GCF_000296735.1 Chrysochloris asiatica
CAAAATACACACATATATATGGTGGTGGTAGTGGAGTGTGCTGTGAAGTCAGTTCTGACTCATAGCCACACCTGGGCTCCATAGATATGGAATCTTAGGATAAGTACCAGACTGTTAACCCCAAGGTTGGGGGTTCAAACCCATCAGTCACTCCTCTGAAACCCTTATACACGTTTGCTATGAGTCAGAACCAACTCGATGGGACTTAACAATAACATATATGTATATAAAATATGTATGAAATTATATATATATACCTGAATGTCTTATTCTTTCTGCATTTGTACTATAGGATTACTGGGAATTACCTATTTGGTTCTATTTTTCAGATGAATAAATGGCCTGAATAAATTATTGCTGAACTTAGTGGATCCACAAAACTATACCAGGATGCTCTTGGTCATCGTCTGCCAAGATTTCTCTTCCTCAAAACTTTCTCTGGTGAGATCACAATCCTAGGAAAACTCTTCTCTTGAAAGCTGAGTGGATTAAGTCTCTGTTCCCACAAAGAGTCTGTTCATGTAGAATCCACGAATTCTGGTAAAGGATCAATTTTTATGACCTGAGTGGAAATTTTCACTTGCACTGCCCCAGTTTGAGATTCACAACATCTATTTAAGTTTCTAACCAGGTCACTTCTTTCTAGCCTCCCAAGACACTTTCCATACTTCTGTACTTTTGTTGGGTGCAGCATTGGAAATGTTAAACCCATTTGCATTTGATTAAGAACACATTCAGTAATTGAATTACCAATATGAGATGTTAGCAGAAACAAGGTAAATAGCACAAGGTACATTACAATTTGGTGATACATGGACATATCCACAGATTAGAATAGCAAACATGTAACCAGTTAATGAAAGTTATAGTTTTACCTACAGTGGAAATATTGAATATTAAAAATTCAGCCTAGTTTATCCTGGTAGTAGGGAAGCTTCTTTTGTGAGTGCTCACTAGGGATCTGACTTATGCAAGGTAGTCAATCCATTAGCCCAACTCGCAGTGAAGTGGATGGACTGTTCCTTCATTGTTGTGTTGTTGAGCCTCTGAGGAAGTTGGAGCTGAGCTTTTGAAAGATTTTACTAAAGAGCTTTCTCACAGATACATTCATACCACAATTTTGAACAGGTGCCAAGCATCAGGCTTCCGGTGAGGGACAGGAGAGTTTGTGAAGATGAGTCAGACATAGGTGCTACTCCCAAGGGGATCCCAGATAAGACAGTAAAGTCATAACAGAGAAAGAGAAAAGCCACGTTGAGATTTTGTACCTGAAGAACTGTGAGGAGAGTGATGCTACCCGGGAATGGAGAGATTGAGCGATGGCTGTTTTCAGATGAGCTTGGATTTGGGGGTGTTAGATTTCAGATATTGCAGGACAGGTCTGTAGAAATGTTTGATGCAGTTTGATCATCAAACTGTTTGAATTCCCACTTCTATGCAGTACTCTGGTTGCATTTTAACAAATATTCTCTGCATTAATAACTAACCAGACCATCCTCAATTGACATGTCTTCAGGAAAATGTATCTTTAGAGGGATTTGGAAATTCACTGTGGTCACCCACTAAATAGAATATTGGAAGTGAGGACCCGGAAAGGAAACACCTAGGATATCAATTTGCTTAACCTTTGACAGCCCAGTCCTAAACACAATGTGGGAAAACATCAAGGCCCATGGAAGAGCACAAGACTTGGGAATCAGATTGGTCTGTTTCTGATCAGTAATGTGACTTTCTATCACTTAGCCTCTTATATTTCATTTTTCTCATCTGTAAAGGTAGATTGGGCTGTATGATTCCAAAGACTCTTTCTAGTTCTTCTTTCCATGATTTCTAAAATACCTTATTGTTCACACTCCAACTCTATTTCATCCTTGGCACCTCTCCACTAGAGGTGTTTAATAAAAATGTGTACAACATTTCAGCTTCTCTGAGTACAACCATACGTTGCCACCACTGTGCCTTACCAAGCCTAAGAGCCATTAGTGGTGACATCTTTAGGTGAATGAAAACTGTGGGGCACAGAGAGATTAGGAGGTTGCCCAAAGTCCCTGGCTTGTGTATGTTAGAATCTAGGTTTTCCCCAAAACTGCTCTCCCACACTTCAGTCTCAAGTTGGTCCACTCAGCCATGCTTAGTGCTGAGTGGACTTTAGTAAACAACCTGATGCTGTTGAGTCAATTTCTACTCATGATGATCCAACATGTTACAGAATAGAATTGGGTGAGTCTGAACCATCAGTCCATAGATTAGTAGTCAAGTGCAAACCATTTGTGCCACCCAAGGACCTTGAATTTTAATAGAGGAACGCTAAGAAAGATCATAGTACACTCTGGAATTGCAGAGGATATGACTTTCTGTCTTGAAGTAATTTTTTGTTTACAGAAAAGGAACCAAGAGAGCGCAGAGTGCCTGTGTAGCCCTCATTCAGCACCTCCTAATGCTAGCATCTTACATAACCATGGTACATTGGCCAAAATGAAGAATTTAGCATTAGTGTTCCTGGGTAGTACAAATGGTTAATATGCTCAGCTGCTATAACCACAAAATTGGAACTTAGAGTCCACTCAGAGGTGTCTTGAAAGAAAGTCTTGGCAATCTACTAGAAAACCAGCCCTTGAAAGCCATATGGACCAAGGCTCTATTCTGACAAACCTGAGTCAGAGTCAGAGTCAACTTGAGCACCCTGCTATGATATATAACACATACTTTATTTGAATTTCACCCATTCAAATTTATAATGGACAGGTTAAAGGGAATTGGAAGGTGACAGAAGAGTCAGGGACATAGGCCTGCTGGGCTCCCATCTAATAGTGCTATGCAGGAGATGTATAGTACACACAAGGACTGGCTTCCCAGCAGCTGCAGACTGCTCAGAGCCAAAGCGCGTCCAGCTTCCATGTGAAAGACCAAGGACGCAAGGAGCTCAGATGATGAGAACACCACCAGCCACAGGGAGCTTTGGTAGCCCAGTGTTCCACATGTTTGGACCTAGGCACCAGGGAGCAGACCAAAGATGCATTTCAGATCCCGTCTGTATGGACAAGATGCTCACAGTCACCATTTGTCACAATCCTTTCCTGGAAGATATTGCAGTATTATTCAAAACGTGCCAAAGAGGGTGGGAGATCCCAAGAGTAATTGTGAGTTATGAGGTCATGGGGACCTCATTGCAAACTATTTGCAAAACTTAATTGGGGTAATAAATAAACTAAGCATGTAAATTAGATTGAAGACTACAGTGTGAATTAGAAGGAGGCCATTAGCCAGCATAGTCAAATGCCTTCTTCCTGTTCAGTAATATTTGCTGAGTTGAGCTGTTAATCGAGGGAGCATTCAAATATCCTAAAATTTCACAACTAACACAGTTTGGAAATAAAACCATATAATGAGATCCTTTCTGGACAAGGATGTGAACTTTATTTTTTTTTAATGAGTAGGTACTTCATCACCTTTCAAACAGAGAATGATCTGGTATTCACATCTGAATCCCCTTTTCCCCCTGGGGTGTGAATTCATATTAACCAGTGTACTTGAAGCAAATGCAGAGGGGAACTCAAAAGGAATAAAATAAGGGAACCATTTCCAATCAATGAAAACAAACAGATTTGTGGGGTGAAATCAGACTGTTTCCTTCTGCTTCCTTTTTTTAACGAGGTAGGCAAAAATAACTTCCAACCTGACATTTCTCTTTCATATATCTGAAATAAAAGAGAGTCTTGGAAGTAAATATATATATATATATATAGATATATAGATATATAGATATAGATATAGATATAGATAGAGAGATAGAGAGAGAGAGAGAGAGAAAAAGAGAGAGAGAGAGAGAAACCAAACACACAAATATCACCTTGAATCATCCAGCCCAAGTCAAGTCTTACAGCGGCTTTTTTTTTTTTTCTTAAGCAGTTGATTGAATGAATACAAATGCCTCACTGTTGTCACTTGGGATGCCACTTGATATATCCCATTTTCTAGACTCTAATTATTCCATTTGTAGACATGAATGCCATTTAGATGTGAACTAATTCAGCATGGTAACTCAATTAGATTTGTACCGACTTGGATTTATGAAACATCAATGGGTTCTTGGTGAGACCAGTGGGACTATCCTGAAGTCTCACCGACACAGACTCTCAGGAGCTCAATTAAACATGCCAGCCGTGAGGATATTTTTTAGCTGGAATGTTTCACAATTAAAATTAAAAAAGATGTCTGTGTTCCTCAGTGTGTCTGGCCCAGCACAAAAAGAAAGAGCTGTAATAACACAGAAGTTTTTATCCTTTAGGTTGTATGTTGTTTCCATGATGGAAAGCTCTTTTCCATGGCTGGGCTTCCAAGGAAGAGCGGACAGCCTCGGTTGTTGACCTGTGTCACAAGAATGTAGAGTTTCACGATGCCTCTTAGACAAAGGCTCCCAGTAAATATGGATTGAACAAAATGGCTAAATCCATGTTAGCATCTGACAAGTCATGCATCTGACTTGTGAGCACTAAAGGGCAAGTTCTAAAAACCAAATGGTTGTTGTGAAGTGCCATTGAGTTGGTTCTGACCCCTAGCGACCTTGTATAGGGTTTCCAAGGATCAACTGGTGAGCTTGAACTGACAACCTTGCAGTTCAAACTGACTTTGCAGTCAAGCACATTAACCCATAGCACCACACCAGGACACTAAACTAGAGTCTTAAAAAACAAATTAGAGTCTTAAAAATAGGGGAAATCTCACAGTAATTGAAATTTATGGTAACAAAATTTTCACGAAAAGTAGCTCTGAAAGTGGAGGAAAATATTGAAAATCAGAATTGTTCCCTAACAAAGATCTTGAGAAAGTCCTCTTTTAAAAGAAAGAAATGTGCAGTGCTAGGGTTGTGAACACAGGCAAGCACCTGCCATGTTAAATGCTGGAGCCTGGCAGAGACTTGGCTCACCCTCCTCTTTCTTCATCCGGGGGATGTTTGATGAGTAAACATTCTGCCGATTCCTAGCACGGAGCTTGGCACGGGGGCACACTTGAAAACCTGAGTAAATTAAAGAAACCACATACAGGTATGAACTCACTTTATCAACTATAAAATATTTTGGAAATGTCTGTTATACTTTTACATCAAGTATTCAATAAGAAAAATGATTATAAATTTGTTTTCTAAACCTGGATAGAGGAAAAGGGAAAGGGGAAAGAGATCCAATGTTATTACATCACCCTTTCTTTAATTTTCAATACCCAGTTAATGCGCCAGACTGCAAAGGCATTTGAACTGCAAGGTTGGTGGTTCAAGCTCACCAGCTGCTCCTTGGAAACCCTATATAGGGTCACTATGGATCAGAGCCGACTCAACAGCACTCAACAAAAACAACAATATACACATGGCCCTCACCAGATGGAATACATAGAAATCAAATAGACTATTCTGCAGAAAGAGATGATGGAAAAGCTCCATCAGTCTCTTTCTGC
>NW_006408522.1:11017864-11031101 GCF_000296735.1 Chrysochloris asiatica
ATCAAAGAGCACAGCCTTCAGTATGGATTACATCTCAATATAAAGAAAACAAAAATCCTCACCACTGGACCAATAAACAACATTCTTATCAACAGAAAAAAGATTGAAGTTGTCAAGGACTTCATTCTTCTTGGATCAGCTATCAACACTCATGGAAGCAGCAGTCAAGGAATCAAAGGATGTATTGCATTAAGGAAATCTGCTGCACAAGACCTTTTTAATGTGTTGAAGACCAAAGATGTCAACTTGAGGACTAAGGTGCACCTGATCCAATAACCTTATATACATGTGAATAAGGAAGACCTTAGAAGAATTGATGCATTTGAGTTATAGTGTTGGAGGAGAATATTGAAAGTGCCATGGACTGCCAAAAGAACTAACAGATCTGTGTTGGGAGAAGTGCAGCCAGAGTGCTCCTTGTAGGATAGGATGGCCAAACTTTGTCTCTCATACTTCAGACATATTGTCAGAAGGGACCAGTCATTGGAGAAGGAAGGATATCATATTTGGTTAAGTGGAGGATCAGAGAAAAAAGGAAGACTCCCCAACGAGGTGGATTGGCCAAGTGGCAGCATCAATGGACTCAAGCGTGGCAGCAGTAGTAAGGTTGACCCAGGATTGGGCAGTGTTTCGTTCTGCTGTGCATAAGGTCGCTAAGAGTTGGTACCAACTCTTTGGCACCTAACAACAACAACAACAATTTCTACTTTTATTGTGAGATTGATTGTTACTAGTTATAGGAGAGTTGCAGTCATAGTGGTTAAGTACTAGAACTAACATTTGCTTTGCGTGTTATAATTGTCAAAATATAGTTCACATAACCTGTGTCATTTCATCCTCATAGCAAGCAAATGGACATCTTTGTTTCTAGCATACAGTTGAGGAAACTGGTCAAGAGAAGATGTGTGTCTTGTCTAAAGCCACCCATAGGATCTCAGTGAAGCTGGTATCTCAGCTTTGTACTTTCCCTTTAAATCCTTCTCATGTGACGTAGAAGGATGTAAAACTTGAATTTTCACAAAGATATACTGTATGAAAATCCACATAACAAGATTCGTAGGATTCTATGAGAATCATCTGAGAACCTATAAGAATTACCTGGGAATCTTGTAGATGTAGATTCTCATTCAATCTATCTGGGTAGAAGGAAGCCCTATTTGCGCTGTGGGTTAAGCACTAGACTGCTAACCACAAGGTTGGCAGTTCAAACCTACCTATCACTCTTTGGAAAACAATGAGGTTGTCTGCTTCTGTGAAAATGTACAGTGTTGGTAAGCCTATATGGGACCACTATGGGCATATCTGGGTAGAAATGCAAATTATTAACAGGGGGTCAAACTGAAATGAACCAGTTAGAAGTTCTGGTTTAAAATTAGAAGACATGGTTTTACTTTCTAGTTTTATCATTTTTTATTTTAAGCATGAAGTTTTAGCCATAGCACATAATGAATCTAGAGAGCATTCTTTAGTTTGATTTGGATAATAAATAAAAGTCCCAAACACTGATGCTTAAGGTTAATTCCTGAGCTTGTCTGATGATACTGATATAGCATCCACAGACAGGAAGTCCAGGGAATGGAGTTCATGTTGTACATGAAGAAAAGTTTCTCAAAGTCTGTTCTGCACCTCCCTTTCTTTAATTTCACTGAGTCTTCTCTTAAGTTGGAAACAAAGGTTAGGACACCCTTTAATTGTCCCTGGAACAATTGCTTTATCTAGCTTGTCATTTTCTAGAGCAATGATCTCTGCAAAGAGTTTTCTGACGAGCAACCTGAAGGAGGGACCATGAATTTGTAAAAATTTTGCATCAATTAATTTATGTATAATTCATGGTAATCTTATTTGTCTACATAGACCAACCAACTCTTCCTGACTGGTTTTCATTTCAGGACACTTCTCCTCTTGGTTGGCAGAGGAGAACATCAGAAGGATCAGTGTGGTGAATCAGGAGATGCCAAACCTCCGTCATCCTGCTCTGAGTGACCCAGGTTGGCTGACTGGGCCGGCTTTGGCAACTCACTCAGTTGTACCAATAGTTCCCCCTGTCCCCAAGAGAAATACAATGGGTTTTATTTATTAAATAAAATAATATGTGTGCAAACATTTTCCCAGCCATGTAGCATGTGCCGTTTTCAAGGGCAACTCCATGAGTGCAGAGCAGAATGTCTACATAGGGTTTTCTTGACTGTAATCTTTCTAGTAGATTGCCAAGCCTTTGCTCTGCAGTGTTCCTAAGGTGAACTGCACACATGGGTCATCTTGAGTCAGAATCGACTCAAGGTCAACAGGTTTTCTTTTTTGATTTGGTTTCCAAGGAGACATTTGTACCAAAGCTTGCTATATGTTGCTTTAAAAAAAAGGAAAAAAAAAAAAAAAAAATCCATATCTCAGAAACACACAGTTCTCTTTGATATACTAAAGTGTCTGAAAAGTTCTGAGTTATAAACTCAGGAAACTTGTTTAATAAAATGTTACATGAATGATTTGACCACCAAATTCAACTTGTTGCCATCTAGTGGGTTCTGACTCATAGCTACCCTAACTGCCCCCCGGGGTTTCCAAGGCTGTAAATCTTTAAGGACACAGACTGCCTCATCTTTCTTCTACAGCGTGACTGTCAGGTTCAAATCACCAACCTTTCGGTTAGCAACCAAGTGCTTTAGTCACTGTGCCACTAGGAGTTTTTATTTGATCACATGATCCACTTTTTACTGTTCATGAAACATTACATTAAATAAACTTCCACAGAGTTCATATCTCAGGATTTTTCAGCTTCTTGAATACAGGACATCAGTGAACGCTGAATTTCTGAGAAGTGACATCTGATAAATATGGATTTAAAAAAGCAACTACATGTAGCCTGGTATGGTTCAAATGCCCCTTTGGAAACCAAACCCCAAACCCCATCCTGTTGCCTGATTGATATAACCCTGCTGAAGTCTTGGTGGTTGAAGTAGGTTAAGCATTGGACCAGTCACCAAATAGTTGACAGTTTGAACCTACCAGCCACCCTATAAGAGAAAGCTGAAGCAATCTGCTTCTGTAAAGATCTAGAGTCAGCAGTTCTCCATGGCCCTATGGGAGAGTTGTGAGTCAGAATGAACTAAAAGATAATGGTTTTTTATAACTCTGTTGTGAGGCTGTGGGTTCGGCATTGGACTGCTAACTACAAGGTCTGTGGTTCAAACCCACCAACCCCTCTGCAGGAGAAAGATGCGGCTATCTGCTTCCATAAAGATTATAGTATGAGAAACTCTATAATAGGGACATTATGAGTAAGAATCTACTCAATGGCAGTGTCTTGCTTTTTGTTTTTGTTTTTTAAATAACCCTGCTGCAAGAAAGACATAGCGGTCTGCTTCTGTCAAGATTACAGCCTTGGAACCCCTATGTTGTTGTTGTTAAATGCCATTGAATTCTAAACAGGCAAAGTACCAACAGCTCAGTGTTATCCCTTCTGCATCATGCTTTTCCCTCTGATGACTGAATTGTTTTCAGCTTTGAAATGTTTGTGGCCACCATGTGTCTTCAGTAATAGAAGGTATGCTGCTATCAAGAAAAAGGAAAGGGAACGCAGTCCAACCCCTAAAAGCCGGAGTATGTAGCAATATGTTTTCCATTGAACAACTCCTCCATGTCCATGTCTGGAAATAAGACTGGATCTCTCAGGGTCACTAACCATTCTGGTTTATCTGGGGCAGTCCAGGTGATAGCACCAAAAGATTGACCTCAGTGGGAAAAAGATGTGCAGATCAAGAAGTAGAATACAATGTAGTGAGCACCGATAAGGCGCTAGCTAATTTAGCCCTTGCAGCCAGAAAAAGCAAGTTTGGAGCTGGCCTTGGAGACTGGGTAGGAGTTGACCAGATCGGGGGCTGAGAATGGAGAAGGAGAGGACATTGAAGGTTGAGGGGAAGCATGTGCCAAAGTACAGAGGTACATGAACATGAGGAAACCCCTAATTGCTCTGAGTCCTCAACCTGTTTTGAATGTAACCCCAATATGTTGTTGTTGTTAGGTGCCATCCAGTTGGTACCGACGCATAGCAACCCTATGCACAACAGAACAAAAACACTGCCCAATCCTGGGCCAACTTCACAATTGTTGTCATGCTTGAGCCCATTGATGCTGACACTTTACCATTCCATTGAGGAGGCAGCTCTTCCCCAGTCGCATTTTGAGTGACTTCCAACCTGAGGGGCTCATTTTCCAGCACTATATCTGACAGTGTTTCTCTGCTATTCATAAGGTTTTCAGGAACTAAATATTCGGAAGTAGTTCGCGTCACTCCTTCTTCCTATTCTGTCTTCGTCTGGAAGCTCATCTGAATCCTGTCCACCATGGGTGACCCTGCTGATATTTAAAATACTGGTGGCATAGCTTTCAGAATCACAGCAACTCACAAGCCACCACAGTATGATGTTGTTGTTGTTAAGTACTGCGGAGTTGGTTCCGACTCATAGTGACCCTGCACAGGGTTTCCAAGACTGCAAATCTTTACAGGAGCAGAAAGCCTCATCTTTCTTCCGCGGAACAGCTGGTAGTTTTGAACTGCTGATTTTGAGGTTAGCAGCCCAATTCATAACCACTACACTGCCAGAGCTCCTTACAGTACGATGTAGCAATCTATAAATGGTGACTGACTGGATGGGACTCTTTTTCCTTGATAAAGCCCAGGTCACTTTCCCTGAGCAAATAAAGTCCCACCTTGAGTTCTGTAACACACTTGATTTCTCATAGCCAATTCCTTTATATAGTATGTTGTTGTTAAGTGCTGTGGAGTCAGTTCTGACTCATAGTGACCCTGTACAGGGTTTCCGAGTATGTAAATCTTTACGGGAGCAGAAAGCCTCATCTTTCTCCCGTGGAATAGCTGGTAGTTTTAAACTGCTGATCCTGAGGTTCACAGCCTGATTCGTAACCACTACGCTACCAGAGCTCCTTTTATATAGTATAGAGAATAGATCATTTTCATGTTTGTTCTGGATATTTCTCTGGTCAAATATCTGTATTCTGTTTTAATTTATTCATCCATTTGATGAATATTTTGTGCCAGAACAGTGCTAAGTACTTGGACTAGATCAGTAAACAAGCAAACACCCCTGCCCTCATGGAGTATATTTTCTAGAAGGGCAAACAGACAAACACTTTTTAAAAAATAAGTTGTATATGTTTGCAGGTCAGAGTGCAGTGGGGAAAAAAAAATACCAGAAGGAAAACGTAATCAGGAGTGTAGTTTTATCTAGTGGTTGGCCAAGACCTTTCTAATGAGGTGATATTTGAGATGCCGGAAGAAAGTAGAGGTGATACCACAGGGAAGAGGTTTCAGGCTTAAAGTCCTGAGGTGCCTGGCATATGCAAAGAACAATTAGGAGACTGATGTATTTGGAGTGGAATTTATGAGGCAGCAATGTGCCAAAGGAAGGGAGGTCAGAAAAGTGGTCACACACGGTCTGGGATCAGTGTAAGGATTTATACATCAAAAGGGGTAGGAACCCTTGGAGGGCTCTACACAGGAGAGACATGATCTAACGTACTTTTTTAAAGCATCACTCTGGGTGCTGTGTTGAAAAGCATCCATGTGGGGGGCAAGAGTGGAAGAAGGGAAATTGATTATGAAGTTAGGCCAACAGGCTCGAGATGATGGTGGCTTCAACCATTGCCTTCCAGCTACTTGGGTGACCTGGGAAGATCTGCTTACCTTCCTGGGCCTTCATTGTCATCGTCTGAAAAATGCAGTCAGTAATCTCTGCCTAAAGGAGCTCTGGCAGCGTAGTGGTTACGAGTCAGGCTGCCAACCGCAAGGTCAGCAGTTCGAAACTACCAGGGGTTCCATTGGAGAAAGATGAGGCGTTCTGCTCCCGTAAAGACTTACAGCCTCGGAAACCCTGTGCAGGGTCACTATGAGTCGGAACCGACTCCACGGTACTTAACAACAACAACAATCTCTGCCTAACCAAACTCATGAAGCTCTTGTGAGCAGGAAATAAGATCGTGATGTTGAAAAGCATATAGATGCAAAACATGTAAGATTCAGAACCCACCATCTAGATATCTAGTCCACAAGACAGAAAAATAAAGGCTGCCATCTCATTGTGGGTTCAGATAAGGTGCTGCTGAGTTTAAAGACTAATCCCCAAATCACAATGATCTGCTCAAACCCCTTATCTCCCAGATATGGAGACTGAAATGCAAAGCTGCTTTTCCAGAATGACTCAAAGTGTGTCTTTGTTCTGAGGCTACGCAGCCCATTCAAAAGTAGTGACAAATGTCCTTATATTGACAATCAAATCACAATCAAAGAAAAAACGGGAGAAAAGGCCCTCCTGTATGAGGGATTCTACAGCTTTGTGACTTTCACATACATCATATTATTGCATTTGCTCTTCACAAAAACTGTGAGGTTTTGAACACCAACCCCCTCATTTTACAAATAAGGAAACAAATGTTGTAAAGGACCAGACAACTTGCCTCAAATTACACCACCAGCAAGTGGTTGGGAAGGGGTTCCAGTCCACGTGTTCTGCCACCAACCCAGTGCTCTTTTCCCTGCATTAAATGAAAACCTTTGGAGAGAGCAGAAATTGGTTTAATTTAGGGAGGATGGGTTTTATCTCTATTGTTCTAATTATTCGCCCTGAATCTCTCAGCAGAGGATCCCAAGGAACGCTTTTATTTGTGAGTGTTGTCTAGTGGTTATTAGAATTTCAGAGCTTTCACATTGGCACTTTCAACAGGCTTACTGTGATACTTTGAAGTGTTGAGTGTAAATTTCAGTCTAGAAAACAGTATCAAGCCAAGTGCGTTGGCATATTTTTAAAGAATGGTAGGAGGATGTGGGTAAGTGGTTGCTTTACTGAGAGGCATAAGGCAGTTCTCTGAAGTCTAAGAGAAAAGAGAGAGAGAGAGCGCACTTGCATGTGATCCGGAAGGTGCCACATTTTGGTGCAGAGATTACACACAAAACTGCTGGTGTGAAAGTAGGCCTGAAGACTTGTCCTTGCTGCTCTTCTGGGATATGTGCTATAGCCTTTGGTTTTAACTTTTAATCAATGTATTTTTTTGAATCAAGAGCTAGAAGGAAGGTTTTAAAAGACAATAAAATAAAATAAAATAAAAAGCACTTCTGCTAGAACACAAAACACAGGGGGAAGGAAACCAAAGTTTCAAATGTCAGCATATTCTCTGAAGTTCAGCATAGTTAAGGTCGATGTAGGCTTTGAATTTGCCAAGTGAATACAAGCTTCTTCGGCTCCTGATTTCCCCTGGTATCAGCCCAGAGGCCTGCAGACTCTTGCTTTAGCAACACCAGCAGAATGTTAGGGGTATGCAGACTGCTGTCCCACAAGCGACCTCATGGAGTGAATCCATGAGAACTGTAGCCCCTGGCCATGACCACATCATGTGACATGGTGGCCATTGAACTTTCCACCCTGCGTCTGATTGGAACTCCAAGCCCAGAGAGACAGAAGTTCCATTATGAACACAGCTGAAACTTTCTTACACCCTTCTTCCCCAATGCTGAGCCATCTCACTGACCCTAGTCACTGGCTCCAGTCCACTGCTGGTCAGTGAAATCTCTCCAGGCACCACCATACTGCCACCTTCTGGAATTCCAGATATGTTCACCCACTTCATGACTTAGATTTCTGGAGGACTACAGTGCTTGTCTAGACTGCTCTGGCTGCAAACTAAAGTGGGTTTAGAATCTTCACTGACCCATTCTCCCAGTAATCATCTGAGGTTCTGATATCAAGTCTCATGCCAGAAGCTGTATAAAATAAGGCAATTAACCAGATTGTTCTTAATTATAGTAATTATCATTCATTAAGTAATAACTTTACTTACTTAATGTGCCAGTTCCTATCTGACACTAACTAGCTGTGTGACCTTAGTCAAATGACTTCACCTTTCTGATCCTCATTTTTTCATCTATAAAATAAGAATAGTATAAAATAGGTGGTGGTGATGTGCCGTGAAGTTAGTTCCAACTCATAGGGACCCTGGAGTAATAATTGTTGTTGTTGAGTGCCATCGAGAAAGTACCTCCATTATCCATCTGCCAGTTTGTTATGCTGTGGTAGCTTGTGTGTTGCTATGATGCTGGAAGCTAAGTCATTAGTATTTTAAATAGCAGGGTCACCTATGGTGGACAAATTTCAGTGGAACATCCAGACTAGACAAAGTAGGAAGAAAGGTCTGGAACTCTACTTCCCCAAATCAGCCAATGAAAATGCTATGATGTACAATAATATTGCTTGCTGTAATACTGGTCTACTGCTCAAGAGCAAAGATGTCAGTTTGAGGACTAAGGTGCACCTGACCCAAGCTATGGTATTTTCATTAGCCTCATATGCATGTGAAAGTTGGACAGTGAATAAGGAAGATCACAGAAGAATTGATGCATTTGAGTTATGATCTTAGAGAAGAGTATTTGTTTGCCAGAAGAACAAAGAAATCTGCATTGGAAGAAGTACAGCCAGAATGCTCCCGAGAAGCCAGGATGGCGAGACTTAGTTTCTCATACTTCGGTCATGTTATTAGAAGGGGCCAGTCCCTAGAGGAGGTCATCATGCTTGGTAAAGTGAGGATCAGTGGAAAAACAGGAAGACCCACAAAGAGGTGAATTGTCACAACAATGGGTTGAAGCTTAACAATTGTGAGGCTGGTGCAGGGCCCCACAAGGTTTCCTTTTGTTGTGCACAGGGTGGCAATGTGGGTTAATGAGATGGACTACAAAGTCAATTGGAACCACAAGGTCCGCAGTTCAAGCTTACCTACTACTCCTCTGAAACCCTCTACAGGGTTGCTATGGGTCAGACTTGACTCGATGGCACTTCACAACAACAACAACAATAGCACTGGATGGAGTCTTGTTAATCAAAAGGTCAGTGATTCAAACCCACCTGAGGCTCCTCGGAAACCCTATATAGGTAGAGTCTTTGAGTCAGAACCAACTTGAAGACATTTAACAATAACAAAACATAGTACTGGAAGATAGATGTGCGCCCTGGGTCTAAAGGCACTCAAAATGCACAATGGCTGTAGCAGTGGACTCAAGCATGCTAACAACGTCAAAGAGGGTGCAGAACTAAGCAACAATTTACTCTGTTGTCCATAGAGTTGCCATGGAGACAGAGTCATCTAGACAGCAACAGACAACAACAACAATGATAGTACCTAGTCCTGGTGTGGCACTTTAGGATAAGCACTGGGCTACAAGCTTGGTTTGAACCACAAGGCCATGACTTCAAACTCATCAGCCACCACTCAAAAACATTCTACAGGGTGGCTATGAGTCAGAACCAACTTGACGGTACTCAACAACAACCAGCAATTCTACTAATATTTATTAAATCGGTACATGTGTGAGTCATGTAAAATACTGGCCATGAAATCATTCAGTCTAGGTATGATTAGCTGTAGTGTTAGAATGTATGATTCATAACTAGCCAGTAGAAGTATGTGCCAAGCACTCAGTCTGAGGCTTTACATGCAAATGTTATTCATTTTGAAACCTTGCAAGTAAAGTGATATTATACCCATTTTACAGATGAAGAATCTTGAAGTGGGTAAATGGTTGAAACTTAACCCTAGAGAGTTTGACCCCCAAGCCTAAGTCCTTGAGACATGAAGTTGTGGATGACAATGAACGTCTAGGATGACAGTTCATTATAACATTAGGAAGGTTGGCGGTCATGGATCCTCTGTGCTTAACTGCATCACGGAGTAGAACACACAGTGATGGAGCAAATAGTAAACACTCCAGGAGTGCAGAGGGTGAGGTGATTACTGGGGGCGCTTAGCAACAAAAAGCTTTAAAAGGGAATTTTTCACTAGTTTAGGAAAAAAGTTTTTCCTCCTTATCAAAGGGAAGACATGTATAATATGGAGAACTTTAAGAACTTGTTTTACTTCTAGCTTCTGGCTTTCCTTTTTGTATTTTTTCTTTTATGCTACTTTTATCTATTTCTTACTCTTCCTGCTACCCTTCCATACATTGCCAGCAGCAGTGCGAATTTTTACAACCTTTCAGTGAAGTAGTTTGGCAATATCTATTAAGATTACAGATGCACATTCCCTCGGACCCAACAGTGTTGTTTTTCAGACTCTATAACCTTTGGAAATACAGCATCAGTATGTGAGAACAGATGCTTAAGTACATTTCTTGTAGCATTGTGCTCAGTGGCCAAACAAATTAGGAAACAAAACAAAAGGACATGTAGACACTTGAGGGAAGCAGTTAAAAAGAAAAAGGGAAACGAGAAGTTTGTTTTCTTTTTGTTTTCCTCATGTATTTGAAGGGAAACAATGTATGTTTATTTTCTCATTAGGAACTTTCCCACAAAAGGAAAACAGGAAAGGAAAGAAGAGGGAAAAAAGAAAGGAGAGAGAGAAAAAAAAAAAACCCATTGAAAATGGATACCAGTGATGATTGTACAACCTACGGATTGTGTGTGGTTATTGTGCCTGGATTATATGTGTGAAAATGGTTGAAATGTCAAAAATTTTGTTGTGTATATGTTGCCACAATTAAAAAAAAAAAAAAGGACAAATGCCTTTATATCTGTTAATAATGGGATACCTAAATAAATTAGCGCTCTTGATTCAAGGACCCCTTATGTAGCTATTACAAAGGAAGATTTAGATTTCTTTATAATGACTGGAATGAAACTGTTTTTGAATTTTAACAGCTTAGAATTTAGGATCAATCTGAAAAAGACCCATACATAAGCACAGCATTGGGGAGGCATAATTTAATAATATCTTGTGTGAAATGGAGTTTTGTAGATTGTAAACTCAATGTAACCTAGCAGTGAGGGGAGCAGAGAGCTAGCAGGGAGCTTTGGTAGGTGTATAGCATTTAGAAGAGGGATGGAGCCCATCCTGGTCTAGCTGCAATAGGCTGACCACATCTTGAGAGTCACATTCAACTTAAATATGCTCACCAGCCTAGTCAGGTTGAAGTCATGTCATTGGAGAAATACCTGATGGCACAGAACTTCTTTATCTTGGAGGAGGCCCGACTCCAAGGACATGCTGTAGTTGTCTTCAAATTGTATGTCCTATGGAAGAGAATTTTTCTATGGGGCCTCACAGCTAAAACCAGAACCAACCCCCCCAAATCCATTGCTGTTGAGTTGATTCTGAGTCATGGTGAGCCTATAAGACAGAGTAGAACTGCTTCTTAAGGTTTCTCACACTGTCCATCTTTATGGGAGCAGACAACTACACCATTCTCCTGTGGAGCAGCTGGTGGTTTGAACTGCTGACCTTGTGGCCACCTTCCAACCAAGACCAGCAGGTAGGAACCCACAGGAAATGGGACTTAGCCAACATAAGGAAAACATTTCTAACTACCAGAGTTGAATAAGGTAGTAAAATGAGTTCTCCTGGAGATTCCAGCACCGGTAGTGTAGTGGTTACGAATCGGACTGCTAACCTCAGGGTCAGCAGTTCGAAACTACCAGCCATTCCGCAGGAGAAAGATGAGACTTTCTGCTCCCATAAAGATTTAAACAGCCTCGGAAACCCTGTGCAGGCTGTGCAGGGTCACTATGAGTCGGAACTGACTCCACGGTACTTAACAACAACAACAACATGGTGCTGTGCTGGACTGCAAAGTTGGTTTGATCCTCAAGGTTGGCAGTTCAAGCTCATCAGTCGCTCCTTGGAAGCCCTATACAGAGTTACTAAGTGCTTAACAACAGCAACAACAAATGGCTTTATAGGATAAGCACCGGTTTGCTAATCTCAAAGTTGGTATTTCAAACCTAACTGCTGATCTGAAGACAAAGATGGGGCTTTCTGCTCCCTTGAAGATTTATAACCTCAGAAATGCGAGGTGGGGTTACTCTGAGTTGGAATTGACTTGATGGCATTTAGTAGGTATCTTGCCCCTAAAGGTGTTGAAGGGATTTAGTGGGATTCACGAGAAAGGACTCAGGTGATGAGAGTGGTATAGAGCACCATTTCCACACCATTTCCCAACTCATTGCCAATCCTAATCACGGAACATCCTAGTTATCCTTTGATCTTGAGACCTAGCTGACTTTCAGTCATGAGAGATGAGGAAAAGCAATATAGAACTGCACTTGTAAGCTCCAGCCTTCAAGTCAGACCCTGACTTCATCACCTTTGGCTCCAGACTGGGCCAGATTATGAAACATCTCCAAATTTTAGTTACCTTATCTATAAAATAGTGTTTGTCTCTTACTTAAAAAGTGGTTATAAGGACTAAGTGAGCGAATCTATGCTATGTTTCTGATACAGTTATATTGGCACATAAAGAATACTCAATCAATATTAATAGTTTCTAGCGTAGTGGTTATGAATCAGGCTGTGAACCTTAAAGTCAGCAGTTCAAAACTACCAGCTGTTCCAAGGGAGAAAGATGAGGCTTTCTGCTCCCGTAAAGATTTACAACCTCGGAAACTGTGCACAGGGTCGCTGTGGGTCGGAACCAACTCCACGGCACATAACCACCACCACCATTATATTTTGTGAATTATGATTGCCTTGTTATATAGGCTTATTTTAACAGGGTGAAGTAAGCGTGTATGCTAGTTAATCCTGGAGAAAACCAGAAATTTCTCTGAAATAGTTTTATTTTATTTCCTTAGGATTCTGAGCCATATAAGCATCAGTTCATGCAGTTTACTTAGTATATTTGGTTACTTTCCAGGTAGATAAAGATCAGCAAAGTAGTACTGGACTTGGAGTCACTGGCTCCAAATCCAAGAGGTCTGTCTGTTCTGTCTTAACTGTCAAGTCTTTGTTTCCTCATGCATAAAATCAGGAAAATTAAACCTATACTATTCATTCACAGGCAGTGTGGTGGCTGTGTAGGATAAACACTGGACTGTGACCACAAGGTTGATGGTTTGAATCCACCAGCCTCTCCATGGGGAAATGATAAGGCTTTCTGCTCCTAGAAAAAAAGCCTCAGAAAGCCTATACAGGGTCACTATGAGTCAGACTGACTCCATGACACTTAACAATAACACATTCATTCATGAGTCCTGGTGAGATATTCGTGGAGAGGGGCAGGCTCCTTTTCTTGTGTTGGGCATACCGTAGGTGCTCAATTTGTTGTTGTTAGGTGCCATCAAGTTGGTACCGACCCATAGCGACCTTATGCACAGCAGAACGAAACACTGCCTGATCCTAGGCCAACCTCACTACTGTTGCCATGCTTGAGTCCACCGATGCTGCCACTTGGCCAATCCATCTCATT
>NW_006408522.1:11031341-11051545 GCF_000296735.1 Chrysochloris asiatica
ATTGAAAATTCAATAAACACTGGTAATTGGCCAGTTGATCTGGACACAACTCAACTGTCTATCCCTGGCAAAAAGCTATGCATTCCGACTTATAAAAGTTGCTAATGGTTTGCCTACACACTCAGCAACCGTCTAGTCTTGGATTAAGGAAGAAAAAGTCTGCATTTCAGCCTCCAACCCCTTGGGTTCAGATGAGTCTCAACATCATGACAGATAATTTTTTTAATGAGGAAAAGATTGTGCATAGATGCCAAGTGAATTGAGACATTTCGTGTCTCCTTTCATTAAAATGCAGACAGGTGTTTTCGATTTCTTACTGGATAATGCCAATGAATAGTTTGTTTTACATTGATCCTAAGCTGTAGGAAATAGCCATTTATAATTCACAAATCACTTTCTTCCCCTACTTTTAATCACCATTCCTCTTTCCCTTCTTCACTGTCATCTCATGACCTTGGTCTTTGTGACTCTCGGTTTAAAAAAAAGAAGAAGAAAGTTTTGTTCATTAATAATGATTGCCTTGTTCTGAGATGCATATTGAAATCCTGATGCTCAGGTTTATAAATAAAATTATGAAGTTGCGATTTGTCACATGAATTTAATTTGCTCCAACTGGCATCTAAAGAGTGCCATGCATGCCTTGCAGTGCTCTATGAGTTGGGAATTTGAAAATCAAGATAGGGAAAAGTGTAGATAAGTGGTCTTTGCATAGTGGGTAAGTACAAAATAGTAGTGTTAGCACCTTATTGGGGAAGCACAGAGAAGAAAGTAACAAGAGGGAAGGAAGTATGAAGGAAGCCCTTCTGGAAGAAGCAGTTGGGCTTTGAAGGAAGAGTAGGAGTTTGATAGGTAGTCAAGTGATAACAGAATGTCATTCAGGACCAAGGAAATAGTATTTGCAAAGGCAAGGGCGTGGGCCTACCATTTAGTGACTAATGGAGTGTGACAGATGACAGAGGGTACAATGTGAGACTGGAGAGGCTCTGTCAGGGCAAAGTCTTTCCATGTATTTACACTTGTTATTTCCAGACACTGTTGGGTTTTACAAATACAAACTCATTTAATCCTAATACCAATTTAGAGCTAAAATCAGAGCTGACCTCAAACATCTGGAATGACTGATTCAAAAACATAAAAACATGGTAAATGTCCTACTATAGTCAAGAACTTTGAAATCTCTATGGCAGCCCTCCTCAAGTATATGCCGTCATGCCCCATAAAGAGATTTTGACTTGATTCTGCAATAGGAAAAATGGATTGCTGTGTACAATTACCATGTTCCTGAGTCTTTATAGACATATGTCATTTAATCCTCAGCATCTTCCTGTGAGGGACATGATGGCTCCTCATTTTACATCTGGGGAAATGAAGCTTTGTGAGATCACATGTGAGTTATGTAAGGCCACGCAACTGGTAAAGTGAAGAAATCGGGATTTGTCCAACTCGGAATCTGAGGTTTTTCCATTCCACACCTTCCTAGAAAGGGACCAGAGAGTGCCAGGCACAAGAATGTTCCTCTAGCTGCTCCAGCCTGGCATGACCACAGTCAAGCATCTGTACAGCTCCTGGGATAATTTATTATAAAGTATAGCTAAAGCAAGGAAGGAAAAAAGAGCTATGTTCTTTCCATTCTTAGTATTTAAAGACGTTTCTGGTTATGCTCATTAAATATTAACTGAGAACAATGTGCTCTTTTTTTCTGAGTTCCATCACAGAATGGAAATTTGGGTGGAAACAATTTCTAACATAGACTTCTTCTTCCATATTCTGCTAGATATTGGACAAGATAACTGAAATTAAGCTGTTCTTATGGTTCAAACCCACCAGCCCCTTTTCAGAAACCTTATTCAGGACTGCTATGAGTCAGAACCAATTTCAAGGCACTAACAAAAATTACAGCGGCATGAAAATAGTTACCAATCTGCAGAAACAAAGCTCTACAGCCTTGAAATTCACATGTACAGGGTAGTGGTGGTGGCGGTAGTGTTCAGTGGAGTCGGTTCGACTCATAGTGACCTTGTATAGGGTTTCCGAGGCTGTAAATATTTACGGGAGCAGAAAGCCTCATCTTTCTCCCATGGAACGGCTGGTAGTGTCCAACTGCTGACCTTGAGGTTAGCAGCCCTGCTCTTAACCACGACTCTACCAGAGCTCCTTATATACAGGATAGTGTCTTGTTTTTGTTTGTCACCTGTTTGTCTGATTTTGGAGTCCCTTATATTGTACCTTGGGGTCTAGGATAAGCACTGGACTGCTAACTGCAAGGTCAGTGGTTCAAACCCACCAGCCATTCCTCAGAAACACTATACAGGGTCCCTATGAGTCAGAACCGACTCGACAGCACTTTAACAACAATATTGTGCCTTAATAATGAAACAGTCCAGGTGTGTATAACAAATTTGCTCACAGATTCTACCTCTTCTTCCTATCTCTTCCTTTTCCATTTCAGTATTCCTTCCTCTATTCCACTTTTTTCTATCTAACCCACCTTATTTGCTCCTATTGCTGTAACTAAGAGAATCAATACTCCCAGTAAGGCTTTATTGGCTAGTGGTGACTTCATCTGGTAGCCATCTGCAAGGTACACAACTGGCATTTTTTAAAAAGAAGACTTGAGAAGGTGAGTATCTCTCCAAGGAATAACTCTCCAGTAATAGAATTTTGACGCTCTTCCTTTGGATAACAAACAAACAACACACCAGGTTTTAGTTCCGCTGACATTTTGTGCTGGTTTCCATGTGCCTGGCACAGCGCTAAATACTAGCATTTATGACTCTAATTCTCACAATTACTTTCAAAGGGGCTCCTGATATGATGCTGTGGGTTAATGCTCTGGACTGCAAAGTCAGTTTGAACCACAAGGTTGGCAGTTCAAGCTCACCAGCTGCTCCTCAGAAACCCTGGGTCAAAACCGACTCAATGGCACTTAACAACAAAAACAACAAAACCCTCAAAGGAGGCAGGCTCATCCATATTTAGAAAAGGAATTTGTAGCTCAAGAAAATGGCATACTTATGATGTATACAACAACAACAAGATAAAGGAAGATAGGACCGAGGTGTGATTGACTTCCGAGTCTCCACCTTTTCTAGTGTTCTGGTTGCTCCCCTTAGGAAAATGATGTTGTTGTTGAGTTGACTCTGAATCACGGAGACCCCACATATAAGAGAACAGATGTTGTCTGGCCCTGCTCCATCTTTCTATCCATCTCCACTGCTGTGGCCACTGTGTACCTTGAGTCCCTTCCACTAAGGGCCTCATCTTCTAGCTCTATGTAATACAATATTCTGCTATGGTCCATAGAGCTTTCATTGGCTAACTTTGATGTCCATGCCTTTCTTCTTTAGTCTACCTGACTCTGGAATCTCGGTCGAAACCTGTCCACCATTGGTAACCCTGCTGGTATTTGAAAAATAGCTGAACTTCCAGCATCATGAAAACCACAGTGAAGGAAAGAAAGAGGATCCTTCTAGAAGGCTAAAAGCTATCTTGATGATGGACAGTTTGCATCTCCCATTCCACCTGGAGCAGGTGAAGCACATTCCTCTCAAAGAAGGAAAAACAGGCAGGTAGGACCCTATAGGTTCCTCCCTAGCAAGTGCTCCAGTTTTGCCAGCAAGCCCGGGCACCTCTGTGATCTATACTGTGTCTGGTTTGGGGGACTTTCTGCTCTTCAAGTAGGAAGTTTTACACTTAGAAGGATTTACTTAAGTGAAGCAGTAAAAATAAAGCAGGACCATGGTCCCAGTGCTTACTGTGACATTTATATGCTGACCAAGGGACTATTTCATGGGGAGTGTTTTTTTTTTTTTCAAATTGCCTTCAGGTGTTAGTTTAAGAAAGTAGATAAAAAAGAGAAGTTTAAAAGATTCTTAAGATTTAGTAAAAGGCAGCAATTGATACACATCAGGCTGAGTAATAATGCCCTACGAACCTGTCAGTTTGTAGTAAATTGACAAGAGGTAGCTGAGGGGATTTGCCCCATAGTTTATGGTGCTAGACTTTGTTCACTTTGATGAATCAACTAGTTTGAATTATCAGAAAAATGAACTGAAATGTCTGCCCTGGTTCAGAATTTCCAAATGCCCCTGCAGTATAAAAAGGTCCCTTTTCTGTGTCTATTGAATTTTATAATATGCAAAATGGTCTCCGTAAAGCATCTTGTCCTGAATTTATCAGAGCTTTAAACAAATGTCCTGATTTGTTCTAGTTTAATGATTAATGTTATCTATTTGAATATTGTAGCTCTTTTCTTGCACTTGCTAAACGTGCCCACATAGAGGATGGAGACTTTCTCCTAAATACCACTGAGAAATTGAAAGTGGGGAGAACGCATACAATAAATATTCCAGCCAATTAGGCTTGATGATGCTCATTTCTCTGGTTTTGTAATGTTTGTTTACTGAATTTTGTAGGGAAGTTGTTGCCATTTCTGAGACCTAGAATCATAAAAACACCACCCTCATGCTTTCTGGCAATGTTATGACACTGTTTTCTTCCTTGCCAGATTCCATCTCAATTATGAATTAGACATTTGAAGTTCCAGACCCAAACATGTAAATCTGTTTGTACACATTCAAAGAAAGCTCTCATACATTTCTTAAAAACCCACACATTAATTTTGCTTACTTTTCAGCAGGGGTAAATGAGGGTCTCAGAAACCTCCTCAGAACAAGCTAGAGTTAAATAATATTGCATGTTTTTCATTTTACTGTGATGAATGCAAAGCTATTAAATAACCTTTTAAAGAGTTGGTGTAATTATCTGTAAACAGTAATGTTACCAAAAAAAGGTCAAGTTGTCCTGGCATTAGATGTTTATGGATATAAACTGGATTTATGTTTCCATAAAACAGGCACCGACGAACTAGATTAATTCTCCACAAACTAAACCAACTGTAGTAATATTTAGACACAATAAAATGATACCAATTAAAACAATTTTATTTTTTGTGTCATATTGATTAATGGCACACTAAAATTAACCAGAGACCTTAAACTCAGAATGGTTGGCAAAAGGCATCCACATCTCAATATTATTACCAACAAGAAGAGCAGTTCAGTGAGATGGTTGTGCAATAGTATGAATATTTAATTAATAATTAGTCATGTAATTTCTCCTCAGGAATTATTATCCCTCAAACTGGTTTGTGAATTTAATTATTAGCAGCCTTTTTGTTTCCATGTCCCCTCATTACTGTCAGGATTGATGTAACATAAACTTCATTAAAAATTAAAGCAAGAGTCTTAATTACAAGGCTACCCTGACTGAAGTTAGAATTAGCCAAGTCAGTCATGTGCAAATGAGTGCATTATTTAAGAAACATACTAGAAGTAGTTATGCTAATGTAGAAGGTTGGCAGTAGCAGACCTTTTCACTTGCAGTTGCATATTCATTAAATGCACTATGCAAATTTAATGTAGCAGTCTTAGTAATGCGTTGTTAATTTATTCAGATTTATTGAGTACGACTTGTAAAAAAAAAAAAGTACAAATTTAATTACTCTATCTAGTAGGGATGGTATTAGGAGCTAGCAGAGGTTTAAAATGTGTTGATCTGGATTACTGTAGTTTGATGGAAGACGTGGTATCAAAGGACACAATTTTGATAACTGGGCTTGAAAGAATATTTGATTTACTTATGGAATGATCTAAGAAATCACTAAAATTGCACATGTTCCTTCCCAATAGGAAAGTAAAAAAGTCTCGGTTGTATTAACTTAAGAGGGAGAGCAGTGCTGAATCCACAGTCTAATGGTCGTAATGACTCTACAGAGACCAGTAAAGGTTATGGATTGACATCCATGTGAAGCAAACTGTCTTTGTGGAAAGTTCATTGGTGGTTGCCTGAGCCTCCGCAGTACACTGACAGCCGACTGGAACAACAGGAATCCTCACTTCCATCTCTGATGGAGACACCCTGCTGTCCATGCAATGAAACTTTTTAAGGTGAATAGATATGAGGGCTCGGGTTTTTTTTTTTTCAAGGGAGACCAGACCCAGGTGACAGTAGAGAACTTACATTTCTTAGAAACCATTTAAGATCAAAAGTGGCACATTACCTAAGAACAAAGTCTAGAAGGTTGGGAAGGAGGGTGGAATGGAAATAAGAATCTCAAAGAGGAAGTGTTTTTACACGGAGGGGATTGCAGCACTGAGAGGAAACAAAGTGTATGATTTGTTGAATGTAAAACTGATGATCTGTTCTGTAAACCTTCACTCACTTCACAGTAAAAAGTTTCAAAAAAATAAAAGCATCTGTGAACCACACTCATAGCAGAACAGATGCTCTTTATGTATCTTATCTTGTCATCAGAAAAACGTTGCAATGTAGCTTTTCACATACCCACTGTGCAGGTGAGAAAAGAGGCTCTGATAGGAGAGTAATTGATGGAGGCCGAAGAACCGGAATGCAAATCTAGACCAGGATTACTCTCAAAATTGTTTCCATTGTACCTCTTCTTATTCCCTCTTCCCTCGCCCTGCCCTCTCTCCTTCCTCCTCTTCTCCCGGCTCTGCCCTCTTTCTTGATCTCGCCTCTTCTTTTTGACATTCTTCTCATCTTCCAACTCTCTTCTACTTTGCAGCCAGTTCTCCCCTTTCTTCTGCTTTCCTCCATCCCTCTTCATCTATTCACTTTGTCTCGTTTCTCACCTGTTCATTTCCTCACATTCTTCAAATGGCCCTTAATCTCTGATTGTATCTGCACATGAATGTATAGATAAAAATGTAAAACTGGTAATGGTTGAGCCTTTTCTCTTAAACAAATGTATGGGTTAAATAGGAATGTTGTTGTTGTTGTTAAGTGCCATCGAGTCGGGTCCGACCCATAGCGACCCTGTACAGGGTTTGCGAGGGTGTAAATCTTTACGGGAGTAGAAAGCCTCATCTTTCTCCCGCGGAGCGGCTGGTAGTTTCGAACCGCTGACCTTAAGGTTCGCAGCCCGATTCGTAACCACTACGCTAATAGGAATAAAACTGTTTAAAATTTGACAGCACAACCCATGAAAACCCCATTAAAGCCTGGCATGTGGCAGAGGCCAAAATTGTAGGATACATCCTTCTGTCCAAGGGCCAGAGACCACAATGCACGGAGCTAATAGCAGCTTGGTTGGTGTCCAACCTTCACACTTCAGCATTTTTAAATGTTAACAGTTTCTTAGTTTTTCTATTTACAATATTACATTTTTAATACCACTAACATTTTGTTGTTGTTTGGTGGCTGCTATTGCAAATTGGTAAATCTCTTGGAAGAAGATAAGATCAATACACACTTTCCTTGGCTCCAATAATGAAACGGGTCAAATTATTATTATTAACAACATTGAGAGCATAGTTCTCAGCACCCATCTTTGGAGGCATTCCAAGCTCTTGAATATATTCAAACAGCCTGGTCTGTAATGTTGTGTTTTTTTTTAATTTATTTATCTCTGCTTGATAGAAACAAGGTAAGCAACTCACTGTAAGGTAAGCGTAATGAATTGATCACACAGCAAATGTTTGGCAGCAATCTAAAAATATTTCTGAATAATAAAGTAAATCAGAATCCAAAAAAAATTAGTTAGGTGGTAAGGCCGGTATTTTGGGTCTCCAGTGTGAATCTTACCGTATTTCAGGCCCATAGGTGCCTTCACTCCAGCCACCTTCTTCCCAGCAGCTGTTGATTGCTCCTTTTTTGTGTGCCATTTGCCTTGGATCACATCTGTGTGTTGTTGTTGTTAAGTGCTGTGGAGTCAGTTCCAACTCATAGCGACCCTGCACAGGGTTTCCGAGGCTGTAAATCTTTACAAGAGCAGAAAGCCTTGTCTTTCTCCTGGGGAACAGCTGGTAGTTTCCAACTGCTGACCCTGAGGTTAGCAGCCCGATTCGGAACCGACTCCACAGCATACAAGCACCACCAATATTATCTGCCTCCTATGTAGATACAATAGAGTAAGGAACCTTAAGAGCATACATTGTTGCTGGTGTTGTTGTGAAGTGCCGTTGAGTCGGTTCTGACCCATAGAGAGCCTGTATAGGGTTTCCCAGGAGCAGCTTGTGAGTTTGAACCACCAACCAACAGCTTTGCAGTCTGGTGCCTTAATAACCCACAGCATCACACCAGGACTCTAAAAGCATACATAGGTGGAGCGAAATAAGTAAAATGATGAGTGTAGCACATTTATTACCTTTGCTCTCAATATAATGTAATTAACTGCACACTTACATAAATTTAAATAAACTTGAGTTTAATAATCAGCTCATAAAATTCTCCAAAATTTAAAATGAGCTCTGGCCCACCACTAAGTAATTGGGGGAGAAACACTACCACACCCAATAACAATAGAAAAAAAACAAAAACAAAAAAACTTAACGGAACTATTTTTCTGTTCAGACTGATACTTTTAAATTTTTAATTTAGGGGAAGACAACCCTACCCAAGAATAAAAATTTTGAGTTGGTACTTGCTAAGAGAAAATATGTAATTTAAAGACATCTACTGAGATTTTTTTACTTTCTGCAAAAGGTTGGCATCTGGGGCAGATAGCTTCTGGTTGAACAGAGATCAGAAAAGGAAAGCTTTTAAAATGATGACAGAGACTAGGGTATGTCTATATCTGGGATCTGTCAGGCAAGAGGGAGGACAGAATCAACAATGTCATTCAATATTCAGTCAAAAGTTATGTGTCACCAATATCCCTTGAACCAGGTGCTAGGCATGCAGAGATCAATGTGGCTGGAGCTTCCTGATCTAGGGATCAAGAGGGTCCTCTAGGTAGAGCAGACAATTAAGAAGTCCAGTTTAAAGAAGGGCTGGTGGTGGGGACAGGGCCTGGTCCTAAGCCTGAAAATAACTTGGTGCATTTGATGAACAGCAAAGAAGCCAAGGTAACTGACATACAGTCAGAAAATGGAAAAGAGATATGAAAAAAATTGAATGTATTGGCAAGGCCAGGAGACCGAGGGCCTGGGTTGAGGATTCAAAACTGAATTTGAAACAGACTTGCTGAGACAACGTGACATAGCCCTTCATCATTAGGGTCACAGTTTACATAATGCGGTCCATGCTTGATTGTTCAGTCCTTCCAGTGTTAGGTCGGTCCCAAAAGGGTGGGACCTTGTATCTAGATGGCTGACTCATTACAGGAACCAAATAAAGTACCTGTGGAAGTGAATGAATGGATGAATCCCTGCCTTCAATCTGCAAAACAAACAAACAAAAAAATTGGCTCTTGGGATTAGGCTTGGGCTGATTGGTGTGGCTCTGTGAGTTAATGCATCAGACTGCAAAGCCTTTTGAACTGCAAGGTTGGTGGATCAAGCTTACCAGCCTCTCCTTGGAAACTCAACGGCACTTAACAACAACTCCTGAGACATATTGGAGAGACTCAAACCCTAGGATTTTCCTCATCCAAAGAACCAATAGATCCATTTTGGAAGAAGTGCAGCCAGAGTGCTCTTGGAGGCTAAAATGGCCAAACTTCTTCGTCTCTCGTACTTCGGACATATTGCCAGGAGGGACCGGTCGCTGGAGAAGGATATTATGGTTGGTAAGGTGGAGGGTCAGAGAAAAACAGGAAGACCCCCAATGAGATGGATGGGCCAAGTGGCAGCATTGATGGGCTCAAGTGTGGCAACAGCAGTGAGGTTATCCCAGGATCAGGCAGTGTTTCGTTCTGCTGTGCATAATAAGGTCGCTATGAGTCAGTACTGACTCGATGGCACCTAACAACAACAACAAGGGGATAAGGAGCTAGCAGAGCCAAGAATCAACTCTTATCCCTGGATCTCTGCTTTCTAAGACCTCCAGGAGCTTTCGGTTTTTTGTTTGTTTGTTTTTAAGGAGAAGCAGAAAGATTGATTGAAGGTTCAAAAGCAGTATGATTTTCTAGTAAAACCATAAAATCCTCACAGGGAAAAGGAAAGGGTATGTTTATACGGTAGAGTTAGGTCCTAACAGCGCAAAGTCTTTGCTTGTTGTTGGCTAGGAAGTCAGAGATGGAATTTCTCACGGGAACTAAAGGAAATCGGTCCTTGAGAGGCTTTTTAAAGACAATGGATTTCATCCTAATCCTCATAGGAACTGTGATCACTATGAATGGCTGAGATGAGACCAGGCACTGTGGAGGTGAATACTGTGTCCCAGGGAGGAGTTGGATCTCTTGCATTTTGTAGCTCAGCTGCACCCTAAGGAGTACGAGACCTGATTCCAGGGGTACCTGAGAACAGCAAGGCCTTTTTCAATCCAATGCTGAAGGCTAGAAGCCTCACTTTGAGAACTGAGGGTAAGCTCTGCAGAGTGGGAAAGCAGAATGGTAACAAGAAAGAATACTTGGCATTTACTGATCGCTTCCTCTCTGTGCTTTAGTCGTGTTGTGTGCTTTGTCTCATCTGTTCCTCAGAACAACACTAAGAGGCAGCCACCATTCTCCTTCCCTAGCTCAGAGAACATTGAGGAATCGAAAGGTTAAAGAACTGATTTGGGGATATACACTTGGCAAGTAACAAAGCAGGGACCACAACAAGTCTTTCTAATGTAAACTCCATAAATTCAAACCCAGTTTCTCAGACAGTGTGAAGCCATTTCATTTAAGGGAGGGAAAACAAAGATAGCATAAAAGGGCAATTCCATCCAACATTCCCAAATTGTACTGATGAACCGAACTACAAGGGGACACTTTTTGATTATGACATTGCTCAAGCTCCACTCATGGGATTTAGAACTCTGTATGTCTGGAATGGGGTCCTGGAGTTTGTATCTAACAAAGTGATTGCTTTCTGGAAATGTGGGAAACACTGGTGAGCAGGAAGTGAGTTGTATGCATTTTCCTGGGGACTGAAGCATTGGAAGATGTTGGCCCAGGAATCTATTCTCTCCACAAAGGGAAAAGTGGTTTAAATTCACCTGGAAACATTAATGCAAACATTAATTCAGAAGAACAATTTGTCAAAGTCGTAAGTGCAAGAAGGAAGAAGCAGGGAGGCAAAAGGACCATCAGGAAGACAAATTGCTGGTGAGCTGTGTGGCCAGAGTATCTGGAGGACAGATAGCCTACAAAAAGTCTAATGCAATGATCTTAGACCAGCTATTGAGCTTTCTGTAGCTTTGGTTTTTAATTTGAAAAATGGTCAGAATAATGCCTTCCTGATAAAAGAGTGAAGAGTAAGGGAGACCTGGACTGAAATAGTGTAGGGTTAGAAGGCCAATTCTGCTCCTACAGTGCCAGGGTTCCCATCTTAGCCATGTCCCTTGTTATCCATGCACCTTTCTGTAAGCCAGTTTTAGGTGTCTCCATTTCCTCAAATATAAAAACAGAATAAAAATAGGATCTACCTCATAGGATTGTTGATCTCACAGGGTTGTTGTAAGAAATGTATTGTAAAGTACTTGTATTAGAATCCTGGTGTAGCACTGTAGTTTAATGTGCTGGACTCCCAGGTTGGTTTAAACTGCAAGGTGGGTGGTTCAAACTCACCAGCCCCTCCTCAGAAACCCTAAACAGGGTTGCTATGGGTCGGAACTGTCTTCACAGCACTTAACAACAACAACAGGCAAATAATAGATATTCTGATAGTATCTACTCACACACTCCCTCACTCACTGCTGTTGAATCAATTCTGACCTGGAGCGACTCTGTATAGGGTTTCTGAGGTTGTAAATCTTGAAGGGAGCGAAAGCCTCATCTTCCTCCAGAGGAGTGGCTAGTAGGTTTGAACTGCTGACCTTGTGATTAGCAGCCAATAGTTATCCTATAGCACCACCTGGGCTTCTTGATACTATCTCCTAAATTATTATTATTACTATTAGGAGTATTTTTATTATTAGACTGCCTGACACATGAAATTCCCTTCCAAATGATGCAACTGGATCTGAAAGGTGGTTCCTGGCACATGATCCTTCTAACCAGCTGACTCTTCAGTCAAAGGTAAGAAGTACACACTGACTTTTCAGCTACAAAGCGGAGTCTGCCCAATGACAATTGTTTCAAATCTTTCCCATTTTGCTCTTGAAGCTGACGTGAAGGGCATCTTTATCCCCTCATGAGGAGATGATGAACTAGAGCTCTCCTGACTTTTGTCCTTGTTGTGCAAACTATCACTCCTCTCTGAGATCAGTCATTTATAAAAGGTTTATTCCCCCTCTGAAATCCTATGATTCAATGCAAAGTAATCCTTGGAACTAACCTTCAAACGGGGCTGACTTTGCTAGAAATTCGGGGAATGGGAATAATCACTAGGGAGATTGGGTCATTACAACTTTCTCCTCAGCAACTAACTTTTTAACTTAAGACCCCTTCATCCTATAGATTTTCAAATACTCTTGGCTTTGCTTAGCTTGTCCTCCTGAAATGATGGTCTTAATCATAATTTCTAATTGGAACAAGATCCACCTCAATTTATTCCTAATACCTCAGAAAAGCAGACCTGTTTCTAGGAATAAATTGAGATGGATTCTATTCCAATTAACAATTTGACTCCGTTAAAGTGTTGTTAACCCACTATTGCCCTCTGATCTCTATCCAATTCATGGATGGCAAGTTGCTGGCCTCACCAGAACTATAGTAAAATGACATGAGACATCTAAACAAGGTTACCACTTGGAGTGGTTTGGCCTCAGTTTTCTCCACTCCATTCTATTGCGAAATCCACCCGATCAGTTCGTTTGGAGCCCTGGTGTGATGCTGTAGAATAAGCACTGGACCTCAGGTCATTTGAATTGCAAGGTTGGAAGTTCAAACTCACCAGCCACCCCTTGGAAACCCTATACGTGGTCGCTATGAGTCGAAACCAACTTGATAACACTAAACAACAACAACTATCAGTTAGTTTGCCTTGAGCTATGATTGGAAAGGGCTACTCTCTGAATCGAAAGTAGGATTTCTCATCTCACCCTAATGGATTTCATTATGTTTCCAATCCCCATAAGGAACTAAACTTCAGACTGGGTTGTGATAGGAAGGGCCACCCAGTGCCAGTTAGCACAAAAAGTTCAACATTTACGTTACAGTGCTCCTCCATGCAACAACTCTCACCCTGGATCTCCTAGTATGCTGTCCCAACACAGGAGTCAGGGTGCCGTGATGAGCAAAGGTGGGAGCATTTTCCTGGATGGTCCAGTTACATCAGGTATTTGTTGTTGTTGTTGTTAAATGCTGTCAAGTTGGGCAGTCTTCTTGAAGCCTCTTAAGGACCTAGGTCTCTTTAAATTAAGTGTTGTCCAGTCAGTTCCAACTCATAGCAACACTGTATAGGGTTTCCAAGGAGCGGCTGGTGAGGTTTGAACCACTGACCCTGTAGTTCAAACTGACCTTGTGGTCCAGCGCATTATCCTGCAGCGCCACACCAGTGATTCCTAAACTTGCCATAGCCAAAGGAGGTAGATAGTCGCTGCAGATATAAACTGGTAAGTAAATATTCATGATTGAACACCCAGCTAGGCAGGTACACTCAAGAGATTTTGACTAAAATAAGAGTCTTACAATTTCCATTTCCACTGGGCAACCAGAAAAATGAGATGATGCAAAATTAATGTGTGTAGAAAGTCGAGTGATTGGGCATTTACATGCATTTAATTAAGGAACATGTTGTAACCCCTATTTACTTCTGTTTAATTAAGGGATTGCTCATTTCAGAGAAGATGTCATGCTGGGCCTTCTACTACTTTTGTGATTCAAAGCTCAACTAAGGATGTATGGGAAATGGTTTGGTGATCTCAGCTAGGTCCCTCATGGTGACAGCCTCATATTACAAAGACAGTAAACTACACTGCCAGGCTTCCAAAAGAGAGTCAAGGGGGTTATCAAGAAAATGATCTCTTTAAGACATGAAGGTCATCTGTGAGGATGAATGTTAGTTCAGAATAATTCTGATAAAAAGAAAAAAGGTAGGGCCACAATAGCGTCCTTGTGGAATAACCAACCATATCTGAGCAGAAAAAGACAGAGTCAATTAAAATAAAGCCCATAAAAAAGTGGTATTCTATAGGCTAACTTTTATACATATTATTTAGCATGTTGACCAGATCAAAAATGCCCACTCTGGCCAAGAATTGGCCTTTCCCAGGCAGGGGCAGAAAAGCTAGAAGGAAGACAGAAAAGCTAGAAGGAAGACAGATTTTTCTGTATGCATAACAGTTTCCAACACGTACTGACATAATTAACATTTTTTCTCCTCAAAGGAAGTGTTTTAGCTCCAAAATGATTCACCAGCTGCTCCTTGAAAACCCAGTGCAGGGTCTCTATGATTCCACAGCACGAACAACAAGCGATCCTATAGAATAGAGTAGAACTGACCCATGTTGTTGTTGTCAGGTGCCATCGAGTCAGAACCGACTCACAGCGACCCCATGCACAGCAGAACGAAACAATGTCCGATCTTGGGCCAACCTCACTACCGCTGCCACACTTGAGTCCATCAATGATGCCACCTGGCCAATCCATCTCGTTAGAGGTCTTCCTCTTTTTCTCTGACCCTCCACTTACGCAGCATGACATCCTTCTCCAATGATTGCTTCCTCCGGACAATATGTCCAAAGTATGAGAGACGAAGCTTAGCCATCCTGGACTCCAAGGAGCACTCTGGCTGCACTTCTTCCAAAACAGATCTATTGGTTCTTTTGGCAGTCCACGGCACTTTCAGTATTCTCCTCCAACACTACAACTCAAAGGCATCAATTCTTCTACGATCTTCCTTATTCACTGTCCAGCTTTCACATCCATATGAGGCTACTGAAAACACAATGGCCTGGGTCAGGTGCACCTTAGTCCTCAAGCTGACATCTTTGCTCTTCAATACTTTAAAAAGTTCCTGTGCAGATTTGCCCAGTGCAATACGTCGTCTGATCTCTTGACTACTGCTTCCACGAGTGTTGATAGTTGATCCAAGAAGAATGAACTGACCCATAGGTGTAATCTTTATGGGGGAGTCCTGGTGTGGCACTGCAGGTTAAAGCACTGGACTGCAAGGTCAAGTTGAACCTCAAGGTCAGCAGTTCAAGTTCACCAGCTGCTCCTAGGAAAATCACAGATGTCAGAGACTATCTGGCCTCTGGTCGTTTGGTTATGGATCCAGTGCACTGCAGAAGGAAAGGTGTAGCCAATTCTGGTGCCGTTCAGGTAGGTTCAGTTTATCAAACAGTACATGACAGCAAGGAAAGCCTAGACAGTGGATGATCCTCAAGGTCAAGGGAGCAGCTGAAGTCTTGCAATGCTTACAAAAGAGAGTCAAGGGGGAAGCAACAGCACAGCAGAAATCCGGACCCTTGAATGACCATCCTGTTACATGACAAAAATTAATTTCTCTGTTGTTATGGCTTCTGTTTCTTTAAGTCTCTTCAGTATAGCAGTTTAACTTTACCAACACTAATCTCCCCGATAAGAAATGCATTTAATTCTACATGTCCCAAGGATCCCATCATAAAATAAACAATTTCAGTTCTACCGCTAGTTCAGAGACCTGTGCAATACTTTTGTTAGTTTCTTAGATGGCAAAATTCTACTTAAGGCCATTGAGCCAGGCTTTGAGCTCTTATAATTTTAGAACATCTCATCTAGGAGAGGAGTTCTGATGTGGTACTATAAGGTAAGCACTGGACTGCTAACCTCAAGGCCGGCAGTTCAAACTTACCAGCCACTCCTTGGAAGCTCTATACAGTGTACCTATGAGTCAGAACTCGCTCCATGACACTTAACAACAACAACAGCAATGTCTAGGAGAAGGGGATCATCAAACACTCCAAATAGAATTAATTTTCATTCATACCAAAATGTGTAAAGGGAATACATAAATGATCCACAGAATCTTAACCAGTGAATAGAAAGCTGTCATGAAATCAGTTCAACAGACGGTGATAATGCCAAAAAGTGTTGGAATGATGGGCCTAAATTAATTAATAATTTTGTTTCTAAGCTCATCTTAATGGCTCAGTTGGCTCATCATATACCAGCCGAATAAGAAGCATCATATTACCTTTTTTACTCCAGATATTCCTTCCGCTAGGAGCTCTGGTAGCACGAGTTACAAGTTGGGTTGCTAACCACAAGGTCAGCAGTTCAAATCATCCAGTCAACCTATGGGAGAAAGATGAGGCTTTCTGCTCCCCTAAATATTTACAGCCTTGGAAACCCTAAACAGAGTCGCTATGAGTGGGAACCGACTCCACAGCACACCACCACCACCACCATTCCTTCTGCTAGAAATTCCACTGATGCAATGGCTAAGTGCCTGGCTGCATAACATAAAGGTCAGTTGTTCAAACTCACCATCCGCAAGACAAAAGACCTGTAAAGAGAACATCCTAGGAAACCCTATGGGGCAGTTCTATTCTGTTCTATAGAATCACTGTGAGTCGAAATAGAAAGGGACTTGGGGGTAACTAACAACAACAGCTCCTCTGCCTCACATACCCTTCCCGTTCCCTTCTTTCTTCCATAATGAAACTCTGCTCATCCTTTTAAGCCCAGTTCGGTGATGAGAAGGCTTACCAGGTACCCTCCTCTCTCCTGCTCCCATCTGTCCCACAGCACTTGTCCAGGGATCTGGGAAAGCACTTTCATAGCATATTTCAGTTAGCTGTCATCACATGCTACATCAACATGTATGTACTATGTAAGGGCAAGGTCTTATGGGTCTCCATCCTCTGTTCTTAGCCCACACCTGGCAAAGAGCAGGCTGTCCATAAATGGCTGTTGGGCCAGATACCCTTCCTGTCCCCGGGGGAGTAGAGTGAGTAGGGTCAGGGGAGGGGAGACTCTGATGGCACCCTTCTCTGTGTAATTATCCTCTTCCAGTGAATAATGGGGCTTCAGCTCTGTGTCTGATTCTTTGATGAAGATGAAACTATTTAATCAGATTTGGTGGCTCATCTCATCATCTTCCCGCATCACACCCTTCCTGATGAGTTCATTAGCTGGAAAAAAAATTGATGACCTCGTTAGTTCTGCACAGTTGGTTCACTCAGGACAAATTGGAGTTTTAAATGTCACTCAACTCTGACCCATAGTGGGGACCAGGCCTCACTCTCTGAGGACTGGCTGAACATACTGTGCTCTTGATGCCTATATGACTGGAGGAGACCAGAAGTTTCTGTTTAAAGTCTTTTCTGACATAAACACTCCTCTCTTTAGGTTTCTCCTCATACTGCTCAATGAAAAAACAACACTCCCTCACAGTGTCAGAGGCTGTCTACTTTCTCCCTGTCCCCCATATTGAATTCTTTCTCTCTGCCACCCATTGAAATCTCAGCATCCTCCAGGGTCTAGTCTACTTCCTGTCCCCCTCTCCAGCCAAGATGCATTCACTGACATCCTCATACCATAACTCAGGTGAATTTGCAAGCAATGCATTTTGGGATCTCTGCCAAAGGACCAGAAGAGGAGGAATAAGGTACGGGCATGGGCAGAGCCAGGAGAAAATCTCACATGTCAGCGACTAACTGGCCTCTGGAAGTTTGGTTATGGGTCCAATGCACTGCAGAAAGAAAGGTGTAGCCAATTCTGACATTGTTCAGATGGGTATAGTTTTTCAAACAGTGCACAATAGTAAGAGAAGCCTGAATATTGGATGATCCTCAAGGCCAAGATAGAAGTTGAAGTCTTGTGATCCTGGGCAATGCTCCATTCCTTCTCCTACAAATGTGTTTTCTTTACATCCTAGTTTCTGAGTTGTGCAAACAGATAACATAATAACCTGCTAACCCAAAGACTGGGAGTTCAAGTCCTTCTGGAGGCACCTCAGAAGAAAAGCCTGGTGATCTACTTCTGAAAAAATCTGCCATTGGAAACCCTCTGGGGCACACACAGGTCTACTCTGACACACATGTGGAGTCCCCATGAGTTGGAACGGACTCAAAGGCAGCTGGTTTTTCTATTTCATAACAAACTCCTTTTCCAAAAGCCAGCTTTTTTCCAGAAAGCATGTCCTATTTTCTGTCTTGATGCTGTTGGTCACTCCCATCTCTGGGTTCCCTCTCCATAATGCTGCACTTGTCATCCAAGGTTGTATTATTCATTGAAATGTAGGTTACTTCTGCTTTCCTGAGAGTTCTTAAGAACAGAGATTTTGGTTTTCCTTCTCCTCTGCATCCAGGGTCTGCCAAATCACAGATGGTCAACAATTATTTGTTAGCTAAAAGAATGAATGAATTATGCTTCCTGCTTGCAGCTGGTGGGTGTGAGAGGGTGTCTCGAAAAAAGGAGGTAGACCCTTTCTGCAAGGGGGTAAACTGAGTGGATGAGACCCCAGGTCCAACTTTGGTAGTATTGGCATAGTGGAACATAGTGCAGGGCCAGGTCCATGGGCCTGACCAATACTTGATCTAGATTTTTGTACAGAGTCATTTTGACACTGGTTCTGCTGTTTCTTTGTACTGGGGAACGGATTTGTATTGGACTAGCTCTTCAATAGCTTTCCCTTTTCATATGTTATCCATATGAAAAAAAATAGTAATATCAGCTATAGTTGCACATGTTGCAGACACGTGGCTGTTTACTGGACTAAACCCAGACATCTGAGACATTGCCTGGCAGGCCAGGCCAGAGCCAGATCTCTACACCCCACTTGGCTGGGAGAGGTGATCAGACAGAAAGGATGTCTTAGCCAGATATTATTTGTTCATAAGGAATAAAACTGACGGTCCAGGAAGCGCTTCCTGTCAATCACTGGAGAGGCTCTGAGGACAGACCTGTTGGAGAGTGAACTTTCATTCTGAAGTCCTCCATTCAAATGCCTCCCCTGCTTGTGGCTGCTGCTTTCTGCTAACAAAGTCCTTCCAATTCTGAATCCTGGACTAAGGCAAAATTAGCTCATTGTAGTTCAAGTATCTGTCCTGGACCCACAAGTAGCATCTCAAAGTGGAATTGCTGTCCCTTCCAGGGGTCAGGTTCAGTAAAGATCAATCTAGAAGAGGAAGCTGAGAACTTCTCTGTTTACAAGGGAAATTCATTTAGAATCCATAACTTAAATGAGTTTTAAAAAGGACCAAGAGACCAAAACTCTTTAGGAGAACAAGGGCTTGGAAAAATCTAGAACAAATCTAGGGAATGGACCCAGAATGGCTACTCTTTCTGAAGTACTTTTCAGTTCACGGAACACATTCCTGCACATTGGCCGCCCAATGAGTTCCGCAAGGATGCAGCTGGTCTAACTCAAAGTTATTAATCTCATCCCGTCACCAGGACACCCATTCTGGTATGAAACCCGTGTCTGGCAAATGAAAACACTTGTTTCCTCTGAGTCAGACACACTGTAAAGTTGTCCCAGTTGATGACAAAGGAAACAGAGCCTCAGAGCAGAAAAACGATATGTCCAGGATCCCATGGACTATAAATGATGAAAACAAAACTCAAATTCAAGGCTGTTGTCTCCTGGCCAAGTGAGCTTTCCATAAAGAATTATGAACTGGTTCCTTCAAGATTAGAGAACATGAGAGAGAACATTGTTGTTGTTGTTAAGTGCTGTTGAGTCGGGTCCGACCCATAGCGACCCTGTACAAGGTTTCCGAGGGTGTAAATCTTTATGGGAGTAGAAAGCCTCATCTTTCTCCCGTGGAGAGGCTGGTAGTTTCGAACCACTGACCTTAAGGTTTGCAGCCCAATTCGTAACCACTACGCTACCAGAGCTCCTTGAGAGAGAACATAGTGGGGACAATTTTGATGGCTATTATTGTTTTGACAAGATACCCTCCAACTTCATACCAAATCCTACGTGATGCACTTAGAATTTAAATTCTAAACCATTATAGCAAAGACCTTGTTGACTTTTTATTGGTGAGGGGGAGCAAAGGAGATCCTGAAATACTTGTAAAACATGGGTGGGAACTCAGTTTCTTAAAAACAAATCTGCCATCCACCTCCCACAGGGCTTGTTACAAAGCTGGCTCTTTAACACTTAGCACCAGAGACTGACATCTGGCTGTATAGCTTTCTAGGGAATTTCAAGGACTTCGTTCAGTGCCAATTAGGCCCACCTGTTCTAATTCCCCCATTGGAGTTAAAGCAGGCAAAAGGGTTAATGTGTTTTCTAAAGCAATGTTTCCCCCAACTTGTCATATGCTATTCTCTTCTCTCCCCTGCCTCTCCTTATCAATGTTAACTAGGTAGGACAAGTTCTATGTTGACAAGAATCAAGATTCCGTTTTTTGACAAGCTGGTGAGTGTTCCAGGCTGGAAATTCATATATTATACAGCTGGGCGCTATGGCTTTCCCACTAATTTATTTAGACTGATT